>NC_086178.1:51935315-52547361 GCF_023053635.1 Elgaria multicarinata webbii | reverse complement strand
AAGATACCATGGACTGACCAAATAGCAAATGAGGATGTACTATGTAAACAAACCAACAGAATAAATACCATCAAAAGAAGAAAATTGCAATATTATTTAAGGAGAAAAATACACCACACTCCAAGTTATTATACAAGGGAAAATTGAAGGGAAAAGATCAGTGGGAAGAAGACGAACATCATGGCTAAAGAACTTGAGGGAATGGAATAGTTGTACTTCTATACAATTATTTAGAGCAGCAGCATCCAAAACAAAAACAGCTGTAATGATAGCTAACCATCGATAGGAGAAGGACCCAGATGGTATCCATCCTAGCACTCAAATATGAAATTGCTTATCTTCTAACAAAAATATGCAACATGTCCCTAAGGTCGGCTTCTGTACCAGAGGATTGGAAAATGGTCAATATAACACCAATATTTAAAAAGGGATCCAGGGGGTATCTAGGAAATTACAGCCCGGTTAGCTTAACATGTTCCAGGTAAATTGGTTGAAAACATTATTAAAGATAAAATTAGTAAACATATAGAAGGACAAGTCCTGCTGAAATGCATGGCTCCCACTAAGGTAAGTCCTATCTCACTAACCTCGTAGTGTTCTTTGAGAATGCCAATAAACATGTAGATGGGTGATCCAGTAGACATTGTTTACTTGGACTTCCAAAAGTCTTTTAACAAAGTCCCCCACCAAAAACTCCTGAACAAGCTTAGCAGCCATGGAATATGAGGAGAGGTCCTCCTATGGATCAGTAACTGGTTAAAGAACAGAAAAAAGAGAGTAGGAATAAATGGTATATTCTCCCAATGGAGTGATAAAAATAGTGGCGTCTCACGGGGATCTATATTGGGACCAGTGCTTTACAACTTGTCCATAAATGATCTGGAATTAGGAATGAGTGGTGAATTGGTCAAGTTTGTCAATGTCACAAAATTATTTAGAGTGGTTAAAACAAAAAAGGAATGGTGAAGCGCTCCAAAAGGAGCTGTTCAAACTAGGAAGAGTGGGCATCCAAACGGCAATGCAGTTCAGTGTAAGCAAGTATAAAGTGATGCATGTTGGAGCAAAATATTCAAATTTCAAGTATAACCTGATGGGAAGAGGGAAAGCTACATCTTGGAAAAAGGCTTAGGAAAAAAGCTTGGATTATTTAGTTTGGGGGAAAAGGTGAGTAAGGGGAGGCATGACAGAGATGTGTAAAATTATGCATAGTGTGGAGAATGTGGAAAGGATGACATTTTTCTTAGTCTCTCAGAATACTAGAGCTGTGGAGTCATCCCATGAAGCTGATTGGTGGGAGATTCAAGACCGTTAAAAGGAAGCAGTTCTTCACATAGTGCATAGTTAAACTCTGGAATTCACTACCACAAGATGTAGTGATGGCCACCAATTTGGATGGCTTTAAAAGGGGGTGGATAAATTCCTGGAGGTGGAGAAGGCTATCAATGGCTACTAGTCCTGATGGCTATGTGCTACCTCCAGTATCACAGGCAGTATGCCTATGCACACCAGTTGTTGAGGAACATGGGTGGGAGGCTGCTGTTGCACCCGAATCCTGCTAGTGGGTTCCTGATTGACAGCTGGTTGGCCATTGTGTGAACAGACTGCAGAACTAGATGGACCCTTGATCTGATTCAGCATAACTCTTCTTACACTCTTAGGCTTAACGTCTGAAGTTCATAGGATTGCAATTTTGAGTTAATACCCTATTTTGAGATCTATTTTGGGGTTGTCGAGGCTCAGAGTAACTAACAAATGTAACATTTATTTCAGAAAAGGGAACTTTCTAATCCAGCACGAAAATACCGCAGGAAAAGAAAGGTAAAGTTCCTGAACAGTATTACCAAATTTGTATATTATCCACAAACCACCTACATGGTATACATACATGTGCAGGGCAATCCTATATATGTTTTCTCAGAAGTAAGGCCCACTAAATTCTCTGGGAATTACTCCTAGGTTAGTATATGGGAGTAAGTCCAAATGAACTCAGTGGGGCTTAACATCTAAATAAAGGTACATGTAGTCACTTACCTGGGAGGAAGCCCTATTGATTACAATGCACTTACATCTGAGTAGATATACAAAGGATTGCACTTACGTTCATTGATTTCTTTTGATTTATGCTCCCCACTTATTCCTTCGATAGGAGCCTAATATATTCTTTGTAATATACTATTTTTTAAGAATCATGTTTCTGACTCAGAATCAGATTATATATTTGTGTAAGAAAAAGCTGAAAGAAAATACTTACCATCTCCCAACAACTTTTGTTCTTTGTCATGGTTCCTGTGCATCATACATATGTGCTCTGTGCCTGCATGGAGCCTTACTTGAGGAAACTTCCAAAGCTGAGGGAAGCTGTTTTGGGTGGGAACTCTCCTCTACCATCCTACTGCACATGCTTTTAGACCGCTGTTAAGGTTGCCTTGTGGCAACCTTTGTCTGTATTCGCGTATTATTCTGCTGAGGAGAAACATTCCTTCTTGTTGAGGTTTTTTTCTAGTCCTCTTCTTTGCTTTTTCCCTTTTACAAAAAAAACACCACTGTTTTTTCTTCAACCCTTTTTTCCTCATTGGACAAGGCTTACGTGCGGGAGCGTATGGCCTTTTCTCTGGTATGGCTACCAGAGAAAAGCAGAGCTACAAGCTGCCCTTGGAACTACAAGCTGTGCTTTCACGTATCTGAGGATGTACTAGGGTGATCCCTGAGTAAAGGCTCTGGAGAGAGAATCTGCTCAGACTCCTAATTTGCTCTCAACTTTTCTCTATCTTCTATTATGCTTCAGTACAAAGCACAGCCAGAAGAAGGTCCAAGTTCAACTATGAGCCCTCAGAGAGCACAGCCAGTGATGAGGGAAATCTTTACTGTCTAAGGGATTAAGGGAAGTACTCTGGGTGTCCAGGACATGACTGTCTCCTCTGAGGATGAGCACACATTAGGGAAGTGAATGCCAAGAATCTCTGTCCTGTAACACGTCCCTTTTACTTCAACTTCAGAGGAACATTAACAGAGTTCTAAGCGATAGCTGAGATGACATCTGTATTAGAAGTTGGGACACCTGCGCAATTAAAAGGGAGAGTGGAGAGGTTGGAAAATAAACCATAACCACGTGAGGACAATCCAGTTGACACCCCCCCCCCACACACACACATGGGGACACACACAACAAAACATATTTCTACTGGAGCTCTGATAAGAGTGATGATATATGTGATGTAAGCAACCTAAGCAAATAACATATAGAAGGGTGATTTGCAGTGTAAACACATGCCTCAGAAGTCATAGCTAACCTGAGAAAGCCATGGATGTAGTGAGGGAGGAGTCATTCTACGATCATCTGCTGAATTTGGAAGTTACCTTCAGTTATGTGAAAGCACAGCTTGTAGTTCCAAGGGCAGCTTGTAGCTCTGCTTTGCTCTGGTAGCCATTGTCATGGAGACCAGAGAGAGGATCCTAGAAAGAAGTGGAGGAAGAGGCCTCTCCTGGGGCTGTATAAAAGAGTTGGAAACTTGTGTCAATACTGCACATCACTTTTGTCTATGAAGGTTTATTTCTCACTAATCCAAAAAAAGGTGAATGGTGTATCTGACACAGGCAGTGTCAAACACAACTGGCTTATGTTAATTTTCTCATTAACCTGGCTGAAACTAGTTGAATCACTTATGTCTTGTTTTCATTTGACAGGCAAAGAATCTTTTAGGATCACTTCGCCGATCGATCCGGTCTCAGTTATCAGGTCAGTGACAACTTTGGGTCAGATACACGTTATGTAGGGACAGGGTTGTTGGGTTATATGTGGGTGATCTAGGTTCAAATCCCTGCATAGGGAGTGGCTTTTCGCCTGAGACTAGCTCTATTATAAGGTTGCACATGAGGTTGCTTTGAGTGACTAATTTTGTATAGTGCCACTTGTTGCTTTTTGTGTGAATCAGTTGTATTCCATGGTTGTTGAACCTCAGGCCTTCAGGCCAAATCCTGCCTCTGTGGGCTCCCAACCTGGCCCTCCAGGGTTTTAAAGATGGCGACATCCTTTTACCTCCTATCATTTGGCGGTTTCTAGGCTTTTGCACATTTTTCTCCGATTCTAAAATGTTGAAATGCCGTCCCTATGGCTTAGTTACTGATAGTTTAAGCTAGTATATGCTGGTATTTTTTGCTTTTTTGGCCCTGCCTGCTTTATCTTCAGCCCCACCCTCAAGTAGAATGCAGCCATCGAGAGGCCCTCTGAAATGGAATTCAGTCCTCAAGCTGAAAGAGGCCAAAAAGATAGGAAAATTTACAAACATTCCAGTTTCCATTTGAATGTCACCATGTAAAGGGCAAGTATATAATGCCAAATGTCCTATTTCTTTGCATCGGATCCACTTTTTTCACTGGGAACTGGAAGTATAGGAATGTTAACTTCTCTGAGGCTGTGATTCTTTAGGGAAGGCCATAGCTACTGTGAAGCATCGAGACAGAAATTGGTAATACATGACACTTGGTTTTCAGTTTTATTTGGAATTTCCCAATTTCTGGCTGTTAAGAACACAACATGTATGTACGGAAGTGGATGGAGTACAATAGATCTGCATACATACAAGTGTGGGTTTTTGGAGGCTTTTGCAAGCTATGTCACACCTACTTTTTATGTGTCAAGCACTGGTCACTTTCACCTGCGTGCAATGTTGCGCTATTTTACCTTTTCACCTGCGCTGGCTCGTGCTTCCTGGTATCACCATTGTTCAAATCTCTTTTCACTTATTCGCTCTCCCACTATTGTGCCCTCCCACCCCTTCTCCTCCCTCCAGTTCATTGGTTCTTGTGGTTGATGGACATTCTGATGGATGTGGGCACCTCCTCCCTCGCTCTGTTTTTGTTGTCTAAAGTTTACTGATTTAGCGCTTCATTGGCTGGGCACCTTGTACAGTGGGCAAAAAAAAGAGGGAACTTGAAATGGGTGGATGATAGAGCAAGGACAGTGGGGTTGGAGCAGCGAAGGCCATTCAACTGGCTCAGTGCGCTGAAGGAGAACTGCCTCCCCCATCCTCTTTTGTCAGCAAGATGCCCTTCAAAGAACACGCTCCCATAAAAGTGGGACATTCCGACATAGTGTGAGGACAGCAAGGATTTTAATGCACAGGGATGGAAGAGCGGCTTTATCCCATGTGGAGAAAAACACCGCACTTTCCCTGCCCTAGAAAAACATGGAAAATGGAGGGGAAGAGGCGAGACGACTGCAGGACAGGGACGATGTCGTGTGAGGGTTGTGGGGCAAAACGGTAAACAAGGCAGGACAAAAGTGCAACAAAACACTGGAGGCCTGAGTCAACAACAGCGGTGGTAATTTAACTTGATTCAACTTTTCTGCAATCTGAGGTATGTTTTGTGTAGGGTGTCTTTTGCTGAAAACCCAGAACAGCCACCAACAGAATGTGACCAAAAGCTGGCAAGGTTGGTTTTGCTGCTGCTGTTGTTGGGTATCTAAACATTTTAAAGCACTATTTCACAGCCCTGCTGGTAGAAAAAAATGATGGGCAGAGAAATACACTGGTGATCTGCCAGTGTAATATAGTTAGGAGCCTATGCAATCTTCACAGAGATGTTGGACTTCTTTAGCTTAAGGGGAAACCGCGTTTCCTTTCCTGGGCTTTCCTTTATGCTTCCCTTGCACAGTCAAATTTGGGCTGCATTAAATGGGCAGAGAGTGGTCTATAATAGAAAACTTCCCCTCTTCTTGGTGCTTATGACCCTGAATGGGACAGCACCCTTTGTTGAGCAACTTTCCCTGTACATGGTAGTAAATCCTGATATATTTCAGCAGAATCAAGATATCATCGTTTTTTTAAAAAAACAAACAAACACAGAATTACCAGGGGAAGATGTGGGATATGTGCAAGAGGTTGCCGACTGCCACGACACAGGCTCTGAACAACAGACCCGGCCGCAGCTACTCCCTGCTCAAGCCAAGCACCACTGCTTGATACGCCTGAGGCAAGGGATAAAAACCACCTTCCTCCAAACTATGTGGAGAAAGGGGTTTAAAATGGAGAAGGATTTTAATATATAAAATAAAACACTGTGAGTTATATGTGCTGAGGTGAATGATTGTCAGAGTGGGTGTTAAACGAGTAAACTTTAGATGATAAATGCCAAACAGACAAGTGGGATTTTTGTGGTAGTTTAAAAACAAAACAATCAAAATTTATTTTCAAAAGTACACAAGCTTTGTTTCAAATAAACCATTTAAAAACCTTTTTAAAACCTTTCATACAATCCTTTCACTCATTCACATATGTGCTTTCCTTTTTCTCACACAATCACTCTTGAACTTTCTTTATTATCAGTATTGATTAATATACATCAACTACGTGCACACTACACTCTAAAGACACCACTCTCTACACTGACCCACAAATTTCCCAGAACTTAAGTACTCTAAACACAGAGAGCACTAAAGACTCTAAGAGTACCTAACAAGTCCCCCCACAATCCCCTCAGTCATCCCCTTATATATCACTCCTCCCCCTCCCAAGACATTCTAACTCCGCCCATTCAGGCTAACGTTCTAAAACCCACAGACTTACAAACTGCAGACATACATTTGGGAACTGACTTGTGGGGTGTAACGCCACACCAACATCATCAAAAGGACCCTTGAACTTCCATGGGTGGTCAGTCATGAGCGTGCCACATTTTGTTCGTGTGAAGAAGCCCATTGAGAAGAAAATGGCAGCATTTCACACAGCAGAGAATGTAGCAACACCTAGCTATTTCTCCAGTGTTGGTGCAACATTCCCAACTAGGGATGTATGGATTTTGTTCTGCAGGTTATCAGGCGCCTTTCGTTCCATCAGCCACTCATTAACGGAATTGATATTTTTTTTTACCAGAACTTTGTTCAACATGTGTTAATGTGCACTTGCCGTTCATTAGTTAATGCGAATTAGCACTAAGGCGCAAATATCCTCCCAAAGTGAAAAGCCAATTGGCAGAATCAATGTGATTCAGAAAAGGCAGTCCGCTGTTGAATCCGCAGGTCAGATTCATAGAAAACTGAACTCATTTGAATCCTGCCATGTGGCTTCTCTCAAAAGCTGCTCCAAAATTTCCTCGGTCTGAAAGAGTTTTCCCACTGCTGCCGTAACTAATCCTTTACCTCTTCTCTCACTCCACAGATTCCACGGCTTCAGCAGCAGCAGAAGGGCCATCCAGCGCTGCTGGGAAGAGGGCCTCCCGATCCCAAAGGGTCATGGAGAGCAATTCCTCTGACTCAAATTCTTCATCTTCTATCCCAGATGTAATCTGTGAGGACAGTCCAGAATGGGCTGCACTCTCAAAACCACAAGGGTCACCATCAGAGACTGCTCCAGTTCCATCTCATCTACTAAAGGGGTCTCCAATGCAGCAGCCTTTAGTGATCCTGAACCGCCTCCCACTAGCTAAGGCCACTGGGGCAAGTAACAACCCATCGGAACCACCACAGGTGGACCTACAGCCTGTCTGTGGAACATCATGCCAGAAACCCCACCTATGTGAGTATGCAACCCACAATGCAACTATTGGACATTGCCAAAATATATATTTAAGTGAACCATTAGCTGTATTGCACCACCAACAAATAGCCAAATTAGACAATCATGTATTAGTGTAACCTTCAACCTCTCCTACAGTCTGGTCTTTCCCTTTCCTACAGCCAGTGTAACTTGCAATTCCCGTAGGTCAGGAGTGGTGAACCCTTAGGCCTGGGGGCCAAATCCGCCCCTCCAGACCCCCACAGACAGCTGTGCTCCCTTTCCCTGCCCGCACCCTCTTTCCTGCAACCACTGATGGTTTCCCAGCTACTGTGCAGTTGTTTTCTCTTTCTCAAAGGTTGAACTGCCTCCCCCAAGGTTTTGTCATCCGCAGTAACTTATAATATGCTGGCATTTAAAATATTTTTGGTCCACCTCTTTTACCTTTGGTCCCACACACCACTGCAATGTAGCTTCTCTGAGAAGTTTCTCCAAAACTGAATTTGGCCTTTGGGTTGAAAGAGTTTCACCACTGCTGCCATAACTGATCATTTACCTCTTATCTCACTCCACAGATACCATGGCTTCAGCAGCAGCAGCAGCAGCAGCAGCAGCAGAAGGGCCATCCAACACTGTTGGGAAGAGGACCTCCAAATCCCAAAGGGTAATGGAGAGCAACTCCCCTGACCTGACTTCTTCATCGTCAACTCCAGATGTAGTCTGTGAAGACAGTCCAAAATGGGCTGCACTCTCACCACCGCGAGGGTCACCATCAGAGACTGCTCCAGTTCCATCCCATCTACTAAATGGGTCCCCATGCCAGCAGCTTTCAGTGATCGTGAACCGCCTCCCACTAGCTGAGGCCACTGGGGCAAGTAACAACCCATCGGAACCATTACAGGTGGACCTACAGCCTGTCTGCGGAACATCATGCCAAAAACCCCACCTATGTGAGTATGCAACCCACAGGCTCTGCACCCTGCATCACAGGGCTATGGCTGGTGCCTGCTACATCCTTGTGGCTTGCTTTTTGCCTGTGGAGATTTCTGGGGGGCAGCAGGTAAGGAGGGCTCTTGGGGGGGGATACATGGCTGGGCTAGTAGAACAGCGTATAACCACAGTCAATATGTGGGGTGGGAAATCAGATGTGATTGCAAGCAGGACGTGAGCCTACTGTGGAATGGGAGTGGTACAGTGTACTGCCCAGAGAGCTTCGGCTATTGGGCGGTATAAAAATGTAATAAATAAATAAATAAACAAACAAACAAACAGTCAGCCAGGCATCCCCACCCATGTAGCATTCAGCGGTTACAGGAAGGAATGTTGAGTGGACAGCCACCCTACCCAGCACATGTCTTGGCCCCTTATTGTAGGACCATGGTACAGATGAGGGTATATGTGGTGCTCTTGCTTGGATACCTTCCTATGGCCTGGTCTTCCCTTCCCTTCCCTACAGCAACCAGTCTAGGACTTGCCATCCTGAATGGTCAGAACAGAATGGAGCAGCTATTCCTGGACACTCTGGGGAATCGAAGAACTGTGCAGGTGAAGCTCCAAGACATCCAGGGCCACCTGGATGGCCTGCAGAAACAACAGGACTGCTTACTGCAAGCCCTGAACGATTGTCGTGACAGCCATAACGTTCTGGATGTGTGTAAGTTGCAGAAGCAAATGGAAGCCATCTTTTCCCACCAGCAAGTGCTACAGACATCAGTGCAGCAGATCCTGGCAATACTGGGCCTGGAAGAGAGCCGGCCATAAGGAACTGTGTTGTCCCCCATCTGTTCATTCTCCCAACCCACCTTGTCTCCACTACCAATCCTTCTACACCTTGCACACTCCCCCTCTCCAATTGAAACAGAGGTTTTTTGTTTTGTTTTTTTAAATACAGTTCCTTTTGAGGTGGGTTTGGTTTTCCAGACCTAGCTTTGTATCATCAGGCTTACCTATTGGCTTGTACTAAATTCTGGTCCTTTTCTGCTCCCTCTGAACTGCCATCATGGTCAGTTCTGGAAACCTTATGGTTAGAACCTCTTCCCAAATGGATAGCACTCGGTTCTCGCCATACCAAAATAAGCAACCCCCCTCTTACAATTTTGTCTGCTAGAGAGACGTGGCGTATAATATCACGTCAATTACAGTTTGATCCATTCTCTCATGCAAAATTGACTATATGGGGAAATCCAGATTTAAGAACTGAAAGGAAAGCATTTCTGTGGAGGACATGGACGGATAAGATGATTTTTACTCTGGATCAACTAATAGGCTCAGACGATGAGTTTTTGCCTTTTTCAGACTTGTGTGTTAAATATAATTTATCTGCTATGGCCCAGTGGCAATACTTGCAACACCTGCTGGAATCTAGGTTTGGTCCAGTTGCTTTTACAGCTTCGGAGCCTCCAGCACTGTTAGAAACACTTAAAACAGCTGAACTGACACGTTGATCCACAACGCACATATATAAGTATTTAGTAGCAGTAAGTAATATGATACCCATGTTGGATCCTGGAATGGATCAGTTTTACTTTATTCCTGAGCTTTAGCATGCCCACTGACTGAAGACATGAAGAAATATTTTTAAATGTCAAGGCCACCATCTGGACAATGTAAATAATTTATTAAATCAACCTCTATGTCAGTAAAAGCTCTGTTTTAAAACTTAACCAAGTATCTGAGCTTTATTGGGTTTTTGCTGTTTTCTACTGAGAAGCTTCTAAACAACTCTGCTTATTCTTGAGAGGAGTCACTTCCAACAACCCATAGTTTAAGACTGGACTGGAATAGGAAATTTCAGTGACCTATCTTGCCTAACCAATGGACAGCTGCCCTAACATCTATATCTGAAGCTTCTATGGATCTCAGGTTACGACTTATTCAGCAAAAAAAATTGTTTCAGGTTTATTGGACTCCACAACACCTTTTTAATAAGTGTTTGTCTAACTTGCACAATTGTTGGAGATGCATCCAATGCTTCTTTAACTCATATGTTTTGGCAATGCCCCGTAGTTCCCCCTTTTTGGGAGGAGGTAACAATAAGGATGAACTTTGTACTGAATCTGTAATATGGAACAATGTGCATGTCTTCCTAAATTACCTACCGGCTTCTTGGAAGTTAACACATGGTCAGCACAGATGGATCTTCAGATTCCTTATGACAGCCAAAAGACTTATACTATCACATTGGAAGGACAGATTCACACCTCCGATAATGCAATGGACTGAGGACTTAATAACATTATCAACTTTTGAATGGGTATTATATAGACGCAACTTGCAAGGGGATAAATACAAGGATATCTGGTCTGCTTTTCTTGAGACCTTTGTGTAACTCCCCCGCTTTTTTTAATGAATGGTATACACAATGGAAATCAACGATAATCCTGTAATACGTCTTTGTTCCCCCCCTCCATTTTCACAATGTATTTCCTGTTCTATTTTGTTAATATTCACAATAAAAACAAAGAAAAAAATACAGCTCCTTTTGTTTGTCATACAGATACTGGGCCTCCATGACACAAGGGATTATCGTGTATTAATTAAGCAGTGATAACCCTCAGCACAGGTGGGGCATGTGCAGTCACCATTTTGAATGTGCAACCTCTAATTAAGGAAGTGTGGTGTGCGAACCCAGACATTGATTTTAAATAACGCTTGGTTTGTTGTAGGTTTATGTGAGTGTTGTTTAAACCTTGAATCCTCCTCCCATATGACTGAGTTCCGACGATACACTGCGACTGCCCAATCGAGGGTTGCATTTTCAAGATGCATTACCAGTGTCATTTGTAGGGTAACCATAAGGAGGTGACTAAAAGGAGGACAACATGGTCAGCCCCCAAGGGGGCGTGCCCACCAACATGGCCGGCCCCAGGTGTGTGTGTGTCTAGCACCAAAGGGATGTGCCCACCTGAACATAGCCTTGGTCACATATCTGATTTTACAGCACACAATTACAAATCTGTTCTACGTAGCATCTTAATCTTAAAATCACTGAAATGAAGAACAAGTGATTCAATGTATCTGAAATTAACTTCACTCAATCCTACTTTTGTAGCTTTTGCTGTATTTTGAAGCTTTTGCTATACTTCGTGTGATACGTTTTCCCCTTCCCTCAAATATATTTTCTGACTATATCCTCACTTGTTGCAAGCTGCTGCTACTAATAGGGTTTGCTGCTGGCCGTCTGACTTTTTTATTTTTAAATGTCATTTTTTTAAAAAAAAACTAGTGTACAATTGTCACAAGTTTCTTTACTCTAACATTAGGATGGGTGTTGGTGGTGGACACTACTTTGCCCTTTCACACTTCTCACTTATATGTGTTAGCTTCTCAAGGCTTGTGCGTTGGCACCACTTTGCACATCCAGACTTTGAACTTCTACTTCCTGTACAACTCTGAGACCCTCTGAGGCCCACCATTGGGCTAAGTTACAACAGGTGTCTCTGTGTTGTCTGTGCAACCTCTTCTCTCTCTCTCTCTCTCTCTCTCTCTCTCTTAAGTCGTTGCCCCCAAACCAAAGCTTCCAGCCTCAAACAATCTCCCCCTCCCCCTTTCTCTCTGCCAAAGTCTCCCAATGGTCCAGCTGGGCTGTGCACTTGTGGCTGGGGATATTGCTTATTGCAGCTTATTGCTTGGTCATGTCATGACTCTTACTTAAAAAACCTCCACCATCAGCCACCTCCACATCCTCTCCTCCCGCACAACCGCTTGACTCTGATGCACTCTTAAACACTCTGTGTGGCAAGCCAGCCTCTCAGGGCCTGTCCGGGAAAGCTGCCAGTAGACCAGCTAATTAGACGGAGATACAGATGTGGGCAGCGTGCCTAGACAAACCCCAAGAATTCAGCCACAAACTCAGCAAACAAACAGTGGAGTTTGTCTTTATCTGTGCTATGAAATAACACAGTTAACTCTTTAATGTCAGAGTACAAGACATTTAAATAAGGCAGAGTCCAGTTCCGTTCCAAAAGTCAAAGGCTTATGAGAGGTAGAGAGAGTCCAAGAAACAGTCTAGAAGTCCAGGGATAGGACCAGGTCACGAATTCCAAGCCAGTCTGAAGTTCAACCAGGATACAAGGTCACCACAATCCGAAACAGGAATCAAGAGCTTTCGCCAGGATGCTCAGTTAATCTCTGGCAAAGTTCCTGTTGCTTCCCAGCTCTCTAAATACCCCTCCCTGGCAGCTACAGGTGTTCCCTATTGAGTTGGCGTCTAGCATAAATACACAGAGACCTGCGCTGGGCTTCCTTTTCCACCCTATGCTGCCTAAACAACTGTGCAGGTAAGTTTGTTGCTTCTCCCTCTGTGTCTTCTGAATTGGCCAAACTCCCTGCTGGTTTAATCACCGGCACGCTGGTACTTGGCTCAGCTTCCACTTCGTTCTCTGAGTTGGCCCCACTCCCAGCTGGCACCAGTTCAGCAGCCGTGACACTAGCCTCTGCCTGTAAAGGTTCTGCTTCCTCCTCCTCTGAGTCCATCCCCAGAAACTCTTCAGAGGGCCTAACAGGGCCAAGCTACAGGTGCATCTGGGTTGCCTTCAGCCTCTGTCTGCCTTATGCCAGCCAGCCAACATCTCCACCCTCAAACAATGAGTATATAAATTTATATACAAGATATTATGAGACTGCATGTTTTAATTTCAATCTCTTTCCTACTAAGCCCTACCATGGAATGTGCCATTTTCATTGCTGCCATTCTTTGAGTTAATGTTCCCATGATCCTAACAGCTCTTTCATGAGAGATAAGTGTATATGTGAAGCTAGAAAATTATGCCCCAGTATACAGTATTTTACATTTACTTACACTTGAATAGGCATGTCTAGGTTTCCTGACCAGAACAATGTTGGCTTGCCATGCCAATATTGACCACAAACTTCTCCAAAAACTAATTGTAATACTTTCTCTTCACTTATATTGTTTAATATGATCTTAGGGGAAAGCATTGTGGGTTTTTTTTACTGTAATTGTGCAGTTTCAGGCTGACGTACCATTGTTATTTGTGCAGAAATAAAATAAAAAATATAAAAAATTAATTGCAGGAGGAAGAACGTAGTGGGTGGGGCAGGAGATTTTGCCAGCATAGTAGTGATACAGGTGAAAAGATATACAAGCTGAAATAGTGCAACAACGCACAAACCTGGAAGTGCCCAGCACTCAACTCGCTAAGGAAACAGAGGGGGAAATTGTGGACTCAAATTGGGGGAAGGGGAAGTAAGTGTGATGGATTCCATTATAGTCCACCTTGAGCTGTGGAAAAGTGGCAGAATTTTTTTATTTATTTTTAAAAAAACCCTTTGCCAATTTGTTGCCCATTCATCAAGTTTGAAGAAAGCTTTTTGGAGTTCTTTGCAATCGTCATAGATTGTTGTACATACATTTCATTTTCTGCCTTCTCATCTTCAGATATATTTTAAGGCTATTCTCAGATATTATTTATTTATTTATTTATTTATTTATTTACATTTATATACCGCCCCACAGCTGAAACTCTCTGGGCTGTTCACAAAATCTAAAAAACAGTAAACATTAAAACGTATACAAGATACGTATAGATAGCTTTCCTAGAACTGAATAGATGTATCATAAAGTATTGTATCAGTCACTGGTCTGCTGATCCAAATTAGTAAACTGTTCTGGGGCAGTTACCAAGTTTGGTTTTTTGTGCACTTTTGCCATTTGAATTTGAGACGTGGTGTTCTCCAATCAATCTTAATGGCCACGAAGGAAAATAGAAGATAATCAGAATCAGTCAAGGGTTATTCACAAACACAGATAAGATCCCATGATATCAGCGACACTTTATTATCAATATATCAAATGTCACAAGAAGACTAAAAGGATCAGTACGGTGCAATTTCCCTATATAGTAATCCTAGATCTCAATAACTTCTCAGAATATCATACAGTCCTGACTACCGATATTTGGGTAGACTCATTTCTAGGGTGTACACAAAAGAGCAATATGGCTAAAAGAAACATTCAAGTCCCCATCAGACAATTCTGTGGAAATTCTTGATTGCTTTCCAATCAATTAATACTCCCATTGTGTAATTATTTGAGGGAGATTGGCCTGGTAAACTACTCAGGTGTAGACTGAAAAATAAATTAATTCTCTCAACTAGAAGTAAGAACAGAAGCATAAATTTAAGCAGAATTATCATAACAGTAATGCAGCAACTACATTAAGGCTAGTAATTTTGAGTGCCAGGGTTCCAGATGCAAAGAAATTAGAGCCTGTCTGATGTTGCAGCAAAACATTGTGAAATCCAGAGTCCTATGAGAAAAATCCTTGGGTTTCTGACAGTGGACGAGACATGCTCTGGAATGCCCAGTGCAAGATCCCATCAAAGGTATTCTGGAAGATAATAGAGAAAAGAAAGACAGTTAAGTTTGTTTACCTGGGGCTGTATATACACAGGGAAAGCCCCACGGTGGATGCAGACCTGAGCTGCGTCAGTTACGTGATGCAGGTACAGCTTTGCAGCCACCACGGGGCTTTCCTGTGAAGCTACGCATCGAAAAAGTTGGGGACTTACCCCAACTTTTTCAATCGGAGCAACGTTGTTCTGGGGCCAATCCAGGGGTAATGCCTGATGGAAGGTGATAGGCAATTGTTCACCTTCCACCAGGAAGAGGGTGGAACAGTGGCTCTGGTACCCAGATGGCTCCCCAGAAACCCTGTGCTCTTTCCTTGACGTCAGGGTTACCCAACACCACCCCAGGAGACAGAAACCACTGGGTTCCTGAGGGAGGTGGTGCCAACCCGGTGCTGTGAAGACAAGCCCCCTGGTTACAAGTATTTGAATACGAGTGGTGGCAATTCCAGCAAGCACAAATGCTGAACAGCACACAACTGCACAAAAACTGAATAACAGCCAGGACAGTGGGGTAAAAGGACTGATATCATGAGTGTGATACTAGATGCGTCGGAAGTGTACCAAGTTACAACTAGAGTGCCAAGTGTCAAAAATTATCAGGAGGGACTTGATTTCTGCTGAAGCCTGCAGTATTGTAATTCTGAATTCAAGAAACCACAGAACAGTCCAGTAATGCACATAAAAGTCACAATAATATTGGTTTCCATTACCTCCCCTAGGAGGGAATCCAGCTCATCTTTGTTCAGAACAGGTTCAGTCCCAGCAGATTCTTCCACCACCTAAGATTAAAAATAGTATCTTTCAATGCTGTCCTAGGCATAAATATTAACAACAACAATGAGAATCCCATGTGGTAGTGTGGTTAGAGTGTTAGACTAGCACTGGGGTGATCGGAGTTCAAATCTACACTCAGTCATAAAAACAAAACCTCGCTATTATTTCACAGGATCATTGTGAGGATAAAGTAAGCTAGAGGAAGAAGGGTGGTATCATCGTCATCATCATCATCATCATCATGGATGAGTTTATGCAAAAAGGGGGGAAGCCCAGATAGGAACTGCCAAGTTTCACCGGCTGTAAAATGGGGGATTGCACTAATGTGATGAGGCTTTTCAGACAAATTGCTAGTATCTGCCACAGAGGATCACATTGGCCATGCTGGCTGGGGATTATGGGAGCTGTAGTCTTCATACATATAGTAGGTATGTAGTTGGGAAATGCTGACAGATCATAATTGGACCTGCCAGAGTTCTCCATGTGTCTTTCAATTTTATCCAGTGGCTGAAAAAAAGATGATGGAAACCCTGACCTTCACTGCTCGTAGTGTTGGAGTATTTGGGTTTGCGGCTCCTTCCAAGCTGATGGTTGCAGGGCTGCCAGAGCAGGTCTTGCAGATCAAGATTCCACTGGAACACAACATAAGGAGGATCTCAAGTACACCATGAAGACATGAGCCTATCTTTCACATAAGGAGTTAAATTTGGACTGGACTGCTCAGACTACAGGTGGGAGACTCACACGGTTGAATGCTATTCAATACAAAAGCATTCTGTCCACAAGAAAACTAGATGTCAGGAAGCAGGCCAGGCTAGAACTCCTCTCTCTGACATAGTTTTTTTTTGTTTTTTTAATATGGAAGGCTTTTTTTAAAAAAAATAGAGGAAGAGCATTTAAGTGTGTGGGCTCCTACCTGCAGATTGAAGTGGTACAGTCCAGGCACAAGTTTAGATCCTCTGTTCTATGTCAGAAGTAGACCTAAGAGGGAATGGAGGCTAGGCCATAAAACTTAGGGCTGATTCATACAATTGACTGAGAAGTGGCTTTGGCTGCCTAGCTGTATGACGGAACCATCCAATGTTGCTGGCCATGACACCTTGTCTTGAGTAAAATACTAGAACACCTATATGGGAAGGATTTGTGGCAGCTCCAGACAGAGGTTTCAAGTTTTAGATGGACTGATTTAGCACATTTGGCACACCTGTGCAAAACCTGTGCCTGCCCCACGTTTCTGGCTTAGCACTATGACACTAAACTAACTGCATGAAGCCACCATCTGGGCAAGGCTTTTGGGAACTAGCGATGGCTTTATTCTTGGCTGTGATCGACACCTGATTTGATCTGCATGGGCAGGAAAATGGCAGGGCCAGTGGAAAGCCCTGAAGCATTTATTGCAGTAGATCATGTCTCCTCCTTTCCTGCACACACCGCACTTGTCGCCAATGGTCAGTTTCTGCAAACAAAATGAGACATGGAGTCAGTTTCTAGCAAGACTTGGTCCGCTCCCCACCCACCCCTCCAGAATTGTCCTGCAAGACCGAATTGCCATGTCTTTATTTCTACCTTATGCTTAAGTGCTCCAGTGAAATTCCTTAAGTTCTAACTTCCCCTATCCACAAGGCTTGGGGCACAAAGAACAATTTAAACTTAATTTAAAAAATTGTAAAGATTAAAAGCCCAATTTAAAATCACAAAAACTGAGTAGCAAGGGGTTCAGGGTGCTTTATCCACCCAAGTTGTAATCATGCAGGTAATGTTGGTGGCCTTAATGTGAGTTAATTAATACATGGGTGATGTTTTACAACTGACCTTCCATTCAAAAGTAGCAGCAAAAGATGCAGGGACTTCTGGCTTCAACCCCTAAACATCCTAGGGACAGGGTAATAGGGCACATACCATTTTCTCTGTCTCTACACTTCTGGCAAAATGTTCTCTTTCCTCTGCATCTCTTTGTATTTCCAATTTTGATCGGGAGCCAAAAAACCAAACCTGGCTCCAGGAGCTGCTTCACACATAATGCATTTCTTACATGGATAGCCAGTGTGGTGTAGTGGCTAGAGTGTCAGACTGGGAGTTGGGAGATCCGGGTTCTAGTCCCCACTCAGCCATGGAAACTCACTGGGTGACTTTGGGCCAGTCACAGACTCTCAGCCCAACCCACCTCACAAGGTGGTTGTTGTGAGGATAAAGTGGAGAAGAGGAGGATTATGTATGCTGCCATGGGTTCCTTGCAGGAAAAAAGCCGGGGTATAAATGCAATAAATAAAAATAAAATATGACTTCTATGTAGGAATCTGTATATTCTCTGTCCCTTCACTGACCTATCTGGACAACCATTCCTGTTATTACATGCATACCATCACGTGTAAACAAAACAGTTATTTTACTGTGTGCAAATGCTGCAGGAAGCCAGGGCTTCTCTTCCATGTGTACATAGTGAAATAGAGGCATGCACATTTGTCACATATGATGGAGAACATGCAGGGTATATGAAACTCCAATATGGAACTAAGGATGGTTATTCAGGGAGATAATTTAAAAGTTCTTTGCTGCTTTAGAGTCTTTTAGGGATGGGGTGGGAGGAATAATTGCCCTTGTGAGATTCTTCAGGGGACCAGGGAAAATGCAGAAAAGTGGTCTAAGCAGAGTATGGTTTTATTGCAACAACTTTAATCGCAAACAACTGCCAAAACCTTTCATGGCTGCCTGATCAGGTCCAGCTTCTGCAGAGGGAGAGCTTCTGTCCAAAATAAAACTGCTAGGAAAATATGAAGGGGACTTCAAGACATTATGTTTGGTATATGGAGGATCAGCATGAAATTGATGTACGGAGCATGTAGAGCAGAGGTAGAAAACATGTGGCCCTCCAGATGTTGATGTTAAGCTCAGAGAGCATAACCAAATGAGACAGATGATGGGAGTTGCGGCCCACCAACATCTGGAAGGCCCCATCTGTGATGTAGAGGATAAGAGTGAATGTCACCAACTGAGTCATCCATCTTTGTTATGCACCTGCGTAGTGTGCATAACAAGCAAACTACTTTTTCCTTCTTGTGATTCTGAGAATTCTGCTATATCCCTCTAAACATTTAATCTGCCATATACAGTCCCCCTGGCAGAAGGAGGAAAGTACCACCAAGGCAACAAAATCTCACGGTGACTTAAAGCATGTGAAATGGCGACATCCATTGAAACGTGTGAAAACCCCATAAGAAGGAGAGCTACCGACCAGCTGTTTCTCTGTTCCCACACTCTGTACTGTTGGTGGTACTGCCACGGGCACTGGGGGCAGGGAAGGCAGAGCCTGTCTGAAGGAGGCACACACAGGTTCTTTGATAAGAACTCTCCTGCCATCTTCTGTTGTCCTCTGGACATATACAGCACCCTAAGTAAGTATTAGAAATGAATATCACTCCAGTCTGTATTCAGTAGCAATCAAAACATCCACAAGGGGGCACTGTAGGACATTGCATATGTTTCCACAGTTTGACCATTGACAGCCATACAAAGATCTTTAAACGCCTTTCGAGAGACTATATGCCTCCCTCATTAAAGATGAATGCATTTCAAAGGTCTGGGTCATAGCTCTGAGCAAAATTCTGTTTCTTTACTCACAAAGGAAAATTGGACCGTCATACAGAGTCAGGGCTGGCCCCAGACAATTTGCTGCCTTAGACTAAGAACAAGATGGCAGCCTTCTTCCATTCCACATATAGAGGCTGACTGGACTTGGCCATTAAATCTTACATCAGCACTGGTGACAAAACAAGGTCCTCCACTGCAATTGAGGGCAGCAGGCTAGCTTAGGACAGGCCTCATGGTACGTACGGCTCTGCCTCCCAACATCTGGCTGTTGCTCCCTGCCACCAAGCATCTGCTGCCTCAGGCTGCCACCGCACTCTACCCAACGGCAGGGCCAGCCCTAAAGTGTTCCACCTCTGACCACAAAGAGCCATTTGAGGAGATCCATGAACAGAAAGGCAACCCTTTGGAGCTGCTACATGTTGGGACTTTTTCTGCATGGAGGAGAGAGGAGAACGAAGAGACAGGATGTTACTGGGCACTGGAAAATCAAGGATCCTAGTCCTATCGTATTTTATGGTTTTAATTGTTATGAACTGCCCAGAGAACTTCAGCTATTGGGTAATATAGAAATGTAATAAATAGATAGATGCAATACCTGAGCCTGAGAATGTGGCTCTCTGCTGTTTTCTTCTTCCTTACGCCTGTCTTGTTTCACCTTCCCGGGTGAGCAGGAATCACACCTCCATGTCCCACTTTCCAGTGTCCCAAATCGGAAAGGAAGGAGTGTGATCATGGAGAGTGGGAGCGGGAGGGAGAGAGAGAGAAGTAAACGAACAAGTCAGGCAAATGTAAAGAGAAACTGAAAAAGAGCATCTCAGCGTAATGACAAGCCTGACAAGCATCTCCTGCAGGGGGCCAATTTGGTGACAGGAAAGACCCTGTCGGACACTCTGCAGGATGCACATACTCTCCAGTGACGTGGGGCCACGCTATGGAGAAGGGGCTCCCATGCCACTGGGAGAGTGTGGGGGATGGGCAGCTGACGGACCTGAGCTGATCAATGTATATCAACAGGACAAAGGATGCAAATTATGTTCTGAGATTAACACCGTTCTACATTTCTACTTCGACTGAAATTAGTGGGGCTGTGAATATGTAAGTCGGGGCGGGGTGGTGGTGGGTTTGTCCGTTTTGAGCACAAGGGCTGAATTCCATTTCAGAGAAGCTGTCTGGGGCAGGACCAAAAGATCAGTATATTTTAGCTTAACGCTCTTACGGACTGTAACTATGTTACTAAGAAGGGGGAAAAACTGCACAAAAGCCAGAAAAGGGGGCAGGGCCAGGAAAAGGAGGCCCTCTGGGGAGTGGTCAGATTTGGCCCCTGGGCCTGAGATTCTACACTCCTGATGTAAGTATTTGCAGCAAGAGGGCCACTGGGTCACCAGATCTCACTTTTCTGACAGCCTTGGGCTTAGCAGAGATGTTAGTAGGACCATACTGTAAAACTACAAAAGCAAATTGAGGAAACGGTTGCAGTGACTACGGAGAATTGCAATCAATCAAGAAAAGAAGCCATCCTGCAGTTCAATACCTGGACCAAGGTGTGATCCCAGGTGGAAGACCCCTGTTCACTAGCAGAGCTGTCATTATTACCTGGGAATCTCTGTCAGCGGGGGTACAAGGCAGGCAAGATGAAAGGCCTTGGGGCATCCGTCACAGCAGATCAGCTCCCCACCATCCCTGCAGATGGCACATTCATCATCGTTCTTCTGGCCCGCCAAATTGTGGTTAGGATTAAAGCAGAAAGAAGACTCAGTTTTGAGCTAGCTTCTCTGGATATGGCTGGGGAGGGGTAGCATCAAAGCTGCCTTCACCCAGCTATCCAGGCCATCATCCCTTTCTGCTATTATTTATCATCATCATCATCATCATCATCATCATCATCATCATCATCATCATCATCATGCAGAGGCCACCAGTGAGGGAGGAAGCAGCAGCCAGGCACCTCTCCACCGTGCCTGGGTCCAGCTCCAGCTGAGAGCCCCCTCCTCCCTGCTGTCACCTGTAACAGCTGAACTTTGCAACTAAGATTGTAGCGCCTGAATTTGCTTTCCTTTCCCCCCTCCTCCTCCTCCCTCCCAATCCCCTTTCCTTTTGTGTCATGTCTTTTAGATTGTAAGCCTGTGGGCAGGGACTGTCAAGAAATACTTTTGTACGCCGCCGTGAGAGCCTTTTTTGGCTGAATGGCGGCATAAAAATCCTTAAATAAATAAATAAAATAAAAAATCATCATGTCAAGCACCTAAAATTCACTACATACTGTATGGAGATTAAAAAAAACAGGCCATCTCTGCGCACAGGCTCACACAATCTAATAGATATGACACAACGGGGAAGGGGAGGGAGGAGTGATGCGAGCAAGTCCAGGTAGCAGCTCCTCCAGATGATTTCAAGTACCCAGCAGCAGCCCTTAGAGTCTAAGGTCCAGCAGTGGCAGAGGCCAAAGGGGGCTTCCCCTCAGTTCTGCAGTCTCAGGGCAATTGCAGACAAGTTTCTTTCAGGCAGGGAAGAAGGAGGGAAGCAAACTCCCTGCAAGATGGGCAACTGAACTGAACCTCAGGGGCAACATGCAAGGAAGAGAAGATGGAGGCTTCCTTTGGCTTTCCCGTGGCTCTGTGCCATACACTGAGATGGAGAGTGCTCAAGAGGAGACAATTGACTCCAAGGTCTCCCCATAAAGTAGCCACCCAGGTAGCTTTCTTCCCAAGTTACCCATTTTCTGCTCAGAAAGCCAGCTGGGCAGACTGCCCAGCACTTGACAGGGCACAAGCATCTGGTTTCTGCCCCATGCACATATCAAGCATGGGCAGGCCAACTCTTCACATCAGAGGCAGGGAAGCTGTGGCCCTCCAGATGTTGTTGGAGTCTACCTTGCTCACTGGGACTGGTGGGAGTAAGAACAGCCTAAACACACACCCACACACCCCTTTCCTTGCTGGGCTCCAGCGTAAAGATGAGCTGAGAGAAAATTGCTTAAAGCAAAGGAGCATAGAAGGGCATGGGGAGAGGTCTCACTTCCCTTTCTCCTGCATTCCTTTTAGGGTTGGTGTGGGCAGCTTGTGGCTCTCCAGATGTTTTAGCCTAAAACTTCCATGATCCTCTATTGGCTATGCTGGCTAGCAATGATGGCAGTTGTAGGCCAAAACATCTGGAGGGCCACATGTGCCCCATCCGTTTTAGTGGGTAATACCAGCGCTAGTGATAATGATGTTGCACTAGCATAAATCAATACTTGCACAATGCATTTAGTACAACAGGATGCGTGGGTGATCTGCCACCAAATGTTGGTGACAAATTGTTGCTTTCCCCTGTTGTGCTAGTTAATGTCGTGCAGGAGTTGGTTTATGCTAGTGCAACATGATTAGTGCTAGTGATGGGACACTACTGGATACAACTCAGTGTGAAGAATAGAACCCCCACTTTTGCTTTATCCATGTATTGGACAAAAATGTGGATAAAATACTCATGGCTGTTCTATTTGGCCCAGAGGCTCCAGGCCCAGCAGTGAGGCAAACCAGCTGCCTGGCAGGTCAAGGAGAAGAAAAACCACAACAGTTCTAAGTCAAGCCTGCCAAAACAGCAGGGGAGCTGTCCAGCCGAGGTGCTGCACAAACAAGGCCTAAGCAGCTACTCATGGGATTTTATAGCTGGTCCTGCAGCTCCACCCTTCCTACAAGTGCACTAGTTATGCCTGATCCTGGTAATACTTAAGTCAATGATGCTTCCTCGGGAGCAGTGCTATGAAAAGGCTGCAAAGTGAGTATTGGCTTCCACATGGGCTCAGCAGAGCCTTTCTTCCTGGGGCATCCAGAGGGTGATCCTGAGGTATCTGGGACAATGAGAGAATAGCTGGTTCCCCAGATTCATCAGGTTCTAAGAGAGGGGAGTCCTCTGTGGCTGGTCCCCAGATGTTTCCACTCCTTCTGCCCTCTGCATAGACCTGGAGTCTACAATGGGGCTCTTCTCCACAGCTGAGACTCCGCAGTCCAAAACTGGATACAAAGTCATGGTGTATCCTCCTCCTCTTCCTCTAATGAAACCCACTCCTGGGAATGAGAATATTGCTGGTGAAGATGGGCAGAAGGGATAGAAAAAGTGGTAGAATGGCAACAGAACTTGTGATTCTTAAACACGTAAGACTTCAGAATGTTGACAATTCCAGCAACAGATTCTGCATGAGTGCTACATCCTGTATTGGGGTGGGCAACATGTGGCCTGCCTGCAGCACCCCCACCCCCCAGCCATTTTCTCAGGGGCCAAACTGTTGCTGCTGAATTTCTTGCCACCATGGTGGAGGTAGCAACAACCTCCCCACAACCCCCACAAAAATGTTCCTTGAAAACAAGGCACACAGGGAGCTTTTTTTTACAAGCAGAACTGTGCTACTGGAAGCCTAGAGTGTCTCAGTGGCAATGGCATTTTCTGTGACAGCAGGGGAGGGAGGCACCCCTGGAGTGTTCCGGAGTATGGGGGGATGCAGCCCTCTGACCTCTGGAAGTTATCTGACAGTAGGACTGATATGAAAACAAGGCATAAATTCTATACTTAGCGTGAGTCCTTTGTCCATGTAAATTTTTTACATACGTCTGGCAACCTTGATGGGATGTGCAGAAAGCACGCCATGGACATAATGACTGAGCTTTTGCAAGCTTTGCTAATTAGTTCCTATTCAGACATAAGGCCTGAAACCAAAACCCAATTGTGCAGGGGAAGGGGGCAATCAGAGACATCTTTGAGGTACATTGGAGTCAGGCTGTTAATTGTCGCGATTACTTTTAACTTTGAAATCTTTGGGGAATTCCATCTTGGCAGGAGCAGCGTAGGCTCCACCCAGGGGGAAAAACATTTCGCCTGGGCTAAAACATGCCCCAGTGGTGAATCTGGCACCAATTTAAGTAGCTGAGGAACCCTGGGACTTCCCAAGCAAAGCAACGCACAACTCTTGAAACACCAAACTATATGCTGCAGCTTGGTGGAGAGAAGAGAAAAGCTAATGAGCAGGACGGCAAGGCACCAGAAGCCCAACTCAAGGGGCAGCTCTCTGCAGGCCCCTTGGAGGCACACAGCCCTGGGGCTGCAAGAGTTGCAGTGATGCCTGGAACACATCTTCACTATGAGGAACCGGAGGTTTTCAGACCAAAACAGTGTCTGCCTAAGATGGATACTACAGTACCCATCTGCCTGCTCCCGCTGTTTTGGGCGTGATTAGTAACTGAATGCATTTTAAACAGCTTTGTGCAGTCCGTGTCTTTTCCCATGCCCAGTCTTAATCAGTGTCCAATGTCTGGAGTTTTTAAATGTGAAAAGGAGCATTTCACATTTTACCTGGCAGACACGTTTCCAGCTCCTACTGTAGGTCTCACAACAAACACCATCATGTTTGCCTGCAATCCCATGGAGCTGTGTGGCTGAAATCACAGGGGGGCAATGGGCTAGGGAGATGCTACTCGCCGTTCCCCCCTGCATGTTTTCAGATGTATTTTTCCCTTTCGAATGCTACGGTGCTCACCCTATCTACATGGGGTGGATACCTGGAAAATAAAGTCTGCAGCATTAAATGTGAATTGAAGTGGGGTACTACCCTCGTTGAAGTGGGTACTAACTTTTGCATAATCTCCCTTACACTTGATTCAATAGACAAACAGCCTGGCTGCTCGCCTTCCACAATGTCTGCTCCTTTTCTTTCTTTAAATTTTTAAAAACATAATACTGACTATACACATTCCCACCTCCTAACCTACCCCCCTTTCTCATCCCCAGTTCCTGACACTGCCCAGTCAGTGTGTTCTCAATCTGATGGAGATGTGCGAATTGAAACAATGTGATAGGAATTGAAAGAGTAGGGGATATAGTATGCTGGAGTTGGGCTGGGGAAACCCAGGTTAGGAACATAGGAGGCTGCCTTCTATTGAGTCAGACCAATGGGCCATCCAGCCCAGTACTCTTGACAGCATCTCTCCAGGGTTTGGTGCAAGATCCTTTCCTAGACCTGCCAGGTGATGCTGGGAATTGAACCTGGGCCCTTCTGCAGGCAAAGCAGGTGCCCTGCCCCTGAGCTCCATCCCGTCCCCCTTCAGCCATGCTGGATGACTCTGGGCCACTTGCTGCCTCTCGGCCTGCACAGGACTACTGTAAGGATAAAATGGGGCAAACCTATGTGTGCTATCTGAACTCCTTCCAGGAAGGCTGGAATACAAGCAAAATTCTTAAGGAAGTCAAATGTTATTGCCGAGTGTGAGAGTGAGCAACTTCCCATGCTATTAAGAATGAAACAAACTAACCAAAAATCCACAATAGGAGGAAATATATAAGCAATAGCCCAGGGACAACAGAAAAGAAAATACAAAGAGCACCAAGAGAGGGTTGCTGGCATATCCCTAAAGTAGGGGAAGAAGTAAGGGAGATAGAAAAACTAAGCATAAATTGGCTCCGTTCAGACAACATGTTAAACCATGCTGCCTAACCACAAAATGGTTAATGGAATGCATTAAGGTTAAGTGCTGAGATGATATATATATATATATATATATATATATATATATATATATATATATATATCATTACCTGATGGGGAGCTGGATCCGCAACGTGAGAGGGGATGGGGCAGCACCTCTCCTGCAAGTTTGCTTTTTGGTCTCTGTTCTGAAAGTGAAGAGAAAGATCAGGATGTACGTACATATGAATGTGCTGACTAAACCTGCAGTCCTAAAACACACTGAGCTGTAAGCTCCATTGAACGCGGTGGGACTAACTTCTGAGTAAATATCCATAGGGTTGCACTGAACTAGGTTTCCCCAATCTGGCGTCCTCTGGATGTGTTGGACCACAATTCCTAGCATTCCCTAGCCAGCCCTGTTGGGGGATGCTGGAAGCTGTAGTCCAACATACCTGGAGGGCACCAGGTTGGAGAAGGCTCCCCTGCCTAAGGGCCACCATGTGCTCGTTGCCCTTCAATATTTTTGCACCTTGAGTTAAAAGCCAAAATGACGCTCCTCTCCCACTCCTTTGGCCGCCATGGCATATGGGGACAGGAAAGCAGTGTCTCAAAGAGAACAGGCAGATATGGATCTCCCACTGCCTTGAAGCAAACTAGTCAATTAATGCCATATTCTCTGTCTAATGCTAGTTTTCTGCAGGAGCTCTGATTTTTTCTGTAAGCAGAGCTATCTGATGTGGATGCCTTGAGGCAATATCTTAAAGATCTGACCGTTGATAGCTGGTAACATCTCCACATTCTGGAGATGTGCTTCCCTGGGAGCTGGGATGATTCAAGAAGGGCGATGTGAATGGGCCGTGATGACTCATCTTTATTTCTCCCACTAGATAAAGGGAGGGGGCAAACGAGGAAGCCAGCCTCTGCTGGATCTGAAAAGGAGGCAGAAATCTAACTTTGCTCTCTACAGGAAATCCTAAGGCACAATGAGTACGAATCTGTTGGAGTGTTAATGCTGCAAACCCTCATCTTAAGCTATGTGTAAATAAACTTTATATCACAGAAACACAATAAGTCTCTGGGGAACTCTTTCTAAGGAAACGGAGTCCTGGAGGAATGCCACACAAAAGCCACTCAAGCTTCCCCAGAGGTGAAAGAACCAAGCTGAGCCATAAAGCAAGGAGGCCAAACTCATGTCTGAATGAAGTGTTCTGGCTTTTGGATGCAACAGCAGACTCCAGGCTGATTTACGCAGCTGCTTTTGCTGTTGTTCAGCCCCTGGAATTCCCTGAGCGTGGTGGCTGGGTCACGTGACTCATTTGCCACAGGCAACAGTTGCCAGGTTTGCATCTTATTATAGGCTGGCAGTTGCATGCAAAAGTATTGGTAAAGGACCTTGCTGCAGGTGCTATATATGTAATCACTGGCAGTGTCTACTCCTGGGAAATGAATCACACGACTCACCCAACTCTCACCAGGGACTGAGAAATTATGCAGCTACTACATGCTTGCCAGGAACTGGCCTTGCATGCAAACGGATAAGGCAGCCCAGCATGGGCTACTCTTCATTGTAAAAATTCGCCCTACAAAATGTGAAGAGGCTAGAAGCATAGTGTCTTACATACATATTCAGGGATCTGAGATTCTTTTGTTTTCACACTGGGTTTCACTTCACGAGCTTTATTCCTCTCTCCGAGCTCTTCCAATTTGCTTGATGCATAAAATTCACCACCAACTTTGATACATTTCTTCGCATCGCCTAGAAAAATGGAAGATTGCACTGGTTTTCTGTTTTCCAAACTGGGCCATAAAGTTGCCTATGTTCTAGCAGAGACTGATTCATTTTAACACCTTGAATAGCTCCTTTAGAGTTCTGACTGAAGCTCGGAGCGGATTCACTGGCCCACTGACGTCAGAGTCACTAGCCTGCACTGGTTGGCATGCAACTCCCATTATTCCTAATGGCCTCGTTGGCTGGAAATATTGAGAGTGAAACTCCAACACCCCTGGGGACAACCACGTTGGGGAAGGCTGGTGTGAATAGTTTCAAAAACTGTAATGTGACTATGAGGACACATCACATAAATTGGGCTTGAAGTCAAATTCATGGAGGATGCAAAGAATAGCGTGTAGCCCAGTATGAGACATCACTTTTGCCCTGGAAAGGAGGAGGAAGATTTGGCCCAGGGCCTTGTATTTCTCTGTCTACAGCGCAAAACCAGGAAATGTTACAAGATTCAATGCTTTTTGCCCACACCCTGAGGCCAGTACATTGCAGCTGATTTAGCCTGCAGCTGCTGTATAATGTCGATACTGCGAAAACAACAACACACACACACACAAAAGCAAACAAATGGGAATTAGCAAACAAATGGGAAAAAGCAAACAAATAATAATTAGACTAGGCAACTACTGGACATGACATCTGCACTGCTCCAGCTTCACCACTAATTTGCAAAGCAAACATTCTTCTCATGATCACAATTCAACCAGAAAGCATGAAGACCAAGTTAATGCGGACTTCAGGGGTGAGCAACTGGTGGCCCTCCAGAGTTGCTGGACTGCAACTTTCATCACCCCAAGCCAGCATAGCCAAATGGCAAGGGATAAATAATGGCGGCTGCAGTCCAAAAACATCTGACCAACCAGGCCCGCCGTACTTGATTATGACAAAAGCGATGTGTCAGCCAGATGTTTTGTTCTGACTTTTATACTGCTAGTTTTACCCTACCCTGTGCCTGTTTGGTGCATTCTCTTCCCCTCCTTATTGTTTTATTATGATTTTATTAGAATGTAAGCCTATGCGGCAGGGTCTTGCTATTTTATTGTTTTACTCTGTACAGCACCATGTACATTGATGGCGCTATATAAATAAATAAATAAATAAATAATAATCATAATAAATGGACATCTCTCTCTTTTCTTTTCTCCTCAGTGCCCATGTCCATTCTACCTGAAATGGAGTAACAAGCAAGTCAACTTTATCTTTCGTTAAGCAAGATGAAAATATATAACGGAATACAATTTCACAGAGTAAATCAGCTCATTCAAATACCTTAGGTATGGGTACCACTGCAATACAACAGAGAACCTACTGGGTTTGTATCTGGCAGAGCTGGATTTGCATCTCTACTCACTGACATAACTTGCTGGGTGTGGCCTTGGCAAGTTATTCTCTCCGAGCGCAATCTAAACCACACGGTCCACATTTGTACGCAGAAAGATGCTATAGTCCAGGGGTGGGCAACCTCAGGTCTGGGAGCAAAATCCACCCGCTTGGGGTTTTCATCTAGCCCCTTGGGGTTTCCCAGGCAGCCACACCCCTTTCCCCCAGCCACACCCCCTCACTTCCAACAGCCTATAGGCTTTTGTGCATTTTTTCCTCCATGCTAAAAGGTCAAGACGCCTCTCCCAAGGCTCAGTTACTGGCAGTTAGAGCTTAAAACTACTATGTTGGTATTTTTGGCCCCACCCACCACCAAAATGCAGCCCCTGAGAGCTTCTCTGACATTGAATTTGGCCCTCAGGTGGAAAGAGGTTCCCCACTCCTGCTAGACATTCTGGATAATAGGGAACAGATTCTGGTAATGTTTGAGTCAGGGGTCAGTCAAGGCAAAGTGTAAAGGGTAATGCTTACCATTTGGAAGTGGGTAATGCTGAATGTCAACATTCTCTGATTTCTTCACAGCTTTTGCCTTTGGAAGGGACCCTGTTGATTTATAGGACAGGTTACAACACTGAAAGCCAAAAGTATCTCCCCCTACCACACACACAAAATGACCAGCAGTTACATATCCCATGTGGATGACATGATGGGTCTGGTTCTGGGCTTTTGTCAGGTGCTCATATAATGTTGCACAGAAATGCTAATGAAAAGAAATGTTGAACTCCCACCCCGCGTTTCATTTAATGTATGAATACTGGTTAGAAAGAGAAAAATGCATTCCGTTAGCATTAAAAAGGAATTCTCTCTCTGGGGCTTTTAGTGCATGTGGGTATGTGCATGTGTGTGTCCTTTATTCTTTCCAGTTGTTCTTTTGCACATTTCGGATGAACTCTGGCATCTACAGCAAAGCCCCAGCAACTACTTCTGTACCAAGGTGCGAGTCGCCTTTTGCTGAAGGTTGAAGTAAGTGCGAAGAATCTTTTTCCTCTGCCGCCTTCCTCTTTCCTTGAGGCTTGTGCTGAGCCAGGATCTTAGGGCAGCTTGGGAGTTTCCTCGCCCTGCGGTGCCTGCCAAGATCCATCTCTGAAAAGATGGAAAATGTCGAGATTTGGTGGGATTCCTGCCCAAGTCTGTAGAAACCTTGCCTTCGAAATGGAAGACAATGCCTCCTTGTTGAGTAAGAAGACAGACAATATCACACAGAAAAACAGGCACGCTAACAGGTATGTCTTCTGTGAGCAAGGGTTACTTTAAAAACACACACACAATGCTGTTGGATATGGGCACTGCCATCATTACCCTCCTCCCCAGGAACCATTTTAAAGAAAAGGAAATACCCCCCTATCCCTGGTAGGTTCAGTGGGTTTTTTATGACTGCAGGCTTTAAAAAAAAGAAATGTGAAGATACATATATACATTGGGTCTAGACCAGTGGTTCCCAAACTTTTTCAGGTAACCGCCCCCTTGGTTCCACAAACTCATGCTCAGTGCTCCCTACTCTACCCTATAAAAATCATTATTCAGAATAGCGGTTTTCAACAACCCACTAAGGAAGATAACAACAATAAAATTCAAAACAGTAACAATTAATTGAATATTTATTCAAAATCCAATTACATTTTTTATAGTTTTTTCAATTAAACATAATTGATGAACTTGATCCAGTGATATCATCTTTTCAAAGTCCGATAGTCATTTAGCAAGAATATTCGATATCACATGGCCTTAGATGATGAGTGTAGTATATTTGGGTAGAGTCATGCCAGGAGAGGCGCTCCATTAGCCCGAGTTGTCCGGAGCCGTGTTGCCAACAAGACCCTCTTTAATCCACACATGTATTAATACTGTTTAAGAAGAGTCCTTTTAATGGTGAATTGAAATGTTTCAAAAGCACCAAAACACTAATAAAGAGACATACTCTGCTTGGTGTGCCCCGCCCCGCCAGCTGCAAACAGAGGCGTTCTCTCTCTTTTCCCTCCCTCCCTTGGCAAGCCTGGGACAGGTGCTTCTCATTTAAAGGGGCCATGCTCCTCTGAATCCTGCTGGTCTGGGTGCCCGGGCTGAGCAGCAGCGGTGGCGGCCGGGTGGAGGAGCTGAGCTGAGAATGAAAAAGGGGCTGTACTCCGTGCGGCCCCTTTAAATGGGAAGCACCCGCTGCAGGCTTGCCAAGGGAGGGAGGGAGGGAGGGAGGGAAAGAGAGCAAACGCAGCTTGACGGGGCAAACCAAGCAGGGTATGTCTCTTCATTACCGTTTTGGTGCTTTTGAAACATTTCAATTCACATTTAAAAGGACTCTTCTTAAACGGTATTAATACATGTGTGGATTCTTCCCCTATATATATGGTTTGGGATCAAACTACCTTCTCCCATAAAAATGTCCCTGGGTTTTAAGACCTTCTGGAGAGGCGCTTCTCGGAAAAGACCACCTCGAGCGCCCCCCTGCTGCTCCCTTGCCTCTTAACGACCCGCTATGCAATCCCACTGCCCCCAAGGGGGCAGTACCAACCACTTTCGGAACCACTGGTCTAGACTAAGGGCAAAATCCTATGCATGCTTAGACAGAAAAAGTTCTACAACTCCCAGGATTCCTATCTGGGGAATTTAAACATACATAAGATTATGCCCTAAGTTAGCTAAAACTTAGGTCCCACTGAAATCAAGGGGATGTTAATCATGATAAATCATGATTTTAATGGGAACTAAGTTAGTTTGGAACCAATCTATCATTCCCAGCTTCTAAAGCTGAGGGAGGTGTATCCCCCTGTCTCCACTTATAATTCACCCATGAGGGTAACTTCATTTTCTTCTGGGGTATGATGACCTCAGCTAATACCTTTAGGAAAGCTGCTTCGAATGGACTGGAGCTTAGAATACCTCTCCAGGTTATAATCCTTGAAGAGGACCCTCCAGAAGTCTTGGATGGAAGGTGAATCCTGACTCAGCAGCCATGTCAACATTGCATGAAAAGCCTTGTGGCAGCCGTCCTTCTCCATCCGATGGAGAGTGTCCTTCAAGGAAAAAGGCAAGGAAAAGTCAGTCTAATCCCCAAATAGATTTGAATAGTTAGCATAGACTTCAGTGTTGTTTAGCTTCTTCAGGAGAAGGGAGCTAACAGTCACAATGAGAGTTTCAACATTCTATGAAATGTGATAATGCTGAAAAAGGGGAAATCAAATAAAAAGAAAGGTACCATCACAGAAGTACTCAAAACTTCTAACCTTCTGATTTAAACACTTTTGAGTGTCTACAGGTGGTGGAATATTGGATTCTAATTCCCATCAGATCCAGCATGGACAATAGGCAGTGATGCCAACATCATCTAGAGGGCCTCATGTTCCCTGCCTAGTCTACAACATAATACAGTTTCACAGAACACATTTATGATTTCATAGCTATTTGCAAGGATTTTCAAAAGGCACCCATGAAATTTGTTATGTTAAATGTCTAGGGCATACTTTGAGATTCACCATGAAAAGCTGGTGCTACAGTATACCCAGCATCAACCTCTAATAAAAAGATTCCCTGCCCCCAAAACTGAACTCTGGTAAAGGCCTATGCAAGCAGAGTAAGAGAGATCCATAGCCCTGAAGAATGGTCACAATGACTCCAAAAACATGTCTGTTAAAATAGGTTGTAATCTGCTTTGTTGCTCTTTTTACCCTGAAAAGCAGGTTATAAAAATATCAAATAATAAATGATAATAAAAAGCAAAAATATCAAAACATAAAGACCCATAAATGCCAACAATATTTTTAAATTTCCTGTGTTCCCAGTGAGAATTAGTATCTACTTTTCAACCATACCTTGCCTGCTAGATGAATGTGAGCTTTAAAAAAAAAGCTATATGTTTATTCAAAGTTTTACACAGAATGAAAGAAAACACAGAAATGCAGAATAAATTCCCCCAACTGAAACTACAGAGATTAATCAAACAAAATTAATGCTGGACATGATTCATATGCTGTCTTGAATAACCTAAAAGCATAGGTATCTAACGTATCCCTGATTACACATTCTAGGCACATCATAAAATAATTTCAGAAATCCTAGTACTATAAACTGAAGAATAAGCAGGCTCAGAATTGTTCCTATTCCTCTCACCTTGAACATCTCTTCAGTGACAACTTCATGATCTGCAAGTCCATGAAGTAGTGGGAAGACATCATCCACTGCCATGGAAATCTCTGTGCGATAAAGCTTCAGTAATTTCCGCAGGTCCCCTTCTCCGAAGGGTCTATCAGAACTAAACATCCTGGGACAGAACAGCACGTATAGGTTAGGAGCATCCCTCCTCCAGGTCCATTTTTTGTCCCCTTGCATCCATTAACTCTTACTAAAAGACATCTTAACCTTTACATTGTTCTTGATGTACACTTCTTTTAGTAATGGCCAATGCAGGGAAAAACACACACGTGCATCTTTGGTGCAAGTGACCCTGAAAAATAATCTCAACTCCACTTCTGAAGTAAAACATGATCCTAGATCATTTTACAACTCTTACTGTCAACTCATCTGTCTCTAGAAATGCAGATTTGCAAGTATAACTTGCAAAAAGGTATTCATATTCCTGTTATTCTTTTTCTAGGATTCACTGTCTTTCATCTCCTCGACTCCTAAGCACCCAACTCTGATTTATTTTGCTTACTGTCCTTACTATCAAAGGAGGGAGACAGCACTATCGTCCTCACCTGTCATATGGCGGGCACAATATAGTATCTGTTTTCTGCAGTTGCTTGTGCCCTTTATACTGCTCAGTCTGTGGAGAGAGAATGAATGTGCCAGGAGGAGGGTATGTTTGTATGTGTGCGACATCAACATAAAAAAATACCTAATGAGGAAACCAGTAGTATTCTCCTAATAGTGACTCTCTGATGAATGTGGAAAATTAAAGCTATCTCCAATTAAACCCATTTGGCCTGCTTTATCTGAACATGTGTGAGAGCTTCACTCCACCCTGAACCATCTGCACCCTGTGCCTTACCTGATTGGAAAATGGAAGGGCTGTGCTGTGTCTAGGAAGTAGCATCTGCTGTTTCCACACTGGGTTGGATCCAACTGTTGCACAAGCAGAACTCCCCTTCTGCAATAGGAGCTCCACTCATGCAATGGGACTTCCCTGTCCTGCCCTCCCCTCCCCTCCGCAGCCTACCCCTCCCCTCAGTCTGCTCCAGAAGCTCCTACAACTCTCCTGAGCAGATTGAGGGGCTGCAGCAAAGAGGGAAAATCCATTCCGTTTGTGAATGGATACAGTTGGATCTAACCCAATGTATGCAGAGGTGGCTATAGTCAACCACATAATCATCTCAAGAAATAAGCCCATGTTATCCCAGAAGATATTATTACAGTTGATCACTTTTGATTTCAAAGTAGAGGCCCACCTGGGTGGGCCAGAAAGACAGAGCAAGGGCAGGCAAAGCCTAGGGAGAATCTCAGGTGATCAGGAACAGAGCTATGATATAATATACACCCTTTCCCAACCTGGTGCTCTCCAGATGTTTTGGTCTGCAACACCCAGCATCAGCCAGCCAGTTGTCAGAGTACAGGTGCAGTGCTGGCTCCAAGGTTTCTGAGGGCCTTCTGGCAAGGCGTCTACAATGGGCCCCCTCTCTCAGTGAGTCTACCTTCTCATCACCATTATCACCTGCTATTGTTCCTCATCCTCTTTCTCATCATTGCCATCTCTTGCTTGCTTGACAAATAGAGAATCACCACTACCATTGCCACCACCATCTGGGCCAGAGTGAGAGGCAGGTGAGCAAGCAGGCTGCAATGGTGATGAGCAGAGCGAGTCCAGGGAGCTCTTGTCAGTGGGCTCCTGCTGGGGGGAGTGGGTCCTCAGCAGGTGACCAACCATGCTGGCCCTGTTCAGGTGGATGTTGGCAAATTCTGGTGGGTTATTCGCAGAACGTGGAAGAATCTAGATTTTATTGTCTTTTTAGATCCTAAATCCTGGTTTGCTAATAGAACATGCTCTACTACACAGATAAGTTTATTATTGGCTAGTGGGCAAACCTAGATACTTTCTAACTTCAAGTCAAAAGGAATCCTTTAAGTTAGAATAGTGTGGAAAAAATTCTTATGTGCCCAAAGAACTCTTTTTCTATATCCTTTCTACACCATATCAAGTACCTCTAGGCTCCTAGTAAGATCTTCTAGTTGCCCCACCCTTCAAAACTTCAACAGACTTCCCAGAATTCTTTTAGAAACCCAACACTTTTCTCACTTGTTCTCCGATCTAATTCAAGGCGACTGTTGGCAGCTAATTAAAGGTTGTGGGTGGCTTTGCTGTTTACATGCTAATTCTGGCAGAACTAGTTCAGAGATTACAGCTCATGCAAAATAAATATACAAGTACACTAGTGGTTTCACAAGACCTCAAATTATTCTGATTGCGATGGGCAATCTCAGAATTTATGGGCTTTCCATGATACCCAGTCATTATCTCTAAATGCCTAGCTTACTTCCCACTGAAATGAAGCTAGCTAAAGACAAGGCTTATGGTCACCTAAACAGGGGCATAGAGCTCAAATAACTCTGAGGGCTACTTTTATGTTATTAAATTCAGTGAGGGCCGCATTGGTTTATTGAACAAATATTTTTTGTTTTATTTTCATTCTAACCCGTTCTCCAACTCCCCTTTTCTATTGATGTGCCATTCTTCTCTCTTTGCCTCACTACAGGTCTCTGTGAAACCTATTCCGTTAGGCCTCCCTCGTTTTCTCTCCATGTCAACATTAATTTGGACGCCTATTCTCCTCTCTGCACTGCATGTCACTCTCTCTTGTCTCTCTGCACCACTGAAAGTATTTTTGTACTCTTTGCTATTGCCCCTCCTCCACCCCATTTCTCCACTCCACAGGCAGCTTTCCGTACTCTCAGCTATCCCCCTTTCCTACCCGCCCTCTCATTTACCAATCCACAGGCCTCTGAAGTCACCAGCCTCCCACTCCCTTTTCTTTTCTTTCCACACACCAGGGGGGAATTATTATTATTATTATTATTTATTTATATAGCACCATCAATGTACATGGTGCTGTACAGAGTAAAACAGTAAATAGCAGCGCTTTAAAGCACTTCGAAAACGTTTTGAAAACTGTATATGCAGTGTGTCCTGGGCCCCAACAGTTGTCAAACCTGTTATAAAGCGCTTTAAAACAGTAGTGTAGATCCTGCCCAGTTCTCTCTGCACCCATCAGGCTCACCACCACGTCTTGCTGAATGCTGCTCGTTAGCTCTGCATCCATACAACACCTTTTCTCTTCATACCATCAGTTACTCCATTTTCTCTTCATGCACACGTCTCTTCTGCATTGTAGCCAACATTAGTCTTACTCAGAGTAGACCCATTGAAATAAATGGGTTTTACGTCAGACTAACGTTGACGAAAGCCCACTTCCCCCTTTAACCTGATCTTCCCCCCTTTCCATATCACCCAAGCCTGCACTCCGTCACCCCCATTTCTTCCTTTGTTCTTTCTGTACATATTCCTTCTTTCCTTCTTATCTCCACTTCTCATTTGAGCTCACTGACAAGTGCACATGGGGCTTTCATAATTCAAGCAATTCATGCACTGAGTGATGCGAGAGGATACACAGCATGGCTAGTTGGTTGCATATCCCAGCTATGGAAAATACGGTGCCGGCTCCAGCACATGGCCCTGCATCCAAGAACAATGCAGACATGGTGACATCAGCCCACACATGTGATTAGAGCACAAGTTTGCACACAGAAGGTCCCAGGTTCAATCCCTCACATCTGCAAAAAGGCCTGGGGAATTGTGGAAAATTCCTACCTAAAATCCTGGAGCTGCTGCCAGTCAGTGTGAAGACAATACCAATGTAGATGGACCAATAGCATGACTTGGTATAAAGCAGCCTCCTATAATGGGCTTGGGCAAAACTTAGATAAAGAGTGGGAACATGTGGCTCTCCAGATGCTGTTGGATTACAACCCGCATCAGACCTAGCCAGCAGTGAAGGATGATGGGAGTTGCAGTCCAACATCTGGAGGGCCACACATTACCCATCCCTGCCTGAAATGTTCCCACAAATGTGAGGAAAGGCTGCAAATGAATATCTGGATTTCAACCTGGAGGCTACAAATAGACAGGCACAGGGCCACAAACAGCTACAGGCTTCATCTAAATGCTTAACATTTCTAGTATACCCAGCTATTAATTTGTACACAGGAGGATGTTTCTGGCAAACCCCATTTAAAACACCTGTCCTTTAAATGTTTTGCCCATCCCTACCCATAAGGCTCATGGTGGCTAACAATAATCTAAAAAAATTTCTCCCCCCCCCTAAAAATGCTACCAAAACTAAACTAAATAACTGCAAACAAGTGCAATTTCGAGCACATTATGCTTAGCAAAAAACAGTTTTGCATTGTTTCTGGGAACTGCTTAGAGTCAGCATATGGTCAAAGAAGTAGCCCCCAATGAATATCTTTCTTGGCACCATTACCATAGTGCACAGATTATCAAGGTGGTATATTCAGAATTATAGGTAAACGGATGATGCACAGAGGAGGAAGTGTTCTCTCAGTTAGGTAGGGATCAAATTATTTAAATGTTTATTGGGTAATAGGAGTACACCACACCTGAAAGACTACAGGTAGCCTGCCACAGACATAGGTAAAACGTGTCTCCAGCTACCAGGGCGCATTTCGCAGATTCCGATTCATTGCTGCAGAGGAACAAGGACCTTAACATCATTACCTGGGCCTGGTGCAGCAACACATTTCTAGGGCGGGGGGGACGGACCGTGGGCCCCATGGCAGTACCACTACCAAAAGGGCTGGGGAAAGGACTCTGTAACCATTGGCCCAGCACTTCCAACAGCCTCATCCACCAAGAGTTTGAGGAGTGTGGAACTGCTGATACCATCTGGCCTCTGAGGCATAGAAGATGCAGGTGAAACTGTAGTGGAAGCTTAAGAGTAAGGCATTTTCGACTGTTTTAATAGTTGCCCTATTTTACTACACAAACCGCTCTGAGAGCTTCTTGTTGAAAAGTAGCGTGCATTCTAAATAAATAAAATTGCTGTTAGATGTGGATTTGAAAGAGATGCAGCTTCATCAACAGACTGATATGATGAAGTCTTGATGTTCAGGCAGAGCTAGGGGTTTGAAGCGGATATCCAGATACTACTGTCTATACAAGAACATCTGACAGACAATTCCAAGCAGAACACAAGGTGTAATTTTTTTTTGGTCAGCACTGACTTCAAGTGCTGTACATAAGAAGCATAAATAGCTCATGCTACCTCTTTTACTTCTAATTTATAAAATATGACTGGACCTTATACCTCAGTTGGAATGTTGTGTACAGTTCTGTTCACCACACTTAAATGATTAAGGGTCTGGAGCATCTCCCTTATGAGGGAACGTTACAACAGTGGGGATTATTTAGCTTGGAGAAAAGGTGACTAAGGGGAGACATGATAGAGGTGGATAGGGATAGGATAGAAGTGGATAGGGAGACATCTTTCTCGCTCTTTCATAATACCTAAACTGGGGTCATCTCATGAAGCTGATTGGTGGGAGATTCAGAAAAAATAAAAGGAATTACTTCACAGTGTATAGCTGGATTTAGTTACAAGATGTAGCGATGGCCACCAATTTGGATGGCTTTAAAAGGGTGTTAGTTAAATTCTTGGGAGGATAAGGCTATCAATGGGCCTGTTCAGACAACATGCTAGGCCATGGTTAAACTGCAGCAAATGGTTATAGTGAGCATGTTTAAACCATGGTTTTGTAGCCACAATGGTTTGGAATGGTTTACACGACATGCTAAGCCATGGTTAACTCAAAATACTTAACCACCGTGGCTTAGCATGTTGTCTGAACAGGGTCATTGGCTATTAGCCATGATGGCTATATGGCCCCTCCAGTATCAGAGGCAGTATACCTATGTTCACCTGTTGTTGGGGAACATGGGCTGGATGAGGATGCTGCACTCATTTCCTGCTTGTGGGTTTCCTGTAGGCCACTATGGTCTGGTTCAGACAACACTCTAAACCATGCTGCTTAACCACAAAGCGGTTAATGGACTGCATTAAGGTTAATGCGTTCCGTTAACCATTTTGTGGTTAAGCAGCCTGGTTTATCACCTATGTGAACAGAATGTTGATGGACATTTGGTCTGATCCAGCATGGCTCTTATGGACTGCAGAGAAAAGCAACTTTCCCCCCCAATTGCTATCAGCATAAGATTCCAAAAGCTTTTAACATTGGATCTGGTCATTCTTATTTTTATTTTCCTTTTAAGTATAACTAATTCAGCACTACGAGAAGGAAGTTGTGCCAATAACACAAAAGCTATCCACTTGCTACTCTTAAAAATGCACTTCCCCCCAATTAATTTTAGCATTAAATGAGCCTAACCAGTGGATGTAAACATGTCAAAAATAGTCCAAGCAGTGACTCCTTTTTTGCGATGTATTTACAGAGGAAGGCATTTGTATGTTATAAAACTGTTTCAAATTTGAGTCACTCTCCTTCTTAAAAGTAGAAGCATATTTGCTCCCTAAATGTACTGTGTGGTCTTGTGAATCCTAATTAAGCTCTGAGGTATTCATAGTAGCTGAACCTCGCTGTAGGAATGTACTTCATCCAGAGGTTCACCAAAATTGCAGACTGCAGCAAAGATCTTATGATCTGGGCAGGAACATTTAGTACTAGGAATAATGAGGGATAATGTTAGGCATATGGTTAGCTGATTCTGATTAGGAATATGAATAGAATTTCAAAATGACTATGACTGTTAAATGCAAACATTTGGAAGTATCCAAACAACTAGACAAATTCTAATGGAAGCATCAAGTACACACGATCATTGCCACTTTATAAAGTTTTGGTTCCACTTAATTTCCAGAGGAAACTGGGTATTTTTATTGCTTCAAAGATCAATGAATATTCTGCAAAGTAATAACTTCTTTAATACCTCGACAGCATTTTCTTCCTTGGACTGCCTGACAAATGATTTCCATAACATTAGAGCTGAAACAGTTGTCATGAAACAGCAGCAGAAGTAGGTGGATTAGACCCACATAAAGGAATCACAGCTAGAAATGCATGCAGAGCTGTTAGAAGTAATAGGAAGAGTAAGGAGTACATAGCCAAACATGGTCAAGTTTTGAGAAACATTGAGAGTAAATAACTTCCAGTTTCAGAGATACTACATACAACTTTCCAAAATAATTTGACTAATGCTTTTGAGCCATCTCCCCCTTAAATTTAGACAAGGCAAATGCTATTGATCCTGTTAATCTTTATGTGGCCTTCATGAATGTTTATCATGAAGTGTTTGTGATACAGCTGAAGTCCTGGCAAGCATTCAGAGAACTGATTTTGAGTGATTTATTTACATAACATGTTATTTCCAATACTTCAGCTCTGCCAGTGTCCTTTACTCCATATCTAATCTCCACATACTCAAGGCCTCCAAAATACAAAATGATCTCCCCCAAGTTCCCCTTCCTCGCCTCACTTACCTCTATTCCCCTTCTATTTTCTCCCTCTCTCATACTAGAACCTGTGGCCATCTAATAAAGTTGAATGGTGGGAGATACAGGACAGGCAAAAGTTAAATACTTCACACAGCACAAAGTTAAGTATGGGAATTTGCTTTCACAAGATAAGGTGATGACCTTCAACTTTAAAATAGGCTTAGACAAATTAATGGAGAATTAGGCTATCAATGACTATTAGTCATGATAGCTATATATTACTTCCAGTACCAGGAGCGTGCCAGTTGCTAGGGAACTATGGCAGGAGAGACACATTGCCCTCATGTCCTGCTTGTGGGCTTCTCAGAGGCACCTGGTTAGCTACAGTGGGAAGCAGGCCTTTGGTCTGATCTAGCAGAGCTCCTACGTTCCATTAAAATTTCCCTATTGAACTTGCCACTTTTCTTAGAATCCACAATATTCAGATTGAATAATAACATAAAAGCCATACTGGCTTAGCTTAATCATACTTTCTTGTAAATTTATGCCTGATATACAGCATACCCCTTATACCATATATTTGATTCCACCATATAAAGTAATAAATCTAGTATTTTGTATAGATCGTAAAATCCCTTGTGCACAAGTATAGAAGCAAATGCTTTGCCTTTAGAAGGTCCCAAATTTAATCTCCAGCATTTCCAGGTAGGGCTAGGAAAGAAGCTAGCCTGAAACCCTGGAGTGCTGCTGCCAGTCAGTGTTGGCAATACTGGGCTAAATGGACCAACGGTCTGACTCAGTATAAAGACAGCTTCCTATGTTCCTACTTATGTAAAAAGAGGTTGATGTTTTGCATTAAAGTGCCAATTATTTCTGAAGTAAAATGAACCTATGCCCAAACAATTTTGGTGGGGCCTACATGCTCACAACTGTCCCACTTGCAGCATTTTGTATCAGTATAACTTCCTGCACTACTGATGTAATTCGTTTTACAAATCTGTACATGTTTACCTATTTGTTTGACTCTCAGGAAGCTGGTATGGTCTGATATGGGCATGCTATTCCTAATCCAGCCAGATAATCTTAGTCAGATGAAAGAGTAGATAAAATAATTATTCCTTAGTTTAACATGAAATGCTAAATGCACAAAGTAAGATTTTTTGGTCCCCGTGTCTTTAAAGGCTATCGTCAAACTAAAGTATTTCTGGGGGAAGTATAACAAGACTAGTTAGTTTTGCTGTTAGGCTTTAGTGCTAACTTACTGTGTGAGAAAGCAAACTGTAGGAGGCAAAGAATTTGATGAAAGCTAAATTCAGCAGGCCAGTTCACATATCCACACTCAAAACTTGTTGCTTATAGCATCAAAGGAGGACACGTATGAAAAAACAATCACTGCAGATAAATTTTTATATCACTTAATGTTAACTCAAATACACTGCTTGTTAGAGTTCACATATTCAGCTAAGAACCACCAGGTGCATCTGTAAACCAGCCACAAGACTCCATGACCACCAACATGGAAGTACCATACACCCGATAGGGCAGTATACCCAGGAACATGCTTTCCACACACCGCAGCAGGAGGAGAAGGCTTATGGGCATGTATTCATTCCAGGTTTCTGGAACCTTTCCACCATTTTTTTGAGGTAGGATTACAGCAATTCCACGTATAGATGTCTGTATTTATGCCATGTGACCCAGAGGTCAAGTTGCTGGGGACTGTAAGTGCAGGCCATCAACACGAACAATATGGCTGAATTTGGACTATATGAAATAAACTAGAGTGTTGGGGGGGCACACAGGAATTTTGCTTAGCTTTGAACTGGAAAAAAAAAGTACTACGTATGACTCCTGTATGCAGACCTATAACTCCAAGGCTTTAAAAACCTGCTTCCAATCAGCTGATATTACTGCACTACTGCTAGGTCCTCCCACTGTTCCAAATATCATAACTTTCATAACTTTCTTAAACCCCTCTAAAATAACGCTTTATGTAGCTCCACCCCGTCATGTTCAGTGCATTATACATTTTTCAATTCTCAAATATTTTCAGTTACAAATTCTACTTTTCTACAGAATTTCTCACCACCAATGATATTTAATTGCTAAGAATGCAGAAAATATACAGATAGTTGTCACCACCACATTTACACCTAAAACCATTGCTTAAATTCCCTGACCTTTCTTTTCTTCACACACAAGCCAATGTTATATATCAAAGCTGGTTCTCAGATCTGTAGAGGTCTCTTAGCAACTTCACATCTGCTGGGCTTAGCCAAGCAATCCATTTTCCTTCCCTTGCAAACACCTAGTCTTGAAAGAAGCAGATTCCATTCCAAGTCTCAATGAATTAACTATAAGTTGCATATGCTCCACCTCTTAAGACCAGGAAAGTATTACTGAGGGGGTTTTGTTTTGTTTTATACAAGAAACTACAGCACTTTCTAAATCATTGCCATTGATGGGTGCTCTACTAGTAGTTAATAGTTAGTCAGCAGTCTGTTGTGAACCTCAAAAAAACCCTGCATTGGGACACATAACCTCAGGACCTCATTCTCCTTTTAGTAGCCAACTCATTAGTTGCTACTTTAAAAAAATTATACATGGTTTTCCGTGTCTTAGGAGATTGTGAGGTTGGAACGGGCAACAGGTTATTTAATGTGATTGTTTGCAGGAGAGACTGCATTTTCTCCTCATACTTCTGTCTCAGGCCTCTATAATATCTTTCAGCAAAAAAGGTTTATTTTTCATTTTTTTTAGGGGTGTCCAGCCCAATATGAAGGCTGTATGCGATGGAGAACGCACCTCCTTCCTAAGCAGTCTGTTTCAGAGTTTAAATTATTTTCATGTAATTTAACCTTCCATTTGCATATAGTTTGTTTTAAGTTCAAAACATTGGTTCCTTTGCCTGCCTTTGCTAAACTATAGCCTTTTAGTACCTAGTACATTCACCTTGTGAAGGTATCAATACAGGCCTAAGCAAATCACATCTTAACCCTTTCCAGTAAGCTAGAAGCCAGTTTCTACGGATGTCATTGCTTTGGTGTTGTTGCTGTACATTAATGGAGCCCAACATAATTATCTACATCAACTTCCAATTAATTCAGGGTATTTTAAGACCTCCCAAAACTCTGTAAACTTCAACAGAAACAATCTCCTCTAGAGATTTAAAAATTGGGCTAGCAATTTTCATATTTATCAAAAGTCTCATAGAAGCCTGGTCTGACTTTTCTGATACTCATACGTATATGCTGACATTCAGGAGCAACTGACTCGCTATAGCTAGTCGAAGTTGCTGTCCCAGTAATCCAACCAGAAGATAAGCGCTTTCTTTTTGCCTTATGTGAAAAGCCTCCAATTCCTTTGTTATGTTCAAGACAGGAGTCATCTTTATTCCTATTACTGACGTCTTCGACTGGCTGCTCATCTCGGTTGGGAGCCATTCCTTTACGCTTACAAGCTTCTCTCTCTTCTTCTGCAATCTTCCTGAAATGCTCCAGTGACTCTACCTTTCTTCGCCTTTCTATTGTTTCCATTTGTTTCTTGTCCATGAAGTCCTCAAAGTACATTTTTCTTTCACTCCTTTGATCTTCAAGAAATTTCCACTCAATGTCTGTCATCTTCACACCACTGTATTGTTCCAATTTCTCTCTTGTTACAGTGTCTGTACAAAATATATCAAAAAGCTGTTCTGAACTCCTGTTGAAGTCATCTGCTTTCTGTGTGAACAGTTCGTTTTTTCTTCGCTTCCTGGATTGATACAACTTTGAGAATTCCTCATACACTTTAAGAATATGCTTCTTTATGCTTTGCGTTGCTATAGTATACAAATTGCAAAACAACCAGTGTTCCTGCAAAAGTTCAGCAAGCAACTGGGCAGCATCTTCTTTGGATCGCTGGGCCTGCCCTGCCCTTTTGGGATGCAACAGATATAACATGTTTTGAATGACATCCTTCTTTGTAGGCAGAATTCCTTGCGCAAATTCTGATGACTCCACATAATCAACAGTTCCCAAAGTTTTTTTTGCTTTTACTTTAGTATCCAAAGCTGCCATCATTCCTTCTTAACGTCACTTTATATCAGAAGCTGAAATAAAGAGAGATGTTAGCTAAAACAGTAACAGGAACCAAAACAAAACTTGTAATTGAGAAGCTACCAAAATGATACGCCTGAGGGGGTGGGGAGAGAATTCAAGATTGTAAAAATGATCAGTAATGCAGCAACATAGATAATCAAATACTTTAGAGAAAGAAAGTTACTCAACCCCAGCTTTTGGACGAACTAAGCTCTTATCTCCAAAATAAATATTCCTATTGACCCTGAAATGTTAATAAGATATTTATTCTATTAGCTGTGTTTTGAATTTCCTCCACAATTTTTTTTGTTCACAGATAAGTATTTCATATCTTCCCAATACAATTCATATATCTTTACATTTATAAAGTAGTTTTTATACACTATAAATTGAAGAAGCGAATTTACAAAAAGCATTCTAGCAATAGTCTATGTCAGCCCTGCCCAAATCAACATCCCCACGAATGAACTAGACTACAATTTCCACCATCCATAATAACACATCAATGTTCATGTTACCTGGGGATGATGGGAGTTGTAATTTCACATATCTGGAGGGCACCAAATTAGGGAAAGCTGGTTTAGGTATTTCTCCATCCTATAACTGAACTGCAGTTCACCCTGACAAATAATCTAATGACATTCTATTGACTACAAACCAGAGTGTTGTACCTAGACCAATATTTCTTTTATTTATTATCATCATTTATATGCTTGTTTTGGCCTTCAACATACTGGACTGCAATAGTTTCAAGTAGCTGCCTTCTCTCAACATAGCTCTAAAAAGCAATCTGCTGCTAAAAGAATTCCAGCTCTGAGTATATTAATCTTGCTCTAAGCAACTAAATTTCAGTCATCCAAGTTCCTTATTATATGCAATGGAAATGCCTGACATCTTTGCAAAAGCTCAGGCTGCAAACTGAAATGTGTTAAAATATTATGGTAGCTGTAAGGTTCAGTGAAAATCTATTTTAAATCCCAGGAGCACTGCCAGGCATGCAGCAGAAATCTAAGTTGTATACTTATAACCAAGACCTACTGACTTCAACGGGATTTACTCCCAGATTAAGTGTGCATTGACTACTACTTAGATAGAATAAATTATTTTATAAAGTGAAAGAAAAACACTGATACTAGAATGGAAACAGACGGGTAAATACAAAGCACATCTGTCAGCATACACACAATAATGCTTCCAAGCTTTTGTATTCAGCTATACCTGAAAATTTTAAAATATGCAAAATTGAACATTCTCAAATGGGTGACAACTGCCCAACTGCCAACTCTGTCCGATGAATTGCCCAAAATTAACATTTTTAGGTATTTTAAGAAGCTGCACATTTGCAGAACAGGTGGCCAGAAAGGCAAAGAGGACAGAAGGCAGATGGGCCAGGAGAGAAGAGGATTCGCTCTCTACAAGATGTTTAGGCGAACCAACGCCTAAAACCTCGGGGGCTGTCAGGAAAACCCAGATGCACCTCAACATTCCTATGCACCTCCTGGCCCATCCGGCTGACGGGGATCGGGCACTGCGCTCCACAGAGGAGGGAAAGCAGCTCCTTGTTTGGCAGTTACCTGTCCCGATTCGCCGCCTTGGAAAGGGGCCGGGGGTGGGGAAATGGGACGCCAGGAATCCACCCAGGGAAGCGAAAACGGCCTCAGGCTCCGTGAGATGGATGGGGGAGGGGCGCAACCCTCCCTCTCAGCCCCAGCGGATTCCTCCCCACCTCCACAGGCCAGGCCGCCTGAGGCGCAGGCTGCACTTCCCCTGGTAGGCCGGCCCGAACGGATTAGCGCAGCCTAGCCAGCTCTAATCCCGCCTTCCCCTTCACCCCAAAACCTGCCTGAGATCAGAAGAAACAGGGAAAGCATCAGTTAAAAGCCCACGGCCCATCCGCCGCCATCTTGGCGAGTAAGGGAGAGAGGGCGCTACGCAGCGGGAAAAGGGAAAGCGACGCCACCTCCGCCATCTTGAAGAAGGGCACCGCTGGCTTCCCTTCCCGTGTCAGCTCCACTTATCACGGCGTCTCTATGGTCTGAACTGTCATTCACGAGCTGCTTTCAAAAATCAATCCATCAACAAGCTGGGCTTTGGAAACTACAGCCGAAACGACAGCTGGGCTTACTAAGGCTCCTCGTGGGAGAAAGGGCCGGACGGGTAACAACGACAACCAGGGGCAACAACGACAAAAAGCAACCACCACATAGCCACCAACTACCGTCTGGGGAGGAGCGCCAGTAAACGAAGCCGGAGGTAAACAGAAACAGGGGACTTGCTTCTCGCGGGGAGGGGAGGATCCTCAGGGGTGGGTAGTATCGCCCTTACGAAGGAACCAATTAGTTAGCTAACCCAACTGCCCAATAGGCGCTCGATGGAGGGGTACGCTGATTGGTCGTCGAGCGGGGGACCTCCTTGAGAGGCGATTAGTCTAACAGCGTCCCTTGAGAGGAAACTGAAGCTACATCAGTACCAGACTCGACCGTAGGCCAATCAGATCTTCCCGAATACTGTCGTCACGGTAACAACGAGGGTGGGAAGAGGGTACGCGCAGGGCCTTACCACTGCGCCTCTATTACACATCAAGCCGCCGTGCTAACCGCGCTACCTTGTGTTGTACGACTCTGATTTGTCCGCGGCGGTTGTATTAATTGGCAGAAGCAGCCAATAGCTACGGGGTGAGCTGTAGGGCGCGGATTGGTTCGCGTCTGAATTATTATGCCAAGGTAGCCAATGGCTGTGCCTGGATATTTGCATAAAGTGGTCTCTCCGAGGCTGCAGCGGGTCTCGTTCCGTAGTCTGTTTTTAGCAGAGGCCGGGGTAGGCGGGCCTGGAAATTCACCTGGGGGTGTGACAGCTGTCACTCCTATGAAGGGAGGTTCCATTTAGCTGCCCGAGGAAATCCCTGCTGGGATCGCTCTTCCATTTTGTTAGGCCCAAATTCAGCTGTAGTAATTACGGAGATAAATAAAATAAAATGGAAGGTGCCTATCTTTTCCCACTCATACGTGCATTCCAATTATTCATGTTGGCGCATGGCATTTGTATGAAAAATGGGGCGTCACGTCCCTTCCTCGACGGACTTTGGGAGATAACAGAAGGCGGGGAGAGAAATGGAGGCAGGGATAGACGGGGGAAAGGCACAATTGTTTTATTTACACCTACTTAGGCTTAATTATAGTAAGGTATTGGGGCTAGCCCAGCCTTCCCCAGTGTAGTGCCCTGCAAATGTGTTGGATTACAATTCTCATCACCACCAGCTGCTGGCTGGGGATGGTGGGAGCTGTAGTCCAACACATTGGGTTGGGGAAAGATGGACTAGGTGGTTGTGCCAAAAACTAAATGAAAAAGGTGGTATGTGAATCCAAATAATAATTTTGCACAAACCAGGGGATTAGCAAGTATGGGTGATGTAGGACTCTACACAAGACACTTGAGGCCCTTGTGTCCAGATTGCTAGGCTCCTGGGGATCTTTACTTCCACTGACTTTTGGCTTCACAGGTTGTGTAGCTACGTTCAATTTGGTAATGTATTGGAAATACGTCTGAAAGTTTACAGCAATGATATTTCAAGGTGTGGTTCAACTCCTTCCTGGCAACCGGATGCCCCTTTCCTTTATCCCACTGTGTTTGCAGAACTTTGGCCCTAAATTGTCTCTATGGCTTTGAGGAAATGAGAGAAGATGGGGCAGAAAGTGCAGTAGATAGACATCTCCTATCATCTTAGTTCAACCACCATCTTTGGTGTATCATAGTAAGAAATTGAGTTATGAACCAGGAAGTTCCAAGTTTGTATCTTGTCACTGCCATGAACTCACGCAAACCTCTTTCTCTCCACCTCAGTTCCCCTACTTTCAGTATGCAGAATAATAATACTGTCCTAACATACAGGTAATGCATTACCTAGTAGTATTCCTTACAACTCGGTAGTGCTTTGAATACCTGAAAACTATATAAAAATATTCAGTATTATCATCATCATCTCTGGGCAAAGGCCTAACAGTCCTCATCTATAGACACCAATGGCCATGCAAATTAGAAAAAACACTGGTGGCAGGAGATGGGAAAATAATCTTGCCTGGCAAGCCAACAATGCATGCTGATACGTTGTATGTAGGTGGGCACTGGCAGGCCTGATTTCAAGAAACCAGCCAGATCTTTGAATGTAGGCCTGTAGAATGATACATAAATATGGTGATACAATATTCTTGACGATTCAGTGATTAGCAATATCTTCATTCAGATTAATGGGCAAAGACAACTCAGGGTTACATAATATTTATTTGAAGTTTATTATATAATTGTACATACTGGTGTGTTGCTGTTTTTTTTAAAAGGGGGTTGATGGAGAATGGAAGAGATCCAACTGAAGAAAGTACTAGTAAATAAAGGAAAGGAGACCAGTGAGAAAATCAGCTGTGATGGAAAAGTGGCCATCGCCTCAGGAAGGTTTGTAGCTTGCCTAGACTTTAGAGATGGAGACCATTTATTCATAATCCAAGGTGCTGAGATTTTGCGATTTTGTCTAAGATTTACCTTGGGATAAGTCCTGTTGAACTCACTGGAACTTATTTCCAAGAAAATGTGTATAGGACTGGATTGCAAATGTCCTATAGCAAGTAAAATGTTCTAGGATTGAACTCTAGCAACAGTAAACCCCAAAAGTCCAATAGAAAGTTGTAACAGTGAAGAAAGCAAAAACACTTTAAAGATGAGCAGACCAAATATATAGTGGCATAAGCTTTCATGGGCTTGAGTCAAATGATGTAACCTTTGTGTGAAGAGTGATGGTGTTAATATATTTTATTCACCTTTCTATTGTAACAATTCTATTCCATTCCTTGCAGGAAGATTTACCTGGATTATAATGCAACCACCCCTCTGGCGCCAGAAGTGATTCAGACAGTTACAGAAGCCATGCATGAAGCATGGGGCAATCCCAGCAGCTCTTACACAGCAGGTCAGAGCAAGGTTGGACGGAAGTGTTTTGTGGAGACGTCCCTTTGTGTCTGCCGTTGAAGCACATTCCTATTCTTGAGCAGTTTGCAGGCAGCAAGGGTCTAGTGCTTATCTGAACAATCAGATTTTGGAGTAGCGAACGTGCACTAGAGCCCTCAATTCTCGCTAGTGTTGAGCTATGCAAGAACTGAGAATTATTTCAGGAGCTGATCTAGATCCAGATTTTCTCCCTCAAGCGAGAACAGGTACATTACGTCTGTACCCAAAACAATATTTGTGGGGAAATATTTTGTATGTTCTCCCTACCGCTTCCATTGCAGTGATGGATTGTGGCTGCATGAGTGACGTGATCATCAACTTCAGGGGTGGGGAGCCTCTTTCAGCCTGAGGGCTGAAATCAATTTCTGAGAAGTTGGGAGGGGAGGAACAAAGGGGAAAGGGGTGGGGCCAAAAACCACCTTCATATTTTAGCTTCAAACTATGACTGCCAGTAATTAAGCCTTAGGAGATGCATTTCAGCTTTTTATAATGGGGAAAATACTGTAGAAAAGCTGGGAAACCACCAAACGGGTGGTGGTTGGGGAAGGGGGCCCTGGGGAAAGGGGTCATGGCTTTCTGGGAGCCCCAGAGGCTGGAGGATCGCCATTCCTGACCTGCTGGATGTTGTCTGTTCCTTGAATCATTATGAACACACACACACATCCTTCCCCCACTCTGATCAATGCACACACTGTTTTATTTTTCAGGCGATATATTATTTATTAATTTCTCTGGAGAATTAGCATGCTCTGACTAAGACTGAAGAGTGGAATATTCACATAGACTTTTGCAAAACCATTAGCTTATGATAGTTAAGTGGAACATCACCTTCGTCTTTTGTTTATATACATGCTAGCTGAAACAGAATGCTACTGAAAGGACTCTGGGTCTGATCCAGCATAGCGTTTCTTCTGTTTTCAGCAAGACAATCTGCTTTTCCAGGCTATTCCCCACAACTCACCCTTTAATTAACCACACGACTTTTGGATTCCCCCCCCCCCCCCGCCTCAATAGTAAGGTAAATTGTTGTGCCTTGATCCCACAGGTCAAAGAGCTAAAGAGATAATAAATGAAGCTCGAGAAAGTTTGGCTAGAATGGTAGGAGGGCAGCTCCAAGACATCATCTTCACTTCTGGAGGGACAGAGGTGAGATATGGGATGCTGCTAACCCTGATCTGCTCTGGTTTTCATTTGAGAGAGCAGCTCATAACATGCTAACTGCCTTTTTCTCTATGCAGTTTGACTGAACTTGCATTTATGTTAGTGGCATCTCCTTCCTTAATTGTATCAGGTAAGTGTCAGCAAACACCAGTCAGATCAATAGTAGGTCTCTTTCTCTCTTCTGTAGAATGGCTTGGTCTTTGATTTAAAACATGTGAAGGACCATGCACTGCAATTTGATTACTTTACCTAGATGCAGTAGCTGCAAATCAGCCCCCTGCCTTTGATACCTCTGAGGCTGAAACACATGTCTCTTACTGAGTGAATTGTTAGGCAATTGCATTGCAGTTAGAAATTCAGAACCAGTCTTTCCAAACGACTGCATTGTCAAAACTGGATTTTCACGCATTCTGAACTTGCTCCCCTTTTTTCTGCAGGCGAACAACTTAGTGATCCACACTGCCGTGAGGGATTTTAGGGAAAGCCACAAGCAACGATCTTCTGGGGCAGGCGAAGACCGAAAGAAGACTTTGGGAACATGTCCGCATTTAATTACATCTTGCATTGAACATGACTCAGTCCGTCTCCCTGTGGAGTACCTAGTGGAAGAACGTGAGGCTGGTGAGCATGGGCCGCTGTAGAGGATGTTCAGAGATAGGCCCTACCCACATTCTCCCTGGACAACTTTACTTTTTCAGCAGTTTTAGTCTCTGAGTAACAGGTTTGAGTCATTTTTTTCCAGCATACCAGACTGAGTATGCATTTATTCTGAATGCAAGTTGGCAAAAGCTGGCTCAGCAGCACTTTCACTCAGATCATGCCAATGGTCCAGACTCAGTGGCAAGTCTGAAGCTTCTATTCCTGCTCACTTCTTTGAGCCCCTTTCCTCTTTTTTCCTATCCTTCTCACCTTTCAAAATGCCACAAAGGCAAGCTGCCTTTGAGAGTCAGCAAAGGCATTTCTAATCAAAGGGATAAATAGGCTCATCACTGCATTGGGAGGAATATGTGATTTGCATTCAGACAGTCCCTACTTTGATCTCTGATATCTCCAATTCTGAGGGTTTGTGGAAGATCTCAGTAGGAAGCTCAGGCTTTGGCAAAATGAAGGGAGTTAAACAGCATTCAGCTTCCTACCTCCATCCTCTCTGTTCAACTTCCAGGCACTCAGCTGAGTTCCAGGGGAAAACCTTTTGGCCCAGATTCTTCTACCTTCTGCCTCTAAGCCAGGGGTGAACTTGTGCCCCTCCCCCCACCTGGTGTTTTGGCCTCTAGCTCCCATCAGCCCTAGCTAGCATAGGGATGATGAAAGCTGTACGGCAAAACATCTGGAGGGCCACAAGTTGCCCACCCCTGCTCTAATCCAACCCCTGCTCCCTCTCAAATTCCCACAGGACTGCCATATCTTGCAAAAATAAGGAAGGTGTGTCTGTTGCTTAGTAATTGGGCTAGTGCCTCTCCAATAATCCCGGTAGCATCCTTCAGGTCTGCTGTGAGAAATACAGTCACTGCCGATAATTGCGCTGAGCTGTGGGATTCACTTTTTTTGTTGCATCCTGGTTTGCAGAAGCCACTTTTGTCCCAGTGTCCAAGGTGACTGGACGGGTGGAAGTGGATGATGTTATTGCAGCAATCCGTCCGACAACGTGCTTGGTTTCCATAATGCTGGCTAATAATGAGACTGGGGTTATCATGGTGAGTTATGCCATTGGTTCTTATTACTCATAGGTTTAGGGAAAGCGGGGTTCAGATCTGTAATGTATCCTTCGTAGGGATTTCTCCAAGGGATAGCAAAGAATAGCAGTTGTTCCCCCAAAATATTTCCCTCTTTACTAGCTTTTACTCAAAGTATTTTTATATTTAATTTGTATAGCAAAATCCTTGCTCCCCTAATAATGATTTTTGACACTTCATTGATCCTCCCCCTGCTAGTTTTTCTGTGCGTGGTATTTTAGTGGAAATTGTTATTTGCTGTTAAATATTTTGTATGTTTTAATCTTGTAATAAGTTGCCATGAGTCTTTTTTTTTAAAAAGGGGGAGATTATTAAGAAATCCAATAAATAGTAATAATTTCTGGAATTGCCCCAATCCTCTCTTTAATACTGTGGTCGAGCGTTTTGAGTTAAACATTATGGCTTAGTGTATATTGTGAGCCATGACTTAGTGTTGTGCGAACCATTCCTAGCCATGGTTGCTACATAACCACAGTTTAAACGTGCTCACTAATGATTTGCTGCTAAAGGGTTAGTGGTCTAACCATAGCTTAGCTTATTGCCTGAACAGGCCCTCTCTCTTCTTTTCATGTTATAGTTTTTGCTTTCCTCTCCTCTATTCCCATATTCTACAACAGTGGTTTTCTTTTTGTGTATTAGTTTTTTAGTTGTTAAAAATGTTTAATATGCATGCCAAATAAACCAAAATGGGGTGTAAAAATATAAAGTGGTAGTAAAAATACCAAGGGCAAAAATAAAAATTAAATTTCTAAGGGTGCAATCCTATGCATGTTTAGACAGAAAAAAGTCTATGATGTCTGGAAAATGCTGGGAGTCTTTTTTCTGCCTAAACATGCATAGGATTGCACCTTAAATACCTTCAGTTAATTCTAATCTTATTAGAGAGTGAAGCAAATGTTGCAATAGATTTTATGACCAGGAAGTGTTGGCGATGGTAGTGGTAGTAGTAGTAATAATTTATTACTCTGTTCTATTAAAATGATCCAGAATAACAAACAGCATAATAATAAACCATATAAAATCGTCAGTAAAAAATACACACATGACCACCTTTCTATTTAAGTAGTTCCACAAAGGCATCATATGCCAGCCTATAGGGCAGTAGCAGTAGAGAACTAGAGTCCCTGTTGAGAGAAGAACCCACAACCTCTGATAGTGCTCTTTTCTGCCAGCCCATCTCAGAACTCAGTCAGCAGATTCAAGCAGTCAATCAGAAGAGGATGGCATCTGGACTCCCACGGATTTTGGTACACACAGATGCAGCACAAATGATCGGGAAGGGGCGAGTGGACGTGCAGGATCTGGGAGTGGATTACCTCACTGTTGTGGGGCACAAGGTATCTGCTTTTGGTCTACATGCTGTGCATCTATATCAAGGATCCCCAACCTTTCTGAATCAGTGAGCACATTTGGCGTTTTTGAGAGAGTGTCATTGCTGTTCTCAAAAAAATGACTGCCAGAGTTCTTAATTTGGCTTTCATTTGCATCATGATCTCTTGGAGCATTTAATCAATAATCATACAGAGTGAACACAATTTCAGATGCATCCCTTAGGTTGACTATGAAGAATTCTCCACTAGATGGCACTCTGAGCATGTCCTGCTATTCTCAAGGTCATGTTTTGTTATAATACCCAGCTTTCCATTATTTTTTGGCAGTAGCCGCATAAGAATTCAGGTTAATCTCCACACGTAATTGGCTTAATAGTTGTGGCATGTGGGAATAGGTTTATCGTGGGTGTTTTCCCAAACAAAAAACTTTCAAATGTGCAGAAAAGATAGTCAACAGGTGAAAACACAGGAAGCTCTCTTCTGTTATGATATGTGTGAAGTAACTTATGCTTTCCTTTTACTGACAACCATGGTATATCCCAAGGATTAAGGTTTGCTTCTGTACTCCTACTGAAAACTATTTTGTGACCCATATCAGTTTCACTTCTATGTAGTCAAAATGCCTCAATTTCTGGTCAGATTCACCTTGTCTGGGGCACCAAGTTAGAATAATGGAATTGGAATTGACCTTGAAGGTTGTCTGGTTCTACCTCCTGTTCAATGCAGGATCTGCAGTGCAGAGTACAGCTACAGCATCCCTGACAGATGGTTGTCCTACATTTGCTTAAATAACTCTAGGGAAGTCCACCTCCTCCTGAGGCCATCTGTTCTATTGTCAAACAGTTCTTACTATGAGGAAGTTTCTCCTAATGTTTAGCCAAAATCTGCTTCCCTACAATTTCGCCCCATTGCTTAAAAAGTCCACTTTAGCTTTGTGATTTATCATTGCAGTTTTATGCCCCACGTATTGGAGCACTGTACGTGCGAGGGCCTGGGACCACCACTCCTCTCCATCCCATGCTGTTTGGAGGAGGGCAGGAACGGAACTTCCGCCCTGGGTAAGATGGCTGAGAGCACTGGGTGAGCCAATTGAGCTGTTGAGAGGCCAAGGAGACACATGGAGCTATGCTTGGGTCTGTGAGCAGCATGTGGGTTGCCATGCTCCCTTTTCTTCATGGGAGTGAGGACTTGAAGGAGAAGATACTAAACAGGGAAACATGATACTTTCCTGTGGACTAGAGATTTGTACCCTTAAAACAGAGGAAAGTAACAAAACTTAGGCTTTTAAAATCCCCCCCTTTGTCTTACTTTCCTCATTGGCCACCTTATACTAAGTTTGGCGAGTCTGAGGATATACTGTTGGGGAATCTGCTGATGGGTCTCAGTCAAATCACATTCAGAAAACAGTACCACCAGTTTAGTATGCATGTAGTCAAATTCTTTTGAGTTAGTGGCTGGGAGGAGGAGTTTGTGTCAGAGAGAGTTTCCATCTTATCTTGCTAGTGGCGGAGCGGTTTGGTTCAAGACAATCAGATCTTTGTTTTCCATTGAATACTTGGCAGCATCCTGCAGCATGCTCCCTTCAGTGTTTGCATTACGCTAGTTATCCAAATAGCTATAGCCCATTACATTAGTGCAGCCTTTGCTGTGGGACTAAACACACACTCTGTACTTCTCTGTTCTAGAACTGAAAATACACCAATGATTGCTGGCCTTGGCAAGGTAAGCTCTGATGTAATAAAAGTGTAAGTAAAACAGGTCTGGACTGGGATTGAACAGCTTGTGGGTTTTATTGTTTTCCTTAGCACAGATCAGTTCTGAGAGAGAGGCACATCTGCGATTAGCAAGGCTCAAATTGAAACTCAACATTGTTTTCACATGGATTTAAAGGCTGAAGTAACACAACAGAGTCCAGGTGATCTGGGTTGCTTAGCAGTGCCAATGCTCTTTCGTTTTCCAGATCTCATGCCAGACCTAGAGCAAACTTTGTTTGATATTATTTCCATGTTCACCTGTGGAGCCAGAGTTCTAAATCTGCCTTACTTTTAGAACTTAGTATGCAGAGTGGAACACCAATGGGAGATAATGATGCTAGCAAATGGTTTGTTGCAAACTTGGGAGGTTTCCCAGATTTTGAGGATGCAACGGTTGAAGGGGAAAAATAGAGGTTGGGATTTGAGCTGTTACTTCAGAACAAGTGGACAAACTTTATGGTATTTGCAGATGTGCACGTAGCTTGCCAGAACAAGATAAATAGATCACGTTGGCCTATAAATAGTTTTTTGGAGGGGCCAGGTGCTGTTTAGGGCCCCTTGCAGAATATGTTCAGATTTTTTTGCAGTATGTTTCTCTTTGGTTGCCACATGCATGAAACATATGGTTACTGGCTTTTGTTTTAGCTGATTTGGAGTTGGGTACATTGGGGGAAGCATGTAAGATTGTGCCATGTAGACTTTCCACAATCATCCACAGTCTTATGAATAGGCATAAAAGATCATTGCGGTGCTTCGTTCTGATTTGGCTGACAGTGTTTCCTTACCCATTTCAGTGCTAAATCTCATCTTTTGCTTTATTTTCATCTCTCTGGACTGGGGCATTTTCTAGGGAATTATGATTTGCCTCATGGTTCTGTTGGGTACTGTAACAGAGATTCTAGCAACAGAAGTCCAGCTCACAACCTCCCGCTCTGCACAGAGAGCCTTCCAGGAAAGAAAAATACTCACAGACACAAGAGTTCTTCAGCAAAGAGTTTTACTGAGGTTTTCAGCATAAATCATGTTCCAGTATAAAAATCTTCCAGCAATAAATTTCACGACAACGACAACCACATCCATCACCTCATCAAACATTTTATACAATTGTACAGCTTTATATACATTTTACACAGAGTATGATGACACAGTTCCATCACTCAATTATTCAAAACCTTGGCATTTACTGTCCAGCACTGATATGTAGCACCTGCCAAAGTCCAGTTTTTCTTTCTTCCAGGGCTTAACCCTCTGTGGTTAAATTTTCCAGCCGTGACAGGTTCTTGTTGGGGCCTACTGTTGTATCTTCTTTTGCAGGCAGCAGAGCTGGTGAACAAGCACTGTGAGGTTTACGAATCTCACATGAGGAAGGTTCGGGACTACCTGGAGGAGAGGCTTGAAGTGAGTTGACTAGCCTGCTGGTTTTCTGGGTGTGTCCTGCAACCTTTGTGTGGGGAGCATCTCTTCCATTTGCAGGAGCATCACCTTGGGAAAGCTACGTTTTACTGTGCCAGAAACACATGTTGACATCAGAAAGCATGGCTGTCCTGCCAGGGAGAAGTGAAGCACCTCAGATCAAATTGAGATAGGGAGACGGATCAAGTTTATAAGGTAGTGCAGAGAGGATAACAAGAGACCAAGGGAAAAGAAATGATTCAAAGAGTGGACAGCAGTTCCGCTGGGCCCATAGGTTCAAGGTTCTGGTGCATGTTAAATGTGCTGTGGCTGCGTTTGCCCCTTTGTCATTGAAATGGTGCAGCTCTGAGTGATGGGAAGCTACTGAGATAATCTCTTCAATATGTTGATTTCACCCTTTGGACTCCCCTCATCTGGGGCCTGTTGCTAAAGGTGAGTTGCTAGATAAACTGTCCGTACCTTGCTGTTGATCTTTTTTCACTGGTTGTTCTATTTTAGCCAGAGCAACTTGGCCATAATGCAGGATTATATTTTAGGCATTTTCCCCCACCTGCCAGAAAAGTGTCTGTATCTGAGCACCACTTCCTTAGACCCAATTCCTCAATATTTGTATCCCTGTTTGTATCTAGAGTTGTATGATGCTGCTTTCCCTTCTAGAATCCCTAAGCCTGGGGGACGGGGATGGGATGGGGAATTATGAATTGATATTTCTTGAAGGTGTTATTTTCACACTCTATTAGGCAGTGTTTGAAGAACAAGGAGTCCATTTTAACTGTCGGCTGAAAGGCTCTAAGCGACTGTGCAACACTTGTAATTTTTCCATAGTGGGCTCAAGACTACAAGGTAATCTCTCTGGGTTTGAACTTCCATAATTCTTACAGGGTTATTATCAGTCTGCAATAGATGTAGGTTTTTTTTACCCATGTCCCCTCAGTGACCAACGCAAAATCACATAGTAATTTTGCTTATAGAGCTCATGACTAGATTATTCTTAAGATTGGACTTTGTCTGTCTTGAAGCAGGTCACTGAGTTATTTAAAGTAGGCTTGGGCAGAAGGTAAATCTCCAGATGTTTGAACTCCCAGAAGCCCCTGCCAACATGGCCAATCATCAGGAACACTGGGAATTGGATATGTAGTTTCTGACCATCCTTGATCTAAAGAGTAGTGCAATGCAAAATAAATGCTGTTTGTGTGTTTAATGAAGTTGGCTCCGTAATTGCGTAAACCAACTACAGTGTATGAAATTGTGCAATAAGTAAAGAAAATGAGTTGCAAGCTTCAGACTGTTGATACCTTGGTATGAATTCCATGTTTTTGTCAGGAGGGATTCTAATTGTGAAACTCTGATTTTGTCTTAGAAATTTGGCATTTGCCTGTTGCAATCAACAATTTTATACATCTGACTCTGAATCTTCCCCTTGCTTTTGCTGTTGTTGTTAGTATTTATTAGTATTCATGAGAAACCAGTCCCCTAGCAAAGTATGAGAGTGGGACACTGTTGTTGTTGTTTTTAAAAAAGTTATATCTCGCTGATTAGCACAAAGGAGGAGGTTGAAAGCAAATTCTGTGGGTTTCTCCTACATCTGGGTCCTTATAAATGTCATCAGCTGAGATAAGGCCTTTGACTTGTCTTCCCTGCAGGTCGGCTGGTGCTGTCTCACTGCAGGTTTTTACTCGCCAGTGTTGGTGCTGCCTGCCACTCTGAGAAGGGTGATCGGTAAGGAGCCATGTTGTAGAACTCGGTGCTCTGTGGTTGCATTTCTCCATGAATTTTCAAAACGCTCCAAGAAACGTTTCCCATTTCCAGATCTGAAGCCCTCTTGCTCTCAGAATAGGCTACCAGAGTGCCACCTTCCATAATCCACCACTATATCCTAGACATGCATTTTGCCCTGGATCAGAATTCTGTGGGCCGACTAATCTTGCCTCTCCATTTAGCTACTACCACCTAAAGCATCTCTCTCTGCTCTCTCCTGGCTTTCGAGAGCCACTGGCCCTTTAAGGCGATATCAACCATCTTCAACTTGATGCCCACACAGATACGTTGGGCTACAACCAGCTGTGCTGACTGAAGGATGATGGGAGTTGTAGTCCAGTGCATCTGGAGGATGCTGAGCTGGGGAGGGCTGGACTAGGGGCAAAAAGGGGGACCATGCAGCTGCCTCAGTGCTGTTACTCCCCTCTTCCAGAGATGGGAAGAGCAGCTTGGGAAAGGATTGTTAGGAGTAGGGCAGGGGTCTCCAACAAGGTGCCCATGGACGCCTCTTTGGATACTCACCAAGCTCCCTGACCCTCCTGATTTTTATTTACTTAAGATTTTTAAAATTAATGTTTAAATTAGGAAGCTGGGATGCTGCAAAGTATTTCCCTCCAGCACCATATTTATTTGGATTCAAAAGAGTGGGTTTGTATTTTGGAGTTCATACCCCACTTTTGCCTTATACTTAGGTTCTTGGGCAAGTTACTTTTCTTTCAAGTTCACCAGTTTGCCTTCTGGAAAATGAGTATTCTGTGACTGGCCATGCTCACCATGAGAATTCCCATGGCAGCCATTTTGTGAAAGCACCCACAAGACTCTCACCAAATTCCCAATGGTGCCTATTGACCCCAAAAGGTAGAGGGTTATTGAGAGAGTGCTTCTGTTGCAGCTGTCCAGTTGCTGAGCCCATTGTGTGAAAGCTGATAAATCGACTAACTTTGTTTACCTCGTATTTCTGTGCAAACAGATGTTTTGTCCTCCCCACTCCCCTCCCAGAGCACATTCTTTTAGAATTCACAACTGATGTTTTGGCTGGACGGTGGCCTAGGTGATTAGCTAACTACCTAGGATCATACAGTGGTTTTGCTCTGAATAGACAGTGCAGTGTAGTGTGACAGATCAGGTGTCCAAGCAGCAACTTGCTCCCCTGCTGTTGTGTGCTGCATATTTCAGATAGTGCAGAGAGCAGTGGAAACATAAGCACCTTGCATTGTCCATTTTTCGTTTGAGTATTTCCCCAGAATGCTTAGAGTCTAATCTTGTGTTTGACTCAGAATTGTTTTTTGGAATGTTCCTAGGAACATATTGATATGGTGAGCTGGTAACCAAAGTAGTTAGCCCCATAACTCTGGAGCCCAATCTGTGAGCAGGACATGACTGGAATCTAGGCTTCTGCTCACATATCTGCTCCAGAAAAATTATGAGGATAATAAAATTCAACACATTTACCAGTCGCAACTGTAGGTCTTAGGCTGCATCTTACTCTGCAGAAACTTTTGTTTCATGTCTATTGGACACTCCCCAACTTAATAAGGGATTGTCTAATTCAGCTAATTGCTGGTGGTACAATATGGCTAATGCTTCTTTTAAGCATATCTTCTGGCTTCTTTTTGTAGGAAGGTTATTATAGAGATACATTTTGTACTGGAACAGTCCTCAATATTCATTGATATACACGCTCTATTAAATTATTTACCTTCTTCATGGAAATAGTCAGCATAAATGGATTGTCTGCACCCTTTTGGCAGCTAAAAGACTGATATTACAACATTGGAAGGATAAACACTCACCTCCAATAATGCAGTGGATTGAGGGCCTTACAATTCTTTCAGTATTTGAACAGGTAGCTTATAGGTGCCATCTTCAAATGGATACTTGTTTGGATATTTGGTCCACTTTTGTTGAAGCCCATGTATACTTGCTAGATAGTTGTATGCTTTCACTCAAATCCATGTACATATATTAAAAAGGGGGGAAATTAAAAAGAATTCTGGATGCCCTTGGGCACCACATTGTGGACACCTTACAGGCACCATTGGAGATGCCCAAGGGCGGCATGGCATTGGGACCCCTGGTTTAATTATTGACAGCTCACTTAGACCAAAGCGCCATCCAACTTGGTGTATTGGTCTACATGGTGCCTGCACTAGATGTTTCAGAGGCTGTACGATGGATAGAGCAATTGAAGGATGGTCAGTTGCCTGCCAGTCATAGAATAATAGTTCAAAGGATCAAAAAGGCCTCCTTCCCAAAACTCATCAGAAGATCCCTGCTGGATCACCCCAAAGGTCCATTTAGTCTAGCATCCTTCTTGCTACGATGGCCAACCAGGTGTCTCTAAGAAATTTACAAGAAGAGCCTGGAAGACAATAACCGGCATTCCATGGCATACTTCCTCTCAACAAGGAGGTTTCAGGTGCAACCTCTTATGGAAAGGAAGGACCTATCCATTCTCCACAGGCCAGCCACTGCAACTAGCAGAGGCCAGTTGACCACAGTGTGCCCTAACCCGTTTCTGGCAATCAGCAGTGAGGGCTATCTTGAAAAAGTGAGGATGCATGACCAGACATGCATAAGTGGGACCTGCAACAAAATGTTGCAGGATGGCGTGCCCAGGATTCCAGCCAGCCACGCTGTCTTCCAGCATACTCCATTCTGTCCTGTCTGGAGCCTCAGAGCTGATCAGAAGGGTGGGGGAAGGGTGCAGGAGAAGAGCCCCATTGCACTGGGAAAGTGGGTGGGAAGGAGGAATACGTTGAGGAAAGTTTTCCCCTCCTTTGCCCACCCTACTCTGGCAATCCAGTCTGACTAGGAATCTCAGTAGGGATATATTAGCTAGGATGGCTTTTAATGTTGATAACTGGGGAGGAAGATATGCTTTTGTCTGTGTAGGGAGAGGTTTGGGGCTGGGGAGTCTTATCATGAAAGCAAAGCATTACCATTTTTTTTTAAAAAAAAAAAACATTTAAAAGTTGGGAAAGCACTTGAGCCCCAAACAGTGTTCTTCTGTTTTGCCATGGCTAGGACATGTAGTTTTGTCAAGATATAGGATGTAGCCACTTGTTTTTTTACTACCTTGGGTTGGTTGTAGTTAAGTAAGATTCCCACCCCCTCCAGTGCTGAAAGCAAAGGGAAAGCTGTTCTGTCCTCTGCATCATTTCCATCTCATAGAAATAAAGCTTCCATCCACACTCTTTCTTTTGTAAAAGTCTGTAATCCAATGCTTGGGTGCAGGATCCTGCTCATTAAGAATGGAATACTTCTGTTGGTTTAGAACGCAATTCTAACGTTTTAGTGTTGGGCTAATAATGCATGCTTACTCAGAAGCAAGTCCTACCAATTTCAAAAAAACATAGTGTATCTAAGTGCCTCCCTCCTTCCCTGGCATGTGTGGAAAGGATGGGAGGGTACATCTGCTGTACTGTTTCCTTGCAGCCCCAGGAAAGCCAGGACTTACTCTGGGTAGACATAAGACCCTCAGCACACTTACTTGGGAGTAAGCCCCATTGACGACAGTGGGACTTACTTCTAAGATGCTCAGCACACTTACTTGGGAGTAAGGCCCACTGAAGACAATTTGACTTTTAAAGTTGTGATAATCAGCCCATTATATCCATCAGATCTGTTCATCCCTTGAACTTTAAGAAATTCCTAAAAATCAAGGCATGAACGGATCTGTTTCAAACTTATATCCCTGCTTACGAGCTACCATGGTGCCAAGTTTCATCCCTTTATTTTTAATTTCTAACCGGAGTAATTCCTGGCTTTTCCGGGGGCTGTTGTAGTTCAACACCTTTGGAGGGCACTAGGTTGGGGAAGGTCGGCTTTAAACAAAAGATAAGTAGGTGGCCCTAAGTTGTTCGTCATCAGTTTTCCACAACCCCACAGTCACCTCTGCATATCATATTCTCCACCCTGTCTTCATGGTTTATCTGCTTTGCGAGAATGACGATTTCACTGGCACTTTCTGCCTCCTTAGGGGGATGTGGGGTTAAGGCTTGTGAGCCAATTTCCCTGCTTTTTGGTGCTTGGTTGAAAACTGTAGAGCTTTAACGTTGTTTTGTAAACCATCTTTTTTTGTTTAATGATAGAATGATCCTCCACCAATTTGTCAATACCTTTAAAAACAACAACTCGTTGTCAGTTTCAATTTCAAACCTGTCATCTAGCCTGTAGGTCCTTGCTTTCAAGGAGCAGTAAATAACATACACACACACACACACACACACACACACACACACACACACTGCATTTTTAATTTATTTTATTCATTCATTTTATCCTAAGCAGTTCACATATAATTGAAGCAGTTTACATTCCCCCTTCCCCCCACACTTCTTGTCTTGTATATTCTTAACATTTGCTGCCTTAGGCTGCAATCCATGACACTGGAGGAAATCTGGAGTGGTCACCTGATTTTAATAGGAGGACTCGAGAACAATTGAATGGTGGGTTCACCTCCCTCTGAAGTTGTTGAAGGTTGTTGTCCTGAGCGTACATACTTGGTAAACTAATTTCTATTGGAATTAATGAAACTCAGAGATAAATGTCTTTAGTGTTAGAGTGACTCTTTATGTTTTTTGTTTCCTTCTCTGGCCATTTCTCAGAACCACTGTAGTAAAAAAGGCTTAAACTGTGCTTTCTCTGTGCTTGTTCTCCAGGCCATCCTCAATCCTGCTTAGATGCGGAATTCCTTACAGTGTGGCCCAGAATGCCTTGCGTCTTAGCGTGGGGCGCGACACCAGCAAGGAAGATGTGGACCTGATTGTAGAAGATTTGAAGCAGGCTGTGGCTCAGCTACAATAGGTCAGATTCTCACCGTCACCCAAAGAAACGTTTTTGCTCACCAGAATCCGGCAGTGAGCTTACTCCTGATTTCCCATTACATCTGGCAGGATGATAGCTAATTACAGCCCTATCTGTTCTTTGCCATTGGATACTTTCTGAACCACTAAAAATGATTCCCTAGCTCAGGGATGGGCAACTTCAGGCGGTCTGGGGCAAATCCCACCCTCCATGAGTTGTACTCTGCTGTGCCGGCAAAAAACAAGCTAAATTTATCCTTCGTAGTAGCAGTTTGCTGCCAAATCCCCCCCCCCCCCATTTTCTGGGTGTGATCGGCCTGCATCCAGCTCATGCATTGCCCACTTCTTTCCTAGTCTTTGAATGCAGCAGGTTGTCCTGTATAGTGATGGCAGCAGCTCTTGCTTTCAGAAATCAGAGCTCATGTGTGATATTTAGCAAGCGGGAACCTCCAGTTGGATGTTCAGGTCGGTGCTTTCAGTATTTAGGTGAATTCAGGGAACAGCTGTAAGCATCATGGTTTGAAAGTATACATATAGGAATGGACATTTGAATCCCAAAATATGGAACATTCAGTATTTGCCTTGGTAACTAGAAAAGGCCATTCTGTTTTTGATGGCACCCGTCTCATTTCCCACCAGTCTGAAGTGAAACAGAAGCAGTTGCTCCCCAGGTGGGCACTCGAGGAACAGGCAAAGAGCCTTTTGCAGCAGCAGACCATGTTTACATGGCTGAGTGGGTTTCGCATAGAGCTTTATAAGGGGGGGGGGCAAAATGTGCAATACGCTGTGTCTTAGAATGAAAGAGCAGAAGGGGTGGAGGGTGCAGCTTTCATTTCACATTGCTTTATTAGCACAGACATTAAGGGCACAATCCTATTCATGTTTAGATGGGGTGGGGGGAGTCTTCCAGCTCCCAGCATGCCCCAGCCACGCCTGGAGCATCAAAGCACTTGTCCACAAGCATTCCCTCAATGTTGTGCATTGGAAGCTATTAGTGGTAATCCCACAGGAAGAGGAGAGACATTACACAACCCAAGGAAATAGGAATTGTTGCATTTCCTTAGGCTGTCATCAAATAGAGGGAATTAGTATAAGGAACCTTGCTGCGCACCCTGTTTCCCTGTTGCTGGAGCCAAATGCTTCAGAGAATTTGTCACATCTATAGGAACAAATATTTTGTAGCTGGTCAGCTTCTTTCCTTGTGTTCGTTTCTTGGATTTGACATGCCAGTACCAGCTACCCACAGGCACCTGTGAATCAGCTGCCATAGGAAAATATCAGTCTTGTTATAGATGATGGTCTTCTGGCACTAATTAATGGACAAAGACTGAAAGAATGTTGCTGAACAGGGGCAGACTGTGTGGCATACATGCTGGGAAGGTGTGAATGCCACAAGATAGGAGATAATGTCCCTTTGGAATGTTATTTAAAATACATATTTTTTCTGGAAAGCTTTTGAGTTTCAGAACCATGGTTGAAGGGATCAGAAGAAGACAATGAAACAGGGCCTCAAGACGGCTGGCATTCATTTCAACTTCTTTACAGCTAGTCCTGTTGATGTTACTAAGAGTGCTGAGGTGATGGAATTGTGGTTGGTTTCCAGGTTCTGCTGTGCTGCTGTTTTAATGGAAAATTCTCCTTCATGAGGCACTTGCTAAAACTTTTTTGGGATGATAATATTTGTTTTAGTTCGCAGAGTGCCCTGTTCTAAAGGGTCATGGTGGGTACTATCGTAAAAGAGATACAAATTTAAAAATCTAAGACACAAAATTGGGCTAAGTTTTTTTCCTTTTCCTTTTATTGTGAATATTGTTAAAAAATAAGCCTGCATCAATGCCAACCCAAATTAAAACAAAACAAAAACCTTGCTTATGATATTAATTTATTATTCACAGAAATGCAGACTTTAGCAAGCAAAAGCAGCAGCCAACCAGTGGATCTGTACTTAAGTTTATCAACCAGTGGATCTATACTTAAGTTTATCATTCATTTGAAGAATTTATTCTCATGCACTACTCTGGATAACTTTCCCTTTGGGGGTTGACGATGGCCATTCTATTGTGGGTTCTTGAAGAAAGTCAGCTGAGGAGCTGACAGAAGTGCATTTGCGAGCGGTTCTAGGATCCGCTCGCAAATGCACTTCTAGGAGCTGCTTCTAGGATCTGACAGAAAGCTGATCTGTCAGAGATCCCTGAAATATTTCCTGTTCTCCTGGATTAATATGAAGCCATTCCCATTATTAGAAATGGCCACAGTTAGCGGGCAAGAGTTCAGTATTATAGCAAACCCTTCCTACACCCCTTATATAGACCTTTGAGCTTGATCCAGCCTCCAAAGCGATGTTATATGGCACCCTGATGAGCCCATCAAATTTCATTTGAATTGTGGTAAAGTTTCAAGTGAAAAGCCTGATCAATCATGACTGTGTGTCGAAATATACTTCTGGCCCCTGAAAAATAGAATAGCCCACAAAAAGATAGACCTTGGCTATTTAGTATGAATTCAAAGAGGGTGGAATTTTCCAGTTTCAGTCTGTTAGACTTCAAAATGTGTATCTGACATTGTGAAGTTTGCATTAAGTTTCGTGCAATTGCACATGTTCAGACACATACAGAATAAAAAAGAAGATGGCACCACTGCTACTTGCAATTATATAATTATGCTTTTGCCTGAGTTTGTTTTCAGTGGTAGAATCAATGCTTTACTTCAGGAGTAGGGAATATGTAGTCCTCCAGATGTTGGACTGCAACTCCCATTAAACCTAGCCAGCGTAATCAGTAGGTGAGGGATGATGGGAGTTTCAGTCCAACAGCACCTGGAGGGACATATGCCCCCTTCCCTGTTTTACATGGAGACAGCCCCTCATATAACCAGTGGCATCCCCACTAAACCAATTTGGAATGACAGGCCTAGAGCTGACATTGCCTGAGACCCTGGGAAGCTGCTGCTCTATAAGGTGGTTCCATGTGTTCATCACACATATTGGGTGGGGATCTATTTTGGGGGTGTTGTACACATTGCCCCCCGCCCCACATTGGCCAGATTATGTCAGCAGAAGGGAGCTTGCTCCCTGATGTCATATCCCCTGGTTCTGAGGGTCTGCATTACCCTGAGCCAGACACAGATTGAGACAGCTCACAGGTAACTCCATTTCATGGGGTGTCATCAGCACCTCCTTCTAGACCTGCTTGGCCAGAAAATATTGCTCTCCCATCTTCTGATTCTGAGGACCTCCCCTGCGGTTTCCCCTGTTCCTCAGCCATGCAGGAGCATGAGACTAAAGAAAGTGACATTGGGCTTTTAAGAACTTCAGTCAATATCTAGCACAGCTATAGACAGAAAGCAAATCAGCTTTCAATCAGTATTCTGTTCCCTCAAATAGTAATATATATTCTCCTTTACAAATAATAATATATATTCTCCTTTCGAAAAACTTGGGAGGTGATGGTTTCTCAGAACTCTTAGCGCTGATGCATTGACCCAGACTGGAAGACCCTGGGAAAATGTATCTGCGCTGTCCTGGCAGCAGCAAAAATATTCTATGTAATTATTTCTTAATGGGATTTACAGAGATTTATTATGAAAGATATTTATAGATGCTGTAAATCTTCCAGGGGTTGGGAACACAATATTTTAAATAGGTGGCTGATGATTGCACATTATCTGTGTTCATGCTTTGTAAGGAAAATGGGGTAAAATATAAGGTTGTCTTGACATCTTGGCTCTGTAACAGGCCTCTTCATAATTTCACAATGAGATGCAAGGATTTGCCTTCTTTGCCAGTGAAACACACTGGAATACCAATTACTTTGATGCTGGAGGATTGTTGCAATCCCAGTGTAGGGATGGATGAATCTGCCAGTTTTGCTTTCTCCCATTTTTTTTTTAAAAAAAATCTCAACTTCTTTCTGTCCTGTTTATGAAGGAACCAAACTAAACAAAATCATCAAATATTTGCCCTAGCCAAATTCAGTAGGTGCAGTTATTCCTAGAATGGAGTGGACTGTGTTGCACCTGCTTGCTGTGTAGATATTAAAGATGTGGAGCATGTCATAAAAAAAGGTGGCAATGCGAACTCAGCGCCACAAACATGGTTGTATCCACAAGGATTCAAACACAGACTTCTAGCAGACACTCAATGCGTGTTAGCTGGATGGACAAATCTGTTTCTTTTCCTTCCTCACACATTTGAACTTTTAAAATCTCATGTTCTTTCTGTCCCATTTATGAAGTCCTCAGGCAGTCTCCTATTACGCACTAGCACCAATGTAGATTATGTTGCACTAGTGTAAGCTTCTAGTGCAATGCCAACAGCATTTGGTTAAACCGGTCATGCCAGCAAATGCCATTGGTGTTGCATTAAAGGTAGCTTACGCTAGCACAACGTAATTTATGTTAGCACTGGTGCCAAATAGGATACTGTCCCTCATCCAAAAATAAACCAAATGATCACCCATCCCTATCCCAATGTGGCAAAAGTCTGAGGAACCAAGTTCTTTGATGTATCATCATCAGTATTTAACTACTGCATAGGAATTTTACTAGAAATCTATGTACCAGAAATATGTACATTAGTATTGGTGGTGGGGGAGTACCAGACCTTTTCTGTTCACAGCTGTTGTGGTTCTAAATGTTGCTCTTAAAATATAAGCTAAAATAAGTCATGAGGTGGTTGCTTGGGAAATACTTTAGACCAGGGGAGCACAATCTGTGGGCCACAGGTGATCCCCAAACCCTGTTGTGCAGCTCCCCAAGATCCCAGCCAAAAAAGCTGCCTCTTTTGATAGATGGTAATTGTGTCCTAAAGGTGTTGTATTGGAAAGTCTATCTTATATTTTATAAATTAGAGTGGAAAGTGTGCTTTAACTTTAATCACATGACCTTTTTAACAATTCAAGACTGGGTGCCACATAAGGAAGGAGAGCTCATAAAATCCACAACTCAGGAGCTTTTAGCTATTCTTTCTCGCCCGCCATGTGCCCCTTCTTTAACCCCCCCCCCTCCAGCAGAACATATGCTCCCTGCTGTACTTACCCGGTAACCAGAGACACACACCATCTGCCTGGTACATAAAACAAGAGACTCGGAGAAAGTAGGACCTTCCAGTAAAGACAACAGTAAGTCTCCCGGAGATGGGAGACCACAGGGCTATTTTAGCTGCCAAGGAAGGCGACTTGACCACCTTGGAGCAGCTTCATGTAGGTGGTAATCTGGGCCAGAACATCACTGACTGCTTAGGAGCAGGCTTGGTTCATCATGCGTCACGAGCAGGCAGGCTGGAGTGCCTCAAGTTTCTAGTCCTGCAAGCAAAGCTTCCCGGGAATCAGAGAGCAAACAATGGGGCAACTCCAGCACATGATGCGGCAGCCATGGGCAACTTGGCTGAATTGCAGTGGCTGATCAAAGATGGAGGGTACAGCATGCAGGTAAGGTGGCTGCCATAAACGTGGCTTCCTAGTCAGCAGCTAGAGGAAACAGGAGTGGGATGGAAGGTTGTTTACAGATAGACACTGTGTGGTTAGCAGAGAGAGTCAGCAACCCCCATGTACAAACAGCCCTTCAGGTTGGAGTGCCATCAGCATTTAACCTTCCTTGTCTAAGGATGCCTAGCAAGTTCCCCTCCATTAGGGTGGGTAATGTATTTAAAGGGGGACTTGTATTTTGCAAAGAGCTCAGGAGTGAATGCAGTGCTTGATCTCCATGGAGACATGCCATTGCATCTAATGCAGGCTCTCTGTCATCGAGGGCTGGGTTACTTGGTGTCAGCGGGGGGAGGACACATTTTGCCAGAACAGCATCTCCAAGTGCAGCCCTTTACTGATCCCCACAGGAGCGAATGGCAGCCCTTCACTCATAGGAGAGAAAATAAACAACTGTGCTTTGGACATGATCGGGGTGGGGCGTACGTTTGCTCCCTGCTCCGGGTGTCCCTGGCCATTGAGAATCAACCTCTGTTACTCCGTTCTCTGTTATTCTGGGATATGATGGGATTTTGAGAACTGGCTTTCAATTATGCAGCAAGAAACGGGCTTCATCTGCAGACTGCTGCATATGCTGGTTGAAGGAATAAGCATCTTCTAGAAATGCAATCTTGCAGAAAGCATCAGAGAATCTGATATTTGCCTTGCTACTAATACTGCTTCCAAATGTTGCCATATTGGAATGCTCTGTGAAATACCTTTTCACTCATTTGCAGTTGCATGGAGGGCCTTAGCAGGACTGTGCCCGCTCATTGCTTGCATCCATTCAACTGAATGCTCATAGGTCATGGGGGCAGCATCAGCTCTAGTTTTTGGGAGGGCCTTGAGCAAAGCCCGCATCCCTCAGCAAGTCTTACCTTCTTAGTGCCGTTGTCACCAGCTGCTAGTGCTCCTCACTCTCTTTTTCATCATTGCTACCTCTTGCTTGACAGACAAAGATCCAGTGAACAAACAGGCAGTGGCATCTGCTGCTGCTGCTGCTGCTCACCAGAGCGAGTGGCAGTTGAAGAAGCAGGTTGCAATGGTGAAAAGAGACGATGGGCCCCTCTTGACAATGGGCCCCTACTGGGGTGAGGGCCCTCAACAGGTGACCGACCATGCCCACCTTGGATGCTGGCCCTGGGACCGTAGCCTGTGGGCATGGTCCTGCTCCATCCCCATGGCTTAAAAATATTGGCTTGAATGGGTTAAGACTATTCTGGGTTCCTGGATCTTCTGATATGCCAGCGGAGACAGTTTTTGTTAGAATACAAAATTCCTGAGCATCTTCAGGAGGAGAATGCAACACAAGGATATAAAGACAAATCCCTAGTTGCTTTAATGGTTCTTGTTAGAGCTGGCTCATAAAAAGGCATTGCCCACATGTGGTCCCCTCTCTGCTTGTCATCTACCAAAGCTGGATCAAGAACAGAAGCCGATTGAAGTTGTGTTTCACTTTGCCCTACCTATGTGCTTATTTTAAAAACAAAACAGAAGCAGAAAACAAAAATAGAAGACTGCCATGTATTTGTACCATTGTCTCCCTCTTCCATAGGAACCCTTTATATCATCTAAGCCATGTTCACACAAACGCGTTTGTTAAACCCTCAGCACCCTTGAACTCCTATATTACAATGAAAGGCTGTTATTGTGTGCAGTAGTTCAGCATGTGGCTCATCCCATCATGTGGAGAAAAGACAAGCACCAGATCCCAATGCTGATGGACTCTGTACCCTTGTGCTACCAAGGCGCATCCCCCAGCACCAAAGCACAGCTCCCTGCCTGCTCAAGCCTCATGGCTACCCACTGCCAAGGCTCCCACCCAAGTCATCCATGCCCCTGAGACCATAGCTTTTTTTAAGCTTACGTTTGAGTAGTAGCTGTCTCGACCAATCAGATACTGCATTTGGTGGGGATAGCCAATATCTGATTGCTTCAGACTGCTGCTTCTCAAACATAAGGATATGGTTTACTTTGAAATGGAGCAGCATGCCCCCTCCCCCCTCAGATTGTCTGTCAGGCTGCCATGGCACTTCCTTTTGCCAGATGGGGCCAACTGCGTGATGATGAGGAGGACTGCAATATAAAGAAGAGAAGCCGTCCACAGCAGTCCAGCCCTGGGAGCAGTGTGGGCCTTTTTGAACCTCTGGGCCTTTGGTAGATGTCCGCCCATGCTGACCCTGACATTGGGCCTGCATGGAGAATTACTGTGCCCCTGTCAGAGATTGCTGGTGGGAGCGATGGCATTGAAAACTCTATGTGAAGGCTATTCCATGGAGCAAGCTCCTGTATATGTTATAGCTGCCACATGGAGCAGTCATCTAGGGGGAGTGTTCAATGACCTCCTTCCCACATTCATTGAACGCATGAAAAAGGGGTAGTGGAGGCCTAATTTGTAGGCCTAAACATCTGGAGGGCCACAACTCCCATCAGGTCTAGTCAGCATAGCCAATGGTGAGGGATCATGGGAGTTGTAGGCCAAAACATCTGGTGGGCCAGAAGGTGCCCACCCCTATTGTGCCTATAAGCCACGTGCTCCCACCTGACATGGGCCATGCATTTGGGCCCTGCGCCCTCCATGCACGTAGGCCTCCATTGTGAACTGGAATCATAGCCATTGAGCGTTCCTGTTCACATAGAGGAGGCATTTGCATGCATATCAGTATGCATGGAGCACCCTTTCTCACTCATGCCAAATGCACAGCTGACAAAGAACATGGCCAGTTGGCAAATTGGCAGTGGGAGGACATGGCTGGCAGATGCAATCCCGCTACCCTTCATGCATTTGGTAAATGGACCTGAAGACTTATTTGAATACATACTTCTCACTCCCCATCAGAAGTTGATTCATTAAGTGGCCTCTATGTCATAATTTTAGCTTGTAAACCAGTCCGGAGAGTGGAGCTAATGTGGGGACGAGTTGACCACCACTCCAGAATTGTGTTTCCTTCTCTTCATAGGAGCAAGATGCTTCAGGGGCTTCTCCCCTCCATTTGGCTGCTCGCTTTGGACAGCCAGAGGCTGTTGAGTGGCTGGTCCAGGCAGGCTTTAACACTGCCACGGAGACGCGGGAAGGAGCAGTGCCAGCTCATTACGCAGCAGCCAAGGGAGATCTGACATGCCTGAAAGTGCTGGTTGCTGCAGACCGCAGGTAGGCCGAAGCCCCGCATGTGGTTCTTCAGAGGACATCACAGTTGCAGCATGCCACAGAATGCACTGTTTCCCAATCCCCACCTGTACCTGACACTCAGGCAGTAGAAGCCGGCAGCTCTGATGTCAGTGGGGCAGTGAATCCCCTTGGGGTTTTCAGTGACAACCAAGCAGAACTCCAAAGGAGCTGAACCCAGAGCAGATTCAATGGCATACTGACATTGGCGCCACCAGTCTCTGTAGCCTATGATGCATGCAGCAAAATGAGGTGGAGTGTGCACTATATACCTCTTTACATTGCAGGTGGCAGTGGGTGGGAACACCCTTGACCATCTATACCCTGCTTTTGGACTGAAGTCCTTAAAGCAGTTCATAACATTAATAAACTGCAATGGATATATTACAAACTATACATTTTAAAACATAACTAGCCCAGCTGAGCAATGGCAGGCACAAACGTCTGGCCTTGTCTTTGCTTGTTTGCCTCTTCCCCAGATCATTTCCACAGGGCAGTTGGTGGTAGGTTGCCTCATGGGGTGGGGAACATCCAGCTTGGGCAGGAAGAGGCAAAACAAAATATCAGCAACTTTCTGTTGGGAGAACATTTCTAGCTCAACCTGCTTCCGATTTTTTTAATTACACAGTGAAACATTCAAACGTGTGATTGCCCCAGCAGCAGAAATGGGGTTGCCCCAATTACACGGGTGTATGTGCACCCCAAGACATACACCCAGTTTTTAAAATAATCTGTCATCAAAGTGTTGGACTGGGAGTCAGGAGATCCAGGTTCTAGTCCCAACTTGGCCATATATATATATATATATATATATATATATATATATATATATATATACACACACACACACACACACACACACACACACACACACACAGAGAGAGAGAGAGAGAGAAAGAGAGAGAATTGCATACCACTCAGAAATCCATCTGGAAGAAGGATGCTTTAGAAATGTTTAAAATAAAATAAATGCACTGAGGAAGTACTCTGTGAAGTGGGGGAATATGGGTACCCTTTTGCATGACTTCTGTAATCCCAACTGTACTTTCTGGTGCTTCTGTGATCTTGGGAGAGGCTACAAACGCTGTACTGTATTCATGCAATTACATACCTGTCCTGAGGTTAGTTTGTATGGAGAGAAAAAAGCAGCTGAAAATGACCGTATGTGAACATGCCCTCCGATCGCTGAAACCACATTGCAAAGTAGGCTAACAGAGTGGAGTTTTCCCTGGTGTTGTGTTTCCATGCCACAGCATTTCCAGATGCTTTGCATTTGTTTGTTGAGAGGACAGAAGGCAGGCGTGTGTGATCTTCACTGAAGAGGATTGTGTTTCCAACAACAATCACCACAACCATTTGCCCCAGTGCTCCTATCCTTTTCAGGGCTCCACTGTTGCCCAGGACCGCTCCATATCAGTTCCCCCCTACAAGGAATGCAAAAACTCTATACTATTTGGGGGCAGGATTGCCCCCTAACTGTGCAATCCTATTCTTATCCACTCAGCCAAAAATGTTATGGAGTTCAATGGGACTTAGTCCCAGCCAGGTAGGTAGGGGTGTGTGTGTGTGTGTGTGTAGGTGTAGGATTGCAACCAAAATCGGAGACATCGCTAGGACAATGTATATTCAGCAAAATGAGCTGTAAAACTGAGGAAGAGGTAGCTATGAGTTGGCCCAGGGTTAGGCTGGTTTGGAGGGTGAATGGCTTGGCTCGGCTCTAATTTTATCTGATTTTGCTATGCATAGAATAATAGAACAGTTGAGTTGGAAGGGGCCTATAAGGCCATTGAGTCCATCCCGAAAGCATAAGGATCTAAGCAGGACCAGATCCAGTGGGGCTCCTCTCACCTGAGTTGGCAGTCATGGCATACTGTATGCATGGGATGGACTAATCCAGCCACCTGGCCCCATGCTGCTGTTCCTCACCTCCATCCCTGTGAAGGTGTTGCAGCTGGGGCTGGCCGTTGTGGGGAAATCCAGCCCTCTTTTTGGGCTCACAGGATTTCCCTGGAGCCCTGGAGCCTGGCTTGAATTTGTGAGCTGAGCTGCGGGGCTTTTCCCCAAATTTGGGAACTTCTTGGGTTTATTTTTCTCTTAAAATTGCCATTTACAGAAATTTTGACCGTAATTTGCGCAAATTGTGCCCATAATGTACTTACTTTTGCCCAAACTGCAGTCACAATTGCGCAAATGAAGCATACTGTAGCTGTAACTTGCACAAAACACAGCCAAAATCTGCGTAAATTACACAAATTGCAGCTGAAATTTGCAGAAATTGTGATTTTAAGTGGGAAAAACACCCCCCAAAACTGTGAGCTGGTTCAATTCAATACAGAACAAGTTGGGCCAGTTTGCGGGTAAGCGAGCTGGAGTCGGGCGGGGGGGTGGGAGCATGAGCTGCTTAAAGCTCGGCAAACTCCCCCCCCCCCGACAGATTCCTCCAACATCCCTAGTTGCAGCAACATCTGTGTGGTGCACCTTTAGGTCCACCTCTTTGGTCCCTTCACCTCCCAGCCACACATATCTAGGTGATACTGTGCACACATTACACAGGTACCATCTGTCTTGGGCTCATCCCTCCTGACTAAACCCCTTGCTCACCAGTAGCACCCACCATCTTGGTGCACACTCACTGGTAGCCCCTTAAACTTGTTCACCTTTTCTTGTGTAAGGGAACTACCTGCTCACTGGGTCTCAGAAGCAGAACTAGCAGAAGTAGTAGGAAGGGTCAGCCAAGAACAGATGGGAAAGGTTGGCTACACAGGCCTTAGGAATGCAGGAAACTGCCCTGTACCATGTCAGACTATTTGTCTATCTAGTTTGGTACCATTTACTCTGTCTGACAATGGCTCTCCGGGCTCTCAAGCAGAGGTTTTTCCTATCACTGCGACCTGGTCCTTTTTCACTGGAGATGCCAGGGTTTGATCCTGGGGCCTTCTGCATCCAAAGCAGGTGCTCTACCATGAACCTCTCCACCTTGGCGGGCCTAAAAATGTCTGAAACTCAGAAACTGTGGGAGCTTTTTCCAATCTGCCTCAGGCAGCAAAATGTCTTGGGGGCAGACCTAGCATGAAATATTAGAGATGGTACAGAAGGAGGATCAAATAGAAGTACAGCTGAGAAGTGACAAATCACAGGCTAAGACCGTTATCATATGGAAGGCTTAAATCATTTTTTAGGGCCGGACCTATCATAGTAGCTACTGTACCTCAGGTGGCAGTTTTTGGGAGGGCCGGGGGAGTGGGAAGGTTTGGAGGATAGAGATGTATGTGTACCACACCCTGTCTGCCTACTAAGATATGATGCTGGCCTTCAAGGCAATAGAGGCAACCAGGATTGAGGTAAAATTCAAGTGCCAGTCTGGTCGGTTTCTATACAGAGAATGGGGGTGGGAGGCATCTTCTCCTTCATGTCAGGCAGCAAAATGTCTTCAGCTGGCCCTGCCTTTGAGTCCTTCTGTAGTATTTAGTAAATTAATACCTGATCGTTATTAGTGCGGAAGAGAAAGTGGTCGATGGGCATTTGGAATCTGATGGAACATGCTGCCAAGATAAGTTTTACTTTACATTGACAACTGTTGAAAGAAGAGCAGCTTTAACTTGTCATGTGTGAACATGTCCTAAGAATCAACAACGCACCTAGCTAGCACCTATTTTTGCCAGGCAGCAGAAGCTACAAGTGATAAGAGCCCTTCACCTGGAAGATGAGATTTTAAAAAAACACGTGTTTGCCCTCTGCTGGCAGTTAAAGTAACTGAACTTGAAGTCCGATACAAAAACACAGGGAATAGCTTTGTGCAATGGTTTCAGTTCTTTCACTCCATACATAAATATCTTCTAATTTTATGAGAAGAATTGTAAAAAAAGAGTACAATGGTATTATTATTATTTTTAAATGTTCATTTATATGAGCTCTATGCAAAACTTTATCCCACTTTTTCAACAAGGAGCTCCGAGCACCTTACACAGTACTCCCCCACCCCCGGATTTTATGCTCTGAATCCCTGCTAGAAATAGATGCTCTGATCATAAAGACAACACGCTAAGGCATAGTTAGGCTGCTAACCCTGTTGCAGCAAATGGTTAGTGAATGTGTTTAAACCATGGTTATGTAGCCACCATGGTTAGGAATGGTTCACACAACATGCTAAATTCACGATACGCTACTTAACCACTGTGGCTTAGCATGTCCGTCTGAACCGTGTCAAAGAGTCTTAGAGAGTGGCAGTAAAAAAAAAAAAGGCTTGAAGTATAGATCATAGAATCATAGAATAGTAGAGTTGGAAGGGGCCTATAAGGTCAAGATATGTTTGTGGCAGATTGGGATGGATGAAACTCCCAATTTTTGTTGTTCTCAGTTTCTCATTTTTCCTGTCTTAGGTACAGTTCATCCTGAACTTTGAGAGTTTTGCCAATCTTAAATTTGGTTCACCCCAAACTTTGAGGTTAAAAATAAAATAAAATTGACGAACATTCGTTCGCATTTCTTGTGCACAATTCTTCCAGTACAGGCACATTTTCTATGCAGATTGGCCCAAAGTTCACATTTTTTTCAGTTAGGTTTCCCAATATAATGCATTTAAAACATTATTTTCAGTAATATATGCATTTTTGTGAGCGCTTTCTCCTAATATATTCATTTCTGTAGGTGTGTATGAATGAATAGTTTATTTCAGCCACAGACCAGTATAACAAAACAATAAAAACATATCAATAAAATGCATAAAATCCTTGTATTAAACACAACAGTCCCAAAATCTAAAATGCTATTGTTCAATAATACCGTTCAAGCATTTTTTGTATGCATTGTTTGTAATAGAACCCCATTACAAAATCAGGAGAAATGTAAATTTCAAAGGTTAAGTGAGTTTCAGTTTGCATATTGGTTCGAAAGTGTGAAGAAAATTATAATAACAACAAGAATTTATATAGTGCTTTCTAATGCAGTGCTGTACGTAAGATAAAATCGGTCAGGACTTTACAAAAATGGAATAAGTACGATAATTCTAATAAAAGGCCTTAACTGAAATTAAAAGAATATAACATACATTTTTATTATGCGGTCACAGACCCAATAGAAACGATACCCACAATCATTAATTTAAAACCATAAAATCAGTCATTTGTTCCTTGTACGAACAGGCTAAAAGAGTTACTTAAAACATACACATATTTAAAATATATAGGCATAGTTAGAACACCTAGTACAAAAGATAAGCAACAGCAGCATGGGATAGAAGTTACAATTAAGATGAAATCGATTTGCGAGACCTTTGTATGGAGAAGAGGAACTTAGCCACTAACTCTGTTGTTAACTTGTTTGTACTTGCCAGAAAATATTCCAAATATTGTTTGGGTGTCCTTCCAGGGCATTTTCTCATAAGAGGGCCAAGAAATCTATTTCTCTCCTCCCTGTGGAAACTACATTGGAAAAAAACATGGTCTAGTGTTTCGACTGCTTTGTCACCACAGGGACACAAGCGATCATCATATGGGATGCCCTGATAACACCCTTCCAAGATTGCAGAAGTAAGACAGTTAAATCTAGCCCTTGTAAAAGCATGTTGGTACTTGGGGATGGTCAAATAATCCAGATATCTAGCATATCTGGGAAATTCAAAAATTAGACCAGAGTGTATTGGAGAGCAGGATCTACGTGCCTTTGTCATAGCATATTGAAAATCTATATCCTTAATCCGTTGTTCTACAATGGATTTTGCCACAGATTAATCTTGTGTATGTAGAAAATCCATTGATAGACCTAATATGCGCAATTTGACAGTAAAACCTTTAAACCTTTAAACCATGAACTGGTAAAAACATCCCTTTGCAAAAGATAAAGATAGCTTTGGGATGAATTGGCATATACAACCTTTAGCCAATATCGAACGGCAAGGGACCAAGCCCTGCCTTCTATAGATGCTAGGCCAGCCTCCAGGCGCAATACAGCAGATGGCACACACCTCGGCATTCCAAAAAGTGAGTGCAAGAAGTTTGACAGAACACTCTCGGCAGTTGTATTAAATCCCTGGATCCATATTGGGATAGCATACAACAACTGGGCCAGAATTTTAGCCTTCAATACTTGTAGGGCAGCTGGAATAAATTGTCCCCCCTTGATATAAAAAAACTGAAGGACTGCCTTACTGATATTCTGGGCAGCTTGAACTGCAGACTGCCTATGGGTAGCCCAGGAAAGTGTGGAGGAAAACACAATGCTCAGATATCTATACTTCTTAACTTGCTCTATGTGATGTCCCTCTATTAACCACTTGTTTGTTGTTCTACGCCTGGAAAATACCATAATTTTTGTTTTACTGAAGTTAACTGTGAGTAGATTATCCTTACAATAAGTCATAAAAACTCGAAGTAAGCGTTTAAGGCCTATTTTGGACAATGCCATTAAAACAGCGTCATCTGCATACAACAATAAAGGGACTTTGGTCTCTGCCAGTTTTGGTGTATGAAAGTCAGATGCTAAGCAGTTCCCCATCAAATCATTTAGATAAAGGTTGAACAATGTAGGGGCTAATATACAACGCTGGCGGACCCCCTTGTTGGCTAAAATGGGTTTTGTCAGGTTACCCTCCAAACCACACCTTACGCAGAGCGTCGTGCATTGATACAAACATTTAATAAGGTGCAACAATCTTTTGTGTATGCTAGAATGTTGTAACTTAGTCCATAGTCTTTCTCTTGATATTGTATCAAAGGCAGATTTAAGATCTATAAAAGCAACAAACAGACCATTTCCATAAGAATTCATATATTTTTCTGCCAGATGATTTAGGACTAAACAATGGTCAAGAGTTGATCTGCCCTTCCTAAAACCGGCTTGTTCTTCCACCAGGATATTTTCCTCTTCTATCCAAGTGGTGAGCCTCGTATTTAAGTAACTGGCATACAGCTTCCCCACAAATGACAGTAAACTAATAGGCCTATAATTGGATGGATCCTCCCTGTCACCTTTTTAAAATATTGGTATCACAACAGCATCCATCCATTCTGAGGGGAGCTGGCCAGAGTTGTTAATATGTGTAAAAAGCTTGGCTAGAAGGGGAGCCCACCAATCTAGCTTGGCCTTCAGGATTTCAGAGGTTATTAAATCTAATCCTGGGGCCTTTCCTGGTTTAAGACATTTAATTAAAGTCTTTATTTCAAATGGGGAAACCGGGTCCCATTTTGGTAGGTAATTTGGTTCCAGAGAAGAAAGCTTTTCAATTGACTGCTCCCTAGAGTCCATAAAATTTTTGGAGAAATGGCTCTCCCAAAAGTCAGCTGAAATATTACAGGTAATTGAGCCTGAAGCATCACCCGAGGCACCAGTGACCAGTGTCCAAAATAATTTGGGTTTGTTATTAATGAGGAATCTATCAGAGCCTTCCACCCTTGTTGCACTGCTTTCCTCTTCGTTTGAGCTAGCAGTGTCTTATAGTATTTTTTTGTCAAATAATATTGATGGGGTAGAACAGCCTGATTTTCCTTTCTGTATTGATTGTATACATCTCTTAGATTTTTTTTGCTACTGGCATTCCTTGCCAAACCACTTGGGAGGGCTCTTCTTCAAGACATTTCTCGGGGCAGGTTGTTTCCGGCTTAGGGCAGATCTCAAAATAGATACCAATGTGAAGTAATTGTTTAAGACAGATGTGATTTCAATGACCCCTAAGATTGAGTTTTTCAATTCTTCACCCACCGTAGAGTTTAGGAGGCCAGTGATTTTAATATTTACTGCTTCAGACCAATATACTCTCTGGTACCTAAGAATTAGATCTGAATCTCTGTACTGGTAATTGGAAGCAATGTGTACAGAAACAGATAATAATAGGGTGAGATCGAGAGGTAGATAATCACTTTCAATCCTATTTCCAACAGAAAACTCCTTAATCATGCTTGATACACAAGAGGAAAACAACACATAGTCAACAACACTACTACCACGTCCTGAGGCAAAAGTGTATTCTGCACAGTGGTCAAAGGAATGGTTTCCATTCAAAATTGTGAGGGCGAGGCGGCCCACCATTTCTGTCAGGCATATACCACCATAATTAACTTTGGGATCTTTTGAACTTCTGTTATAGCTAAAAACATAATTCTCATTATCATGTGTAACATAACAAGATGAAAAAAGTGCATTATTATTAGGACCAATTCTAGCATTAAAATCCCCCATTAAAATGAGGTAAGCCCTTGGAAATTTTGATTCTAGATCTGTTATATAGCTTCCCAAACCTTTTTTATACAGCTTCTACTCGGAAGTGGAGGAATATACACATTAATAAACAAACAAGTCTTAGTTCTAAACTCCAGGAGGCACACCCCCTTGGGGGCGGCTGTGTTGTCCTCCTTTTTGGTTTCCAAAATATGGTCACCCTATTAGGTTGAAAGGTAATGACTGGCCCCAAGTCAGCAGCTTTAGGGATTTGTACTATTTGGTCTTTGTGCTTCTACGCCTTTTGATGGAAAGATCTCCTGCTTTGCATAGCCTTCAGCTCTCTGGCCTCCATCAGATGCCCCCTTAGCTCTCACATTAAAGTCTGGGATACAGCTAACCAAGTGGGGGAGACACTTTTGTTTGTTTTTCATCTGAAAACTCAGATTTGATTCCATCTTGAAGTCTAAATTTCATGTCAGTTCTTGACTAAGAGCAGAGACAGGAATAATATTAAAACCAGAAAGTTGCAGCGGGACCCTCAGCCGTAGTATAAGCCCATCTTGTTCCTGGCTTCACAGTGTGAATGACAGACCAGCAAATGAAACGCTGGCTCAGCTATCCATCATAGAATAGAATAGTAGAGTTGGAAGGGGGGGTGGCTATAAGGCCATCGAAATCAGCCCCCTGTTCAATGCAGGAAACTTGCCCCTTCCCCTGTGCTTCAAACATGCTTCCTGCCATTTTTATATTTAAAAGCACTGCATGCACTTCTATCCATATATATGACAATTTGTCACCTTATTAATTATAAAAGAAAGAAAGGATTTCCCCCCTTTAGTAAAATACTCTCCCCAGAAATTACTTGGTGGCTACACGAGTGCCATCTGATCAGCAATACACAAGATCTGTTTGTTTTTTCATAGCTTAATCTTGGAGAGTAAATGGCATCTATGGAATTAAAGCAGTCCAAATATGCTCCATGGTTGAAAATATTTACATCCAACTTGCTGAATAAGGGATGCTGGGATTTGTAGTCCAACACGTCTAGCTGCTACCAGATTTGGGAAGGCTACCCTAAGTTCATCTCTAGATGACTTAGGAGCTCACGCTGTCAACAATATGACTTGTGGCGGCTAGAGAATGTGTCCTTCCATGGTGACAGCCTATTTAATGAATACTTCTCAGGCGCCTGCTTTGATACTGTTTGGACACCAGGCAAGAAACGTTTCATTTCCCCAGACATTTTTACTGTGTGTTTTATCTTCAAAGTTGTTTTTATGCTTTCTCTACATCTGTTATTTTACTTTTATTGTTGTTTTATCTGTGTGCATTTTGTATTATTGTATATTATATTTTATTGAAAGTCATACTGGGAACATTTTTTTGACGGGGATAATATAAGTACTCATTGGCGTGTGGACAACAGGTTCAAAGGGTTCAGTTGAACACCCTAATCCGCCGCAGCCATGTTGCAGTAGCAGGGCTGGTGCTAGCTGTAGAAAGAGCAACAAATTCAGCTGCTCCCCACCTCGCTCCTCCTCCGGAAGGATGGGAGGCAGGAGGCGGGCGGCAAAACGCCCCGGCAGGCAGGCTGGCCACCGGGTGAGGAGCGGGGGTGTTTTTGTAAGTAGTAAGGTTGCCCGGAGCTGTGGATTGGGGCCCTCCCACCTTTGGAGCTGCTGCTCTCCTCTCGTCATCAGTCCTGCAGATACTGTGATGTTTGGGAGAAAGAGAGAGAGAGAGAGAGAATCTGTATGTTTACGTGCCTTCTCTCCTCATCGTTGCCCCACCGCCCACCCCAGTCTGACCTCCAGCAAGAGAAAAGAAAGGGGGAAAGGGGGAGAACTGCAATGCCCCCCAGGACCTCCTGGCTAAGGAGGGTTCATTCAGCAGCACCTTTTTCAGAATGCTTGCTAAAACAATAAGCCCTTGCTTATTTTAGGGTGTCTAACCCCCTTTTTTCAAGCTGTTCTTTTGGTAAACATGGTATGTGTCACTTTAAAACAGAGCTGCAGCACAATCCTATGTACGTCTACTCAGAAGTAAGCCCCACTAAGATCAATCAAACTTACTCTGAGGTAAATGTGCATAGGATGCAGCCTGAAATGAAGAGAGGATGAAAAAAAGACAGGAGAAAAAGAACTGAAGAAATAGAATAGCAAGGTAACTGTGGGATATTTAACCATATTTAAAGGCAATAAGTACAGTAAAATTAGTGCTCCTCTACTTCAGTCCCAATCAAATAATTACAACACTGCAGTACAGATTATTTGTTAATTAAAAAAATACAGTTTACTTCAGTTTTCGTTTATTTCATTTGTTTGATGAATGAAAAAAAAAGTGCTTTATTACTGTATATTCAATCAATGTTTACCTTAAAAATATATATTCCTGGCCGAACCACCTAATGAAATGTGCTGCGCACGCCTATGTAAGTACTCTTCAAATAAGTAGATCCACAACCATCAACAGTAGTGAGGAGTCCCACCACCACTTCTAAAATCCATATTAATTCCTCTTGTCTAACAGTTGTGTGAACAAGCAAACTCGGAGTGGGGCGACCCCACTGTACCTGGCCTGCCAGGAGGGCCACCTCCACATCATCCAGTTCCTGGTGAAAGATTGTGAGGCTGATGTGCACCTGAGGGCACATGATGGCATGACGGTTCTGCACGCAGCTGCCTGTGGCGGCCATTATGCAGTTGTCATCTGGCTGGTAAGCATGTACTTTCCCCTGTTAGGTAGCAAGCGTGGTTCCTTGATGACTGCATGAATGTTTATTTATTTATTTATTTATATCCCGCCTTTTTTCCTCCACTGAACCCAAGGTGGCGTACATAATCCTCCTCGTCTCTATGTTATCCTCACAACAACAACCCTGTGAGGTAGGTTAGGCTGAGTGTCTGTGACTGGCCCAAAGTCACCCAGTGGGTTTCCATGGATGAGTGGGGACTTAGAACCCGGATCTTCCGACTCCCAGTCCAACACCTTAGCCCCTATGCCACACTGGCTCCTCTAAATGATTTTCCTATTGAATATAAAGTGGTAATCTTGTTTGTGCTCAGTTCTGGGAGACATTAAGCATTCTCTCCAAAGAACTTACATTTCTTTGTCATGTCAATGTAGAGGTTCTACGCAGGCTCATCAGATATTTCTCCTAGCATTGCCCAATCTCTCTTACTTTTTCCAAGCCTATGTTCCCTTTGCCATATAAATATTTCCTTTCCTATAACTAGCATTACTTTGGGCTTTTTTTGTTTATTTAAAAATATATTAAAAATGAAAATAGAATGATACACTCTAGGAGTCAGATGGATACAAATTCTTAAAGGCTAGTTTGAAAACTTGAAGCAGATTACCACAAAGTACTTTGAGTCTTTGGTTTTATATTAATTTCTTTACTGAATACAAACCGTACATTAAAGCATAAATATAAATACATATTATTATGCAAGAAATACATACCATAAAATAAAACAATTTCCTGAATGCAAACACTTCATTTTTTTATAATAGCAATGAGACTATGAGCATCATCACAGGAGGGAAATTTGTGTTTTCTTACCATCACTTCTCTGCCCCGCTTTTGTCCCTCGTTACTTCCCCTTTCTGGAGGGGAAAGGTGAAGTAAACAAAGACCATGTGGCCCATTTGGGCCATTTTTATTGCACCACTTTTCCTGCACACAGCAGGAGATTGCAGCACATTCCGTTTTATAAAAAAAGTCACATTAAAAGGGGTCTGCTTTGCGATGGAAAAACAAGCGGAAGGAGTGGGAGGCATGTGGGATGCAGATGTCGTTGTCTAAAGGATATCTGCACACCTGTAAGCAGACAGTAGTGAGTATGCGATAAAATGCTCGCCTGATGAACCTCTAAAACATGCCAATCCATGAGATCCTCTACATCGCCTATACAGATTATTCTGTAATGATACACCAAACCATGGGACTCCATGTTCTTTTTATCAACAGCATGTATGCTTCTGGAAATGCTGTGATTTAGCAAGTAATCCTACCTCCCTTAGACAGTGTCTGGGGTACATAGGATTTTTCCTTTTCCTGGCTCCAAGCTTGGATAAGGCTCGGAGCCAGGAAATCACATTCCCTGCCCCTTCATAGCCGGCATGGACAGAACTGCAGCAGCTGCATCTCTGTGTTCGTAAAACAGAGCGTAGAGATGGGGAGAAGGGGGCGTTCTCTGTGAAGGGGAGGTGAGGAGATCAGGGCTGCCATCCTGCAATCTTTCCTATGGCCACCAGCCTCCTTCCCTGCTCCTCCCCAAAGACTCAGCTAGAGGGGCAAAATCACCTGTCTAGCTAAAATACAGAGAGGCAGGTGTGAGGCAGTTCCCTCTTTACATAGGATACTCATAAGCCTCTGAGTTAATTAAGGGATTGTGCCCTTAATTAATTTGATTGTAACCCAAATAATTGCCCCTGTACATCCTTCTTTATACAACATAGAAGTCATACCAACATGTCACAGCTTAATTTTAACCTCTTTTTTTTCCAAGCTGGTCTTTCTGTGAGCCAGGATGCGTCCCTTGGTTCAGGCAGTGGACTCACAGAGACATAGTGAGGGGTGCTAATCTCACCTGCCTTCCCCATTCAGACTTCCCTGTTCCCTCTGAGCAGTACCAGAGTACCAGAGAGGAAATGGATTTTCCCAGGAAATATATATTGTTCCTTGTTGTTATGTAAAGTATTTGCGGGGGAGGGCTTGGTTTGGAATGGGCAATTAAGGCCCATTAGCTTTACACAAGACCTGCTCCTATCAGATGAAAGCTCCTAGAACTGGTTTGTTAATATGGATCAACACAGCTACCTGCAATTTTGGACTCGCCATGGAGGGTTGGCTATGGGACTCTCCGGATGAATGCCTGCACTTCAAAATGTACCATTACATTTTGTCTCTAAATACCAGTTGCTGGGGAGCATGGGCAGGACAATGCTATTGCTTTTGGGTTTCTCATAGACTGGCCAGTGTGGGAACAGAATGCTGGACTAGATAGGCCTTTGGTACGGCAAGTGCATATAGTAGAGCGTCCAGGGTGTGGAAAACAAATTTCAGAAACTGCGTGCTTCCAGACTGTTTGTTTGTTTTATTATATATACACTTTTGCCCAGCCTTACAGCAACTAAATGCCTAAGGGTGCAATCCTATGCGTGTTCAGACACAAAAAAGTCCTACAACTCCCAGCATTCCCCTGCGAGCACTTTATGATGGGGGGGGGAGGGAAATCCATCGCAGAAAGACAGCCCTGATTTCACTCCTATTTAAACTCCCCCACCCTTTCTTTTTGCGTAGGTGACCTTCACTGACCTCAGCCTCGCAGCCCAGGATGCGGAAGGAGCCACCACTCTCCACTTTGCTGCCCGAGAGGGACACACTGCCATCGTTGACAGACTCCTCCTTATGGGTGCTGAGATAGGGTTGGACCACTGGGGAGGAACCCCTCTCCACGATGCAGCAGAGAATGGGCACTTAGAGGTACTTGGCGATGCCATGTGGAGAATCTGAGATTTGGAAGGCTTAGTCAGAATGCAGGTTTGACATAATGTTTCCCCTGACATTGACTCTTTCCCCACAACCTGCCCACCAGGAGAACTCTCCTGTAGTCAGTTTGCAGACCCAGAGTGGGCCAAACGTTTAACTAATCTGCTCCTGAATGTTGACCTTGTATCAATCCAGGATTCAATAACATGTAAGAACATGAGCAGGGCCATGCTGGATCAGTCTAGTGTTTGGTTCACTCAGTGGCCAACCAGCTGACTGTGGGAAACCCACAAGCAGGGCATGAGTGCAATGGCACCCCCCTGCCCATGTTCCCAGCAACTGGTGCGCGTAGGCATACTGCCCCTGATATTGGAGGTAGCATATAGCTACAACTAGCCTTTGAAAGCCTCCTCCTCCATGAATTTGTCCAATCCCTTTTTAAAACGACCCACTACATCTTATGAAAGTAAATTCCATAGTTTAACAATGTGCTGTGCAAGGAAGTACTTCCTTTTATCTGTCCTGAATCTCTCATTACTACTGCAGTCGCAACGAACAATGCTGCTATGTGGTACTTCCTCACAGTACATCTGCTTAAAAACTCCTTGCACGAATCATGGAATTCCAACACTTCCTTGAAGCACAGACTGAGTCGCTATCATGCGTTATTAGCACATGTCACAATGCACTTATTAGTTAGCATGCAACCAAGGAGGAGCTGGTGCAACTTATAGAAATACAGGGACAGCAAATTCTTAGCAACGGAAGGGGCGTTGGTGCTATGAGAGCAGGGAGAAATTTTATGACACAGTTGAAAGTGAACACATGATGCTGTCCAGTAGAAACAGCTTTTTATGTGATGTCAACCTACCTTCCTGAGGATTCAGTGCACCACAAGTAATGTGGTGAGCTGGCGCTATTGAAAATCCAACCATGGAGCATGCTTATTGGTTGTTGCACATGCTGCACCTGGTCATACTGAAATTCCATCTATCAGCACAAGTTTAAGGAACTAAAACTGCAAGGCAGAATCCTGTGTGATGAATTTACCTGAACAGTAAAGATCTTCCTATATGGACACATTCAAGAGATGTGAAGACAATATAGCAGACTTCCCCAACCTGGTACCCTCCAGATGTGTTGAACTACAACTTCCATCTTCCCATTAGCTATGCTGGCTGGGAATGATGGGAATTGTAAAATGACAGTTTTGGAGTTGGGGAAATTGGCTATATCCCCACATGCCTTGTTTGAAAGTGAAATTGCACCTTTTTGCTGCTGTCGAATTGATGCTGAATTTCAGCAGGTGTCAGCGAATTTCAGGTCTTGGCAAATTTCAGGTCTCAGTGAATTTCAGGTCTCGGTGATGAAGTGGGGGTGCCCCCCGATGGGTTCCAGGGGTCAGCGATTGCCTCCTGAATCCTCTGAATTGCCCACCTCCAACCATATAGGTTTGTACTGTAGTCCTGTCATACTGGACATATTGTTTCAAGCTCATTTTGTCTGAGATGGCCTTAGGGTCAATTCATATGGCAATGGGATAATTGCAGCTAACACAAAGTAGCCGTATTGAATGAAACAGCTACTACAAATTTCCTGCCACAGCCATTTGTTTCCTGCAAACACTATGCTCTTCAACAGGAATAGAAGCTGCTATAATAACTTGACATGCAAAGCCTCTCTTGGATCATTATTATTATCAGTTCAGTTGATGATTTGATCTGTCCCTAAATCGTTGTCACTTATGACAACAACTGCCCAGGTGTGGGAGTGGCACTGGTAAACAAACCAGAGAGAAAGTCCCAACTGCATAAGTGATTCCCTGGCTTACACGTGCATGACTGAGTTGTATATGGATGTTTTTATTTGTATTTGCAGTGCTGTCAAACACTGATCTCTCACCAAATAGATCCAGACATCCGGGATGGGGATGGTTACACCGCACGGGACCTTGCTGAATACAATGGACACAGGCAGTGCGCGTGTTACCTGCAGGAAGCAGAGAAGCTGGTAATCGAAGCATTTTCTTTTGATATACAGATGTTGGCAGCCTTGTAAGTTACTGAAAATAGGGGCTTGCACATGACAGGCCCAGGCCATTTAGGTAGGATAGTCAGGACAAGGAAGAAGATGACCACACAATGAGGAAGGTAGTTATGCTGATTCCCAATTCCTTGTTTAAAATGAAAGCAGAAAACTTTTTAAAATGTTAACTTAAAAACACAGACAGAAAGACCGTATTTATATAGGGTGACCATATGGAAAGGAGAACAGGGCTCCTGTATCTTTAACAGTCATGTTAATGCTTGAGCACATTTCTCGATTGGAGGCCATTCAGAGGGAAAAGAAGGTAAAATGCCTCCCTACAATGAAGGGGGACAGACCAAGCTTAGAATCAATATCCTCTGTTGATTCAGAGCACACCATTGAGTTCAATTCAGCTTACTCCCAAGTAAGTGTGCCTAGGGTTGCAGAGTTACAGCACAGTCTTACATCTACTCAGAAATAAGTCGTAGCTTTCCTGGGGGCTGCGAAGAAACAGTACAGAACAAGTAAGGGATGAAAATAAGACTCTCTACCCCTGCTGCTTTGCACACATGCCAGGGAGTGAGAGGAGCGCTCCCTCAATTCAAACCAAGTGCCTGCCATATAAAGAAATCTCTCCTAATCTAGCAAAGAAACTGAAAGCAAAAAACCCTGATAAGGTGCGGGATTTTTGCTTAATGTAGAGACGCTGTAAGTGTAAGTTGGGGGAAGAAAGAAAACTGGGGAGGGGGGTGTAACAGAGTATTCTGGAAGATGGCATTGCTGGCTGGCTGGCTGGCACTCACAACAGGAGCATCCCACACTGCAATATTTTGTTGCAGATCTCACATGTCAGACAACAGATAAGTCATTAGGTGGCTCATGACCTGAGACTTATCCCATCTGAATCCTTAGATCTGTTCGTCCTACAGCTATTTGATCCTTGTTCTCCTGAACCCATCACCCTGCCTTTCCAAGCTCCACATGATCAAACAGAGCTTAGAAAGAGAGAGATGTGTCACTGAGTTCCCCCCAATCTTCTGAAGCAGTTAAATGCCAGAGTCAGCGGCTGATTCCCTCCTGCAGTCTAGAAGGAATCCAATCTGTGCCCCTTCTGTCTTCATGACTATTTTTGGTTTGCTGTTAAGCGGAGTGGAAAATTTTCACCTATCTTTGTCCCTGGCACAGAGTAACAACTGGGCCGGCATGTTGCTGGCCGCCTCCGCCGCTGTTAGGACACAGACACTAGAAAGCAATTAGCAGGCAACCGATGGCATGATAAGAAGCGCCCGGAGGAGTAGCTCAGACTGCTTTCTTGGATGAAAGTCTGAAGCTGGGAGCCTAGATTTCTACAAGTTTCCATGGCTGAGCCATGGGGAAAGCACAACGGGGCATCGGAATGGCGCTTTGGTTAACTTGAGAAGCTGGCTCTGAAATCCTAATCATGCGCTTCGGTTTCAGCAGACAAAGCATAGTAAATCCTTGCCACAGCCCGAGATTTGGAATAGGGCCTTCTGAAACCAGAGCCCTCTGCCATCACTCACTTTCTCAGTAAAATATTAATAGGGAAAAAAATCTCTCCAGAACACTCCTTGGCAATGACTAATTAAAACAGCGGCACTCACTTGTGGGCCTGGGCAAAAAGGACGCTGGATCGCTCATGTTCAAATCTTATAGGCTGGTACCGTTGGGGGTGGGGGAGGACCTAAACAGCAGGGGCTGATGGCTCCGATGACAATGGGGTGGTGAATATGCTCTGGGTTTCACTCGAAACCTGTCTGAACTCTAAAAAAACTATCCAATGTGTGAAGCAATTTTTGGTGGCAAATTGGTGTGTGTGTGTGTGTGTGTGTGTGTGTGTGTGTGTTTGTTGCTGCCAGTGTCCCACAGAACTCTGCCGAAGAGTCCATTGTTGACCATAGGAAGATCCAGGGAAACGGAAACGATCCTTGAACCTCCCAAAGTTGCCAACTCCTGCATTATATGACTGACACTCAGGCTTATCAGCTCCGCCCTCTCTTTTCCTCCTCGGGCACGGATATGAAGAGGAGCTTGAAAGCTACCCCCCCCCTTTTCAATGACTGTGGTTTAGCATTACGTCTAAACCCGGATACACTCTTAATTTTATTTTATTAAAATAACCCAAATTCAAACTGTGGTTTATGAAGCTGGCTTAACTACAGTTTACAGTTCAGATGTAACACTAAACAACGGTTAATTGAAAATAGAAGCAAATGCTTCTGATTTCTTCCTTGTGGCCGGGCTGGAGGAGGAGAGGGAATGGGGAGGGTACGAGAGGGAATGGGGAGGGTACACCAAAGCAGGCTTTAGCATTCCATCCCAACTAGGATATTTTGTCATCCCAGCTGACGACCTAACCTGCCTAATATAATTGAGCCGCCACTGATGCTGAACAAGATGGGCGGGTTGCTGCTGTTTGTGTGTCACCATAGGGCAGTCACAAGGTTCATGCATAATAAAAACAAGTTAATGCATAATAAAAACAAAGTAAGCCATGCTGGTCCTTTCTCCTTCTCCCTCCTCTCCCTCTCCCTCTCCCTCTGCCTCTGCCACCGCCTCCTTCTCCTCCTCCTCTTCTTCCTCTTCCTCCTCTTCCTCCTCCTCCTCCTCCTCCTCCTCCTCCTCCTCCTCCTCCTCCTCCTCCTCTTCTTCTTCTTCTTCTTCTTCTTCTTCTTCTTCTTCTTCTTCTTCTTCTTCTTCTTCTTCTTCCTCCTCCTCCTCCTCCTCCTCCTCCTCCTCCTCCTCCTCCTCCTCCTCCAAATCACTTGCCAGGTTGAAGGGGAGGGCAGGCATCCTCCCACATGCAGTTTAGTTTGGCCCATCTCTGGGCAGCAGATGCTGTGGAGCTGACAAGGAGCCAGACGTGTGTGACACTTGGACCACTACCTTGGCTGACAAGGAAGAGGGCTGCTTTCATTACATAGCTAGCAATGATCTCTCCATGCACAAGGACATATTGCCTTTTCCAGGGCCACTGTCAAGGGTCAGCATCATTGGGCAACTGGAGTCTACTGGCCCTGCTGATTCTCTATCTCCTTGCTGTCTCTGCTTGTTCACCTGCCTTCTCTGAGCATACAAGTAGTGACTGTGATAAAGATGAATGGCAGCCTCTGCTTCCTTTGCCAGCCCTTCCGCCCTCTGGGCAGAGGGACAGATCGGGTTTACAAGGAGAGGCCGCTGTCGGCAGGGTCAATGGTGAAAAGGAAATTAGCCCAGTAGTGAGTGGGTGGGGGGCAGTGAGAGCATCTTGACCAAGTGCCCCTAAAACCCAAAGGTGGCACTGGTTTCAGTCTGGCCACATTGGTCTTCTGTCCTCTGCAGGACAGGAGGACATCACTGCACTGTGGAAGCTCACCATGAACAAATGATGGAAAACAAAACTGGCTTACATGATAAACTTCAGTTACGTGTTCTCAGTTGCATGCAATAAAGGCTGGTGGCTCTGATGTCCGTGGGATGGTGAATCTGCTTTGGGTTTCAGTGAGAACCAGCCAGAACTCTAAAGGTGCTATCCAAGATTGCACCTTGGATAGCTCCTTCAGACTGGTTCTGACTGAAACCCAGAGCGGATTCACCGCCCCACTGACATCGGAGCCACTGAATGTATATATTGATGACTAGGAGTGAAATGAAGAACCCCTTTCTATCCTATTCTGAGCCAGAACAGTGGACAATTTAAGGAAAATGTGCATGTGGATGAGAGTGTTTGCAATAAGTAGAGTTGATTTTGTCACCAGGAAAATGACAGATTTCTACATCAGTTCGGTTAACCTGAGACAAGCAGATACTCTTCACGTTTCTCGTCTGATACTACATCTTTCATCAATATTCAATTAAGCAGCATTGACTTTATCCCACCTGACATGACACAGCTTGCCCTGACACTTTACGAAGTGGGACCCAGTGACTGCATGAATACTGGGTACAGCTTGATTATTTCTACTGAAGGTAGTATGGATAGAAATCAGCTAGAAAGAATGGAGCACGGGGATTCCTATGAAAGAGTTGCATCCCTTAACGTGATGCTTCTAAAAGCACCCATGGCTGTTTTAAATACAATCAAATGAGCCAGGCCATTTCCTCAGTTCCATCTCTGCTCAAACTACAATGGACCAGGCATGTCCCCCATATCATAACTGAAACTCTGCATATATAAACAATATATGTATTGTTTAAGTGCTTTTCTACACACGGCTGTTAATCCGCTGCATCTACTTTCAGTTTTGCACACAATTGAGATCCAAGCACTACACAAGGAACATTTCCTTTCCTGCTTTCTACTACTTAACCTCTAGGTGGCACTGTTGAATAGTCTAATAACCCAAATACACAAGAGGAAATTATGCTTTTTCCCACCATTAGAAATAATACCCCATTTTCCAGGGAGGGCCATGACATCATTTAAAGAACCCATAAACAACCATAAATAGGGAATGACAACAAATGTTTTGTGTAGAAAGACTCTAAGTGGCTGTACTCATGTTCATAAGTACTCTGACTTCCAGCTGCTTGCCGTCTGCCTTTCCTCTTGGAGTACCATTGAGCCTGCACTCCCAAACATCATTTTTCTTATCACAGAGATGTAGGGTTGAATATGATAAATGAAAATGTATGCATTACATTTGGATTGAGGCAGGACCAGCAAAATTGGTCCATTTCTAACCTCATATTTTCCAACAGCTTCTTCAATTTTTTTCTTACTACAAAAATATTTTAAGGAAGGAAAGACAAGATAGCTGCAAAATGCACTATGAGTCGTATCCCTGGAAGCACCCTAGGTATCACACAAGATCAACATGTCTTATTATTGGGTAGGATTAAGCCATTGATTGTGAATGCTGCTCCCATGAGGACCTGAGATGTTGAATGTGTGTGTGTGCGCGTGTGTGTGTGTAAAAATGCACCTTCCATGATTGCATGGGCAGCTTTCCCTGGAATCAGTGTAAGAGAAGGAAGAATTCATATTCCCATGGACCACAAATCCAAGAGAAACCACTGGTGCCAATTATCCGATATGTGCATTCAATCCCTTTTTCCATAGCAAGCAATAACTGAATTGGACATCACTAGGTTCCATATGATTCAGGAACTGGAATAGCTAGTCCTTTGTTTCCGATCCTAAACTGGGATTAATCTTTCCTTTGTTCGTCACTCATTTTAATTTGTTCTTCTTTCCTTGGTGGTTAGAAAAACACCAAAATGTGCCCCAACCTTACTATGTGCTTTGTGCCATCCATCCATAATGGTGGGCTCATAAAATGAGCCGCATTCCCCAACCAACTGTGAACATAAGGTAGTGCCTGGCTCAGATGCCCTTTGATCTTCTTGGTAGGCATGTGGTGGTGTTCTGCTCTCTGCCTTTTCTGTAATTAGCTCCACTGTACACCATTGTCTGTGCTAAGCCAGGCTTTGTTCACTAACATCCTCAGCTAGAATTACATGTTCTTCTCAGCGCCTTTGACATACGAGGTTTGATCCTGTTTCCTCTTCACAAGTACAGTCTTTGTTCCATCATAGATCATTTACTTCTTATATTTGTGTGATGTCTTCACAGCCAGTGTTGGGCAACATTTTTGCATCAGGAGTCAGCCACCAAAGGAGAGATGTTTGCCAGCTCTTATGCAGCATTTTTAACAATGCCTGTTGCTCCTTCTAGGAGAAGCATTTTTTCTCATTGGTGCTTGGAACTGGAACTAGTTCAAAGGTAATCTGGCTTAACTCCATATGCAAGATACCCGATATCTAAAGCATCTTGCTTGCTCAGTCATATCTGGAAAACCTTCTATGATGTTTCACTAGGAGTTGATCTTATAGTTAGAGATCTTTCCCAAGTGTTCCATTGCATTGGAGGAGGGGTGGCACCAAGTACTTCCCTTGGTTGGCTTGGATCCTTGGAATGAAACTTCTGTTGTGACAATAGCATCAAGATAGGTGCCTGTGTTAGGCTTTGGCAGCAAAAACAACAGAGAGGCTTGTGGCGGCAAAGGCTAGCAATTTTATTATGGCATAAGCTTGTGTAAGAGTTCACTTCATGAATCTGATGAAGCAGACTCTATCCCATAAAAGCCTAGGGCGTAATAATTGTGATAGCCTTTAATGGGCCACAAATAGGGTCACTTGAGGAATTTGATCTATGCAAATTCCAGAATGAACTGTCACATTCCGTACTTCATGAATGAACGTGCAGATCAGAATGTCAGTCTTCAATTCTCCCCTTTCTCTGAATTTTATTCAGTTCTCAGTTGAAAGAGTGCATTAAAGTGCATTCTAGTGCAAAATAATTTGCAAATGTATACATGTTGAGAAGATGTGTAGAAATGCATATTTTGTGGCAAGTATATAACTGCTTTTAAATATGCATTCAGATATGACTTTTTGTGAAGGGTTTAAGAATGAAAACTTGCAAGAAGTGACACCGACCAGAAACAGATTGAAGTGTCCATTCCTAGCTATAAGCCTCTTTGTTGTATTTGTTGTGTGAATAAATATCCCTGGGCTTGTCTTGACGAAGGGTTTGCCCTGGGGTGGATTCGGAGTCGTAGCAGGTCATCTATATGACACAGTTTGCATTGCAAAGCCATCCGGGGCAAACCCCCGAAGCTCCGCTGTGGTCCGCCTCATCTTATAGCAGGATTTCTTCTCTTTATGCTGAAATGGAAAACAGGTCTTTTTGTTACTAGTTTATTTCTGTTTCAAATTAAGCTGCAGAAATCCTTGGAAAGTACAAGAGAGGCCCTGGAGATTGATGGAATCATGGAAAGGACCTGCAAACTTCCAAGGCTGGCCAGTCGCAAGTGTGCAATAAATTGTTCATGTAGAGATACTTGTAATGTAAATGCACATGTTGCGTTGGCTTTTTATGGACTGCAAGAGCTTTGGATGGGTTTGTACTGGCAATAAAATGAAATAAATAGATAGCAATTACATGCTGAGGGATGTTGCTGTGCCTTCTCCTGGAATAACCCTTGAAAACCTCATATTTGAAAATTGCTAGCAAGTGTGGTGTAGTAGTGATTATCTCCCTGAACTCTGTTAATTGTTCCGAGTTCATTTATCTCACTGTCCATTATTTTATTCTAACCCTTTAGTTAAATTACACTTTTGTAATCTAACCCTGCTAATTGATTATATCCATATATAATGTATGGAGGCTTCTCTGATGAGAGAAGTTATTCATGTCCGGGCCGTACCACACATGACACAGACAGCATACTTTTGAAAACAAGAACAACAACATTTAACGCCACTGCAGGGTCTCCGATTTTATTCCAGAGAGTGACCTGAAGAAGCAGGGTTTCATTCTTTCTCTCGATGCTGCTTTCTGAAATCACCACTCTGAAACTGCTAATAGTTTGGGAGTGTTTAAAAATATAAGAACGATCCAAGTAACCTGGGCCACACCCACACCAAGCAGGATATAACACCATGAAAGTTGTTGGAAAACGGTATATGGACTGTGTCTTGGGCCCCAACAGTTGTCAGTGCACTTCAATACCGTTAGAAAGCAGTGGTGTAGAACCTGCCCTGTATTTTTGCCATGGTGCAGTTAATAGCAGCTTCAAGGTGGGGCAACTCAGGGGCTGCCTTGATGGCACTATGTTGCCCCTGCTTTTTTTTTTTTAAAGCAACGTGCTTATTTTTTATTTAAAGTCTTTTTTTTATAGCGCCACCTCGCCATTTCTGGCATCAGGGCGCTTTACAATAACATGCAACAATTTTCATTAAAAACCCTTAACCCATATTCAAAATTAAACCACCCCTCCCCCAAACGCTTGTGAAAGTAAAAAATGCCTTACAGGGGCATTTTTAAAAATTGACAGTAGGAGCCTGTCTAATCTCCAGTGGCAAATTGTTCCACAACTGGGGACCAACCACTGAAAAAGCCCTGGTCCCCGCACGTTCCAAATTAAGAGTGAGTCTGCCAATGGTGGAGCCCAGGAGTGAGGCAAGCACTCAAGTAACCAGGGCCCAGGCAGTGCAGGGCTTTATACATAGTTAACAAAACCTCGTAGCGCATCCTAGCAGCCATCAGCAGCCAGTGAAAGCTCTTGAAGCACCGAAGTGATGGAAGACCACTTCGGAAGCCCCTTGGCCAACCTGGCTGCCGCATTTTGAACAGCCTGTAGGTGCTGGATTTGCTTCAAGGGAAGCCCTATATACAACAAGTTGCAATAGTCAATTCTGGAGATGACCAGGGCATGAACTGCAGTGGTAAGATCAGCCTCTGACAAAAAGGGGCGAACTTGGCGGAGCATATGCAATTGATAAAAGCAGCTCCAGAAAACAGCCCTCACCTGTGATGACATAGTTAGGGATTGGTCAAGAATGACACCCAGGTCTCGTGGCTCAGTCACAATCCTCGGACGGATTCCTGATAATGAAACATCTGTGAGCTCCTGCATCTAATCTGCCAGTTACTGACTGTGACTAACCACCATCAACTCAGTGTTCTCCAGATTAAATTTATAATCCTGATGCAGGAGGCAGTGCAGGCTTTCCAGCAGCCATTCAGCTTGCCTGGCCTGTACCCTCCCTCTCGCCTGGCTACTAGCGACCAATGGGAAGTCACCTTCCACCCAGGAATGCCCCCAGCATGGTGCCGGAATGAAGACAGATGGCGGAACAGCCATGCTGACCTCGCTCTGGCAGGAAAACTCGGGGTAAATTCCCGAGTTTTCTGCTGTGCATCTTCATCTCTTTGCCGCACAGTGGCAGCGAATCAGCAGCTGCATCATATAATCAATGCAGCACCAATTCACAGCCACTGTGGGTGCAAAGACGTTTACAGCCCTTCAGATTTGGAAAATGACATAGGTGGAGAGCATGGAAAGAAAGATTAAGCGCCCCCTCTCCGGTGCTGCTGCTTGAGCCCCCAGTAGCTGCTTAAAAAAGAAAACTAATCACATGTGGCTTGGTTTTAAGACTTTACAGAGGAATCTAGAAAGTTTCCATGATTTATTTTGTACTGGGTATGCCTTGGAAGATGGGAAGCAACTCAGGCAGTATCTGAGATATACTGTGTGCTTGGCCCTGCTGACCTCTAGTGCTGGCCATGAGGCTGGATCCAAATACACTTCCACTCTCAGAGAAGTATTCTTTGTGTTTGGCCTCTGCTAAATACAACCGAACTCTCGCTTTCTGCCTAAAGCTCATTCATTTTAGGAAATGAATGGAAAAGGAAGAAGCAGGTCAGGGAGCCAGGGCAGCCGGCCACGTCCGTCTCATACAGCCAAAAGTCCCAGCCTCCTTACGCTCTCCTGCTACCTGACGCCCAGCCTTCAAATATTAATGCAATGCTAATTGTGACTCCTTGACCTTCCCCCCTCTCTCCTGCTGGCATTTACCACACAATGCAGTCCCTGGCTGCCTCTAGGCAGAAGAAGTTCTCCCGTGTCTGTTCCTTTTGAGACTAGTTAGTCATATTCACTGGTTCATTCTGGAATTCTGATCTGCCAAAGGACTGGGTCTAATCTGAGTGGTCTATGTTCATCTGATTTCTTCTGTTCCAAATGGACTCCAACAGGGACCGAACGTTCATGACTGGTAGGTATCTCTCTGAGCATAATTTGTGCTGCCATTTCTGCCCAGTGGAGCCTATGAGGCCCCCTAGTGGAAGTGGTCAGGGTGAGCACTTTTTTTTGGAGTTAGATTTCTGCTAGTGGGATTGAAATTTCTAGTCCAGAGATGCCCTCCGGATGTTTTGTACCATGACTTCCAGAAACCCCAGCCACAGCCAGCATGGTCAATGGTCAGGGCTTATGGGAGCTGTAGTCCAAAACTTCGGAAGTCCAGGTTGACAATCCTTGCTCTAGCCTGCCAGTTCAAGAAATGCAGCGCACCCCCAAAATATCTAAATGTCTTGAACGTCGACTATGCTGAGTAATTTTGTTTTAGATTTCTTTTCTGAAATGCAGTCTCATTGATGGGATTTCCCAGTGTTGTGTATTTCCATAGGTTGCTCTTAAATACTGCAGGTTTTAATAGATTAACTGGTGGCGCTTAGAATTAAAGTCACACATGTTGATATTTTGGGTTTATTTTGATTCTAGTATTTTACAGTAGTAAGTGAAAAAGAAAATGTTAAAGGTGGTCCTTTTAACAATGAAAGATAGGTCTGAATCACTAAATTGTACATTATCTCACACTTCTTTCAATACATCACCTATATAGCGTAGGTTTTAGTAACACACATTTCCAATCTAAACTGGTCAATCAGTTCGTTATATGTTTGATCAACTAAATACTTACAAATTGTTTGACAAGTCCTAGTATTAACGAGGACTAATGTAATACCAAGTGTTATAGGGCAAACAGCACACAGACACAGCAACTGCAGACATTCCTCTAAAACAGACCCCCACAAATGCTCTCTCCGTGCCTGGTCATGGAGCAGATCTTACACACACCAGAGACCGGAGAACAAACAGACAGGTAGAGGGGCTGAGGCAAAGTATCAGGATTCCCGCTAGTTTGCACAGATAAAGTAGGAAGTGCACCTTATTTATTTTCTATCGACTATCATTAACTGTAAAGTTAAACAAGTTATTTAGTCCTCTACCCCTATATATTTGAAGTTTCTTCTTTGAGTGCTATTGCATTCTCAGTGATAAGCTACACATTCCACATTGGTTCCCCCCCCCCCCGTGTTTTTCATATTATCATGCGGAAGTATAAAGGAATACTACATGCTGAATTGCTCTGATATCTTCTCCATTCCTTGAAGCTTTGATCACTTAGGAGGAAAGAATTGTAATACAACATTTGTGTTTGAAACATCCAGAATGGCTTTAATTCTGGTGAATTCCTGCTGTTAATTCCTCTATATTGGCCTTCCCCTAACCTGGTGCCCTCCAGATGTTATGGACTTTTTACAGACCTGGTGTCTTCCAGATGTTATGGACTTTTTACCATCAAGCTCAGCCAGCATGGCCAATGGCCAGGAATTCTGGAAGTTGTAGTCCAAAACACCTGGAGGGCACCAGGTTAAGAAAAACTGCTTTATATCATCTATAGTCCACAATGATTAACCTCACTACACAGATGTGCATTTAAATGTAGGGTTCTGAATTAGGTCTTCACATAAACCTGCTCATTCATGGTATTCAGCATTTGAGGTCCTTCTCCAGGTTCCTCCACCTTTGGAGGTGCCCTTGGTGGGGACACAAGTGCAAGCTTCTTGGAAATGACAGTTGTAGAACTCCCTCCCAAAAGAGGTTTGGTTGGTCTCCACTCTCTTGAGGTTTAGAAGGATATTCAATTTTTTTAAAAAAATGGTGGTGCCTTTAAGAATTAAAATCTAGTTTAATGACTCCTATGGAAATGCATTTCTAAACTGATCCAGTGGTTTCATGCCTCTCTCCTGCTATATTAAAGCCTGAATTTATGTACTGTGTTTGTTTTTACTCCATCATTTTTAACAATGTATATTATGTTTTAAGTATTTTATCGTTTATTGTTGTTCCCCGCCTCGATCAAAATGGAGAGGCGGGTAAGAAATTATTATTATTATTGTTGTTGTTGTTGTTGTTGTTGTTGTTGTACTTTTTGTGTGGAGGCCAAAAGGCAGAGTAGGGATTTTCTTAATATGGCTGGGGAATGCTGGGAATTGTAGGACTTTTGATCTCTAAGCATGGATAGGATTGCAGCTTAACTAAATAAAATATACAGCTCCTTGGGTTTTCATGATTCAGGTGCCCTGGTTCCATCCACAACGTTTGCTCAGTTAGTCCTTCTGTTTGTTCCTGTGGGAATTTCATGAGAGACCATGGCTTCAACTCCCTTCCACAGTAAATCAAGTCACATTTTCCTGCACTCAACCTAAAAACTGAAAGTGAATTGTATTTTCATATATGTCTGTGTCCCAATAGGCTGCCCAGGAATGTGTTTCTAGCAGTCAGGAGGCTCAAATAGCCAAGACCAAAGCAAGAAGCCCAGATAGAACCAATAAGCATCACAAAGCAACAATCAGACAAGAGCCTCTGCAGATACTGAGCGATGACACCACAAGCATAGAAAATGGCCAGGTAACGGTTGTGCTTGTCTTTCTTTTTTAAATCTCATCAGCTTATAATGTGAAGCTCTCACACAATTCACCCTCACTACCGTATTACAGGTTTTTGGCTTCGATTTTGGCCTCATCCTTCTGTGCAGCAAGACAGTTTCACATTCATTTTAGAGATGAAAATGCACAAAGGTTTTCCATCATACAGAGTGGTCCATGGTACAGTGGGAAGTAAAGGCTTGCTTTCTTATATTTCAGACCAGCTTCTAACTCTGGGGTCTTCAACACCATGCCCAGAGGCACCAAAGTGACCATGGATGTCTCACTGCACGCCAGACTCCATGCCTCTTTTTATTTTCTTTCATTTCTAAAGATTAAAAACAAAAAAGGTGTTTGTTTGTTTTTACTGGAAGGCTGGCTTCCAGCATCTTCTATATTTGGGTTCAAAAGAATGCTTTTGTGTTTTGGAACTCATTTACCACCTCTGCCTTGTCCTTAGGTTTTAGGACAAGTTGGGCAAATTACTCTCACCAGTTTGATTTGTGGTAAATGAGTGTTTTATGACTGACAATGCCCACCATGGCAGCCATTTTGTGAGAGCACCCATGACAATGACTCAAAATCCAAATGTGCCCACTGATGCAAAACATTGGGGATCTCTGCTTTAGAAATGCCCCTGCTGCTCTTCAAACATGAGCACATGCCTCTGTGGTTTGGCATTTAATGGAAAAGACAAGAAAACCTTCAGCAGACCCAGGGCAAAAAGCTGTTTTAATTTTTCAATGGTGAGTCTTCTCAACTTCCTGTGTGTATTTTTAGACTCAGCAGCCAATGAGACCTCTTCAGTCCAAGATTAACCCTACATCAAGCATGCAGAAAGAAGTTAAGAGCAGTCTTCAGAAAACATCCAGTGAGTAAAGTCACCAGTTAGTTTTCCTACTAAACCAAAGTGTTGGATAAATACAAACAATGAACACCCCTGCAAAACAGTAGATCCTTTCAGATGTTCAGTGAATGTGTAGAAGGGGGGGTGAGAACTGGAATCACACTCAGGCTCCTTCTCTTGATCTCCAAGCATTCACTGAAATTTCTGAACAGGGCCTATATGATAAAGGACCGGGTCTTTTACAGAGTTCCCAAATGTGCAGAAAGAGCCGATTGGCATGCAGGGCTTACTTAGACTTTTGAATAATTAGTTGGTAGTTGGGAGTGGAGAGAGAGAGTACAAGAGCTTCTCTACACAAGTGATTTATTGCAGGCTCGTGATTGGCCACTCATGGAAGTTTATGGGTCCTTTACATGATGTCATCAATCTCCAGGGCATCTCCCACACTTTTCCCTGATAATCTTGCTTTAAAAAAATTGGAGATAATGCAGTATTTAAATTTTTTGTGGGATGGCACCAGTATGTAAAGCTGGTATAGTGTTAAAATTCCACCGGTAGATGGTGCTGTTTCATTGAACATAATAGCATTGGCAAGAGGGGAAGTTCTCCATTCAAAACCACATGGTTGCTGTCTAAAGGAACCAGTCATAAATGTGGAAATATTCCAGAAGAAGAAACCCTGGTAAGGGTGCGGTTTCCCCCCCCCCCCCTTAATGTAGAGATACCCAAATCCTGATTCTCTCCCTCCCCACATGTTCACTGAACATAGACTCTCTAAAAGGCTAATATGGAGAGAATGTTGTGAGGAGGTAGTACATAGGGTGACCATATTTTGGAAACCAAAAAGGAGGACAACATGGCCGCCCCATGGGAGGGTGCCCACCAGCATATCCAGCCATCAAGGGGGCTTGCCCACCAACATGTCCAGCCCCCAAGGGGGCGTGCTCACCAACATGTCCAGCCCCCAAAGGGGTGTGCCCACCCAAACATGGCCTTGGTCACAGGTCTGATTTCACAGCACACAATTAAGACAAACCTGTTCTACATAACATCTTAATGTTAAAATCACTGGAATAAAGTATAAGTGAGACATTCAATGTATCTGAAATTAACTTCACTCATTACTACTTCTGTAGCTTTTGCTGTACTTGAAGCTTTTGCTATACTGTGTGCTCAGCTACACCAAGCAGGGTATTCCACTATGAAAGCGGTATATAAAAGGCAGGAGCCACACTATTACTTTATAAAGGTATTGAACTGCATTGCAGGAGCTACACTACTGCTTTATAGTGGTACTGAAGTGCACTGACAACTGTTGGGGCCCATGACACATCTACACCAAGCAGGATATAACACTATGAAAGTGGTATATGGTATGTGTCATGGGCCCCAACAGTTGTCAGTACACTTCAATACTGCTATAAAGCAGTAGTGTGGCTCCTGGCTTTTCAATACCGCTTTCAAAGTGGAATATCCTGCTTGGTGTAGATGAGCCCTGTGTGTGATACAGTCTTCCCTTCCCTCAAATATCTTTTCTGACTGCAAATCCTTCACTGGATGACCATAGTCTAACCTTTCCTAACATTTAACACTGTTTCCCCATCACCTTACTGCATACTGCTCAGAAAGAGTATAAGCTACTATTAGACTGCAAACGTTAGCCATGGAACAAAATGGACTAAAGGCTACCACCTCTTAGCTTGTTTCAACTTCAACCAGACATAACAGTCAAAAACAACCGGGAAAAACACACCTACATTGAAATTGCAATACCTAATGACAAAAATGTTGCAGAAAAGGAAGCGGAAAAGAAAGAAAAATATACACCACTGGCTTTGGAAGTTAAAGAACTATGGCAACAGGAAAAACTTACAATTATTTGTTAGTCACATCAGTCACCAGCATGACATCGTTGTTGTTTTTACAGAAAACCTTCAAAAATTAGGCCTACCAAAATACGTGCACGCCAACATCCAGAAAGCAGTCATACTTAAAACATGTTCAATAGTCAGGACATTTCTGAATCAGTAAAAGACAGCATGACTTGGCAAAGCCCATCATGTTCATCTAGAAAAACCACCACAAGCAAGAAAAGAGAGATAGATGATGATGATGATGATGATGATGATGATGATGATGATGATAGCAACCCTGTTAATTTTTTAAAAGTTTCTTTAAGAAGAATGAACAATTGTCAGCCACTGTTACAAAATATACATCATGCCAATTATAGCAAACAAATTGGAAAGGAAGGTCTATGGGTCTAAAATGCATTATTTAATAGGAACATCACCTCCAAATCATCCCCCCAACTCACAGAAAACTACAGCCACCCCCACTACAAACATGCACATGCATTCATTCAGTCAAACAACCAGGCATCCCATTCAGACATTAATACACTCACACTGCCAAAACACGTGTGCATGCGCACACACACACACACTCAGCATCACTCACTCCAAAAACACGCATGCACACATGCATGCACACGTGCATTCACTCAAAGACCCCATGCACCCCATTCACCCATACATTCTCTCTCTCTCTCTCTCTCTCTCTCTCTCTCTCTCTCTCTCTCTCTCTCTCTCACACACACACACACACACACACACACACACACCTCAGTCTTACCTCCTACTCGCTTCTTCTCTTTCTTCTTCTCCTCCTCCTGCTGCTTGCTTCTTTTTGCTTCTTGCTGCTTCTTCTTGCTGCTGCTGCCTCCTCCACCTCCTCCTCCTCCTTCTTCTTCTTCTTCAGCGCTGGGGGGGTGGGGTGCTGGAGGCTGCATTGCTGGAAGTTCCTGCACGCAGCCCCCAACCACTCACCTCGCTCTCGCCGCCCACCCCTCATGGCGGCCATCTTGAATCTCGGCCGAACTCACACGAGATCTTGGTTGTTGGCTGGGTCTCGCAAGAGTTCCCAGCCAGCTGCCGAGATCTCACGTGAGTTCGGGTGAGATTCAAGATGGCCGCCGCCACTCGCAGGGGAAACCTAGGCCCGGTAACCACAACCCCGGTATTTTGGGCCCTAACTCCAGTTCCTCCAGACCCCCAGATCTCCCCGGAGGTTTCCAGAATTTTACGGAGGGTCTGGGCAGCCTAGTAGTACAACTGAGAGATTGTGGGATCAGCCCATTTTCAGCCTGTGCCAGTTTAATATGTGTTCAATCATAAGTTTATTCCATCCTGTTTTCTGTAAAAAAAAAAAACTGTATGAAAATTCACATTTTAATTGTATGCCTTTCCCCCTAAAATACACATTTTTGTTCATGGTATACCCTAAAACATTTTTATATGCTCCCCCCCAATGTGTGTTTGTAGTACATATTTGAAGCAAGAACTGCTTTGCAAAATTTGGAGAGATATACAGTAGAAGGGGAAACTGCATTCCAATCTATGCATTAGTCTAGGAAGTGTAAGTTAGATCAATTTGCTTGAAAATACTGATTGAACAAAGTTTTCCAGCATCCTTAGTACAGCTGGATATTTATAGCAGAGGGCAGGCTCTTTTCCTGATCATCAGGATGATACCTGCATATCATGTGGGAGAAGAAAGGAGAAGCAGGAAACCACCAATTCGGGAAAAGGAAGAGAGCAAACTTCTAGGTCTGTGTAAGTGCTCTCTTTACATTACAACAGAATCACTAAAGACTAAAGTTGGTTCTTCTTGAAAATTCCCCTGAAAAATACCTTAGTTTGAAATACATTGGACCTAATGAACAAGGCTTCCCAACACATGTTCTAGACTACAGCTTCCAGGATTTCTGACCATTGGCCATGCTTCCCGGGGCTGATGGGAATTGACGTTGAAAACATATGGAGAACACCATGCTGGGGAAGGGGAAGTATTCTTCTGTGCACCAAGATAAATTCTCTTCTCCTCATTCTGCTTATCATGTGGGCCAGACCTGATGTCAACTCATATATGACCATATGATGTGGAGAAACACTATCAGTTCCCACTTGCTGTATCTTTTGCTCAATCAATCTGTTTGTGTTGTATGGTACCTGTGTGTTTTACTCCATTGAGCAAAGAGCAGATTTTGGTGGGAGCAGGGATGTCTATCTCTGGGAAATCCAGTTGTTTCTTGGTTTGATGGAGTACCACGGCCCTGGTTAGGCCTCATCTAGAGTATTGTGTCCAGTTCTGGGTTCCACACTTCAAGAAGGACGCAGACAAGCTAGAGTGTGTTCAGAGGAGGGCAACCAGGATGATCAGGAGTCTGGAAACAAAGCCCTATGAAGAGAGACTGAAAGAACTGGGCATGTTTAGCCTGGAAAAGAGAAGATTGTGGGGAGGCATGATAGCACTCTTCAAATACTTAAAAGGTTGTCACACAGAGGAGGGCCAGGATCTCTTCTTGATCCTCCCAGAGTGCAGGACACGGAATAACGGGCTCAAGTTAAAGGAAGCCAGATTCCAGCTGGACATCAGGAAAAACTTCCTGACTGTTAGAGCAATATGACAATGGAACCAGTTGCCTGGTGAGGTTGTGGGCTCTCCCACACTAGAGGCCTTCAAGAGGCAGCTGGACAACCATCTGTCAGGTATGCTTTAGGGTGGATTCCTGCATTGAGCAGGGGGTTGGACTCGATGGCCTTGTAGGCCCCTTCCAACTCTGCTATTCTATGATTCTATGACTCTATGATTTGCTTTTCATCTGCAAACTGAGCTGCAGGATGTTCCCCAAACTCCAGGAACATTTTTGTGTGTGTTTTTAAGGTTCAGTAATTTGCACAAATTTCTGAGCAATTTGCACAAATTACGGCTGAATTTGCACAAATTACGGCTGAACTTGCTCAAATTAAGCAAATTCGGCTGCATTTTGTGCAAGCTATTCAGAAATTTGTATAAAACCTAGAGCCTCCTCCGTCCTCCACAAAATGCACAAATTTCCTGGAAAATCAGTGGTCAGACTTGCTGCAGATTAAATTGGGAACTGAAACGAAGTCGGGGGAGCTACCCTAGCAAAACCCTACCCTCAAATGGATTTCTCTGACATCCCTAGGTGGCAGGCCATATCAACTGAGAAAATGCCATAAAAGGGAAGTATTATTCCACCCCAGCAACTGCTTTCCTCTTTAAAAAGTGACTGCATAGGAGATCTTATTAACAAATCTCCCACACCATGTCTACTTGGGTTCATATTGACCCTCTTCAGGTTACAGGCTAAGCCGCGATAGTAAATCACTTATGGCTTAGCATGTTGTGTGAACCATTCCTAACCATGGTGGCTATAGAACCACGATTTACACATGCTCACTAACAATTTACTGCAAAAGGGTTAGTGGCCATGCATAAGCATGTTGTCTGAATAGTCCCACTGTGTTTTTTCAGTTTTTCATGTACTTATGTGTACAATGTTCTTTTGTTAGCATGACAAATAGCGTGGATGTTTTCATTATTTATCATTAAGGAAAAATTAACCTGTACTCAACTATGTAGAACAGAAATGCTTAGGATGATCAATGGACAACTGCATCTTCTAGCTCTCAGCATAAATTTTTGGGGCAGCACTGTAGGATAGCACTGTATTTCTCTTTCTTCCAGCTTCAAAGACCTTCAACATGGTGAAACCCACGGAGTCCAACAAATCGTTGATAGCTGAGCTGAAGATCAATAAATCTCTGCAGAAGGCGAAGATGACTGCATTGTTTTCAAACTCTGTATGTTGTATGATGATCTCCATTGTGTCATCTAATCTCTTTTCTATTCCTCTGCCATTCCTATGATCTCTCCTGGGGTTCTTTTCCACCCAAGTCTTTTTCTGTGTTGTGTTTTGCTTATGACAGGCCCAGACAGCTACCCGACCTGCCTCCAATCACCTCTCCTCCCTTCTCAAAAGGGATCAATCTAACCCACACAAGGGGACTTCACTGCTTTCTACTTGAGATAGTCCCTCTGAAGACATATAGCATAATGGTTTGAAGATCCGTTGTGGCATGTTCTTTAAATTGTTGGAAAAGTCATTTACAGACACAGCTGTCCTCTATTCAGGGTGAGAAAACTACGCAATCAAGTGCCACAGTACCAAGCAACCTCCTCTCAATGCTGGATGAGCTGGGAACATCAGACATTGATGCCCTGGTGCCTACCCATGATGAACGAGGTCATTCTATCCCAGAGTGGAAGCGTCAGGTGATGGTGAGGAAACTGCAGGCCCAACTTGCGTCTGAAGATGGGATGGGCAGAAAGGTACTGTATAGAGCGAAGGGAAGGGAAGGTGTCACGGACTGCCTTCCCAAGTTCACATGCTGACTTCCTTTAACAGATCCAATACTTTCACTCTGAGGGCTTCGTTCTGTGCTCCTGTGTCAGGAGTGGATGACTTGCGGCCCTTTAGATGTTTTGGCTTACAACTCCCATGATGCCTCTCCATTGGCTATGCCACAAAGGGCTGATGGAAGTTGTAGGCCAAAACATCTAGAAGACCACATACTACCGTGTGGAATGGAAATGCCTTTGATTTTGATACAATGTCATCCCCACCTCATTGCCATAAGAAGAACAGTTTGATAAATCATGTCTACAGTGGCTATGTTTGGTAAATGTGTTCTGCAGGGTAACAGTCCTAGGAAATGAGTTGCTCAGTGTAATTAGAAGCCCTTGCTTTTGTCTTTATATCACTTATTTGAGTTACTACCCTTTGTCATACATAAATGAATAACTCTTGACAAATATTAACCTTTCCCATATCTCTGTCTTCCCCAACCTGGTGCCCTCCAGTTGTGTTGGACTACAGATCCCATTACCCCCAGCCAAACATGGCCATTCTTAGCTGGGGTGATGGGAGTTGTAGTTCAACACATCTGGAGGTCACCAGGTTGGGGAAGGCTGCCTTATCTTAATGGGCCATCCTTCTAGCTATATTTTTAAATCTTATAAGGGACCTTTATGCCCACCCTTAATATATTGTGAATTCTAGCTTCAAAGGAAGTACAGTTACTGCCCACCTGTTCACAGAAGTCTTGTGAGCCTTGGCTGGTCCTAAATTAGCTTCTTAAATTACTTCAGCACTCTTCAACCCAGAACCTAAATTTATACATTCATTTAAAATTTATTTCTACTCTGCCTTTTTATTAATGGACTGTAGGATATTTATATATACAATTTAAATAATGCAAGAATAAAATACTTAGAAAAAGTCTAAAATTGGTTATAACAGGTAAAAAACATGGAAAAAATATTTATTTCTGTTTATATTTATATTATGCTTTTTCTCCAAGATGCTCAATGCAGCATACACAATCTTCCCTTTCTCTAGGTTATCCTCACAACAACCCTGTGAGGTAGGTTAGACTGAGAGTTAGTGATTGGCCCAAAGATACCCAATGTGCTTGTTGACAGAGTGGGGGCTAAAACCTGGGGCTTCTTGGTCTTATCCCAGCACTCTAACCACTACACCACACTGGTTCTCTGATGAATCAGTTCCATGAATATATCCTACCAGAACAGGGCTGGGGCACGGCTTTCAGCCCAAGGGCAGAATTCAATTTCAAAGAAGCTCCAGTGGTAGACAGGGCCAAAGGCAAAGGGAGTGGGCCCAAAAATACAAAAAATACCAGTGTATTGTAGCTTAAAGCTCTAATTGCCAGTAACTAAGCCTTAGGAGAGGCGTTTCAACCTTTTACAATGGTGGGGGGAGGGGGACACCAAGAAACCCAAACAATCAGTGGTTGGGGGGGGAAGGCATGGCTATCTGGGCTACCCCAGATGAGCTAGCTTGGGATATCAGAATGACCATATTTGGCCCCAGGGCATGAGGTTCCAACCCTGCACTAGAAGCTGGTGAAGGTCTTTCAACACCTCTCAGTTATGAGGCCAGTTTATCCATGTAATTAGTGAAATAGTTCGGGCACCTATTTGAGCACAACTCCATGTGGTAAGCTGCTTACGTAAAGCACTTTCTCACTTGGTTGGGGTAATTTCAACCATATTTGTTGCAACCTCTTCCAACGTCTGGCTCATTAGTTTGGTATGGCTGCAACAGTGTTGGGAACCACTGGACATAATGCCCAGTCATGTGGAGGTGGAGGTGTGTCGATGTGGTTATTTTTCAAGTGGAAACCATGCCACTGACTGCATGTATGAACTGGTTTTAGTATAGATTAGACAAACATTTGGTTGGTCTAGTTTAGATAGATTCAGCCCTAGTTCAGATAAATCCATTGTGCATCTCTTGTCTTTTTGTTCTTAATTAATTTTCTGCAGTAAGAAAGAAGTATAGAAGAAGTAGTGGGAAAATATGTGAGGGCTATAAGTGGAACACACAACATCATCTGGATCCCCTGAAAAATTCTGTGAATGAGTCAGGGCCATGGTGTGATAAAACACTCATCTGGAAGCACCCTGTAGATTCTAGGTGAACAATAGGTTTAGAGGTTATAGTCCTATGATGAAGACAATAATATCTCTTCCACTTCTATGTTTCTGTGATTCCCTGACTGCATTGACTTCTAATTTATGGCAGGCTGAGGAGAGGGTGCTGAAGTGCTGTCTTCAAATTTAGCTGATGACTTCATTCGGTGCGGCTTCTCACTTTTTATTTCTCCTCCAATCTAGGACGAGGGAAGCTGCCCACTGGAGGTGGACAACTGGCAGTACTCCCAGGCTCACAATGCCATCTTGGGCCCCTATGGGGAGCTACTCACCGAGGATGACCTGCTGTACTTAGAGAAGCAGATTGAGAAGCTGCAGGTGAGGAAGAAATGCCAGGAGTATGAGAATGAGTTAGGACGCCTGACCGAGGAGCTGCAGACGGTGCTTCCTGCTCCCATCGTCAATATCACAGTCAACCATCAGTTTTTACAGCAGGACTCTGAGGATGATGGCCAGGAGCTCCCTGCCTGGTGTAGCCATGTGTCTGGAGTGGTGAAAAGCATGTCCTTGTTGCTGACCAACATCAATGGCATGAAGAAGGAGGAGGAGAATGAGAAGGCGCTCCCTAAGCCGAGCAAAGCCAGAGGTTTTTCTGGAGGCACTGCCAAGAGGGAGATCCTGGAGTGTGGTGTCTCTGTAAGGAATCTGAGGGGCAATTTTGAAAAACAAGATCTTTTGGGACAATGCAAACCTTTTGAGCTCCAAGTGCTGAAGCCCATGACCTTGGAACAGAGGACAGGGGAGGAGTCAACTCCTCCAATGTTATCAAGTATTTTTAAGGGCAAGAGGCCATGGGTCTGTGAGGAACGTGAGTTTGGAGACCTGGAGAGCGCCAGTGACTCTGGCATCAGCTGTGGGGAAGCCTCCTCTGAAATGGGTGGGCTTCATGTCTCAAGAGCAGAATCTAGCAACCTCCGAAAAGAACGCATTGTGTTGCTTTTTCTGAGTCACTGGAAGAAATCTGCCTATACACCTTCCTTGAAACTTGTGGCCAGGAAGACACTAGACACCCAAGAGCCTGGAAAAGTGGGGCTAGTTGAGATCATGGCCAAAGTCAAGAAGCAGCAGGCTCCTCTGGAGAAGCCTTTGGCGGAAATGAGCAGGCTGGGCCATTTTGTTCAGCAGAGATACACCATCAAGAATCTGATCATTCACTGGAAAGACATCATCTCTCTTGTGCCGTCTCGGCAGATCAGGCGTCTCAATCACCAGCACACCATCTATTCTCCAGAACAGTTCCTGCCCTATGTCAATGGTGAGCCTGCTGATTACAATAGCTTAACTCTTGACCTGTTTATGCTTGGCTATTTCCACATCCTGGATCTGGACCTCTCCCCAGAAGAACGCAAGGCCAGGCATCTCCTTTGCTTTGAAGTTTTTGACCACTTGGGGCGGCATCAGTGGGAAACCGTACGCGCCTTTCATAAAGCCGTGATTGATGAGATTGCTGCAGGCAAAAGAAGCTGGAAAGATAGTTTGGATGATATGAAGACACAATTTTTTGGTAACGACAAGGACTCCGCTAAGAGCACAGAACTAAAGAGATCACCTGTGGAAACAAACCTGAAACCAATATCCAAAACAAAGGCTCCAAATATGGCTCTTGAGCGGGAAGGCCACGTCTCAGGAAAATACTTTGAACTAGGCAGCTTTACCAATGACGATATATGCAAGTACATTGACAGGAGTTTTGCTTTCTGGAAAGAAAAAGAAGCTGAGATCTTTCATTTTGAGGGGTCAGGACCTATACATTAGCTGTCTTGATTTGAGAATAAGAGCAAGATCCAAAGTGCACAGAGAGGTACATTGCTGGCCTAGTGATGTATTATTTCAATAGGCAGACATAAGCTGTTCTTTTCGAGAATTGCTAGAAATGCTGGCAAGATTCATGAGCTAAGGGGCAAACTACAAAGTGACACTGCAGCTCTGTGTGACCAAAGCGCAGTAGCTACTTCTCTGTTGCCCTCAGGAGCAGAGGCAGGAGGGAAGGAGTGCTTAACTCCTTCTGTGCCAGTTCTTCCTTCACCCAGATGCTTTTACCCTCACTAGCGTTCTGATCCTGTGTTTACTTTGCAAACTGTTCCCAGACATTTGACAATATACGTTGGGCTTCTTAATGCACCAGTTGAATTGTTTATGGTTGGCATTGGACCTGTTCAGATAGCACTCTAATGAGCATGTTTAAGCTGTGGTTATGTAGCCAGCATGGTTAGGAATGGTTCACATGACACTCTAAGCCATAATGTTCAGCTCAAAATTCTTAACCATCGTGGCTTAGCATGTCATCCGAACAGGATCATTGAGGGTTTTGTTGTTTTATGGTAGGGTGCAGGAGCTCAGACCTGGTGGCCAAATTTGGCCCAACCAGGCACCAAATCCAGCCCTCCAGGGTTCCTCAAATGGCTTCTTGGCTTTTGTGATCCCCCCCCCCTGCATTCTAAAAGTTAGAAATGCCTCTGCTAAGGCTTAGTTACTGACAGGAAGAGCTTTAAGCTAAATTTGTGACCCCTGAGAGCTTCTCTGAAATTTGGTCCTGTTTTAAATTTCTGTAAGTCACCATGCAGCTGCTCCTCCTCCTCCTCCTCCTCCTCCTTAATCTTCTGAAATGTCTTCAGTAATTTTAACAACAATGACAACAGGGTCTGGAACGCTGAGGAGGGTGGTGTTCAGGGGGAAATGGGCTGGCATATGAAGGGCTAAGTATGTCCCTCCTTCTGATTCTCCTCCACTTTAATAAAGAAGAAAGAACTGTCAATGTTTCATTACACATGGCTGCAGTCCAGTGCAACAGGTACTTTGCCTCTCAGTGGGAGATTAGCTGGGCACCTATTGCATTAAATACTCTTTCCATATTAGTTTTTCTGACACTTGCTCTTTAACTATTATGTTCTGACATGACCTGAAGATCTGTATCTTTGTAGGTTATGAAGTGTCAGGTGTGTGTACCTGTTCATCTCCCAAATATATATTTGGAAGAGGTTAATTTAAAGAAGTGTCTGGAATTAAAATAGTTATGAATCCACTCATAAAGGTGTCCATTTTCCAGGTATTTCCCAACATGTAGCTTAGGATGATTTATATGAGGGTTTCATCTGTGGAATAGCCCTCATGCAAAGGCTGTACCATCTTAATTACACATAGAAAAATCTGTATCTGAAATTATCCCCATGAAAAATCGGAGAACTTACATAGGAGAAAAGACTATTACACTGAGACTTAATTAATTTCAAGCCTTATGACCACTGGATTTAGCATTCCATTTATCTTTTGAAATTCTCATAAAGGGGTAACAAAAAGTATTTTCCAGCTCTTTCTGTTTTTGATATATTTATCAAGTGTACCAACAAAGTGATCCAACCAAAAAAGGCTACTAAGTCTGTTTTGTTCGCTGTTTCTCTCCACATGTCTTCAAAGGACGAAAGGTCTCTATCCCCTTTGACATCATCTTTTTGCATCTACTGAGACTCTCTGGCCAGTGCAGTGGGTTTGGTGGCCAGGTGTAAAAGAGGACAGGGCTCCTGCACCTTTAATAGTTGTGTAGAAGCATGACAAGCTAAACCTGCTAAAATTCCCTATTCTACACAACTGTTAAAACTGCAGCAGCCCTGCCCTCATCTGCGTTTCAATACCTTAACAGAGAGTCTTGTACTTCTGAATCGGAAATGAACAAATGTCGTGTTCTGCTACATTGTAGATTTCATGGACTGAACATACTTCATTTGGTAATGGTGTGTATTCTTTTTTAAAAAAAGTCATGCTTTTTTTCTTTCTGTTTTAAATGATGTTCATGTAGACGATGTTTAATAAATCATTTCTCTCAGTAAAAACAAGAAGTATTCCGATGAAATTATTACTATTATCTCCCCACCCTCCCAATGATCAGACAAAATCAAGTAGGGCTGTATCCAGTGTTGAAATGAATGGGATTTTAGTTAGACCAATAACCTGGGCTAGATCTACACTAATGCATTTTATCGCTGTTGAAGTGCACTGATAACTGATGGGGCACAATACATATTCCATATATTGCTTTGCTAGTGTTATTTCCTGCTTTTTATTCCAGATTATCCAAAATGCTGCAATAGATGTCATTGTGTATACTAAGAAGTATACATGTGCAAGAGGGATACAGTGTCACTGTAATGGGATGGTATAGATATGAGATGAAGTGTAGATCTGGGCCGAATCTACACTACTGCTTTAAAGTGCTTGATAACAGTTTTGACAACTGTTGGGGCCCAGGACACACTCCATAGACAGTTGTCAAAACTGTTATAAAGCGCTTTAAAGCAGTAGTGTAGATCCGGCCCTGGCCCCAGTGTTCTAACATGAGAACTTTTGCCCAGAAACATACACACAAACACACACACACACACAAAAGAAGTTGTCTGTTAGTCACAGCATTATTTCAGACGGAAGTATCATGGGTTCTCACTGAAGAAATCCTCCCCACCACACATTAGTATTATTTTTAGAACACAAAAAGCACTCAAATTATATCCTTAACACAACTTTATACCAACTTACAATATTATTTCTCTAGTCCTGTCTTATCCATAGGTGCTAGAAGCTGTGGGCTTTCTAGGGGGAGTCTACACACCGTTCCGAAGGCGCCCTGAAGCCACCAAAACGCTCGTGTACTATGTACCTTAATCGTCCCCAGAAGAGGCGGAGGAGGAGGCGTGCTTCGGCATTCCAAAGGGCGAAGAAAGGGGCGGCGGCGGTGGCTTCTTCCGTAGTTTGCCTCTCCAAGGAGTTTGCCTCTCCAAGGAGCGAGCACGGGGAAGATCCCCAGCCACAGCAAGTGGCTGCGTGGAAGGGGGTGGCGGAGGAAGCAGGCTGGAGACACACGCATGCACGCACGCACACACACATGGACACACGAGGCAAACTGTTGCTGGCAGCGGAGGGCGAAGGGGAGGAAGAGGCGGCGGCGCGCGCACTGCATCCCAGCCTTTCCCGCGGGGAGGGATTCTCTCTCTCTCTCTCTCTCTCTCTCTCTCTCTCTCTCTCTCTCTCCTGTCTTCCTTTGAATTCCGCGATCCATTGTCCTCATCGCTCTCGCTCAGGGCTGCTCAGGCGACACACACACACACACGCCTCCTCCTCCGACTCTTCTGGGGACGATTAAGGTACATACTACACAAGCGTTTTCGGGGCGCCCTCAAGTGGCTTTGGGGCGCCTTCGGAACGGTGTGTAGACTCCCCCCTAGTGAAGGAAACAGAGAATATAAACTTTAACAACAAATAAACAGGAGTCTGTTTTGCTTTCTTATGACAATGGCCAGAACTACACCAAGCAGGATATAGCACTATGAAAGCGGTATAAAAGGCAGGAGCCACACTACTGCTGTATATTGAAGCGCACTGACAACTGTTGGGGCCCATAAGATACATACCATATACCACCTTCATACTGCTTTCATAGTGCTATATCCTGCTTGGTGTAGATCTGGCCAATGTCTGCTGAAGCCACAGGTTATATTGCAAATTTCTTATACATTGTTGTAAACTGGATTTCTTATTTTGAAAAGGCGAGTGATAAATGATCTAAATAAACAAACAAGTTTTAAAATTTCATTGAAGCTTGCAAAGGCACTGAGCTCACAAACCTTAACATAACAAAATGAGGGGAAATTCCCTAAAGTCACCTTTTCAGGAAGGCCAGAGATATGTTGTTTGTAGTTGCACAATTCAGAAAAGTTTGCATATATGATTGAACTGCATACACTCAATATGGTAATCAATCACGGCATTCATTGTATGAAACATAACATCTAAAGTCATCACTGAGACACCACTGCTAAGCTATGTGAGGCCTATCCTGTGTCCGGAACAGGCTGAGTCACCATGCAACCTGCATATAATTATTTTTGCCTGAGCAATGCCACATTCAACAGCCTATTTTCCGCTAGAGAGGGAAATGCTACCCTCTGACCCTACTGTGAATGCCGCCTACCCTGGTTTATTTGTGGACATTCCTGGGGAAGGAGTGAGGCGCTACGCAGAGATCCCAGTGCCAAACTCTGATATAAGTAGCTCATTGGACTATATTTAGCAAACAAGAGTGGCAACTACAGACAGATTTACAGGGAAGGAGAAGAGTGAGTGCCTTGAATCACCATTATTGAATGAATGGGATGAGGTATCTTTCCTTGTTATCCTTTTGATCAATTCCCAAATAAAGAACTTGAGGTCCCATGCTGAATCCATTTCTGGCAGTCCATGGCTCATTAGTCACCCTCTCTTCTCGCCTTGGAACCCACTCTTTGGATTGCCCAAAAGCATATCTGTATCTCATTTGTTGTGCACCATCCAAGCACATTTCCTCAAAACTGCACTTTTCTGCAATTCTACCTACCCCCCCCCCCCCGATAATTGGCCAGCTCAGCTAAATGTCAATCACATGGCACAGTCTGGGTCTACTACCTCTGCATTCTACTAACATAGAGCTTTTCTACATGCAGCATTTATTTTGTGCTCATAGTTCCCAACTCATGGTTGTTTATGGGTTCTTTAGACAACATCATGAACCTCCAGTTTCACTTCTGTTTTTTCAGGCTTTCATATATTTTTTAAAGAACAGGGAAAATGGGGTATTATTTCTGAAAGCAGGGTTCCTACTTGTGTATTTGTCCTTTTCTGCTATAACACACCTCCACCTAGAGGTTATGTAACAAACAAACAGGAAAGAAAAAACTGTGAAGAGCTCAGATCTCAATTCTGCAACAAAACCAAAAGTAGATACAGGAAATTAACAGCCTTGTGTAGAAAAGCTCATTATCACTTCATTCCAGTGCATTTGAAGACCCAGCCTCAGAGACAGAGGGTCATTATTATATAAAGCAGCAGAAGCAAGGGATATCTATTTGATAATGAGATAGTAATGAGGGTATTGCCAGCCTGCCTTTAGTAGAAAAGAAGGGGGAATCCTCATGTGGCAACTGCAAAGACTGAGCGGCCAAAAGTGTGTGGTGATGTGATTTGTTGGAAGAGGATGGCATCTGAATCTTTTGCATCCTCACAAACATGGGTCCTTTGATGAATGTCATGGTGGAGGTGAAGGGTCTCATCTTTCAGAGAGTTTTATTCATTGGATTATATTATCCAACATTAGCCTAAGGCCGTTTCTACACCAACCCAAAAATCCAGGCTGGTCATAGCCCAGTCCCTGTGCTTCCAAATGATGCACAGGGACTCCTGGGGGCAAGGGGGGATTGAACATGGGTTTTCCCAGGGATAAATAATCCCTAGGAAAACCCAATACTTCCTGTGGTCTCGGGATTGTTCCAAGACTGTGGGAGGTATGTGGGCACCTATCCCGGTTCCGTCCTGCCTCCTCATGAGTAAACGTGAGGAGGTGGGAAACAGGCATGGGGGACGGAGCTCTTCAGGTGCTCTGTGCTCATTGTGGGGGAGCGGTATCATTTTTGTGTTTTTTTACTCACATTTTTGTTGGCGTGCAAGTGCGCTCATCTTCTGTTAAAAAAAAGAAAATGGTGGACACGACATCCCTCCTTCCTCCCAGGATGTTGTGCGTGTGTGTGAGCAAAGGGAGGATCTTGTGAGCAGAATATTGCGAGATCCTCCCCCCTCCTTTCCGGAATGTCGGGAGGTGTAAAAAGGCCCTAACATGAAGGGTCTCGCCTTCCAGAGAACCATAGGGATGTACCCAATGGGTTGCATTAGCCGATGTTAGTTTAACTTAAATCACATTCATTTCAGTGGGTCTACACTAAGTAGGACTAACTTTGGATACAACACATAAGACTTCACAAATCTTTGCACTTTGCTCTCATACCCACCCTAACTTGAGTGTGTGCATGACCTCAATGCTGGAGGGTATTGTGTGCCCCATGCATGTATAAAAGAAGGAGATGGAGGGATTTAACATCAAAGGGGGTATGTGGATGAGGGGAAATGAATCTTTCTTCCCCACTCCATCACTCCTGGCTGGCTAACTTCCAGTACTGGAGCCAGCTGGAGAAAAGGGGTAAGGTGGTTGGTTTAGACAATGGATCCCATAGGAATCTAAAGTAGGGGAGGAAGAAGGGCTCAGCTCCCCTCACTTGCATGTCTCTTTTGATGTTAAAATTAGGCCCACACCCTGATTTTATATGTGAATGGAGCCTGGCAGTATCCATCCCATCTAGTGTTGACCTTGGCAGCTGGGAGGGCAGTGAGGCTACAGTTCCACTGTGTCTGCCATTGTGCTTGGGCTTTGCAGTAGCTGATAGGACAGCCCCAGTATGTACAGCTGGGCTCTTTTGCTCAGCAAGTTTGCCTAAGCAATCCAAAACTCTTTATATTGCCTGTATGTTGGAAGCCTGTAGCCAAATCCATGTGTTCTGAAAGGGAGGCAATTCAGTTAAAAAGACAGTGTTAAGGTGCCCTGGAACTGGCAGTGTGTCTCTTTGTCTATTTAATCCAAGACCTTGATGCTCAGACCAAAAATAAAAGCAGAATATATGGACGCACATTACATTGTAAGATGGCTTTGGAAGGTAAGATGGCAAAGTGAGTCAGAGCAGACCAAAGTCTTCTCTTGCCTGACATTCGGTTCCCACAGTGGCCAGCCAGATGCCAATAGGAGGCCCACAAGCTAGTCAGGAGCGCAATCCCACCCTGCCACTCGACTTCCTCAGCAATTGGCATAGAGAAGCAGGCTGCCTCTGAAACTGAAGACTAGTAGCCATGATAGCCTTATCTTCCATAATATATGGAAACATGACAAATCAAGGAAGGAGAGCAGAGAAAGGGACTCTTCCCCTTACGTTGGCTGATTGCACACTCTCCCTCAAGGCCCTGGGTCAGCATCTCACATCCTTGAGCAGCTTCCAGGACCAAATACGGATTAGGATGGGCACTTTTGGGGATGATGACCAAGACAATGAATCACCCCAAAAGAGGACAAAAGATTTGCACTGTGAATTTATATATATATAGATGCAAATTTAGAAATTATTATTATTATAATATAAATAGAAACACAGCAAATTTCACCACAGGTCATATAGCTGACCTGTATGTTGGCCTGTTGTGCTAACTGTTGATGGTGAACGGTTCTTATGGTTCTTAATCTTTAAATGGGAATTGGACTGGACAACCCTTTAAGTAGAGGACACCTTCAAATAGAGAGGTGTCGTCTGTGAAGTAGGACCCCTGGACACCCTACGCTCAGCCTCTTGGGACCCCATCAAAACCTAGCTCGAACCACCTGCTCTCTGCTGCCAATGAGTACATACCTTCCCAACTCTCTCTTCCTATCTGCTCCTGGTGTGTTGCTTTAAGAGCAGGTGGCCTGGAGAGAATAACTGTCAAAGCATTTCCCAACCCAGCCACCCCCGCCTCGAGTCTGGCTGTAAGCTCCAGTCTAAATATATATCTATATACACACACGTTGGTTGCCTCCAGCTTACAACTGCCTCATAAAACCCTACTCAGGGTAACTGCCTCCTCCCAGGGTCAAGGCAATCTTTCCCCAAGCATTCTGCCAGATCTAACTGGATGTAAAAGCTGTTAACAAGGTAAGAGCTCGGGGCTGGCCAGTTGTGATTTCTGGCAGGGCAGAGGGCACAGCATGAGATGAGAGGAAAGAGCCAAACTGGATTTCGGGAGGGGGCTGTCACGGCAGGACCAATGTATGAGCTACTAATAAATAATAATGAAAATAAAATAATATGAGATATGAGGAGGAGCCACAATTTACGAAGCTAAATATAAAAATGTCTCCAGCAGACCATAATACTGGGAAGGTCTGTCAGTGTAGCAAGAGCTTCTTAGGAGGAAAAGTTCCTGGACTTCATCAAGGAAGGGGGTTTATTAAAAACGACTAACTACAGAGAAAAATGAGCCACTAACATTCTTGTTGGGATTTTTATGATTATCAATTGTGTTTTGCTACTTAACATGGCATAGATATCCTATCTACAAATGCCCTTTCGGGTTAGAGCTGAGAATTTGGCAGAGCAGGTATGAGCAGGCGAGGATCGCAAGACACTTTCCCTGCTGATTTGAAAGCTTGTGGACTAGAAACAGCAGCCATTATAAGAAAGACAACTGAAGCAAGGCTGAGCAAGTTTCTAGAGAGCTGTGACTTCTCACAATTCTCTGCCTTATTTTGAATTTATTTATTTATTACATTTCTACGCCACCCAATAACTGAAACTCTCTGGGTGGTCCACAACCATTAAAACCATAAAATATAACATATGCTACAATGTAAAAGTTTAAAAGTTTATAACTACAGTATAAAACAAAATAAAAAATCAAAATAAAACCTAGCAGCAATGCAAAGATTTGAAGTACAACTGAAACTAGACAACATTGTCTTATACTTGCAACACTCCCATGTTTTCCCAATGCTTCTTCCATACTTTTCTCTCTACAATTTTTGTTCTTGACAAGGGCCCAATCCTATGAATATTAGGATTTCCCCCCCTGTCTAAACATGCCTGGGATTGTGCCTTAATGCAGGAAAAGATGGAATAGCAGCATAATGCCTTTTTTTATTGCTGGTGCGAGTAGTGGTCCATCTGGAAGAACCCCGGTTCTAAGGCTGTTCTACACAATGTATTAATTTCTGTTACTATTCAGAGAAATCCAGATGCCAGATGGAAAAATGCCAACACAACTTAATTATTAATTATTATTATTAACTTAATTATCTTAATTATTTAAGGTCTCTTAATTATCAAAAGGCATTGCCCTTCTGAGTTTTGATTAAGAATGGACAAATCTGTTCATTTCAGTTTCTCTTGTTTTCTCATTTTTCCAACCTTAATTTCGGTTCACCCCTTGTAATTTTCCTAATATAATGCATTTTAATATTATCACAGTTACACACATTTATGTGTGCCCTTTCCCCTAATATAAGCATTTATTTATTTATTTATTTATTTATTTATTTATTTTATTACATTTATATACCGCCCCCCAGCCGAAGCTCTCTGGGCAGTTTACAACATTAAAAATAGTAAACATTAAAAGTATACAATTTTTTTAAAAACAACAACATAAAAACAGTATAACAATGAATTTAATAGGTATTCATTTATTTATTATCGGAAAACTACATTGCAAAATCCAGAGAAGTGCGAATTTTTTAAGATACTTCGGTTTCAGTTCTTGTGTTTGTTCAAACATGCAAAATTAAGTAGCCACCAAATGAATTTCGCCTATCCGTAGTGTGTGCAGACCCTTTAAGGAAATAAAGTTTCTAATCAGTGAGATACAGCTGAATATGCAGCAGTTTGTCATTTTATAAAGGGTAACACACAGAGATCCTGACAATTTCGAGGGGAATCACCACAGGTTTTGCCTTCTTCATCCCTGCATATTCCTTCCTGTGGTAAGAAGTTCAGGACATGCACAGTTGGCACTGATTATATTTACTTGTTTTGGGGAAATGGGGTATACACACTTAGCATGGTAGACAATATTTTGACATGTATGCCACCCAGAGAACCCTGATTAGCAGCATTACAGAAATAAAGTAATCCAATCAATAAAATGAAATAAATGTTAGGTTCCAAGAGCACACACTTCTTTTGAGATTTCACTTTAAAGTTTAGTTGAGTAGGAACCACTCCTACCTCTTCTCTGCTTTCTGACTAGGATTGCAGGAGGGGAGGGATGTTTTCCATTGGAGGCACCTAAGACTGTCTTTCCCTACAGGAACATTCAGCAGAGCACCACCATGGTGAGGAACATCGATGACTTTGATTTTTGCCTTCCATCGCATCCTCAGTCCATTCTGGAAGGGCTGCAGGCCTTACGTACCAACCCAAAACTCTCAGATGTCACCTTGATTGTTGGGGGGCAAGAATTCCCCTGCCACCGCAGTATCCTGGCTCTCTGCAGTCACTACTTCAATGCAATGTTTGCTGGTGACTTCATGGAAAGCTTCTCAGCCCGTGTAGAGATCAAAGAGGTGGACCCTGTCATTATGGAGTCCTTGATTGACTTTGCTTACACAGGGAAGGTGACCATAAACCAGGGGAATGTGGAGGCTTTAATTCGGACATCCAACCAACTCCACTTTCCCATCATCCGTAAAGTCTGCATTCGGTACCTGAGACAGCAGATGGATGCAACCAACTGCTTGGGCATTTGTGAGTTTGGGGAGATGCACGGTTGTCCAGAGGTGTCATCCAAGGCTTGGTCATTTCTGCAGGAGAATTTTGAGCTTGTGTCTCAACAGGAGGAGTTCCTCCAATTATCCAAAGAGAGGTTGGTTATCTACTTGTCCAACAATCTGCTCCAAGTGCAAGAAGAGCAGAGCCTAGTTGAGGCTGTGCTCAGGTGGGTGAAGTATGAAAAATCTGCTAGAGCCATGGACCTGCCAGAGCTCCTTGACCTAGTGCATCTGGTCTCATTGCCAGATCAGTATCTGCAGGACCTCTTGTCATCAGAACCACTCATTCAGGAATCGGAAGCTTGCAAGACCATCATCACCAGACATCGGAGCACGGTCAGTTCATGGAAGCACTGCAGTTCCCTAATCTAGCTCCAGTTTCAGTTTCAAGGCTAGAAAAGGGACTATGTGGCTCAATAGCAATGGAAGTACCTAGCTGCAGTTTTAGGAGCCAGTGACTTTTCTTGATATGCACATGGTGAAATCTCCTCTTCATCACAACAGTTAAAGCTGCAGGAGCCCTGCCCTCTTTTGTATCTGGTCACTCAACTGTTGTGATGAAGAGGGAATTTCACCAGGGGCTGCATACATACGAATGACACCTGCTGAAATTCCCTTTGCTATGCAAGATACAGGAGCCCTATCCTCCTTTCCATATAGCTACCCTAGCTTTACTGAATTCGGTCATACAATGTCAATACATGACATATAAAGTGTTGGAGGAGGGGGCAGAAGAGGAGGAGGAGGACACAATTATAGGCCCTCTATATTGAGCCATTGTTCTTTTTTCCTCTCTCTAAGGTGGAGAACAGGCCATTTGTCCAGCAGAGACTGAAGGCCCTTCCCCAAAAGCTTGAGGAGGTGCTGGTGGTGGTGGGAGGCAGAGCTCTGGAAGAGAATGAAGAAGAGGGGCAGCCCCCACCTATCTCCAGGAATTTTGCCTTTTATAACACTAAGACGAGTAAGTTGCCTTCTGGACCCAGCCAATGCCAGATCAGCTCCTTCCAATTCAGCACGCCTTTAAATTAGGGGAGTCATCAGGATTGGGTGGCCACTAACACATCGCCAAAAAGAAAGAAATGCAGCACCTCACCCCTGCCCCCAAAAGACAAAATCCAGATTGCATACATTTTGCATAAGCTAATTTACATGTATAGATGCAAATAGTGATTATAATTTAAATACAAATACAATACATTTTCCTGTAGTGGGGTACAGGCTTGCCAGACTGCCCTCTGGGTGCTACCTACTCATGGGCAACTTCAAGGCCCCCTGTTGCTCTTCCTCCCTCCTCCTGGTTCTTTATCCTTTAAACCAGACTTGGACAGCCTTTCAAATGGAGGGTGCCTTCAAATAGAGGACAGTCCCCTGACAACCCTTCAAATAGAGGACTGTCCTCTGTAAAGTAGGACACCTGGCCACCCTACAGTGTGATGGCAATTGCACTGCTGTAGGATTTGCAAATAGGAGAAAATAAAATAGTCTCCAGAGGTTCAGAAGTGCCATCTTTATAAATTGGCCCTCACAGGGCAGATTAATAATAATAATAATAATAATAATAATAATAATAATAATAATAATAATAATAATAATAATAATTTTATTTCTTACCCACCTCTCCCTTTGGATCAATACTTATGCCTCAGATAGCACCACTTTCTAAGGTACTTGGGGGGAAATGTTTCTAGAGCATGTTGTGATGCAGAGAAAAGGTAAGATCAGAATTCCTCAGAAACAAGAGAGAAGTAAAAGAATTAATGTTCTTTATAAGAATCTGATTATTGTTAAGTGTCTTTTACTGCATTCGAACATGGGATTGACATTGATAGCTGTGTCTATGGGACACTTAGGGTGTAATCCAACTAAAGTCCTACTTAGAGTAGACCCATTGAAATGAATGGGACTTAAATTAGTCAATGCGTCTATCTAAGCAGGACTTTAGTTGGATTTTACCCGCAGGAACAGAGGGCTAACCAGAAACATTTATGTGAGTGGTATCTTTGGGGACAGGGAATCATGCAGAATAGCCAGATATTCAATGCATATATTTAATTCTATCTAAAATTAATTGTATTAAACATAAATGCAGATATTTAATTGTATTAAACATTTTAAATAACTTTTAAAAGTAAGGGACCAGCCTTCCCCAGTCTGGTGCCCTCCAGATGTTTTGCATTTTTAACTCCCATCAGCATTAACCATCCTGGCCAGTGGTCAGGAATGCTGGGAGTTGTAGTCCAAAACATCTGGAGAGCTTCCCTTCCCTGAAGCTCTCCAGATGTATTGGGGACTAGGAAGGCACCAGGTTGGGGAAGACTGATTTAAATTAAGAAAATAAACTTTCAGAGTGGGTCCTGGGATCTCCTCAGCAAGCCACTCAGCCCCACCTAGGCCTCCCTGGTTACAGCCCTGCTGCAGAATTTTACTGATGTGCTTTTCATGGCTCTTTGCTTTCTCTTCCTCTATGGAATTTGTGTGGAACCAACACTAAAATCTCTCTCACTCTCCACAGAGTTAGTGCAGTGTTGCTAGCAAATTTTATTACATGTGTTGATTTCCCAGTTATTAGATCTTCACTTATCATGTGCCATATTGTAAGTGAAAAGGCATGAAAGATAGGTATATACACCGTTACCATTTAGACCTGTCATATCAAAACACATTATATCATCCAAGCCCACGTTACATAATAAAAACATTAATATGGGCAGAAGCAGCCATGCCTAGGACTTCAACCTAGAATTATGCAGCCACTGGCAAACAAGAGATTTCCAGATGATGTAATGTTTGGGTTCCTTTGGCGTTTGTCACTGCTGAGCAGCTGCATTCATCTCAGGCTGACACTGATAGCGGAAGCTGTCAGGCTGGCCTGCAAACACTGTATGGGGTTGGTGGTGGTAGAGACGGTGATGGGAAACTAATTTAAAGGAGGGGACAGAAACACAAGAGAGACTTTTTCACCTCTGGCATCATCTAGGCAAGATGATGCAATTGGAGTGCGTTTTTACAACAATGTGGACATGGAAACAGATAACGACCATAGATAATTACCTCCAAACACGTGCGGGTATAGATGTGACTGTCCAATACAGAAATGCTCAATTTTTCCTTCCAAACAAGTGTGGTCCCTTCCATCCCCCACCAATGGGCACTGCAGGGGAAGAGCTTCATCAGCCATGAACAAAGTAGGCTAAGAGGAAGAAATGGCATCTATATTCCTGAGGGCACATGTTCAGGCAGCATAGATGCCTAGGAGTCTTAGAAGCCATGTTTGCAAGGGCATGGGAAGGGCAGACAGGGGCAGTTCTTACTAGCTGGACTTACTAACTTAGTGATCCCTGAACCAACAAGAAGAGACTGCTATGAGAACTTGCTTCAATATGTAAAATGTGCAGTAGAGTGGCATTCTCTCATACGTTGGATGTTGCTTGTGGCATGCATACTAAGAAGGTTGGCCACCACTAAGCTAGGGATCAAAAGTCAGGTTAAAGGGACTTATGAGCCTTGTGGTTCCTGGGGCCATATCTTCTAGATCTTCTCCACAGCTCAGAGTGTGCACAGAGGCCTTGTTTCCTGATCAGTCATGGGAAATGGGCCAGCAGCAATAAGAATGAATAGCAGAAAAACATTACAGAATTCTGGCAAAACATGTAATCCATATTCACATTGCTGTTATGTCAGGAATAAAAGCATCTGTGCAGATACAGTACACTCTTATCATCTTGTGCAAGGCTAGAACCCCAGGAAAATTAGAGCATTTGACTGCTTTGGACTGTTTGAGGGGTACTTACACACTTGGTTTTCCCATTTCAGAAGGCTGGATTGCTCTGCCCGATTTTCCAGATTACAATAAATGGGGCTTTTCTATGATAGCTCTAAACAATGATGTTTACGTCACAGGTAAGGATGGTGCTCTTTCCGAACCTATGTTGTTACCAATCCTCTGAAACTTTTTGTGCCTGTTCCTATACTTTCTGGTGGATCCTTGGTTTTGTTTGTTTTCTGATTTCGAACAGAGAAATTAAATTATGGCACCCAAATCTCATAGTCAGCTGATAAAGGTAAATTTAACTGAATTTCACCATTTAATCAGATATATTTTGCCCAGAAATTCTGCAAATTTTGAAAGGCTTGCAAGAAGATCAGAAGCAAAATAAATTAGGGTAAAAAGAAGCTGTATTTATTTATTGCATTTTTATATCGCCCAATAGCCAAAGCTCCCTGGGCAGTTCACAAAATTCTGAAACTGGCACAAAAAGAATGGCTCCAAGCCCTCCATGTGACTCTGTTGGCTATTTCTGTTTCCAGGTGGCTCCAGAGGATCACAGAATGATACATGGTCCACAACCCAGGCCTGGTGCTTCTGCCTCAAGAAGGGTGCCTGGAAGCCCATTGCTCCAATGCTGAAGCCCCGAACAAACCATGCCAGTGCTGTTCTCAATGGAGAGATCTATGCCATTGGTGGTAGGGAATGAGATTCCAGTAGTGGATACGGCTGAAGGCAAAAAAGGCCGGGACAAAATTACTGACATATTTTATCGTAAAGCTCCTACTGTCAGTAGCTAAGCCTTAGGAGAGGGGTTCCAACCTTTAAGAATGTGCTAAACACTGCACAAAAGCTGGGGGAGCACCAAGCAATCAGTAATTAAGGGAAAGGGGTTGGGGCATTCTGGGGAAACTCAAGAGGCCTGCATTGGCAGCCCAGGCAGGGTAGATTAGGTCCCTGAGCCTGAGGTTCTACACCTCTGCTCTACAGGCTTGGGAACATCAGGGGTCCTTGAGAGAAACCTGACTGAGCAGTTTCCATCTGCATACAAAAATGCACCAGCTGTGCTTCCAGAAGTGACTTCTCCATAAGCTGGAAGTGGCTGGAGATACCTGGAAATGTGTGGCGCATCACTGGGGAAAGGCAGAGCAGCATTCTACTAGATGCATAAATGGGGAAGGTTGGTGATTAATCTAAGGTGATTATGAAGGCTGCTGAAGGTGCCTTCTAAGGCCTTCTCTACAAGGGGTGTGAATGAGGGGTGGGGGGAAACATTTCTGGCTGGATGGCTATCCAAGCTGAAGACATGTCAGCTATGATAGAAGACCATTCTCTGGGAAGTATGGAGTACAATGCTTGGGGCTCCCACAGAATCTCTAACCAGGAACTAATAAGTACGAGTCTTGCTTAGCTTGAACAATATAGCAGCATCATGTGCCCTCCAGCCATTTTAGGTCTAGCTTGAATATAAAAGGCAGCCTTTGTAGGGCTGGAATAAACACAGACTCCCTACATGCCAGGCTCACAGGGAAACACATTACTTAGGGCACCCATACTGCTCAATGCATATCTCTGTAGGCCTCTGCTCCACTTAAACCTTCTTTTATATATCTCACATGCTGTGTAGGCACAACGCTGGATGTTGTAGAGGTGGAGTGCTATGATCCTTATAATGACAGCTGGTGCTTTGTCAGCCCTGCCCTGAAGTACGTCAGCAACTTTGCCATAGCCGGGTGCCTTGGGAAGTTGTACCTCATCGGCTCTTGTGCTATCAAATACAACGCGTTAACCTTGCAGTGTTACAACCCCGCTATTGGTAAGAATGATCAGAGAAGTCCTTGCGGGAAATCAGCTTTCCTAGACTGAGCAGGCCATAGGCACATTGACCAGCAAGATCCTTTCTGTTTTGCAGCCTTTGAAACAGGCAGCTTGAGAGATTTCTAAACTCCTTACAAACATGGGATTTGTGGTCATCATTGGTATTCAAACTGAAGCCCATTACCTCCTCCCTTGTATATTGGAAGAATATACAAGACTTGAAAAATTATAGCCATGATGATAGGTTGTGTGTGTCAAGGGAGGAATACATTGTTTATTATTTATTTATTTAAAACATTTCTTGGCTGCCTTTCAGGGCAGAAACCCTCACAAGGCGGCGTACAACAATAAAATACACAAAATATTAACAGCAATAAAATATTAAAAATATTAAAAGCAATAAAACAGCAATTAAAACAATAAAACCAACAATAAAACCTGCAGGAACAAGAAAAACAGCAATAATAACAATAACAATACTCATCCTGGGAAGGCCATGGTAAAATAAAATGTTTTTAAGGCCTTCTTGAAAGCTTGCAAGGAAGGTGCATGGCGGACCTCTGATGGAAGGTTCCTTTTACATTCCTTTTCCCCTCCCTCCCTTCCTCCTTCCCATAATATTTGTTGTCAGTGAGGGTTGGGCCTCCTAGTGTCGATAGCAGGATTTTGCTCTCATTGATACAGTTGCTCCTAAGTGCAGTACTTTACTTTTCCCCTTAGGAGTAAATTAGGGTGACCAACTGTCAGGATTTCCCCGGATTTGTCCTGGTTTTTGTTCTTTCCATGGTGTCAGGGGGGATTTTCTATAATTTTCAATAATGTCCTGGAATGACACACCTTCCCCTTTAAGGCTGCCATTAGCATGGCAGGAGGGAGTGACATGCTTTCTTGAGGCACATCATTCCCCCACCCCGAGCTCCAATTGAGGTCTTAAAGGGGAAAGTGGGTCATTCGTGGACATTATAGAAAAGGCCCCAATTGGAGTGGATGGTGGTGGTGCAGAATGAAATCCTTTCCCCTCCTCCACTCCAATCGGGTTCTTTAAGGTGGCGGGGGAATAACGTACTTTCTGCAGGACTCAGAAAGCTGCTTCCCCACACACACACACTAGGTGTCCTCTTTTTTGGTTTCCCAAATATGGTCACCCTACCATATTTGGGAAACCAAAAAAGAGGACGCCCAGTGGGGAGGGGCTGGAAAGTAGATTTCCAGAGTTCCCGGAAAGCACATCATTACCCCCCCTGCCACCTTAAAGGCTCCAATTGGGGTGGAGGAAGGAAAAGCATGTCGTCCCCCCCCACTGCTCCAATCGGGGCATTTTCTATAATGTGCTGGAATGACATGCTTTCCCCTTTAAGGCCCCCATTGGAGCAGTGAGGGGGAATGATTCACCTCCAGAAAGCACAATATCCACCCCCCCCACCGCCATGCTAATGGCGGCCTCAAAGGGGAAAGGGTGTCATTCCAGGACATTATAGAAAATTACAGAAAATCCCCTCTGACACCCAGGATAGAACAAAAACCAGGACAAATCCGGGGAAATCCTGACAGTTGGTCACCCTAGAGTAAATGCCAACCATACTTTCTCCCATTTCAGTAAAAAGGGAAGGATCTACACTACTGCTTTAAAACGGTTTATAACGATGGGTGAAAAAAAAAGATTAAAAAAAAACAAACGGTTTATAACAGTAGTGACAACTGTTGGGGCGCAGGACACCCTCCACATACGGTTTTCAAACCGATTTCAAACTGTCATATCCTGCTTGGTGTAGATCTAGTCAAGGTGTGTATTCATGTACACCAGTGAAGGGGGGTGGCCAGTGGTGGTGGGAGCTAAAGTTCAGCTCCCAATCCTTGGTGATGCCAGCCATTGAGAATGATGCCTAATCCTATCCACAGAATAGCCCCATGTTCAGTTCTGGGTTTTGGCCATGCTAAAGGGCTGTGGAATGTGGGAACTTTCACTTTGTAGATATGAATAATGGACTTGCTCTTGATTGCCTGTGACGTGCTTGGTATGTTAGGGTCTTACTGCATTTATATGGCTTCTTATTTATTGATTTTGATGTGCAAGAAGCAAAAAAAGGGGGGCTGGAGGGAGAAGGGGTTTATGGCATGGGACTTCCTGCAGTGGAACACAGCCCAGGGTGCATTGTCTATTACATACCTTATTTCAGCTCAATTCCTGGGGTTGCGCATAATGCTTGTTTATCCAGTTGACAACAGCATGGGCATTTGCGATGATCATTTGCTAGACCTCCAAGCTATTTGTTTCTCATATCTTTTAGAAGCTTTCAGCAAGCATCCACTTGCTCCTTGTAAACAGTTGAGGCTATTAGGTGCAATGTGACTCAGCTGTAGTCTGCCTGGAGGACCTTGGATAACAGTCATGGGATATGCATGTGTCATATGATAAACAGCTGCAGCAGCACCTTCCATTTTCATTTCATGAGATGCTATATAGAAAGGACGGTGTTGATGAACATGCCATGTTGGCTGGTTCTGTTCCTCCCCATCTCACTATGTTATATACTAAACGTTGACCATGCTTTGGGACTTTCTGCTTTTTTTTTTTGCCTATTTAAATGTGTCTTTTATTTACTGCCTTACCTGCCCATACGCTTTTCTCTCGTTATCAACGGCCCACCCTGAGTGATTGTTAGGGATGAGTAAGCTGTTTTTCCTAGCCTGACAAGGGTGATTGGGAATGACGTGAATAAATTTTCTCCCAGCCCCTGGTGACACCAATCATTGAGAATGATGCCTGCTCCTATCCACAGGATAGCCCCATCTTCAGTTCTATTTCTTGGCCATGCTAAAAGGTTGAGGAATGTTAGGAAACCATGCCAAAGAGTTGGGAATGCTGGACTAGATAGACCTGTGGTCTCTTCTAATGTACTTAACTTGGACAGCTCTCTCGCTGACACTGATTTTATACACAAAAAACTCTATTGACATTTGAAGGCTTGATCTGAATTATGTAAATGATAACAAGAAGACTCAAACTGCTGTGCTTGAACGACCTCCGCAGCTCACACCTCTGTCCTGCTCCAGTTCTAGCCCATCTTCTTTGAGCTTAATCTGTCATTCTAATAAGGCTTCTTTTTAATCTATAAAAAAGTGGTCTTTATTCAAGTGTGTTGAAACTTTTCATGAAAGGATTAAAAAGACTTCTTTTTAATCTATAAATAAGTAATCTTTGTTCAAGGATGTTGAAACTTTTCATGAAAATGATGGGTTATTATATTGTTGTTCTTGTTCTTGTTCTTGTTGTTGTGGTGGTGGTAGATGTCTGGAGTGCAATTGCATCCCCCTTCATCCCAAAGTACCTATCTGCTCCCCGCTGTGCCTCCATGCATGGAGCCATCTACCTTATTGGTGACAACACAAAGAAGGTCTATGTGTACAATCCAGATGCTAACATATGGCAGAAGGTGGGTAAGTGGAGAATCATATCAGTCTAATCTACCTCACAGGATTGTTAGGAGGAACAAATTTATTTATTTTTATCCTACCTTTTCCCAGGTTGAATTTGCTTAGATAAAAATAAAAGCTGCAAGCCGGAAGCTTTAGTATACTAAGGGCACAATCCTATTCCAGATGCCCATCAGTCTCTGAACTCGGAGGCTGACATGCACCCCATGCAAAGCAGGAGGAGCGTGGAGGTGATCTTTGCCTCCATGTTTCTCCTACTCTGCACTTTTACTAGATGGGTGTTTTTGCCCTTCTAGCTAGGACTCTGCAGAGGGCAAGGAAGAGCTGGGGAGAGCTCATATCTCTGCTTCTCCTCTCCTCTCCTCTTTCTCTCCTCTCCAAGGGAAGGAGGGGGCGGGAAGCTTGGACTCCTGGGTCCAAGGTTGGAGAGCTGTCTCTGACCTCAGATCCAGGAATCAGAATTATTGAATGCCAGCCCCCACCCCACCCCTAGGTGTGGTCAAGGGGGCGTAGGACTGCTCTCTAAAAGAACAAAGATTAAAAAAGAAACTAATGTGGAGCACATAACATTGAAAACAGTGGTAAAATAGGAAACAGAAACTGTGAGCATCATCAGATGGGGAGGGGACCACGTTTCCCTACCGTTGCTATGGCCTCCTGCTGCTGTCCCACAATAGAGACAATTTCTTTACACACAGAAAGAAAGAGGAAGCAGCAACAACCATGTGGCCCATTCAGAGGGCATTTTTATTGCACTGCTTTCCCTGCACACAGCAGGAAATGGTGGCAAGTTTCACTTTTAAAAAATAAGTTGGATTTAACTGAGATACGCAGGAGGCAGACAGCATCATGAAAAGGACACGCAAAAAACCACGAGTGGGGAGTAATGAGCATGTGATAAAACGCTTGTCTGATGATGCTCCATATCCATGGCCTTGTTCTTTGAAAGGACAGAATAAAAATATAATAACAAACCAAAGTACCCCACTAGCTTCATTTTTTTTTTAAAAAAAAAAGACAATTAAAGGGAAGCCATGTGGGTTTGTTGTTGCTTTTTTGTAGATGTGAATAATCACATCTTTCTAGTGCACATTTGATTAGAAAATAGGCTACTTTGCAAAGAAGAAAAAAGAAGAAGACGCCCCATAGACATTTCTTCATTATATTTCCAAGGAGAATGTGTACATGAGAGTGGCTACACATTTCTATGGCCCATAGGTTAGTTGAGAAGGGGTTAAAGACATAAACACACACACACACACACTTCTTTTTTTTACACTGCCTTAGTAGAATGGTGTCTTGTCACCAAAACAGACTCTGTGGTCTTTGATGTACAGGCGAGCGCCCGCGTTCCAGCATGGCAAGAAGCCTATTCCTTGAGTGAGGGTATCCCAGACAGCAGGACAGCATGGCCTTGTTCCCCTGGCCTGCTGGCTTTGGTGAAGATATGTGTAATGTTGTTGGAGGCTTGGTTTACGCAGCGTCATTCTGAAATCCTGCTGCAGCTGTTCGCATGGCGTCAGTGCTCAGCTGACCGTGTAGCGCCCACACCAATCCTCAGGACAGGTGCAGAGAACACCCTGCCAGCCTCTTCATCTCTGTAGATTTATGAATAATGCTTAGCGCTGTCAGTTTCCAGTCATCCATTGGTTATGCTCTTGCCAGTGGCCTCTTTAAAACTTTCATTGTAACATCTTTTCAGCGAGCAGTTTCTCTGCAAGCACGTCTTTTGCCTGGCTGTACCCAAGAGCTATAGATTAGCTGCTTCTTTAGCACCTTGCTTTGTCAAGATCTACACACACACACAATTTTCCTCTCCATTTCATCTTTCCTTTCAGTGTGGAATAGCTTGGCTTGTACCCAAGAGCAATTCATGCACAAATTCATTCATCCATTGCTATTTTAATTGTGTTCACGGCTATCCACGGTGCATGGTGGCAGCAAGTAGTATAAATGAGGGGAGGCAGTGGGGGCTTTCCGTTGGCCATTAGGCTCACTGGGCCCGCCCCCTCCCGCAGCTTCTGGTGACCAATAGGAGGTTGAAGTGTTACTTCATTGGCATCCTTCCTATTTCCTTTCGCCTCACAGCGGTGTTGCACTAGGGAATTTTTCAGAGTAGGAGGGGCCTGTTTGTCTACCACTGTTGGTAATAATGGCATCCTATGTGTTGTTCTGTGGCAGTAAAACTGATTCATAGGCTATGGCTGCCAACATGTCATGCTAACCTGTGACTCACCATCTTATTGTTTGCTTTCTCCTAGATTCAGGCATCAACTCAGCTGAGGTGAAGGCAAATACTGGAATGGATCCAGACTTACTCATACTAGTAGACTAAATTAGTGACTCACTTAAGTCCCACTGATATCAAAGAGGACCTAACTAAATGTTCTCCTAATCACACATAGTGGAGTTGTGTGATAGTTTTCCTTACTTTTGTGTAACTGCATATGGCTCCAATTCAGGACCACAGTGTTCCAGGAGGACTTTTTAAAATCTTCCCTCCATTTTAACCCTAAAATTCCACTCCCATCCTGTGGCAGGCTGAGGGGGCTTTAAAAAAAAGAGGGGGGAAAGCCTCCATTGACTACACTATGCATGATTATTAGAATGTTTAGTTTGACCCTGAGTCTCACTAAGTCTGGATACAATTCAATGTTAATGTTGGTTAGAATAGAAAAGGTCTCCAACAGTTTTGGGATGATGGGCACATTTGGAGTTTTGAAAAAGTGTTATGGGCAGCATCACAAAATGACTACTATGTGAGGGGGATGTCTGTTTACAAAACGGCTGTTGTAATGGGGGCAGCCAGTCACAAAACACCCATTTCACAGAAGGGCAAAGCGGAGAGGCATAAAGACAAATAACTTGCCCTGGAGATATGGGGACTGAGACACAAAGCCACTCCTTTGAGTCCCCCACCGTTCTCTCCCTCCCTCCCTCTCTCTCTCTGGCTCTTTCTACACCTAAGGGTGTAGAAACCCTTAGGTGTAGAACCGCCCAGAGAGCTCCGGCTATTGGGCGGTACAGAAATGTAATAAATAAATAAATAAATAAATAAATAAGGATGCAGAGGGACACAGGGGAGACAAACCCGAGATTTCCAGCTTCTGGGATTGTCGCCCTGCGTCCAGACAGCCATGCAACATCCCGGAAGTGAAGAGGGACATCATGCCTGTTAGAGCCGCCATTTTTTTTAAAAAAACACACACATAGGACCTGGGAGCACAATTGTGCTCCAGCAACATGTAAGTTCAAAAAACAAATAAAAAAAGGCGTAAACCTGCTCTCCCCCCTGGATGTCCCTGGACACCCCCCAGCCCGGCTCCTTCACTCTGCTGACCCCTGCTACTCATGGGGAGAAGGGAAGAAGCCAGGATGGGCGCCCACACTGCCCGTGGTCCTCAGGATTGTCCTGGGACTGCGGGTAAAACCGGCATAACCAAGGTCTCAGTTATCCCGGGGAAATGGAGGGATTGTCCCTGCCTGCTCCCGGGATCCTGTGCATCATTTGGACACATAGGGACGATACCGGGAAAAATCAACGGTGTAGAAAGCCCCCCCCCGGACCACCCCTCAAACTCTCTCACACACCCCACTCTCCCAGTACATGAGCTCCACTCACCCCAGTCAGTTCATTTCCCTCTCTCCTTCAGGATCATCCACCAAACATACACTCACAAACACATTCACACTCAAAGCACTGCCAAACTTTTATACTACCCTCAAAACTTCTCGATGAAGGGTGGTTAACATAAATTGCAAATAATAAAATAAATAAAATATAACCAGTGTGTACCAAATCCATTTTTGCATGTCTTGTGGAACTATCCTGACAACTTAATGTTAATGATAGGCCAAGCGGGGGGGGGGGGGGGGAGGTATGATATTAACTTGCAGTATATTTTCAGCCAGCAGATGCCACCATCTGTTTTTTCCAACTAGCATATGGTCCCATCCATCAACTATGTACAGGTTGTATGTTGATCAACTGTTTCCTCATCTATAACTATTGTTGCTGTATGAATAAAATCCGCTGTGATTTGATATGACCTACCATGTAATACATATCCCAGATGTGAATTATATCAATTCTATGTTTGCAGATGCAACAGCTTCACACCCTGCATGAAAATGGAGGGATGGTACCTCTTGGAGGTAAACTCTTTGTCACTGGTGGCTACTGGAAAGGTATGGATGGCGACTATCAGGTGGAGATGGAAATTTATGACTGTGCCAAGGATGTCTGGACAAGGGAAGGACCCCTCCCGTGCTTATGGCTCTATCATAGCTCCTCTTCTATCTTCATGGACACGTCACAGTGGAGGGAACCTTTCCTGAGAAATGGTTTGTAACAGGAGAAGATGGAATAAGGCCTCCACCATGGATTTAGAAAAGGAATGGATTTCTTTTCAGGATCTGATTTTTACACTTCTCTTTGCATCCATCACCTTGTTCTGACTTTACAATCATTATTGTTTCCCCACTACACCCCTTATTGGGCTTAACCAGCTTGTACCCAGAGTAGGATGAATAACTGGTCACATCAGTAGCATTTAAAGCACCATTGGTAAAAATTGAAGGATAGGATTATACAACTGACAAGGAGCAGAGGTGTAAATTAAGACCCTGTGATGGTTGGCTGGGCTTGAGGGGAGTAATAGTCCATCACATCTGCAGGGAACCAGGTTGGGGAAGGCTGCCCTATAATGAGCATTTCCTCAAAACAAATCACAGTGTTGACACTAACTACATTGCTAAACATGAAGCACTAGAACAAACAATGCCAATGAGGCTTAAGGATTAGGTCACACATGTTACTTCCGTCTTCTGCCTTCACTCATGAGAGTACCTACCAAGATAAGGTGTGAGCCAGGAGTGTACAGAACTCAGCTGTGGAAAGGCCTGCCATTTCTAAAATAGCTCAATTTTACTTCTAGAAAGTTGCCACAGCTGATCTGTGAGATTCCAGTGCAGAACACATAATAAATATGATGCTTGTATTATACTCAAATAGATGACTTCCAAGAGATAAGGGAGCCAATTCTGCACAGTGCTAAGTGAGCATATGTCTATTGATTTCATCAATTGCTTAAATTTGATGGATTATGATCAGTGTCTGAAGGGGGCAAAGTAGCATGAGCCAGCTCTAAACCAGAATTTAGTGTTAATTTGAGATCATAGTGGCTAATGTTGACAGGTGACATAAGTGACTCATTTATGTGGGAGAGGTGTTTCCCTGGGTAATCTGGGATTCTTATTTATATATCTATTTTTATTGCGCTAGGATTATTTCTGCATTTAATGAAGCACATTCCTGCTCTTTTTATTTATCTTGCGTATTGTTTGTATTCATTTTAGTTTGAAATAGAAATTGGACATATTAATATACTTCTTCCTATTGGTCACTGCAATCTGGTTACTATGATCAAGCCCTCTGAGAATAACTCCATCTTGTTATAATAAATTACGTAGTCCTTTTTTATTTTTACTGACATTGGTATTTGCTCAGGTAACTATATTTTATTTTAGGTAAGTTTTAAATGCTGGACAGTTCTCTTCCATCCACATGAGAATCTTTTAAATCTAGAGAAGAGGGGTAGAAACCTGTGATGTTTATTGAATTCTCTCATCTTCCCTAGCCAGCATGTCCAGTGGACATGGATGATGGGAGTTGTAGTCCAACAAATATTTGGAGAGCCCTATTTTATATGAATGACATGTCTGTAGCTGATTAGTGACCACAAAACTCATATAGTGTTAGATCCAAATTTAGGTGCATGTAACTGGGCTGGCAGAAGCTGATTTCCTCACCCACTCCTTTCCACAGCAGTCTCTTCAGCCCCCTGAAATTACTACACAGAGAGCTGAGGAAGTCTGCTGGATGGGGTGAGCTATAGGGTGGTTAGAGGGGGGATCCTCAAAAATAAGGGAGTGGGGCCTTCCTGGAGTGGAGGCCTTCCATTCACAGAAGGCAGATAATGGATCCAACCCACAGACATTTTTTTTCTTGGCATAATTTCTATTATGTGTTTAGGGACAGCAAAACAGTAGCTTATGGGTTCACACAACATCAGTCAAAACTAGTCTACATAATCTCTTCTTCTCAAGTTATTTGTGAATCTTTTAACTATTCATACTATAGTAGTATTGAGAATCCTGGAAAGATCATTTTTAAAATTAATATATCAGAAAGTACAATGTTGTGCTCTCATGATCTAAACTTGGTTCGTGTTATTCATAGACCTACCTTCTCCAACCTGGTGCCCTCCAGATGTGTTCAACTACAAGTCCCATAATTCCTTGTGGCCAGTGTCTGAAGGAGGCCAAAAGTAGCATGAAACAGCTCTAAATCAAGAATGAATTGTTAATTTGAGATCATAGTGGCTAATGTTGACAGGTGACATAAGTGACTCATTTTTATGGGAGAGAAGTTGGAGAAGCGTGCTCTAGGACAGTGTTCTTCAACTGGTCCAGACCTGAGACCCACCTTGGACTCCCAACCTTCAACATGGGACCCAATTTCACAATTTTCTCCATGCCCAACATGGTGGCAAGACCCATCTGGACTGATCTCACGATGACGCACCAGTTGAAGACCACTGCTGTAGAAGATCAGAACCTAACCAAATTGCTACAGCAAGCCAGAACAGACACAACAAGCCTAGAGACAAGATTATGGGACTATAGTGTGATGTAGTGAGGTTATGGTGATCAAACCTGGATTGATAATAGGGGACTTCCATTCAGTAACAAACTAGGAGAATCCTAGTAAATTCTATAGATCAGAAAATTCTTCATATCTGACTATAATTAAGATTATTATAACTGCTTATTACCATGCAGCCTGATACATAGCACTAAATCTCTCAATGGAATTTGCTGCCAGGCAAGTATGTGTAGGATAAGATTGCAGCCTTAGAGACATGAGAGTTCATTACAGTGATCAGAGTTTATCGGTGTGTTGGTTTTAAGCATAGAGGGCACAATGCAGCAAAGGACCTAATGAAATGAGGAGATAGTTGTGACTAAGCTAAGCCCTATTAATTTCAGAGCATATAAATTTTATTAGATTGTGCCTTGTGAGACTTTCCCTGTAAGCATCGATTCATAAGTAGGTTCATGTAAGCTGCAATTCATGAGTAGTGATTTCAATGAGGTGAATGTGTAAATATAGTTAGAATCACACTCACAACCTTATTTTCTATTATCTTTTCTGTGATTATAATTAGCATACATTTCTTTGAAAAATGATGTTGCTTTAGTATATGTAGCTGAGTTTATTTTCATTGTTTTATGTCTACGTTAAATATCACTTTCACTAACAATCATGAAGGAAATGGACAGGTCACGTAGCATTCTGAACATTATTAATCACGGTTAAATCCAGAACACTTACTATTGAACTTTTGCAAGGGGCTGCTATAAGCCTGGTGCTACTCATATTTTTTTTTTACTAATGACATGGATAGAAACGTTCAAGGTGAACATGCACATTGGATTTTATAGATGACACATGGAGGAGTTGCAAACCAGGCAAAGAAGGAGATTAGAATTCAGAACGAGTTTGATAAACTTGAGAATGGGGATGAGAACAGCAGAATGAAATGGAGCGTTTCTGTTTATGGCCACAAATGTCCATTTGGAGCAGGCCAGATAGCAAAAAAAGGAGCATTTCTGTTTCTCCAACCTGGAAGAAAATCTAGAAGTTGCTTCTATGAAAGTCTGCACTAAAAATGCACTTGCAGAGCTCTTTGTAAATTCTTGTATTGTGTGAAATGTAACAAGTGCTTCAGAGTGCTACTAAGCATCACAAAATCCTTTCAAAAATAAATTTTTAAAAAAACCTACATCAATGTGACTGTTTTTCTTAGACTTGGGGCTTGTCTACACCAGCCCTATATCCCAGAGCAGTCCTTGGATTGTCCCTGTGCGTCCACATGATGAGGCCCAGTATTGGGCAAAAGGCGGGATACAAATAATAATAATAATAATAATAATAATAATAATAATAATAATAATAATAATAATCCGGGATGAGCAAGGACTTTCCCCAGGATATAGGGAACTGCAGAAAACCCAACTTTTCCGTGGTCCCAGGACCATCCCAAGGAATACAGGCCATGTGGCTGCTGCTCCCGGGTTGTCCCATCCTCCTTGAAATGGGCACAAAGCTGCATGGCAGCAGTCCGTGCCCATTGGGGGTGGGAGTGGGGGTGGGAAGGTTTTTGGGTTTTTTTACCTTTTTGCAGAGGAGCACAACTGTGCTCCTTCTCCCTTGTTGGAAAAATGGCGGCCGCAACATCCTTCCGGAATGTTGCGCAGCCATCTAAATGCTGGGGGAGGATCGTGGAAGCTGGTAAGTTCACAATCCTCTCCCCTCCATCCTTCTACACCCTATGGTGTAGACATGCCCTAAGTTACAACATTACTTTACATAGGGTGCAATCCTATGCATGTTCAAACAGAAAGAAGTCCTACAACTCTCAACATTCTCCAGTTGGCCATGATTTTATAACAAGCCACATTTACCACAAGCCTCTGTCATTGTCATTACCATTACCCAGTCCAATTAAAGTTCTAGCTCTCAAACAGTATATATACTGCCTTATAGAAGTAGTACCATGGATTTATGGACTTTTCACTTTGGTTTTATGAAGGACCTCAGCAAAGAACTACATCGTTCAGTTATGCCTGTCTGCTATATGACCACTGGATAAATAACTTAGGGCACAATCCTATACACGTTTAGACAGAAAAAAGTCTTACAATAATTTGAGAAAAGCAAAGCATGGATTCCTGAATAATTTCTATACCCAAATTCTTTACATAAACATTCAAGTTCCATTTCATAACATTTCTTAAACATTAAAACTTTAAACTTGCCAATAACATAATAAATACATTAGAATCTGGGCCAGATCTACAGTTTATGTCAAATCATTATGATCCCATGATGGCAATGCTATACCCCTTCTTGCGTATTTATACCTCGTAGGACACACAATGACATTGCTGTGGTATTTTGGATAATGTGGAATAAAAAGCAAGAAATAACACTATGAAAGCATGTTTAATGTGCCCCAACAGTTCAATGTGCCCCCAAAAGTTATCAGTGAAAGCAATAGTGTAGATCTATTTATTTTTATTTTATTTATTTATTTATTTATTTATTACATTTTTATACCGCCCAATAGCCGAAGCTCTCTGGGCGGTTCACAGATCATTTTACAAAACAAGTCATCACAATCATTAAGACATTACTAATGTTTAAATATTTAATACATCAAAGCCTTTTGGACTGTTAGACAATGAGACACTACAGTAAAGGAAAAGGAATGCTACCTATCATACTTCACTTATCATTCCAAAACCTCCTAAATGGCTCCCATTCTATTAATTCTGTATCTTTTTCCTGCTATACCTACACATCCCATGTCATTTTGCTTAAAGTTGCCAAATTCTATAATTTAATATAATTGAAATACTTCCTTTCTTTTTCAGTACTTAACATAAAAAGATGTGCTGCTAATATAATATAAAAGAGTGGTCTTCCTTTTGTACTGCATCTTTCAGATATGCCAATAAGCAAATTGTGGGATCTAAAGTAATAGCATATTGTTAAATCTTACTAATATTAAAAATAATTTCTTGCCAAAACCACTTTGCCTCAAAACAATTCCACCAGTGATGTATGTTCTTTCCTTCCTACACTTCTGACAAACATCCTTATCATTTTCATAGACAAGGGATGAGCAACCTGATGCCCTCCATGTGCCTTGCACTACAGCTCCAATAAGCCTCAGCCAGCATGGCCCATGTCCAATGGTTATGAGAGTTGTAGTCTAAAACATTTGTAGGGCACCAGATTGCATACCCCTGACTTAGACAATCTTAATGAACTCATATACCATTGAGTCAGGAGCTTAACTGAATTTTCTATTAAAGATGAGGATGTATGTTTATTTAAATTATTCAACATATTGGCTATGTTCTTACTGAAGGTGCACAGCAGTTGAAACCTCTGGCAGGCAGAAAGTCTGGACTATCTTTCTCTCTGCTCCTGGAGTCAAAGAATATCTGGATGGATAAGAGCTCCTGCTCTGCTTCATTCCACCTCACCCCCTTGTTTTGAAGCTCAAAATACTGAACAAAACACTAGAGAGATCGACACCCTGACCACAGTAGATAGCACATAAAAGCTGGCCAGCCATAAAGATGTCATCCAGTTAAAGGTTTTCTACTGTGCTGTGCTTTCCTACTGATGACTCAACAATCACAATCCACTGCAACTGAAATGCATCTCTTTGCTCCATATCTTAGGGTGAACTCACACATGTTTGCACATTACTTGTTAATATTGACTCATTGAGTTGGAATAGCTGCAGCAGCAAGATCAAAGGCCTGGGAAGTGGATATTTTACATTATCTTTACAGAGCCTTCATCAGGTCCCCTTGCCACCAGAACGAGCCAGGGGCTCAGCTGCCTGAGTGAGGAGGTGCCCAGACCCCTAGGGGCAAAAACATCTGGTGCTACTTGGCTCTGGTTGCTTGGTAGCACACTGCCGGTGGGAGGAGATTTCCTCCAATGTTTATCATTTATTTATTTATTTATTTATTACATTTTTATACTGCCCAATAGCCGAAGCTCTCTGGAAAAGTGACAGTTGCAGCAGCAGTAACATCTAAGTCTTGAGGATTGGGCATTTTCCATCATTGTCCCCACAGAAACTTCAACAGTTATCACTGCCTTATTAAGAATTTTTTTAAATGACTATTATGTCTATTAACTTTTGATATTGCCAGCTACATTGGAGGCCTGCTGTCAGGCAGGAAGGTGGAATATAAATATTTTAAACCGAATAATAAATAAATTGATATTCCAGTTATTGTGACCAACATGCGAGTATGGACTTCGTCATACCTTAGGGGTGGGGAACATGTGGCCCTACAGATGTTGTTGGACTGCAACTCCCATAAGCCCTGGCCAGGACAGCCAATGGTGAAGAGTGAGGGCAGTTGAAGTCAAACAACATCTGGGACAGACACTTTCCACCACATAATGAAGAAGTAATGTAAAATGATTAGATAGGGCTGACGTAGCCTGGGTTTATAGTTTTCAGGCAACGGAAGACGCAAGCTCTTGTTACCATGGAAACCATAAGCATTGACTTCCCTTTTGCATTACATTGTTTTTGAGAACAGATAGAGTTTTCATTCCCATGACTTCATCTGCATAGTCCTCTTGAAGGAAAAGAGAATGAGAGAGAGAAAGAGAGAACAGCTTGGCTGCATCACTCTACTGGGAACAGTGGGCCAAGGCAATGACATGAGAGCTCAAGAATGAAGCTTAGATTTCACTCAAGCATGAAGGGGTGGAGGAGAGGGAGAGACAATTCCTCTTCCCCCTCCTTTCCATTATAGTTCTACGTGTATATTCAGTCATAGAATTCCCAACGTGTCTCTAAAGCTCACCCTAAAAGAAAGAAAGGCAATAGCTCAGCCAGAACAGAGGGTTATTGTGAGTGCCTATGCAGGGAAATCATCACAGTGTATGAACGATATGAACACTCCTTAAGAAACTCTTGGCTGCTGGCAGACCTTGACGGTACACCAACGTAGTCCATCTATGCTGGCATAGTGACACCCTTGAACTAGCAGAATGTTTGTATTTTATCTTCTTTTGTAAACTGCCCTTGAAGCTCTGTTGAAGAGTGGTATGGCAATCTTTTAAACAGTATAAATAAACAAAGGCCTTATGCTTGCTGGAACCCTCACTAGCACATTGCAGGGACAGTAATAGAGTGGGGTGTGGCAGGCAGGACAGAAGCAAAGATCAAGAGAAATATTATATTCTCCTAGCATTGTTCTCAATGGCCAAGCATCAGTAGTCCAGCTAGGTAATTTTAGACCTTTCTTACATGAGGCATATATTATGCATTCATCATTCCCTACTCACAGTTGTTTATGGGTTCTTTAGCTGACATTGAGCATTTTCAGACGAGGGGTGTGTGTGGTGGAATCGCATTTCCCAACCATTGCTTTGCCACTTGCTTCTCTCCCACAACAGGGACGAGCAGCTTCCTCTTCTTCACATGGGTTTTTATAGCACAGATTCTCCTGCACAAAGCAGGAAATGGCACCAATTATTGTCAGAGACAAGAAGAAATGGATTTTCTGGGTCTTATTTTGTAGCATAAAAACAACAAAAGAAGTGGGAGGATCGCTGCATCGTCAAAATGACCTGCAAAGATCCGTGAGTGGCCAATTCATGAGCGTGCAAGAAAATGCTCATCTGAAGATGCTCATTGTGATCCTTCAGTTTTGCTTCTGTTTGTAAATAGCACTTTTGGTGAGTTTATTTTTAGAGCAGAAAAAACGGTATATTATTTATGACAGCGAAAGAAAATGCTGTTTCCACTTGTGTAATTGTGCTATTCTGCTGTACCACAATGCAGGAAAATAACAGCAGGAATGAACAAACTCTGGGACTAGTAGTTCCTAGAGTTGTCAATTACACATCACCAAAAATGACAAAAGAGGCCAGCAATATGTACAAAATTTCTATGTGCTAATTTATACATCTATCTGCAAATTTAGAAATAATGACCATAATTGCAATAGACATCCATTACATCTCACCCTAGTGGAGAAGACTGACCTGTGTGCCTGCTCAATCTGCTGTCCAGGTGGGTACCTGTTGATGGGCAATTTTGAGGCCCCTGCTGCTGTTCCTTCTGATGATTCTTTACCTTTAAACTGGACTTGGATGAGATAGCCCTTCAAATAGAGGGCATCTTTAAACAGAGGGTTGTCCTCTGATTCAAATAGAGGACTGTCCTTTGCAAAGTAGGACACATTGCCACTCTGCAAGAGCATGTTCATATAGGTTTGCACGAAGCAAGGAGGAAGACCCTCAACATGAAACACCAAACAAACAAATCAATGGAGCCACAGCTGGTGTATATTACAAAAGGCAAAGGGGACTTCTGTTAAATTCCTTAAAGTCACAATCCTATGCACATTTAGACAGGAAAAAAAGTCCTACAACTCCCAGCATTCCAGAGCCAGCCATGGATGGGACACACTAGGTGAGAAATATTAGGAATTGTAGCACCTTTTGCTGTCTAAACATGCATAAGAGTGTGCCCTAAATGAACTTAGCTTATCTTAGTTTGAGATCCAAGCCATTTGTAATCTGGGTGCTGCAAATTTTTAAATTTTGTTTTAAATTTGGGTGCTTTTTAAATTTTGTTTTAACTGTTTTATTCTGTTTTTATTTTCATTTTACCTTGTACACCGCTCCGAAATTTTTCAATGGGGAGCAGTATATAAATATTCTAAATAAATAAATAAATAAATAACTGTTTTATGTGTCTGATGTATGCTGCTTTTCCTGGTATTCTTTTTCTTTTTTTCTTTTTGCTGCTGGTGGCAGTGGGATGGCTGTTTTTATTGCTCTCTTTTCTCTCTTTTAACAGTTGCTTGGCTTTGTTGTATGGATTTTTAAATGCCGTATGCTGCCTCGGGAATTAATCCAGATCTCTCCCATCACCCACCTGGCCACACTCTCAACATGGAAGAAATACAGCACTACAGGTTCTAACGATACTTTGCTTTTTCCTCCTCCAGCCTGCCCCTTTCAATTTAAACTCAACAGAGCGACCATCTCTGTGCTCACCTGTCTCTTTGTATCCTCTCAATTGTAACGCAGGGTCAGCAGGCCTGAGGTTATTGTAGTTTGTAGCTGATGCCAACAGGTGGCTCTCTAAATAAACTCTCTGAAGTGACCATGAGAATGGGAGGAACTCCTGTGAGGCGGGGAATTCAAGCTTATTAAAGGGAGGGAAGCCAGCAAAGAGATTCAGTCAGGAGCAGGGTATTCAGCCAAGAGTTTTCTGAAAGGGTGCAAGTCCTTAGCCTAAAAATAAATAAATAGAGGGGACATTGCAAAGAGGATGGGCCAGGTGTCCCCCAGGCAAACGAAGCTGTGAACAGAAGAGTTGTGGGATTTCTAGAATCTGGAGACATCGTTTTAGTTAAGCTGTAACAGAGGATCCAGAAACAAGAGGGCAAATCGCCCCCTCATCATCTGGCTGCGGTGTTTTGCTCTAAGGACAAGCATCCTGAAGTCCTGCCTTTAGAATTCCCCAACTGATAGGGGGCTGCTGGTGAGGCCATCTCCTCAAAAATAATCTCTCCCTCACCCTTGCCTCTGATCCAGTGAAAGCACCCTGGCCTTGATTTTGTGTGCTTGTGTGTGCTCCACTGAGGTTCCCCTTCCCCCTTTTGTGCTTTTAAAATTTATTATTATTATTATTATTATTATTATTATTATTATTATTATTATTATTCAAAGAAGAGGTCTCTGGATGCGTCTGCTGTGGAAAAAACACTAATAAAGTGTTGCTGAGGATATGCTGGATAATTTCTTCCTGCAGTTAATATTCCTTTGTGGAATCCCCCCAGGAATATCAACCCATTTGAAGGACCACAGCTGAAATGCTTCTTTCTGCTCTTGTGAAGTTCCTGGCAATGTCTAACACCGCGCATTTATCTCTATAGAAACAAACTGCGTGACAGTGTGCCAAAGGATGGCTGGGCCCCTCCTTTCCAGCTGTCCACTTCGATTATTGGCCATGGGACTGCTAGCAGTGACTTTTTGTACTGGCTCTACGGAAAGTGAGAAACATGGAAGCAGAAGGAGCCAGCAGAAGAAATCCCAGTGGAATGAAACAGGCAGCCTGCCCTTGTTTTCATCCAATGACCTGGTAAGTACATATGCTACTCTGATATGACTAAGTCATCCCTTAATAAGAAATGAAACTTCCCTTTTGAATTTAGCTCTACAGCAAACATGGCACAGAGCTAAAATGGTGGTAGACAGTTGTGGTGCTCAATGCAAGGAGTGAATTTAGCTTCGGGATGTGTGGAAGAACATTTGCACTTGGTAGTGTGAGTATGTTTCAGTCTACCTTTTCAATAGTCACAGAGTGCCTCCAGACAAAACTTTTATTGTGCAACTACACTGCCTTATTAATGGAATTTTATGGGGAGTCCAGACAATATTGTCTGCTCCCCGTAATCTTCTCGTGCTTATTCCATTTTCTTTTCTTACCAGAAAAAATCCATTAAGGAAGAAAAAACTGAATACATGCACAGTGGCTTCTGATTGTTAGCACTAGAAGCCCTCTATCTGGAAATCCTATGTATAAGTACTTATGTCTGATTGAACATGCATAGGGTTGTGCTGTACATTGTAGCAATAATCTATGTTACTTCTCTGCTTTGAGCATCATCACATGGGGGGAATCGCGTTTTCTTACCATCACTTCTCCGCCCCCAGTTTTGTCCTTCATTACTTCCTCTTTCTACCTGGAGAGGAAAGGAAAGAGGAAGTAATCAAAGACCATATGGCCCATTTAGGAGCTGTTTTTATCATACCGCTTTTCCTGCACACAGCAGGCAATCATGTACATCCCATTATTAATTTTTAAGTCAGATTAAAAGGAGTCTATTTTGCGATGGAAAAAGGAGTGGAAGGAGTGGGAGGTGCGCGAGAGATGGACATTGTCGTTTAAAGGATGCAACACCTCCATAAGTGGGCAATAGCGAACATGTGATAAAATGCTTATCTGATGATGCCCTTTGTGTACTGCCATTTCAAAGTGGATTAAATTATTGCTATTTGGAACCTTGGGTGCTTCCAGACAGAGGTCTCTTAGTGCTACCAATGAGAAGGTATTTCACAGTTATTCTGACTTTTATTTCTTAATGGATTATCTGCAATAAGTGACAAGGCAGAAGACACAGTGGGAAACACGGGAGGTTACGAGTGGAAGAGAACAACATCAAGACACCCCCACAAAAAAATCTCTTAAAGAGGCAGGGTGATGGCACCATAAAAGCCTTGTCTGGAAACACCACTGGTGGCTATAATATGTCCATCTGCTTACCTTTTATTGAGTAAGGAAATATGGAGAATATTGCAATTTGGTAAGAACACTATCTAATTATTTCTGGTTAGGTGACCTTTGAATTACCACTCTTCCCTCTAGGACATTCAGAACTATAGATCAGGTCATCTGAACATATGTGCTTGGGCAGAATGGACGGAGAGAGAGTATCTTCTGCCAGTACTTCTTATAACATGGAGGTACTCCAGCTTGACCTGTCCTTATTTGTAGCAATTGTGATAGACTGGTTCTGGAAGAGAGGAAGAAAGATTGGAACCACACCTAATCCTATTTAGTTTTATTTATTTATTTATTTATTTACAACATTTTTATACCATCCATTAACAATACATCTCTGGACACTATACAGAAAACATTTTAAACTATAAAATATACAAAACGAACCTAACATTTTAAAATAAGCCAAAACCACATCAAAATAAATCCAGCAACAGTATTGCCCAAAGTCTAAAAAGCCTCCAAATGTGATCTTAACACTGAAAAGCCTGGGAAAATGTTAAAGTCTTCAATGCTGCCGATAAGACCTCAATATAGGCACCAGGTGAGCCTCTCTGATTGAGGTGCTGGAAACAAGGAAGCCACTTACCAAACCCGTGTCACAAATTATTAAAATATGTTAAGCATAATTCTGCAGTGGAAGTGCTTTCTCAGGTATGGGAGAAACACCAGAACATCAGCACTGTTTTATATGGAAATAGTATAGTCAAATATGACATCTGTATGTCTCTCTATACCACTTTCATACTACTTTCATAGTGGAATATCCTGCTTGGTGTAGATGAGCCCTTGGTGAGAGAAAAACAAACAAAACCCAACTCAGGGTGTCATGCTTATGAGATGCCTCTTCTGAATGATGGTATGGTGCAAGCTAGGCAAATGGTATAGAGACTGATTTTTTATCTTTGTCTTTTCTTCTCGTTACATAAAGGAAACTCCTACAGGAAAGATAAGCAGCAACGATTCCCTGCTTGCCTGGATGCTCCTTAATGGGGTGAACAGCAAAAACAAGAGCAAATTCAAACCCACAAAGTTAAAGGTAAGCAATATTAATGATTCTCTTGTATAAACGCAGTCTTTCTTCAGAGTCAGTAGATTTGATTCTCAGTCTTTTGTAAGTCTTGACGAAATTTGAGGATTTAAATTTAAGCAAGATCTAAAGTGTATTGTTCGCTTACAAGTGGTTAGAAGCTACATGTGCGTCGAGAAGCATGGAGGAATTACAGCAAGGAAATGAAAACCTTTCGAAGAAGAAGAAGAAAAGGAAACACACACACACCAGTACAAGAGAGGGATGAAGCTTGTTGTATGGTATAAATTGAAGGGAAGATGGTTAGCATTCTATATGTCCTTGCCAAATTAAGACATACAATGGAGAAAGGGCATTATTATTTCTATATCACCCAATACCATTAACTACTTTAAGAAAGCCCACTTCATACCTGGACTGTGGCCACAGGGGGGCCTGTAGGGTCTGGTCCTGTTGAGGCTGGTGGCTCCAATGGTAGCGGGGCAGTGAATCCGCTCTAGGTTTCAGTCAGAACTCTGAAAGAGCTATCCAAGGTGCACTTAGAGTTCTGACTGAAACCCAGATTCGTCACCCCACTGGCATCAGAGTCAACAGCCTCCAGTGGTCTGGTCCCCTTGGGGATAATCCCGGCTGCCTTGCTGAATTTTCTATTGGTTTTTGTTTTAAAAAGCAAATCTCTCTAGCCTTTTTATTTGTGGAAGTATATGGGAAAACAGGCAAGCAGTGTTCTTCCTAAATCCTCACTAAGAAGTAATATAATTTAAATTAGCTTTGAACATGTTGGGCTACCTGTATTTATTAAGGAAACTCTTCTGCTATGATTCCATGCCCCTAAAGACCACATCAGCACAAAATTTATAGTTTTCAGGCCTTTCTCATAGTTTGAAAAAAAACTGACCTGGATTATGCTTTCCCCCGCTCTTCTGTAGTATTTTGGTACTTTGGAGCCTGATTTTGCCTCTTTTCACGTTAGGGGCTAACTACATTACACTCAAATGCACATGCACTTTTGCTACCCAGGGAGGGAGTCACTGGAGTGTCTGTGACCTAGAGCAAAGAAATGACAGGCAGGCAAAGGGTTAAGCATCCACTCCCTGTCATTCCCCAGTTCTCTGCTCTAAATTCCTCCCCTCATAAAGCGACTTTTTAAATAATGTCATTAGGGCTCAGTTACGTACGTTTGCACAAAACATATAGTTTAGTTAGGCCTTACCATGGGGTTTACATTATTAGTTTCGCAAAAAGATCATCTGCAAAAGGACTAACACCTGTCTCCCCTATTCTTTTAGATGCATTATTTAGATGCATCCATTTCTGAGATTCTCAGCATACTAATTAACTCATGACTGGTTGAGGTGGGGAGCAGAGTCATTTTGACATTACAATTCATACTGTATAACTTGCAAACTTGTGTCCTTTTGCAATCTAAAAAGGACACACTGGAAATGGGCCTTTTTGCTTTCTGCCAGGCCCAGCCTTACCATTGGACAGAGTGTGGCAGCTGTCTCAGGCAGCAGATGCTGAAGGGCACAGAATGGATAGAACTGTATTTGCCATGTGACCTGCCCTGGAGGTTCCTAAGCTACACCCAGGTCCTGTGGAGAATGCTGTCCTGTCACCAGTGAACCAGTCCACTCAGCTTTTGTTCAAGGAATTGGCAGGGCGGGGTGTTACCTTGTCTTTTGCCTCAGGCAGCCAAATGTTTTGGGCCTGTGCAGGAGTGATTGCAGTAGCTTTTCAAGCTGTCTAATTAAATGAGTGGCAAACAAACAGACAAAGAGAAGCAGACATGGGTAGTTGACACAGCTAGGCAGATAATAGGCTTGGTATCAGCTACACATATCTAAAATGGTGTTCTATATTTGGGTTCTAGTTTGGCATTCCAGGCCCACGAGGGCCTGCTGGTCCACCAGGGCCTGCTGGCCCACCAGGACTTCCTGGAACCATAATCACTCAGGAGAAGCTGCTGAGGGAATTCCGATTGCTGCTTAAAGGTATGGAATGGAAGTCATTGCACAGCAAGCAGACACACTATGTTACAACTAAGCCCATAATGCATGGAATAACGGATCAGGACCAAAATAATAAGTGGCTTTATTGATATTATGGTTATCACAACATGCATTTTGGGTTCTGATACTATAGCTTTAGAGTTCTTCAGTTGTACTGTCAGGATTAAGAAGTTCTTAAAACAACATACGAAATTATTATTATTATTATTATTTATTTATTTATATAGCACCATCAATGTACATGGTGCTGTAAAGACCCGCCACCGCCTTTTTGGGGGGGGGTCTGTAAGTCACGTGGTTTTCGATTTCTATAAAGCCCAAACATAATTAATGATGCAATCTTATGCATGTTTAGACAGAAAAAAATGTCCCACACCTCCCAGCATGCCCCAGCAAGCCGTTAGATTTTTTTCTGTCTAAACAAGCACTTTAAACTTGCAGCCAAATTGTGAATGGTGGAGAATATGGCCATTTCTACACTTTCCCCAGGATCATCCCTGTGCATCCAAATGACACACGGGATCCCGGGAGCAGGCAGGGACGATCCCTCCATTTTCCTGGGATAATCCTTAGGTATAGAAAGGGCCTATATCTCCAAGTGTGTGTGATCTTCCACTCTGTCTCTTACTGCTCCAGAAAAAGGTGAACACATTCCATTGAGCCTTGACTGTTCAAAAGAATCCAGTTGGACATTTTGGAAAGGGCTTGGGACTTCCTGTGTTAAGACGACAGTGGTGCAATTGTCACATCTTGGTTACAGTCTATCATGTTGAGTTTGTTTTTTGTCTCACTATGGTTGAAGACAAGTGGGTGAGGTTTTGACCTTCCACAGACAAGCATGATTGGGCCTATCACACTCATGCAGTTTTGTGTTTCTGTCACTCAGGAATAATCGGGCAGCGGGAACAGAATAATCTGAAAGCCTGTGAAAACTGCCAGGAAGAAGATAGGGCTCAAGAAGATAACTTCCTTGTCCAGATTAGGGGGCCATTGCTAGAAAGCAGGGAGCAAGGTAGAGTGGAGGCAGCATTCCACTGCCAGACCCAGAAGAACATTTCGGTTGGACGACGATCAATGCAAGAGATTCAATTCTATTACATAGTGAGTACAAGAGGGAAAAGGAATTATCTACTTGGTTTGGGGTTATATATTTGCAGTGGCCTGTGTCTACAAATGTCAGGAAAGGGGAAGATGGCTTCTGTCTGAGAGCATGTAAAGCAGAGGTGGGGAACCTCAAGCTCGTGGGCCAAATCAGACCCTCAGGTTTCCCCAAATGGCCCTTCCTCTTTCCCCTCCCCTTTTTCCCAATTGCCAATTGGCTTCCTTGTGTTTGTAGTTTATTCCCCATCTAAAAGGCTGACATGCAAGAGCTTTAAGCTAAAATATACTCTTTTTAGTATTTTGGCCCCCATTCCTTTTGCCTTTGGACCTGACCCTTTTGTCTTTGACCGCACCCACCATTGAAATGTCCTCCCCCCCCCCCGAGAGCTTTTCTGGAACTGAGTTTGGCCCTTGGGTTGGGAGAGGTTCCCCACCCCTGTCCTAGCAAGACAATTAACTTCATAAAACCAGAGTCAGGGCCCTTACAGAAATCACACACAATTTGCTTTCTGCTTTCTAGGCTATTAAAGCATATTCTCCAACTGGAGATTGAAGATCTGTTTTACGTTAAAAACAGGCAGAAATGTGGAAGGAAAGGCACCATAGACCGATGGCAAAGGAGGCGGCAACAAAAGAATACTACATTTTCTTAGACAACTTTAAAAAGAATTTAATTTTTTTTAAATCATCATCATGAGTTCCCACTTTTTATACATTGTTCCCATGGTTTTTCTCCTATCAAATTTCTTAACAGTAGTGAAAACATTTCCTTTTGTTTCACTTTTGTGTATTCTTTTGTTGAAAAGCCCCTTAAAACTTTTTTTAAAAGAATGAGGGTGTTGTCCACAAAATACTACTCTTATGGTTAATTTGTTTGTTTTATACCTCCTGAAGAAGGAGGTAATCCCTCTGAAATACGTAAAGCATAATAAATTTATTTCTGTCCTGAGCACTGGAGTTTGCCTCCTCCTTTGCCATCATTACATTAAAAACCGCAAACAATCCAAACCTACTTCTCTACAATTTAAGACGCCTCTGACAAAATGTCAAGAATGTCTAATACAAATTCTGAGAGCTCATGTCACTGATGGAGAGACTTCTGCCCTTTAAGCTCTAGGTTCATTCCTATCGGGTAAAGCTAGTCATTCACACCCACACCCACACCCCATTGTAAAGCATTGATGTGTTGTGTTATTCATTTTGTTGGATCTAGACTTCGTCAAACTTAAAGTAGACCCACTGAAATCAACCATGACTAACTTAATTCCTGTTGATTTCAATGTGTCTACAAAAGCATGATTAAATCTGGATCTGGCCCACTATCTCCAGCCATGGATTGCACTAAGTGTACATTAACAAGTGATTCACATTTGGTTGTGCTTCTCTTAGGGTGCAGTCCTATGCATGTATAGACAAAAAAAGTCCTACAATTCCCAGCATGCTCAAGCTAGGCATGTGATTAGTTGTAGGACCTTTTTTTCTGTCTGAACATGCATAGGATTGTTCCCTCAGCTGAACCGTGTTATCTGAAGAGCCTACTTTAGACCTCCTCCCCCATGCATAATAGTGAAAGCTGAAATTATTTTCTCCCACACATCATGATTGTTTTTGTCTGTTTGATATTAGCCTAAAAAAGAGGAGATGTTCCACCGTGGCTTAGGGCTAAACCTTAGCAATGGTCAATACAAAGCACCACTCAGCGGATACTACATCTTCACTGCAACACTGCACATTGGTAAGTACCGTAAGTACCATTTGTGAACCACCCAGAGAACTCCCAACTATTTGGCGGTATAGAAATGTAATAAATAAGTACCCAACTCAAACAGCATGCTGAGTTGGGCTCTTTGACATAGGAATGTTAGGCAATCAAAGGGCTGGCAGGTCGTTTCTACTTTATCAAACAAATGTGATATGGAAAAATAAATTCTGTATACCCTGGAAATATGGATCTAGAAGAACTGCAGTCTGACAGCATCAATCTCCTCTGGAAACATTTTGAGTAATAAGGAACCCAAAATTTATGGAGAAATTTGGCAGGAGAGGATTATGAAAGGATAACTGGAAATTTCATAAAATATATGTCATTCATCAGTCCTATATTTGGGTTGGAATGTGCCTATCAGTGTATTAAATGGACCTTTCATTTCTGCTGAGAGTTTTTGGCAGCAACAAAATAGTCACAGGAGGGCCAAGAGGCTAGTTTGTATGTTGTATAGTGCAGTAGAACTCAGCTTTGAAACTTAGATGGGGCTTTTAGGCACTGGAGTAATAAGTAGGTTAAGGGCTGGCTGTGGAATTCTGGGAGTTGTAGGACTTATTTCTGTCTAAACATGCATAGAACGGCACCCTAAAGCAATGAGATCAGGTGGCATCTAACTGCTGGAGCCAAAGATTTCTTCCCAGCCGCAGAACCTTATCTGTGTTTCAGCCTGATTAGCTCTTGCCTGTTACAGTTCTTAAGGACCATCCAAAGAAGAAGCAGTCCCGTGCCAGAGATCGTCTGCGTTTGCTGATCTGTGTCCAGTCACTCTGCCGCCGCAACACGTGAGTATGTTTGGCAGTAGTCTGGCTTGGGAAAGCAGATAGCTACAACACTCTCACCCAATTCTGCTGTGCATTGGCCCCAATATGTCCTAAAAAGTTATATAGTCATGTGATGTCCCCATACCTAATCATTAGCTGCTAGTGATTAGGTATGATAGGGATATCACTTTTAATCTTAAGTGATGTCTTCAAGCATAGCTAATCAGTAACTGCCTCATATGAAAGGGTTGTGCCCAAGACAATATGCAGCTAAACAGACTTATAAAGGAAAGACAGCAAATGAACACTGATGCAGCTATCAGGAACAAAAGAACAAGGGTTGCTTTAATAGATTAAAGAGGGGATAACTTTTTTCTGGTATCCATTTGTTGAAATACTGGAATTCTCTTGCTTTCAGTTCTCTGGAAACAGTAAGCGGTTTGGACAGAAACAGTGAACGTTTCACTATTTCAGTCAATGGAATTCTCTTCCTACAGGTGAGTATCTGCAAAAAAACAAAAATGCCATTATTCAACCATAATGGAAAGCAAATAATATTTAGTCTTGAGTGTAGTGGAGAGAACTTAAGAAAAGCTTCCTGTTTGGGCAGATGCAGGACCAGTTTTAAGACATATTGACAGCAGAGATCAACTTAATGGCATGAATCTTGTGAACCCAAGTTTTTCTGTCTCCTGAAGCTAAATGACAGATATTAAGGGCAGGCAATGTCTTTTAGCCATCAGACAATTGTAGGCCTTGAAGGTAATCAAATGATCAGTTTACTAAGAACAAAGCATGCAACGTTTTTAAAGGTGGTGTAGGGACTAGGTGAATCCAATCCATTCCAAAGTTGATGTTTGAAGCAATACAACAGTTTACCTTACCTTGTTTAGCTTGCTGACTCACCTTTTGCTTCCCTGTTCTAGGCTGGCCAGTATGCCTCGGTATTTGTAGACAATGCAACAGGATCCTCCTTCACTGTCCGAAGAGGGTCAGACTTCAGAGCTGTCCACTTGGGCAACTGACTGACCTACAGCTGCCTATTGTTATGCAGAAACCCTGCCTTTCATCAGCTCTAAGCTAAGCTTGTCCCATTAATGAAATGCATGGAATTGGAAACACTAGTAGGAGGCACAATTCCTGTTTGTGCAATGCAAGCAAACCCATGTTGCTGCTCACTGGGGATCGGATTCAGGAAAACTGACACAGCAAATGGTAACGCTGAGCAAAAGAATACTGAACAGAATTATAAAAGGCAGTGATACAGGGTTGATGTGGTTAACCTAGAAATCCCTCCACTACTAAGTATTTGCAGTTTGATGCTTCAGCTTCACAATCTATTTTCAATGGTGGTTCTCAAACCTAGTTTATTTTTAGAAGTATAGCTGCAGCATAGGCTTTTCAAAAGATTATACTTTTAGAAGACATTTTACTATCTTACTGATCCACAGTATTCTGCTAAGGACAATACACACAGAGAGATTTCCCTATTGCATGGGATTCTCCACCTATCTGGTCACTTCCTAACCCAGAAATGGAATTCCCTTGTTCTGTGCTGTATGGTACCAGCCATCTTTAACTTCCAAATAACACTGGAAAAGTTATTTGTGATTTGCCTGTTGCCATGTCTGGATCAGCTTTTATTGGGTTGCTTATAAAGTCCACTGCTAGCCCACTCATCTCTGTTACCTTAAAGTCCATCAGACTATGTTGTTTTGGTGGCAGAAAGTCCCATAAAGAGAGGCAGAATGTACTTTGTCATTCATTTTGAACCTGATTAAGAGTTTCAGTGCTTGCTAATAAAATTATGTGCTCAAACATCCACTGGTGACATGACAGAGGAAGAGAAGGATACTTCCCTTTCTTAGTAATGGGTTATATTTTCTCTGTGGCTGCTGTAACTGCAGCACGATATCCAAGAAATCTAACACAGCACAGCACCACCCTCTACTACTACAGCCAGCCTGGCACGTAGGCAGGCATTTGACCTGTTCTTGTATTTTGTACTTTTTAAAATTTCCAACGAGATGGAGGGGAACACCCCCTTATCTCTTTTAGCCTGTGAAGATACTTAAGTAACAGGTCTCCCCAGCTGCTCTATTATACATAATCACTCTCTACAAGCCATCGTTAAAAAACTTTCAGTAAAATACCCTGTGGAACGTTGATACAAGTGGGAATTCCAGTACAGCACCAGCACCAAATCAGCATGAACAATATTTGTTTCTAGAGCCTTGGTGCTTGTTACACATGCAGTTTATCATATACTGTAGAGCCAACTCAAGATATTCAGAAAATTCATGTAACATTGCAGTCCAGGGACTGAGCCACTACAGAATGCACAGAGGGGACTTACATGTTTAAATCCTCCCTGCTGTGGAAAAACCACCTGCATATGGTAAGTCTATTTACACCAGTTGCTGGAGAACATGGGCAGGAAGGTGCTGCTGTATCTGTATCCTACTTCTGGGTTCCTGGTTGCCCACTGTATGAACAAAATGCTGGACGAGATGGACCTTTTGTCTGATCCAGCATGGCTCTTAGGTGCAGATAAAAAGCTATCATGCCACAAAAACAAAAGGCTATATGCCAGGATTTCTTTTTAATATAGAGGAACGTTCTTGTGGCATCAGTTTCTGCAGCTGAAACTCTCCCCATGGCCTGAGTTCGATCCCAGCAGAAGCTGGTTTCAGGCAGCTGGCTCGGGTCGACTCGGCCTTCCATCCTCCCGAGGTCGGTAAAATGAGTACTAGTTAGCTGGGAGAAAGGTAATAACGGTCGGGGAAGGCAACGGCAAACCACCCCGCTATAAGGCCTGCCAAGAAAACGTTAGCGAAAGCTGGTGGCCCTCCAAGAGTCAGTAATGACTCAGTGCTTGCACGAGAGGTTCCTTTCCTTCTAATGTTCAAGCTTTTCTCCATTATTCTTTGCAACATAAGGAACAAGGTAAGACAGCTTTTCCAAAAGCCAGAATTCATGCATTTAAGGACAGAAGCAACTATAGAAAACGCCTAAAGTAGAGTTGGGGAACCTATGGCAGTCCAGATGTTTTTAGTTCCCATCAACTCCAGCTAGCAGGCCCAATGATCAGGTACAGTGGGAGTTTTAGCCCAACATCTGGAGATCCAGTTTCCCTACCCTTGGTCTAAAGCAGGAGTGGGCAGAACATAATCTCCAGATGTTTGGGACATCAACTCCCAACATGCCTGACCATTGGGTAATACTACCAGAGGCTTCTGGGACTTTCTGCCCAGCCCTGCTCTACAGGGTTCTCGGCAGCCAACGATATCAAGCTATTAGATGTAGCTATAGGTTTTAGAAGCTGCAAATTCTGAGTAAGCTGTGCACCACCCTTCTCGCTCTGGAAATGCCATTGAGCCTGATAAGGCCAAGGTGGTGCCCTGCCCTGCAGCTTGATCAGCATTAGCTTTCATAGTGCAGCTATTTTGTAATCCTTATACACAAATGTGTAATATATACATGCTATGAAGTATTTTATAAGCAGTTCTATTTATTGTAGTATATTAAGGAAAATATATTTATGCAATTGCTGTTAAATGTATTATTTACTTGGAGATATAATATGCAAAATAGAGAGGCTATAACATGAGAAAAAGTGTCTTTTTAGTGGACTTGCAATACAAAATAAAACAAGGGGAAAAGGTCAGGCTACAACATATCTTTAGTAGAAATAAAGGTGGTATTGCTTTTTAGAGTTATTCATTCTTCCCACATTCTCTTCGTGTATCATTCGATTAGCTTTTATAGCTCTGAAGTCTACTTAATGTAATTATAATGGACGAAGGATCATTTTGAAAATACTTTCTAATAAATAAGATGATTTCCCCAGTTCATTGACTTCTAGGCCAAGACCATCTATTGTGAATTATTGAAGAAAATGGCAGGTCTACTATCACGGAGGATATTCAGCAACTAAACTCAGAATCCAAGGGCTGATTATCACTTGCATGTTTGTCACTTGACTAAGAACATCTAGTGACAACATGCACATGTCAGCCAATACTGGTCCAGTAACACACATCACCTCATCCATAATGGCTTTCCACACAGTCAGTTCATATTCAGGTACCAATGATGTAGCACAGATCTCACGCCATGCACATGTAAACCAGCCCTAAGAACCTCCCAAACTTCACATTTCATAATATTTGCAGCTTTCTCTAGCCAGTTATTTCAAAGTGCATTGCATTTTGAACTCTGATGCAATCTTACAAGGTGCAAGTCTCCTTACATCAGTTCCTTCCTCTCTACATAAATTAGTATAACTTTTGCATTCTCCCCACAATCTTTATTAAGCCATTATGGGCATGACTGGCCAAAGGTAGCCCAGGACTCTTTGTTGCTTTGTCCAGTCTTTTCATGACAGACAGGATAGAAATTTACTGCTAGTACAATTCAGATTAGGGGATTCTGGCATTCTACGGAGGAGAGAAAGTGTGTATTTGCTTATTCAGACTGAGCCACATTAAAGTAGACCTATTGAAATTTTTAAGTTTACTCAGAAGTCAGTCTGATTAACTTCAATAGAATTTATTTTCAAATAAATACACTGCAACCTTAAAACTCCATCAATGGCAAGTTTGATTGCCTAGTCTATGCTTCTAGAATCTAATCCTTTCCACAATCCAATGAACTTTGTCAGCTTTGCATGTTCAAACAGTTGCATCCATTCAGACTGAACACAAACCTCATGAATTGGTTCAGAATAGGTGGCCAGATTTCTTCAGTACTGAGTCAGATCAAACTGTTCTTTACTCACGTTATCACAAAAAAACCCAACCCTCTCAGTTGAGTTCTCTGCTATCATTTCCCACCAAGCCTGTTTCCCCCCCTCCCCTTTTAACACCGTATCAGAGAAGTTGAAGAATCTCATTTGCTGGGGATTCCACACAGCTGTTCTTCCCAGGTCATTTTATACTTGGGTACCTATAACAGAAAACAATATGTATACCCCCATAAACCCACACATGGCATTGATGAAAGGTGGACATGCTTAAATTGCTGCTATTCATCAAAATACACTTGTTTGGGAAGGGATCTTGCCCATATGTGTTTTAAAACAAGCTGCAATTTAAGTGTATCTGTCCCCTTGGGTAACCAAGATAAAATGCATTTATTTTGTACTGGGACGTGAACGAGAGAACACGATGAGAATCAATGAAGGATGATTTTAGTCTAGCCTAATAAGCCTGTCTAGTAAGGATGTTAGATGGCCTTATCCAGCTCTGATTATATGAAACAATGAATTGATCAACAGTTAGAAAAAAAAACCTTTATTTACAAATAAGAGCAATTCAGGGGAAAACACACACCAAAACCTTACATACATACACACTCACAAACACACCAACTTGCTCTATTAAATCCACTGCATGCTGCTAAGGACCTCCCTTGCACATATTCTTCCCATCACTGTTCGATCCGGACCACCACCACGGTGACGTTATCTGCTGAGCCTCGCTGCACTGCTTTGTTGGCCAGCCTGTTACAGGCTGCTTCATACCTAGCATCAACAGAAGATTTGGCATCTCTTGGAGGAGTAGTTTTGTCCTGTTGAGAAGTGGAACACAGACAAGACAGGGTAGTTTCCCCCCACTGACTTTAATGATAATACATGCCTCCCCAACCCCACAACAACTTGAATCTTTAGAATTCCCAGAGTAATTAATCCAAGCTTGCCTGAAGGCTTTTTTTTTTAAAAAAAATGGACACAAGTATTACCACCATCACCTGCCCCTAGCCGCTACTCCTATGATGATGACAGAGCAATGTACTCTCTTGTGCCCTTTTCTAGCCTGAAAGCACAACTGCCCCTCTACATTTAGAAGGGAGGTAAAATAGCCAACTGTGCAGCCTGATCACTAATGCCTTGTTTAACACAGGGATGTGTGCTGTGGAGGTTGTACGTCCTGCCATTTTGCGCTTCTAGTCTCAGAGCCCTCGGGGAGGGAAAAAGATTGACCACTGTTCAATCTCCATGTGAAATGGAGGCTAAGACCAGGATTGGCTCCAAGGCTTTGAATCTGCAAGTGTAGATGCCGTAAGCCTGGCAGCAAGTGGAGAAAAAGCAACCTCTCAATAATTATTTGCTGTACTGAATACACTTAAGTGTAAACCTTTCACAAATAGCAAAGAAAAGTTGTTCTTGGTAAGTGACAAAGCAGATAAAGTAGGAAGAATGGACATGTTATCCCCTCAAGAGCAGTGAATGTAGATTCGAGTATGGTTCCTCTCGCACATCCCTTTTCTAAGAAATAGTGACATCTCCCAATCAAGTTACTGAACAGACCTAGTTCCTCTCACCTCTAAACAAGACATGATGAAGTTCACAGCTTCTTCTGGTGAGAAGACTTTGAAGAGACCATCACAAGCCAACAGGATAAACCTAGAAGAGTAATTGGTGCTACATTTTAACCAAAAATCTTAAGACAAAAGAAGTTGCTAGAGTCTGGTGTTTGCTCTTTTGAAGCCACTAATAGAGAGAAACCACACATATTCTCCTCATTTCCAGGTTTGGTTCAGTTTTACCTGTCATTAGGTGTAAGTTGGCAGCGCTTGACATCTGGCACAGAGATGACCCCAAAGCGCTTGTACTGTCCATCACCGATGGAGCGGGAGACCTCCAGGACACCCAGAACACGCCCTTCCCTAAAGAAGGGAGAGGGAGCGATTCACTATGTCAAAAAGTTAAACCCCTAACTTGTGCAGTGGTTCTCAAACTTGGGTACCCAGATGTTGTTGAGCTACAACACTAGGGACAATTCATTGCTAAGTTGAGGCAGGTTTTGCAAAAACCTTCCCTACAGACCCAGCCCAAGCTATATGATTCACAGGTGGCTTCCATAATTCTTTTTAACCCACTACACTGTAGTTCTAAGAGTCAAGTAAAATTAATACACCTTGATCTGAAAGATGTAGTTTGCCACATTTAAGAAAACAAATTAATGCCTGCTCTTCTTATCTAGTAGCTTAAGGTTGGCTTATGAATCGCCTGGCATTACAGTCATCTCCTAATTCACTGGCATGTAACTCGGGGGGCAGGGGTGCCCTTGCTCTACTGGAGTGGCCAAGATGAGGCTTGGATGGGGGGTGGGGAGCAATAACACAACAGTCTTCTGTAAGTGGCATTTTCTTCCTTGAGAGAAATATATAGGGTTGAATCATGTTTATTGAGAAGCTCTCACAAATTCATGGAAAAATATTTTGTATGAGACCAAGTAAGGTGCTACGTTCGATCCTGCATTCTCCCCCATCCCTGCATTTTTTAAAAATGGAATTGCTCACAGTAAGTTTGGGCAAACTTCTGCTCAATACCCTGGAGAGCTATTTCCTTTGACAAAGCAACAACATTTGGCTATATATGTACCACTGTCCTCACTGATTAGGAGGCAGTACCTTAGAGTGTACGGCAGCACTACTGTTGAAGGCACAGCAGTACCTTCCGTCTTGTCTGCCATGGAATGAACTCAATAGCAGCATGGCTTTCACCAGCCTTCCTCACTGTGTGCTTGCCAGATATGTTGGACTACAGCTCCCATAATCGCCAGCACATGCTCAGAGTATTTCTCACTTTTTTAAATCAGGGTTGGTTTGTGGCTCTGACATATCACAAGTTGTGAAGAGTGGTGGGACAGAAAAGAGAGATGCTGCGTGCTTTACAACTGAAGTAATAAACCTGGCTGTCTAAAAGGGGCCCTTGTAAGACCATTCAAACCAAGGCCTAAAATTATCTAGCTGCCCCACTACATAGAATACAATTTACAGGTATTTCCTACCTGACAGATGAATGTATTCATTGTGAGGAACACCCCACCTCCCAAGTCTCAACTGTTGTTCAAAATCCTGGATACTGTTGAGCAGCTATTGGAGCATTCAACACCTCCAAAAATGGGACCCACAACTCAATCCCAACCCTTCCTTTCCCTCCATTACCTGACATTGCCTCCAGCCTTTTGGATTCTCATTCGCTCATCGTACTGTGTTGGGTTATGTTCCTTGCTGAGACTTAAGGCTGTATGTTTCCGACTCTCTTCATTGTAACGACATAGAATCGCCTGCACTGACAGAAGAGCCCACGTGAGCAAATATTGCAAGCTCAAAGTCTCTTGCTGGGGGTACAAAGGAGACAGCTCTCCCTTAAAGCAAACCGCAAAGCATGTTCTAAGCAGCATGGTGTATTGCATCCATCCAAGTTCAATACAGATGGATACTGTGGCCACCAGGCATTTCCAGAAGTTAGCTTGAGTTGAGAAAATCTTAAAGAACTGAATGAAAGATACCTCCGCTGGGCCTACAGCACCACCTAGAGTCCATCAAGAAAATCTGAAGAAGCACAGAGCTGCTCTAAGGTACATTTTCACACAAGAACAAAGCATTTGAGGGAGCTATTTTGGGGATCTACTGCAAGATTAATAATAATAATAATGATAATAATAATAATAATAATAATAATAATAATAATAATAATAATAATAATAATTTATTTATTACCCGCCTCTCCCTCTGGATAGAGGCAGGGAACACCACCAAACACAATATAATACATAGAATTAGTTCAAAGAACATATAAAACCAATACAATATTAAAATAACAATCACAGCATCTTAAAATTCTTAGGTTTAAAATTCATCTAATAATAATATATTTATTTGGCTATGGATTCAATATAGTTGCTGTAGCACCTCACAGCAGAACTAAAAGAGTTGCCCTCATCAACTGCAAATCCAAGCTGCTTACCCTGCTGTCTCCAAGATTGGCAATAAACAGAGTATTATCGACTACCAGCACACAGGTTGCTGTGGAGCCATCCTTCCAGGCAGGTTTCCTGCAGGCATTGGAAATTGGGGGCAAAAACATGAGCCCAAACCTTCTTCGAATTAGGTTTCAAACTATTCAAGATTGCAGCTGCACAATTATGGGGTCGGAAAGCACCACATGGAATTGGGGTTTAAGGATCACCCACATGTTCATAGAACATAAGTGGCACAGCCTTCCCCGCATTTTGAAGCGGCAGAGTCCACAAGGAGAATTGCATGTTGGACTACCTTCTCCTCCCAACGCACATACTAAAGGATGCCTGCCAATAGAAAGCTAGTTGGAAATTTAGGTAAAAAGCTAGGTTAGAACCCTTTTTGACATGCTACCTTTCTATGTGCAGGAAATGTGTGATATAGCATTCAAAGATGCACCCTTCCCACCACCACCGTCTGAAGTTATACCGCCCCAAATTTCCCTAACAAAAGCAGGACACCCATGTACTTACTGGCTTGAAGCCTGCTTAAGAAATTCCTCATCTGTGTGTTTGAAAGTGTCAAGAAGGCATCTCCTTATTGCTTTCTCCACACTGGGCACCTCTCCTGTTATACAAACGCCAAAAGAGTAATCAGTCATTTTTTTCACTTGCCTGACAGCAGGCCATGCATATTCGGCACTAAACAAAGCCAAATTACTGCCAAGTTTTGCTAACAGCACGTATTATGACTATGGAATTAATGAGCTCTAGAATTCAGATTAACGGCTCAGTCTCAGTTTTTACCAATCTGTCCTTCAGGCAACACTTACTACAGCTTCATTACCTCCAACTTCACTTCTATTCAAATTCAAGGCACTTGTGCTGACAAAATAAAAGCACTGTAGAGCTTAGGACCTACATACCTGATGGAGCAACTTCTCCCTCATGTAGCTGCTCCGTTATTTAGATCTAGTGGGGATGCCCTCTTGATGGTGCTGCATTTGCCTGGGATTCGATACATGACAACCCAAGAAAGAGTGTGTGTTCTCAATACAGGCCCCTGATGGTGGAAATCCATTGTCAGCACCAAGTCTTACCAGATTTTGGAGCCAACTGAACACCTTATTTGTTCACCAAGGGTTTCAAATGAATCTGTCTTGCTGCATCTTGTACACTGTTATTTATCTGTGTTTCTGTTCTCCTCTTTTTACTAGTTGATATTTATATGATTTGACTGTGTTTTATTGCTTTGATACCTCACTTTGGGATTATTTTACAATGAAAAGCAGGTAAACTGATAAAATAATATCCATAGGACCAATTTTGCTCAATCAAAAAAGCCAACATGATGACTGACAGGCACCTGTCAACGTACAGCACCAGCACTGCTTTATATCAGAATATGTTCTCAGTGACCATGCAGCAGGGGAGACCTCAAGGAATAATACTATGCACCACTGCCCTCCCCCATCTCTTACCCTTTGGAAATTTCCTGATCAGATTTTGATGCAGATTCTGTGCTGCATAGGTTGAAGCTCGAACTCCTCCATGGCCATCAAAGACAGCAAAGTATGAGACACGCGTTCTGTAAGGGAAGATACACATTGACAGACTATCCCCCACTCTGGAACTGGCCAAAGATGTGCTGAAACTGGCAAAGGTGCAGAAAGCACAACGTCTGCTCCTCTGTGTAGAGTCTCTAATGCATCTTTCCCATTGGTCTTGCAAACAGTTAATCTTTTCTGCAGCCCACAACTACAAACAAGAGAGACTCCCAGCCAGAAGACACACATCTCACATTTCTAAGCCCCAGCTTGCTTTGATAGATCAGCTATGAAAAGGCTTCAGCATCTGTACAAAGGTAGCACAGCTCTATGCTTCAGGATGTTTTTCAACAGGGCCAGTTCTCCAAACCAAGCCCCACCCCAAAGATGGCAAAATCAAAGCAACCTCACACGAGTGGAGTGTCAAGTACATCGAGCCCGCACAAGGAATTTGAAGAAAACACACATGTTGTTTGTAAATGCAAAATACAGGTTCACATTTATCTTCCATGTAGGAAGCACTTGCCGTTTCAGAATCTGAGGTGAAAACAGCCCTCAGAGTCAACATCAGAAGACCCAGCTAATGACAATAATGGGTGATTGAAAGGATAAGTTAGTCTGAATCCAGCTGATGATTCTAGGATTAAAGAAGTCCTTCTCAAATAAACTACATCCCAAGTCATTAACGGAATATTTAAAAACAGAAGATTCCTCCATTCCTAGGCTTAGTCTAGTGTCACTAGAAGTCTGAAGAAGTATGGAATTCCAGATCTTGTCCATCAAGAAAGATCCAGAGTGAAAAGTCAATCAAGAAAGATCCAGAGTGAAAAGCATATTGCTGATGTGCTTTTTGGGGGGGATGCCTTAGACCCAATTTTCTGTTGTGCTTACCAAAATCAGCAATATCTGAGAGGAACAATATGTTGGAATGTCAGTGGAATGCAAAAGAAACAAATCCAAGCTGAACCCACAAGTGCCAAGATTGGCAATATGACTATAGCATTACAAGGGAAAAACACAAACCCCAACCATTTCCACACACCAAATCAACTGGGAAGTAACATGCACACGCACAAGTCAAGGCAAGTATGAAAGTGTAGAACTCACATCTGAGAGGGCAAGGGACTGCACTCTTCTGTGATATCGTTCAGAATAACATGAGCATCCTGCATTTCTTCACGCTCACCCTTCCTCTCAGCCACATAACCCTTCAGGCCAAGAATACCTTCAGAGTCTAGAAAGAAACAAAGCAAAGATACATGCAGGATTCAATCCCCATCCCTGTCTTTGAACAAAAGCAAAATAGTTACCTATTGAAATTAAGGAAGCAGTATTCTGAAAACCTCTTGGCCTCAAAATGTATTTAAACTTTAACCAGTATACCTATGGCACCTGTAGCTGGAGATGTATCCTGCAACAGCAGCATCAGAAGTGTTGCTGTGGTTCTAAAAAGCTATGTAACAGAACGCACCAACTGGAGTACTATAGCAATACCAACAAAATAAAAGACTGACAGCTCTGAGGAAGGGACACTCCCAAGAAGCATTTGCAAAGAGGTAGGCAGAATGCAACGTTATAAAAAAAGCTTTTCAACTGAGTTAGAAGCCACCCACTAAATATGCTTAACCCATGAAGCTTGTGACAGTACTATGTTTGCCACCACGCTGCAACACTGCACAGGTTCGCTAGAGAGCACATGCACTCGAGGGATTGCTATGAATGCAGCCAATGCGATTAAGACAGGCCACTGTCAACACATCACAATCCTGGTGGGAAACTCAGATATCATGTTTTGGCTTCCACACTCTAGTTTGGTTCAAATCAGCTAAGAAACTTCCCACGTGTGGATGACATGCTTTAGACAAAGAGTCAGATGGAAAACGTACAACCTGGTGGCAGCTAGGCTATATAACAAGAAACACCAATATATATTTGGCATCATAAAGAGTTTGTGTGGCAGAGAAGAGGGGAAAAACAGGCTTGGGCATTGTGCATGTTAGTTTGTTAGTGCAAGCTAATGAGGACCAAGCTGGTTGAAAGGCAACCTATATGTTGAACTTTAAAAAATAAACAGTAACGCCGCTAACCTACCTCACTGTGAGGAGAAAAGGGGATGACTCACGCGTAGACCGCCCTGAGCTCTTTGGAGGACGTGTAGTTTACAAATATGGCAGAGGCACCACAGTAATGGAGGAGTAAAAAGGACTTGCAATAGCACCCTGAAGGAGGGGGAAACCCAAACTTTTACAGAGGTGGGTCATTAAAAATGGGCTCTACCCATGGACCCTCCCATTTCTAAGGAAGACCACAAGCAGGACTGTCCTGAGGAAACAATTTCACCTTTGACCTAAAATAGAAAAATATTTGGCTTCAGACTGTCTGAAAACCTTTACAAACTTTCTTTTCCACAAGTTCTTCACTCCCATTCTTCTCTCCCTCAGTGGACTTCCTCTTCTCTCCCTTCCCATGGCTCACAGGAAGGGAAACCTGTTCTGTGGGATGTGGAGCTGGAAAACAAAATTTCCGTTAGGGATCCCATTCTGCTCTCACATACTTACAATGACTAGTTCCTTTTCAATTCCAATTCTACAAAATTACACTATAACTCTTACTACTACTACAGTCTACTGACTATTTTAGACTAAAGTCATTTTCTCTGTTGAACTATTATTATGATTAAGTTGAAGTCAATGTTGAGGCCATTGAGCTTTCTGTAACTTAAGGCTGCAGTCCTACAGACATGGAAGGGCTAGTTACTCATTATATGAAAATAGATGCCAACAAAATGAGAATGAGAGTTATGATCTTTTTTTCTAAATTAAGAAAAAGATGAATTTGGAATGGACAAGCTGTTGGAACATGTGCTTAACCCATTCCCTTCCCACAGTGACTCCACTAAGCCTAAGTGACTCTATTCAAGCTAATTTTCCAAAGAAAAAAGGACATTATAGAGTTCTCTGTCTGCACATAATGTAGGGTGACCATACAGAAAAGAGGACAGGGCTCCTGTATCTTTAACAGTTACACAGAGAAGGGAATTTCAGCAGATGTCATTTGTATGCATGCAGCACCTGGTGAAATTCCCTCTTCATCACAACAGTTAAAGCTGCAGGAGTATAGCTAGAGTGACCAGATACAAGAAGGCAGGGCTCCTGTGGCTTTAACTGTTGTGATGAAGAGGGAATTTCACCAGGTGCTGCATGCCTACAAATGACACCTGCTGAAATTCTCTTTTCAATACAACTCTTAAAGATACAGAAGCCCTGTCCTCTTTTCCATATGAACACCCTAAATAATGTCTAGTTCAGCTTTTGCTTGGGAATACGCCCCATTCAAATCACTGGGCCTTACTTCTCAGTGAAAATGTATAAGAACAAGGCATAAGCATAGTTTTGTTTCAAAGTCATAATTAAAGACATATCTTATCAATTCTGTCCAAGGTATTATTGATGTAGGGATTCACAGTGAAAATAGATTCAAACACATTACCTATCCTCTGGCAGAAGTAGAACTCCCAAAGTACATTTTTCCTTTCGTTATCAACACACAGATAATGAAGTTCCCAAAACCCTATATATTTCACATGCATGTTTGAGTATGTACGAGAAGCAAGAAGCAAATCTCAGCCAGGTCTGAATTCAATCAGCAACGCTTCTCAAGCAATGCCCCCAAATGCTCATCCAGAATCTTAACTATTATGGCTCAAAATGATAAGCATGACTCCATAAAAGCCCTGTTATTTGCAGCATTTTAAAATTGAAGGGACATACATTAACTTCTGGAAGCACATTTGATGCAATGCTACATACAGTATAGTGACCCAAGAGACAAAGAAAGGCCATAGTTAGCCTAAGCAGGATGGAGAGCTCTTGTGAATCTCAAGATTACAGCATAACATAGAAGATGCCCAACAGGCTTAAACCCAACTGATTTCAATAGGGTTTAAGTGTCCAGTTAATCTGGGCAAAGTGATGAGGTCACACTGATTATATCAGGGTAGGCAACCTGATGCCCTCCATGTTTTGGCCTACAACATCCATAAACCCCAGCCAGCATGGCCAATGGTCAGGGATTATGGGAGTTGTATAGGGTGACCATATGAAAAGGAGGACAGGGCTCCTGTATCTTTAACAGTTGTATTGAAAAGGGAATTTCAGCAGGTGTCATTTGTATATATGGGGAACCTGGTGAAATCTCCGCTTCATCACAACTGTTAAAGCTGCAGGTGCCCTGCCTTCTTTTAAATCTGGTCACTCTAGTATAGCTCCTGCAGCTTTAACTGCTGTGATGAAGAGGGAATTTCACCAGGTTCTCCGTATGTACAAATGACACCTGCTAAAATTCCCTTTTCTATGCAACTGTTAAAGATACAGGAGCCCTGTCCGCCTTTTCATATGGTCACCCTAGAGTTTCACTGTTTCACTGGGATTATGTTGTGAGGAAGAGGCAGTTCTGGTCGCAACCAAAAAAATGGTGCTAAAGCAGCAGCCACCTGAGAAGTGAACTGTCAAATGAATTAAACTAAAGAAACAAGTAAAGGGGATGTGGTTTTCAAGGGCCATTTTACCCTCCCTCAAAGCATTACTTTGATCTCTGAAAATGTAAACCTGTGAGCATCTGGTGCAGTTCTATGGTTAATCAGCACTTGTGGGATTCAAACATGCTTAACTCCCAAGTGTAGCTCTATTATGGTAATGCAACCAACAATAAATAGAAATCTGGAGACAGCTACTCACTTGAGTATCCACTGCTGGCAGGTGGGAGATCATCAAAAAGCAAAGAACCCCCTGCCCCTAAAACACAAGAGAACACATGTCCAGAATCCACAACTCACAGCAAACAGATTTCTGAGACAGTTTCATAGAAAAGATGACATTTACAAAATACCACTCTGTCAAGATAAAATACTGCCTAAAGTTTGGCCTCTTCCAGTCATTCCAATGCATCTAGCACACAAAACAGGGGGAAAAGTCACCTTGGGAACAATCGTGTGCCCTTAGACATTGGCCTAATCCACACCAAGCAGGATATTGCGATATGAAAGCAGTATATAAGAGGCAGGAGCCACACTACAGAGGTACTGAAGTGCACTGACAACTGTTGGGCCCCGTTTAAACATACCTAGGGTGTCCATATGAAAAGGACAGGGCTCCTGTATCTTTAAAAGTTGCATAGAAAAGGGAATTTCAGCAGGTGTCATTTGTATGCATGCAGCACCTGGTGAAATTCCCTCATCACAAAAGCTGCAGAAGTATAGCTAGAGTGACCAGATACAAAAGAGGGCAGGGCTCCTGCAGCTTTAACTGTTGTGATGAAGAGATTTCACCAGGTGCTGTATGTCTACAAATGACACCTGCTGAAATTCCCTTTTCAATACAACTCTTGAAGATACAGAAGCCCTGTCACCCTAAACATACCATATACCACATTCATAGTGCTATATCCTGCTTGGTGTGGCTCCTGCCTTTTATATACCACTTTCATAGTGCTATATCCTGCTTGTTGTGGATTAGGCCATTGTCTGAGAGGCCATAGGATAGTGGGGACTCCCCCCTCCAAGGTCAAAGACAGCGCTCTGACCTTAGAAGGGAAAGTCAGAGATTCGACCCCCTTGCAACTGGCATGCTGCTATTCACTCCATGCCCAAAGCTTGAGGTAGGTAAAAATAGCTTTAAAAGATATAAAATATTAGCAATTCATAATAACAGATTAAAATGTAGCGTTGTAATATTGTGAACCACTGAGAGATTTTATCATATTCAACAGTATATGAATGCCACAAATAATTAACTCCCTCTGTCCTCATGATCAACCCTCACAAAAAGCTGTGAGGGCTGATCATGGGCTACAGGAAGGGACATGATATTGATACCTCAGGCCAAAATACTTCATCAGCCAAGAACAGGATTTATAAACTGCTCAGGAGCAAAGGCCTACTCCTATTAGAAGGAAGATGGGACTGGAAGAGAAAAATAAGTGTCGTTTAGAGAAATGCCATAAAAAAAGGAGAAGAGCTCAAGGAGGGAGGCTCTTCTGTTCTTTTCTTAAAACAAATAAAAGAGGCAGAGTATTGGCCATAGGCAAGTAGTTGGGATAGACCAAAAATACAGGCAAACCAGAAGGATGCAATTCACACACACCCCTATACGCATGGGGAAACCTTGGCAAAGGACCTGGTCACCCCCTTCTCCTAAGCTGATAGAGAGAAGAATGCAGACAAGTATCCTACCCAAATCAGTGCTGCTGACTGGTGGAAGATCCTCAAAACGCAATGGTCCTTTCTGCCCTTCTTTCTCTTAAAAACAAACAAACATCAGAACATAAGGTTAAGAGGGCAGATGGGATTTTTTTGGGGGGAGGGGTAAGGAATCCTAACTCAGATTCTAGGGCATCTGAGGGCACAATGCTACGCATGTTTAGTCAGAACAACGCCCTACAGCTCCCAGGGGGATCCTAGCTGGCAAGTTGTAGGATTTCTTTCTGCCTTAAACATGCATGGGACTGCACCCCGAATCAGTTGCGGGCCCCACCCCAATCCTCCTTGTCTTCCGGCCCCTAGCAGCCGTCACAGCACTGGCAGGAGTCATTATTGTTCAGAGCTCGGGTGGGTGTTCGCTGCAACCGCAGCAGCGACCTGTGTGCGTGTTTCCCTGCACACCAAGCAAAGGACGAGGCTCGTGCGCTGCATGCACCAGAGTGTCAATACGCGACGCGTGCATCTGTGCGTGTAGCTGGGTACACACGCGCATGCGTGTTGCATCGTGTTTGTCAAAGCGGGGCCAATACGGGGCATTATTTAATAACAATAATAATGAATTTTAAAAAAACGAAACAGCCACACATAGAACGCCCCCGCAGTCAGCTGGAACCCGGGGGAGGCATGGTCGTGCGAATGCCCTGAGCGCACGCGTGTCCTCTTGTAAAGCACAGAGGAACTTCAGGCTGCCAGGCTGGAGCCGGCTCTTCCATCTAGCGGAGCTGGAGGCCGACAAACCAAAGCTCCTTCCCCACAGGCGGACGGTGGAGACCGGGCTTTAGAAGACACCGCACGCTCACCTACTGCTGTAGCTGCCGGAGGTGCCGGCTCCGGAAGGTCCCCGAACAGGTCCATCCACCCTTAAACTCGGCGGCGGCGGCGGCCGGCCCGAGCCGCTTCCTCCTCCTCCTCTCGCAAAGGCTGACCTAGCTGCCAATCATCCTTGTAAGGCGGAACCGAGCCCCCCTCTCATTGGCTGCTCTTCGCCCTCGAGGCTGTGTCACCTTGGTCCTCCGTTCGATTAGCACTCCTTAAGGGGCGTGGCCAGAGCAGCCTTCTATCTCTAGGGCAAGATGGAGGGAAAATGTAAGCCTTTGATAGGTTAGATGCCCAGGAGGGCGGGACTGAAAAGCTCTAACTATAGACTCGTACGAGCCTTCTTCCGTGCCCATAATTCTTATCTCTATGGCTCCAACCAAGGAGGTGGAGTTGTCTTCTGTCAATCACGGGCAGGCCCTCCTAGTCTGGTCTGGTCTGGCCTGTTCGTTCATCGCTCGAACCCGCTGATGACGCCCGATGCGTTCTGTTCCACCACCACCACCACCGCTGCTTCCTGAGGGCGGTGCTTAAGGCTCGCGCGCGTCAGGGAAAGGGGCGGGGCCAGGTACAGGATGTGGACAAAATAAGTGTCTGAGTGAAAGGCGCGAGCTTTCTCCCACGATACATTTATGAAAGACAACTAGCGGTATTTTCCCCCTTAATGCTCCCAGTCCCACTCTAAGCGAATTTGCTTTGAAATTATTCCTGTTGTTTCGATGGAGGCCCCTTTTAAATAAGCACGTTTCGAGTCGCAGCCCGTTTTTAAGATTTTGATTGTGTATACTTCAGTTATTGTATATATTACGTTATTATATTAGGATGTGATGAATGATATATGCTACGATATATATTCATTATGCTTTGATATATTCATATTTATATATTAGATATGAATGATACGATATAAATGATATGATAGGATATATGCTACTACAGTGAAAATCATTATATTATTCAAATTATAGCAGTTACAATTTGAACATGAAAAAGTGCCTTTCCTTCAGAGTGGGAAAAAACAACAAAGAACCTTGTGGGACCTTAAATACTAAGAAAATGAAACTTATGCCCCCATAAATTTGTTAGTCTTTACACTGCCACTAGACTCTTCATTGCTTTTACCTCCTGAAAATCTACTTATTTAAGCAAGCTTTCCTGGCTTGTAACTGTTTATCATGCTGCTGCTGTTTTATCGTTTCATTTCAAAGTTTCTATGTATTTGTTTTTGTTGTAGTTATAATTGTTTATTAACAGTGTATCTTAGCAGTAATTTTTAGTACTTTTGTATGTAAACCACTGAGAGTTTTTATTATATTAAGCGGTATACAAGAATTAATAACATAATAAAACCTAAGCTGGACCACTCTGTCAGGTCTGTGAGGGATTCCCCAGAGGGGATTGGCCACTCACCCCCCTCAGCTGCCAATGGCAGGCTCACCATGAGTCATGTGACAGCCCCAATCCACCCTTCTTTCTTCTCTCAATGACAGCAGCAGCACTGGGCAGGCCTGTCTGTGTTGTGTCGCACTCAAACGCTAGGCATACCTTACATCATTGTGTTTCTTGGTTTTAAGATGGATTTGGTCATGGGAAGGTTAATGGACCCAGAACTGCTAGAGATAATCTACTCTGGGCAGAGTGGTTAAATTCCCTACATTTGATAAGCAGATCTATCTAAAAAAGATGGGCTCTTCTGGAAGGGGAGAGCCATTTGAAAATCAGGGTTAGCTCTCTCCCACCCACCCCAGTGTTACGTAGTTTTTTTGTGAAGGAAGAAACACTTTCAAACAGGAGAGGAAAATATCCATTAGGCAATTTTGCTGCACAAGCTGGACTATGAGAACAGCTTCTTTACAGTTCTTTTAATTAAAGAGAGTTGATTGAGTTCTTTGAGGAAGTGTCATCTGAGGAGAGAGATGATCCTGGGGCAAAAGAAAATGAATATGCATGAAACATGCAGAGGTTTGCTTCGTACTTTATGCTACAGTTATCTCTGCTTATTTACGTTTGGCTGTTTGGACAGACTAAATACAGCTCTTCAGCAAAGTAAATTACAGGCCCATCAGACAGAACAATTTTTTGCTTCTGCAAAGGATTGTATAAAGCCACTGCAGGACAACTTTGAATAGTTCTGGTCAAAGACCACCATGATAGCAAAAGATTTGGATTTATAGAGTCCCTCTCTTCTTGTATGCAGAAAGTCTCAGCGGCACATAGAAACTAGGTGTGATCATCACCAGTTTGAATCTTCTAAATAATTGTACAATAAAATCTTCCTGAAATTATTGAAATCAGCAGCAGTTTACAAAATTGCTTTTCCTCAAATGTGTGCTGGTGCATGAGCAAACTTGAAAAGTTTGCCATAGGAGAGGATGATGGCACATTTTAGGCTTTCACAAAACTGACTTGTATGGCACTCATGCACAGCTTCATGATACATAGTTGGAAATCGCAAGGGAGCGGAAAGTGACACTTTCCATTTGTTGGGATGTAGTTGATCTGCTGAGTGGGAAACACCTTTGACAGCTAGCACCAGAACTGACCAAATTGATTAAAATAGGCCTTACTATACCTGTTTCATCCTGTACATGATCCTGTAGAACAAGGACCTTTGTACACTCAAACATGGGACGAGCAATGGCTCTTCTACATGGATATAAACAGATATCTTGGGAGATGGATATTAATGTTACAGTGAATGACTTCGTCCAGAGAGCACCAACTAGAAGTAATATGTTCAGTGTGGAAGAATTTGATCAATGTGCGGAAGTTCACGTAGCATTGCAGCTTTAAAGTAAGAGCTTTGCACTGGCCTATTACTTTTCTTATCCTATTTGAATGTATTTTCCCCTATTGATGATTCTATGGTTTCTCCTGCATGGACTACCGTATTTCTTCAATTCTAAGACACACTTTTCCCCCCATATAAACATCTCTAAAAATGGAGTGCATCTTAGAATCGTGGGTGCATTTATTATTTCTTAGAATTGAAGCTTTTTTTCTGTTGGTGGTACTGAAATTAGTGTGCGTTTTACAATTGATGGCGTCTTAGAATCAAAGAAATGTGTTATTAACTTGCCTGAATGCCTTAAAAAGACTGCCTCACACCCACCTTCTCCCAGGTTTAGCTCCCCCCAAAATTGAAACATGAACCTCCCTGACTAAGGCTTCTTCTTCCAGACTTAAGAATAGTTAGGCAGATCATGGTTATCAGAGTACATGCTGGTAAGACCTTTAATCATTTGCCGCAGTCCAGTGAAAACAATCCGGGATTGCAATCTGCAATTTCCAAATCCAGCACCATGCATGTGCACTGCTAAAAAGATGGCCAGTGTTGTCAGTTCAGGCCCCCGTCTTGACAGCGGCACTTTGGCGCTGTGAGGTGCCTGGCTCCCGCAAATGTGTCCCTTCCCAGCATCTGCACTGGAAAGAACACAAGTGCGAACTTCCCTGCAGCGCTGATGGGGCAGGAACAAGGCAGCCAGAGGAGGACAAGGAAAGGGATGCCGGGTTCCTGAACCACCTCTTCTCCCTCTGGCTGCCCATTGCTTCCCCCTTTTTATTATCTGTAGCTGTGTAGATACAGATAATAAAATGTAAAAAGGGGGAAGGAACGGGCCCCGTTCCTCTCCTCCCTTACTCCCGTTTTTTATCTTTACAGAGGCGCGTTCCTCTCCCTCCATTTTTTAAAATTACTATTTACCACAGGGCACAGGGCTCTCTTGGAGGTCCGCCCTCTTCCCCATCCAGCCCATGGCGACCGACTTTTTTTCAGCAGAGTTCCTGGGGTTTGCCACCAGTTGGCTTCGCAATGGCGACTGCATCATGTAGATGACCTGCTGCTACTGCCAATCCACCCGGGGGCAAAGAGTTTGTGTAGATAGGTGGGCTGATCAAGAGTATATGTGTTGGTATGTTAAGTCCAGATGCACCTTCATCCCCCATTCTCAACAGTATAAGACAGGAATGGCCAATTTCTGTATTTGTGTGTGTGTGGTGGGTCCTCTGTTCCCTAGTAAGCAGTGCAAAAGTATATTGTGCTACACAAAGCAGTCATTTCATAAGCTGTATATCAGCTTTTAGTATAAAATTAGCTTCCTCTAGTTGTAAGGACTTCACAATTATAGAGCACATGCACTCTGTCGTAGCTGCGGCATTACATAGAAAAACAGATTAACATTAAACTGTTTGGGAGTAGTTAGTGCCTTTTCCCTTCTGCCCATATATAAGATTGCCCACTAAGATTCTTCTCTGGGTGCTCCCACCTTCAGGACTTTCAGTGTATCCGATGTCCAAGAAGGTATAGGGCCTCTTCTGTCATGGCACCTCAAATATGGAACACCCTCTTCAAACATGTTTGCCTGGTGATCACATTACTTTCTTATAGGTTCCAAGGAAAAGTTTTGTTCAACTTCTTAACAGACTAGAATTGTGATGCTTGTTATAGGAATAATGACCTGTGGTCTTTGTTGCTTTATAATTTACTCTTGAATTATGTTAATCCTTTGTAAGCCACGATGAAGATCAGTGGACATCTTTAAAATAAATAACATTGAAGTGTGGAATGTTGCACTTACAACTTTTGAAAAAAAATGTGGTTAAAAATGTGCACACCTGTTAAATTTTGTAGAGTAGCCTGAGGCATAGTAAAATTTCTGGGTGTGTGTTTTGTAGGCTGTAGACATTAGTTGGTGATCTCTGATATAAAATGGTAAACAAAATATTATGTACAGATAACTCTTTTTAAAAAGCTGCCTCATATGGGTTGAGAAAAATGCTTTCCGGGCTTGTTTATTTCTGGATTTAAAAGATACTTTGAAATACTGCATTGTTTTAATTAGCAAGACAACATTCGATTAAGAGAACAAACAAAAAAATTCAAGGATACAACTGTCCACTATTTGCATAAATGCCACATTTATTTCTTTAACTGAACAATGCCTTAAGTGTACACAAACAGTTTTTAAGACCCTAATTTCCAACACTCATAATTTAAGACATCAAGAAAACTAGACTCATTACTTCAGTATTGTTATTTATACAGTGGTAAAGGGTGTGCCCACAGCAATCACATATATACAAAGCAAGAGAAATGGTCTCCCAGCACTTGGGGATGATGTCACAGGAAGAACTGATGTGGACAAACTAGATCATGGAAGCACAGGCAAAATAAGATTAATAAAAATTATAAAAGTAACCACAATCTCTGTTATTATACGGTAAGATCTTGATAGCTCATGAATGATAGTGATCCTTCATACAGATCATTCAATACACTACAGAGAGACAGTAAGAGCATATTAAACAGTTAAACGTCTTGTGTTGTTGTCGCAGTTGCGTGTTCCCATAGAGGTAAGCCATCTCCTCCTAGTTCCACAGTTCTTATCTAATTGTGCTTCTTTCACTTGTTTCTCTGCTTGCCTGTTGCTTTGTGATCATTTTCAAGACTACTTCATGCTGGGATAAGATTTGACATCCTTCTAATGGAGGGTGATATAGAGAGCATCTGTTCTGTTGGGTAAATTCCCTGTTATTCCCTATCAATTTAATGGAAGGGGAACGAATTTTATATAAACAAAAGAACTGTGCCACTCGTGGTAACTAAAAATCATTCTCCAACCAATATATTTTATCAACACATATAAGCATGACATACTATGAAATTGTATTTTATTCTATATCTCACTAGCTTCCATCTGGGAGATTGGTATAATGTTGAGCAGAGTTAGAAGTTTCCCCTGTTGGTATTTAATGCTCAATTTAATAGGGACCCTTATGTACTGGACTTCCCAAAATATGAATTGAGAAAAAAGTGAGTGTTTTCTCCCTGATAAAGGCTCCAATATTAATGAAATGGAATGATTTATAAAGCATATTTAAAAATATTTACATCTCAATAGAAAGAATGGCAATAAATCAGTGGAGACTCTTCTCAGGTGGTTTGAAGTTTGATTGGTAAATTTATGTGTAACTTGATATTTTGGCAATGAATGAAGTAGTAATGTCAGTAGTACAAATGCCAATGATATGCAGGGTTATTAAAATAACATTGCAATAGTTTAGATCTCTAACACTTCTATCCCACCATAATTAAAGAAATCTTGTAAAGTTATCCACACTAACAGGAGACTGCAGCTTCTTGCATATATGTTAGACAAGCTACTGTCAATTTATTGAGTTCACTTTTCACCATCTACTTTTCAGTTCTAATGTTTTAAGTCCTGATTCAAAAATTCCCCATTGATTTTTCAGGGCCTTTGGGTTAAGGCCTTTGATCCCTAACTCGAGACTCATGTTTTCTGCAGGTTTGCTGGCCCCAGAAACATGGAAGAGAGAGAGAGAGATCAGGTTCTAACCCAAAATTCACGCTATCTCAGACATGCTCTTCAGGTTGGCTGACCTAAGCCATGTCCCGTGTCAATCCCTCCCTCCCCATTATACATTCCTTCCAAGAAAGTGAGCCTCATTTGCAATGCAAGTAATAGTCACATTTTTTGTCTCCCTTGATTGTTTGATCCCAAACAAATGGACAAGGAAGGATACTGACATGATGTCTTCATTAATTACCACAGACATAATGCAATCTTTTTACAATTTCAGATGTAAAATATTTTTAAAGTCCTGATGCGGTGATTCTACAATATTTATTTTTTACATTTCTCAACCACCAAATAGTCAAAGTTCTCTACTGCAATAAGTTTTAAAGAGGCACAAATGGTTCTATTGAGTGAATGCCATCAGCCTCTGAAAGCCTTCTCATACTTGGGAGTGAAGAGAAGAGTCTTCTGGACAAGAATGGTAATATTAAGCCTGCAGTCTTGTGCACAGTTCTCTGGTAGTAAGACCCGTTAAACACAGTGAGACTTGCCTCCAAGTAAACATGTATAGGATTCCATTGTAACCTTTGTTTTTGTTAGAAAGAGGAGCTTTCATAGAATCATAGAATAGCAGAGTTGGAAGGGGCCTACAAGGCCATCGAGTCCAACCCCCTGCTCAATGCAGGAATCCACCCTAAAGCATCCCTGACAGATGGCTGTCCAGCTGCCTCTTGAACGCCTCTAGTGTGGGAGAGCCCACAACCTCCCTAGGTAACTGATTCCATTGTTGTACTACTCTAACAGTCAGGAAGTTTTCCCTGATGTCCAGCTGGAATCTGGCTTCCTTCAACTTGAGCCCATTATTCCATGTCCTGCACTCTGGGAGGATCAAGAAGAGATCCTGGCCCTCCTCTGTGTGACAACCTTTTAAGTATTTGAAGAGTGCTATCATGTCTCCCCTCAATTAAAATGTTTTCTTCAAATGGGCTCCAGGCAGCGGTGGATTTATACAACCCTTTACTATAAGAGCCACTCAGGACTTTTCAGAGAATTGAAGATTCAGTGCAGCCAAATTATATTCATGAAAATGTTCTGCTAAAACCCATCTAGCCTGCTGATGTCAATGGAATTCTTCTGATGGGTGATAGATCAGACACTGATAAGAGAGCAAGAATCACCACTGATTAGAAATTGAGAACCATAGATGGATTTTCATGAGGAGATTTCTAGATCTTCAGACTTAGGGTACTTCCAAACTTAGGATGCTTCCTGGAGGTAGAGCGCTTTTTCTGTATCTACATCCTACTATGTTCTATCCATACCAGTGCAGTGTACCATAGCTGTGTAGGCAGGGAGGAAGGGCAATTCCTCATCTTCCTCCTATCTTCTGTAATACAATTACAGGTTTTTGATCAGAGTAGCACTGCTGGTTCTTGTTAAAAACAAAACAAAACACTGTCTATAAAGAGATAATGGGAGACCTAATTTTTAAGGCAGCCCCCTTTAAAATTGTACCTTTCTGTGCTTTCGCAGCTATGACACCGAAAATGAGCCATGCAGGGAGAAAACGGCATTTCAAATGAGCAATTACTTTGTTGTTTTATACACTGGGACTTCCTGCTGCACTCAGTCCTAGAAGTATGAATGAGGCTCAGAACTGAGTATTTCCCCTTTCTCCAGAACCCTCTAGGCCTGTAGACCTTGACAGTTGCAAGATGATGTGCTGTTTTTCAGAGGGAGATTTCCCCCCTCTCAGCAGTTGCTGCTTTCTAATCACAATGGTGAGTTAGAGAAGGCTCTGGAGTATTTGCATTCTTGCTATTAGAAAGTCTAGATACCTCCCAGCCGCCCAAGCACTAAGCAGTTTCAAACATTATTTTTTAAAAATAGTACTTGCACAAATGTTTCATCAGAACTGAATTCGCATACAACTATAAAAAAAATCAAAGGGCATAGTTGAACCTCAGTTAAATAGCTACTTTGCATGTTGGGAATATTGAGGACAACTAGTTCTGGGAGGGAACAAATTCAGGAAGCAATTAATTAAGGGGCTGCTCATAGGGGTGCGAGAGCTGCTTTAGAGCATCCAAATGCATTCCTTTGCATTCTTTTAAAAAAGAAATATATATAAAGAACAAGCAGTTAATTTGCAAGGATTACTGAAGGTAAAAGGCAAACTCTAGGGGCAAGGGCTTGTGTTGCAGGACACAAAATGGAAATTCATAGCAAGCAATAGAGAAAGGAAGGGCATCTCCAGCATCTCCTCCCCATTCCTCAGGGATGCCAGCTCCCACCCTTCTCAATTGCACATTTTTCTCTCCGCACCTGCACAAGAGAATGAGCTGCTATTCCACTCCTCCTCTTCCCCCCCCCACCCTGTGGACTTTCTGATGTAAGAAAAAGGATGGAAGCAGCACTGTGGAAACATGGGAGGGTTACAGAAGGAGGTCTGTGTTGTGTAGACCCCCTGTTAAAGGTGAGTGAATGGAGCATAGCAATTTCACTGTAAACTCCTTGTCTGGAAGCAGCCTTGGGCTGGAAAATTAACGTGAATCAAAGTTATCCACCAAGGCTGGTTTTTTTAAAAAAACAAAACAAAACATTAGCTTCTTTTTGGGCAGACAGGGAAAGTAAACCCATGGGGGTTAAGATAAATAAATACAACTATCACATGACAGTTTCCTCCATATTCATCTTGAGTGAGCTGCAAAATAGTGTTCTTTATGCATATAAAGTTGGACAGCACAGCTTGCAAAAGTGTATCCGGATAGGCAAGCCCTTAGTGTTTAATTTATTAAAAATGATTTAAGAATGATTCTTGAAGGAGCATCTAACACCACAAACACCTGTGTATAAAGACCAGTAAAACATGAGGCCATGGGGAGAATTATCCCTTCTGACTTTTTGTTGTCCTGTAGAACTAAAACAGAATGGGAGTGAATCAAAAAGTACTAGGCAGCAAAGAATGGAATAAAATACTAGTGAGTTACATTATGTCTTCTAGTCAAATGAACAGACTGCGGAGCTGGGTTGGGGAGTGGATTCAGAACCTTTCTTGCAGAGTCTCTCACGGTTATTCTGGCCACTGTTCTTGCTGGGCTATCTGAAGGCTACATACACCTGGGGCATTGTATCTATGGAGAAGGAATTCTGAGGTTCTCACCTTCTTTTTGCCCACATCCCCACATCACAAGAAAAGTGAAATTCCACAGAAAAATCACTGCATAGACAATCTCATCTGGGCATCACACAGGAAACCAAACAGACACAACAATGGGGAAGTAAATAAAATAAATAAAAGTGAGAAACAACCAAACCAGGGTGCAACCATGCTGTGCAAACTAAATTCCATTGTCAATGGGAGATGATATAAACCCAAGAACACATGTGGAAAGGGTTGGAGATCCTCACGGGTTTGTCGAACATCTGAAAAGGGGAGTTCTGAGCTAAAGCCCAGCCCTGATGGAAGGATCATCTTTAACTACTTAATGCTAGGGACTTCTTAGTTTTATGATGTCTCTGACTCTTGCCATTCTACTTAGAATTCAAATAGTCCTGAAAAAAGAAAGGAGTGAGGTACACATGTGGAAGAAGACTTTTAAAAGCATCCTCTGATACAACAGTGAAAAACGGTCCATTTTATATCCCACCATTTTCATTCCTATGCTATGGTCCTATCCTTCTTGCTACTATCCCCTATCATTGATTCCAAACCTACTTTCCTCACTCATAAAAGAAAATAACAAAGGGTCTTTCCAGACAGTCAGTTTTGAGTACAACAAACTTTCAGTAGTTTCTCATTTGCTGTGGGAAGTCCAGACATCTTCCCTTGAGTTTACACTTCTGTTGTGCAGATATTATATTTTCCTAAGCATTGGGAGTATTCATACTGTGTACCTTGGAAAATGCAATGCTCCCCTCAGATAGTGCAACCATTACTGTTCCAATCGCTGTGTGGAATATGGTTCTGTGTCACAGGAACCAACTGAATACTGCCTGTGACACGACTGGCAAAAAGCAACCCAGTTTCTTCCTTCCCTGCCATGGCAGGGAAAGGGATTAAGCAATCTGCCACCCCAACATTCCTTTACTGGGAACATCATGTGCTCACCTCCAATATCACATCCCTATTGACACAGGACTGAATCTCAATGGCTGAGTTCAAACGATCGGGGGGGGGGGGAAATAAGCTGGCCGCAGCTTGTTGTGATGTCTGAACCCAGCTATGGGTTCTGGGGTGATTTGTAAACCACCCCCACCAACCGCCCTTGCCAGGTTCAGACATCACAGCAAGCCACACCTGGGGAGGGTAATTAGGCAGTGTGCGATCAACACGCATTGTGCAGGAAAATAAGCCACAGTGGCTTATTTTCCTGCCCTGACTGTGCGAACCCACCCAACGTTACATGCAGATGAATGTTACATTCCCCTATTGGGAATTTTTTAACATGAAAAGCAGCCTTGGGAGGCTGATCCTGGAGGCAAAGGAATGTTTGGCAGAGGGGGGCATCCCTTAACCCTTTCCACACCAACCATTATCCTTCTCAAAGTGAACATCCCCAACTGCAGCCAGACAGCAAGGGTAGTGCTGTCACAAAATGAGATACCCTCACAAAATGGTTGATGAGGCTCTCTCCAGTCACCACACTGTCTCAATTCCACATCTTTTCCTTTACCAGAAATGAGATGCAGCAGCATGAATGTGCGTAGGTGTGCAGGAAAAAAAAGAACACCACATGATAAACAGAATGTACATTTTTCAGTGAAGTAAATAGAAATAAATACTTTATAAATATAATCTCAAACTACTCTTTCTTGCTCTATCAAGTAATTTTTAAAATGTCAATAAGTTATGAATTATCAGCACACAATCCTATCGCTTCTATCTCCTTTTTAAGTAACATGATTTCTAACTTCCACTCCTTTGCAAATTCCTCTCTTAATGAAACAATTGCTTTAAAAATCAAATTAAAAAAAAAAGCTCTTGCTTTGTTAGTGGCCATATATCACCCAATAAAGAGATGGGTGGAAGATCACATTTGCACAAGAATTCCAGGTTTCTAAAGTTACAATAGAAATGAGTTTGGCCAATGAAGCTGTAACTTGAGATGGATCCACTCTGTGGCGCAGGCATCTGGAGAGATGAATGACAGGAGAGATCCAAATTTAAGATGGGACCCTCAAACAGCACCCATGAATTCACTTTGATGAGGCAGGCTGTTCTTCTAGGCTAAATTCTTGTCTGGGCTGTTCTCCGTCTAGATAGTTTGGATCTGTTGGAGAAGCCAAGAAAGAAGAAAAGTGAAAGCATGGAGAAAAGATATAAAGTTGAGGAGGAACTACTCTTCAGATTCCTAGCCCATCTTCAGAGAGAGAGAGAGAGAGAGAGAGAGAGAGAGAGAAGGCTTCTGAACTGAGTGGGAAGCCTTAACTGTGTGCCATTTGGACCATGGAAGTCAGAAGCTGTTTCCAATATAGAAACATTGAACGTTGCTCTCACTCCAGAGGGTTGGCTATAAAGATATTCAATTACCTTATTGATCCAGCGAGGAGAGGGTTAAACGCATACAGCCAGTCATGCATATCTTTGTCGTTGCTTGCCTGCAGCAGGATCCCACGGTGCTCAGTGCACACAGCAAATGTGTTGGGGGTCTGAAACAGAAAAAAGCGCATGTGATACCCAGTAATAGAGGAAAGAGGATACAGAGGAGCACACAGTAGAATGTAATGAGTGCAAATGTCAAAAGCTAAATCAGATAACCTCAGAATCTCTGTTTGGCAATGTGGTAACGCCCCCTTAGCCAGTCACACTGTTAACGGCTTAACGCTTTGTTTCCAGACATGTAAATATTTGTGCACATATAGAGCACACACTAGTTTGCAAAGGTCAGAGTCTTTTCCCACCATAACTAGAATAGGACTGGCCCTCTGTCTTCATCTTGAAATGGCCATGCCTCAAGGTGTTGACCTCTATCACTTCTAGAGTATGCACATACCATCTAGAGTATGCATATACCATCTTGGTCACCCAGTCTCTGCCTCACACCGTGTTCCTCTTTACACTGAAAATACTCTTGGGGCAGGAGAGGGAGGATCTGGAAGCTCTTACATCCCTCCTTCTTAAGGGTCTTGCTCAGGATTGCATGACCACAGTTGCCATTCAGTGCCACGGGCAAAGGGAGGTGGGTCTGTTGATGCTATGCCAAAGCTATGTCTGAGGGCCAAAAGTGGAAAGGGAGTCTTGTGAACCACACTTAAGATTATGAAGAGCAAGTCAAGCCTGTTTCAGGTTCATTGGATAATCCAAATTGTGGGCTTTTACTCAAATTGCAATTGCTGCAAAACTTAGCACTTCGCAAGTGTCAACCATGGCTTCCAAGCATAGTTCGCAAGAAGAGTCTATGCTTTTTAGTTGCAGCATTGTGCGCTCAAGAAAGTGGCGTCTGAAACCATCAGGCACAGGACCTTCTTGAGCAAAGCAGCGGGGAACCAATGGGCAGGCTGGCTGTAGCCTGTTCAGAAATAGCTCTGGTCAAGCCACTAAGACTAGCCCGCTCCATTGTCATTCCTTTCTCTGTACTTCACACCGGGCCTGTTCAGATGGCACTTCAGGCTCGGTGGTTAGTGAAACTGTGGTCCCCAGGGGTTAGCAATAACCACAAGCCGTGCTATTGCACACAACACTATTTTCTCCCTCTTCTCTCCCCATCCACTTTTCCTTGTGTGTCATGTCTTTTTTTAGAATGTAAGCCTGAGGGTAGGGACTGTCTTCTTTATTGATACATTGTAAGCCGCTCCGAGAGCCTTTTGGCTGAGGTGCGGGATAAAAATACTCTAAATAAATAAATAAATAAATAAACACTAAGCCAGGGTTAGAGCCGCCAACCCTGCTGTGGCTAGTGAGTGAGCAGGGTTTAGTAAAACGCATCACACAAGACACGTTAAACCCTGCTGCTTAACCAAAAGCCTTAACCACGCCCACTCTGTCTGGCTTATAGACACTGCTCTGCTCTCTTCTTCCTTACAGCACAGTCTCCAACAAACTAACCATCAGCTCTGGCAGGGGGCTCTCTCATTGTGCCCAACCCAAGAACGTGTCTCTTACTTTCAGCATCGCCTGCTGGTCCTCACTATATTCCACCTGAGCTGATGAAAGATTGAGCACAGCCCTCTCTACGGAGTCCTTGTCACTGTTGTAGATGTACACGTAGGGGCGTCTCACCACCACATAGCGCTTCACCCAGCCATTGGTGTGGGGCTCCAGGAAGTGTAGGTAGCCTTTCCTAGAGACAATGGGGCTGTAGAGAAAACACATTGGCATCATTCTTCGGTCACTGTACAAAACTGCACAGCGTAACAATTTTAAGACCATCAGAAGTTTGCCCATTTTTAGGACTGGCATATCTTTTCCAACCACTGCCACAGAAGTGACTTAGTTTGTGGACTCACTTCCTCTCTCTCTCTCTCTCTCTCTCTCTCTCTGCAGGATGCTCCCTACTGTGCGGAGAGGTGCACATGTAAAGTGGGATAGTACATCTATTTTTAGCTACATACTGTATTTCCACATACTACACCATAATAAAGTGGCCCTCTTTGCTTTTCACCATTGCTTTGAATGGATGAAAGTTAAGAAAATTAGACAGGGCATTCCCTTTCCCACAAATATGTTTCCACAATAGGGAACCTCAGACAGAGAGAAAATAAGCCAAACACACAAAGAAGTCTTTCTTGACCTCAGCAACCATTTACTGGTGATCCTGAGAAACAGGGAGTTAACATTCCAGCTGCATAGAACTGCACAGTTCTGCAAACCCTTCCCTTCTTCCCTGGACTTTCTCCTCATTCACATATACTGCTAGCAGAACTACTGCTCCCCATAGTTTCCACCATCACTGTGGTCTCCATCATTAATGCCAGAGCCGCATTGGGCAGGATTCCTTGTTTGGGTCCATCCCATCTGATCACTGCCCAGTTGGGAGGAAGAATAACAGATGGGTAGGAATGGAAAGTTCTATCCTGTGCATTTATTTTCTTCTTGGAGACAATAGCTCATTCTACTTGGGGTGCAGGAAGCCAGATTCCGGCTGGACATCAGGAAAAACTTCCTGACTGTTAGAGCAGTACGACAATAGAACCAGTTACTGAGGGAGGTTGTGGGCTCTCCCACACTAAAGGCATTCAAGAGGCAGCTGGACAACCATCTGTCAGGGATGCTTTAGGGTGGATTCCTGCATTGAGCAGGGGGTTGGACTCGATGGCCTTGGAGGCCCCTTCCAACTCTGCTATTCTATGATTCTATGATAAAAGCGCATTATCAAAATCAGTGCTCAGATTATGAGAGGGTGGGGGAAAGAGGGTGCTCTCAATGAAACTCTCCCCCTGCCCAGTCCTTCCAATTTTAGCCAAATCATGTCCCTCAACGATCAGGGGTTCTGGGGTCTGACCCCCATGTAATTCGAGCACTACTCTAAATTAAATTCCAAAGGACACAGAGTTGTTCAGGGTCAGCTCCTGGTTTTGTGTTCTCCAGATGTGAGAATGCCTGGGAGGATAAGGGGCTGTCCCATTAGATCTTCTGAAAGTTGGCTGAGAGAGAGAAATGGCCTCCTTGAAAAAACATTCCCTGAGCTTACTAAGAGACTGACCTGGTTTGCATGTAACAACCCAGAATATGGGTTGACTATGGGTTGTTGTTGAATCATAGGTTGTTGTTACATGCAAACCTTGCAGTATGGTTTAATTATGGGCTGTTAAAAACAAACAACCCAGAGTTTACAACCCAACAAAATACCATGGGTTCTCTTCCTGGGTTGTTCGTGGTTAACAACCCACACTTTAAACACAGTGCTGGGTTCACATGTGATGATAATCCATACTCTGGGTTTTCATTATGTGCAGTACATGCCACTGCCTACTCACTCATTGGCTCTCTACCTGTCAAGTAAGGAAGTACTAGTAATTATGAGATAGAGGATGAGAAGCAACAGTAGATAGTGACTATGGTGGTAAGAAGGTAGGTTCATTGAGGGTGCCTTGTCCAAGGACTCTCAAAAAACTAGAACCACTGGCTGCATCCCTCATCATGGGGTTGCTTCCCTTCAAAGGGAAGGTGTAGTCAAGGATAGAAATGTATTATCAGGCCAGTGGAATGAAGCTAGAACAACAAGCTCTTAGCTTTAGCCAAGCACCAAACCCTTCCCACAAATCCATGACTCATACCTGACCCGAATCTCTTGAATATCAGGGACCAACAGCCGCTGGGTCTCCTTTTCCTCTTCAGGTCCACAGGTGGGAGATTTCTTCTGTTCCCCTTCCATGGAGGGCTCAGATTCGGGGCTTTCCACCCTGGAAGAGAGCTGGAGAGGTCTGCAGGCAGAAAAAAGATATGTAACTTCAATTAAATCTGAAACTGTACATATAACTGTGATTGTAAACTAGTCTAAAATTTAGTTTTGCCACCTCTCTTACCTGGCCTCTGTGGCATTGTATCGTCCTTCAACCAGCGATGGGCAGGTGGAGGATGGGGTCAAGGTAGTGCCACCAAGAGCTGGCATGGAAGGGTCTCTCATCAGAGTCACTGACATTTCAGAGAGCTGCATAAAGAGAATACATCACGGGAGTGGCTTACTTTGAAACAACAAACTTCTCCAAGCTACTGCAGACAGTAATTTATAGTAGATATTTATAGAAATTAAATAGTAGACACAATAGTAGACACACATGGGACACAAAGGAACATAGAAAATTACCTTATACTGAGTCTGACCCTTGGTCTGCCTAGACCAGTATTGTCAGCACTGGCTGGCAAAAGCAGCTCTCCAGAGTTTCAAGCAGGAGATTTTACAGCCCTACCTGGAGATGTTGGGGATTGGACTTGGGACCTTCTACATGCAAAGCAAGTGCTCCACCATTTAGCCATGGCCTATCCTCATCCTGTTCTCAGGACAAAGACCATCCTCAGATCTGGCAGAACTCCATTGTTGTCAGGGATGTCCGAGTTTGGTGCCTGGCTGTGTCTAGGTTACTCTCTTCATTTGCACAAAATTGGATTTCATACATAATCGTAAGTTACCTTGGCATCCTCATCTGGGCATAAAAGCAATTTATAAATTTGAAAAAATAAAATCCCAAAGTATCTGGTAGCTCAATGACAGAGCACACACTTTGTATGCAGAAGGCCTACAGTTCAATCCCTGGAATCTCTAAATAAAAGAATCAGGTAGCGAGTGATGCAGTACACCTTGGCCTGAGCCCCTGGATAACTGCTACCAGTCAAAGTAATTAATACTGGGCTACATGGACCAATGGATTGTGCTGGCACGGGAACAGAAGTTTCTAGTACAGATCCCACACTCCAGAGGGATGGGACAGAGAATCCTAAAACTGGACTGCAATCCTATGTACACTTACCTGAGTGTAAGACTCGCTGAATGCACTGGGGCTTACTTCTGAGTAAACATGTATAGGATTGGGCTGTTAAATATGCTGGGGATCATAAAAGCTGAGAAAAGGTAAGAGGTCAATACATAAAGCAGCCTCCAGGAAAGGGGATAGCAAGCAATGGGGTGCTTTTTCACCCTGCACAACTGAGACAGAGTAATACTAATTTGATTAAGACCTGATCTTGGAAAGCTGCTCCACATGTCCTTCATCATAAAAGAGGCAGCATCTCAGGGTTCCAGCCAAAATAGTGATGAGCATGGAGAGATTCCACCCTTTGCACCTATCTTTTTCCAAAAGAAACGTGCTACCTGCCTGACCTCCAATTAGCCATTGTGGGTGCAGTTTCACAACATCCTTACAGACAGAAGGCTCACTCTTTGCCAAGTAACAGGGCCCAAGATAGAAGCGTGGAGTCCCTCTTACCTTGCTCTCACTTGCACTGACACAGACATGGCTATGGCTGTACTCTCTGTTGAATGTGTGTGTAAGGAGACGCAAGCACTGTAGAAAAGAGGGAGATGAAATAAAATAAAGGATACACTTCGTAAAACAGAGGTTTGACCCTGATCAGGGCCGAACCTTTGCTGCCATGATGCTAAGAACGCTATAGAATAAGGTCCCAGACAGAATTTGTGTCCCTGCTTCTTTCAGAACACTTCTGCGTGGAGAGAACACCGGACTCTTTCAATATTCCCCACACAATTGCAATTTTATGATCCTGTTTAAGGAAAGCTAGAGCCACACTTGTACACAAGAGGAAATGTTAAATACTAATAGCCTGAGCTGTATGAAGACAAATATAATAATATTCTCCAAACTCCGTAGGGATCAACTTTGCAACTGGAAAAACACAGTGCCTTCTCTCTCCATAATAGCATCTTCTCTGTGCAAGGAAACATTACCAGAGTGTCTGTATCCTCCAGCCTCTCTCTCCATACCACCCATATTTTGACTTTTGGGTTTAAAATCCATCTATAGATGCTCCAGTTTCAGAAGAGCTGGACAGTTGCAGTTCTGCCTTGTCTGATGGTATGCGGATAATGGCATTATATTTTTAGTCACTAGGTGGCACTAGACTTAGTTGTATCTGGGTGGCGTCAGGACTTTCCTGCTGCTGTTTGCTTTTTGTTGAAGAGAGACAATAAAGTTCTTGTCCAGATACCTGACCAGTGTTTCTTCTAACCCCCCCCTCCCATGACAGATGGCATTATTCATGTCAAATATCTAAACTGACAAAGAGAAAACTATGGCAAGACCACCATCTTTTCTGCTAAGAATTTTTTTATCCAGCTCCTGGATGACCAAAACAAATGATCATGCTGGGGCTCTCAGCAACTATCAAGCTTCCCCCAGTTTGGGCCCTTTGAGTATGCAGGTATAGCAATGTCCATTGCATCACATGCCTCAGGCAACGACAAAGCCAAATGCAGAGACCAGCATGGTGTTGCCCATATCTCATACCTTGACTGCAAGTTCTTTCTGTCTCTCACTGGGGGTGTCCAGTGGTAAAGCTCTCCCTTCTGGGGTACCATCTGCTGAGACAGGAGATGAGACACACGATGTGCTTCGAGAATCAGAGTCTTCGCTGGAACTTGAAGACAGGGAATCCAGACCTAAGCGCTGAGTTGTTTCTAGCTTCTCACGCAGGAGCAGGTAATGTCTTGTTTTTTCAACCTGTAGAAATAAACCCCTGTCAGGGTTAGGTCACAGACACCCATTGAGTCGTCTCTGTGTGGGAAATATCAGGTATACCACTGCATAACAAACAGGCGTAGGTATTTTTCCTAATGAACATGAAGTGAGAGAACAGAAAAGTCTATTACGAAAATGCAGATAATCATATATCCCAATAGCTCTCTACCCCTACACACACCTCATGAAGTGATGGCAATGATGCAATGAGAAACTTTGCCCATTCAGGGTGTGGGCAAAGCTTCCATTGTTACTTTGGATGGGGGAAGGGAGCATACCGTCACTGCCCAGAAGAGTTTACAGGAGGAGGAGAGCATGGCTGCTCCAAGGGCAACATTTCCAAGGGCATTCAATAAATAGCTCCCCAAAGGTTCCCAAGGGAGATCTACACTACTGCTTTAAAGCACTTTATAACAGTTTTGACAACTGTTGGGGCCCAGGACACACTCTATATACAGTTTTCAAAACGTTTTCAAAGTGCTTTAAAAGTAATAGTGTAGATTCCCCCCCCCCGCCCCTAGTTAAGCCACTGAAGCTCCATAATGGGAAATTATTGGTTGTCACCACAGGTGCAACTGGAGAAAGTGTGTGTGTCAGGGAGAGACATTCCCTCCTCAATTTGGGTTAAGGGGGTTCATTTATGCGACTCTGTGTGCAGGTCCCAACATCTTGAAATTATGTATGTTCAACATCTTGCAACTATACATCCTATTAAACTCAATGGGACTTTTTTCCAAGTAAACATGCATGAGATTGAATTGCATGGCCCCAGAGAAAATTGTGATTGAATCCTATTGAAATTAATGTGACAAGTTAGGCACATCTAATTTTATATATATTCATTTCAATGAGACTTCAGCATAAACAATCAAGACCTAAATATGGATGCTGTTTTTAGAGCATTTAATGTTGTTTTGAACATCTGTAGAGGTCAAGTCTTGCAAGTCTCCAAGGTAAAAGACCCGTGTGTTTCCTAGATAGTGTCTCTGTTCCAGTTTTATAAAATGTACACATAGCAGCTTAGGTATGACCAATTTATCTTAATTGGTTTATTCCAGGGATGGGAAACTTGTGGCAACTCCTATGATCCCTCCCATTAGACCTGCTGGCTAGGACTCATGGGAGTTGTTGGCCTAAATATCGCGAGGGCCATAAGTTGGCTGCCCCTGGCTATTCTAAATTCATGCACCCTCTTGTTTTCACACACTGTCCCACCCATATGGGTGTGGATACATTGATGGGAAGTGATGGATCTTACTTCCTGCAGGAGGCTCAGTTTCTCCAGCTCCCACTGATGGTCCAAGATTAGACTGTCGCTACGGGGCCGCCAGCCTGCCAGGTTCTCCTCACCTCGCACATAGGCCACAGATGTGTCAAGCACACGTCGTCGTCTCCTTTGCATGCCTAGAAGGAGAAATGTTTCAGGCTTTATTCAGTATTGCTCATGCCATGCAGCTGCCTGACTATGCCTATCCCGTGTAGCTGCCTCTCTTATTCTTATTACACAACCAGAGAAATGGTACATTGCTGACTTATGCGTAGAGCAACATCAAAAAGGCAAGATGTTTTGGCAGTTTTCAAGTGATTTTGCGCCAACCGTGTGAGCAGATATGCCACTGCAGATGCCGATGATTAAATTTCTGAGATGCAAAGGGCCATCAATAGTGAAATCAACACCGTTAAAGCAACAGGCAGTCTGTCCCTTCTCCTGTTACATTCTTTCCCTCTATAAAGCACAAGCCCACCATGCCCTACAGACCTGTCATGATGCCAAATCCTATTAGAATCGTTAAAGTGAAACCAAAAGTAAAGGTGAGCATCTCACCTGGACTGCCAGCATCAGCCACCCGACAAAGGCTGAGCTCATAGACCCCAGTCACTCGGTTACTGCAAGGGAATGGAGTGAAAAGTCAGAGCAAGGTGATAGAAAGAATGGCTTTCACATGCATGTGGCACATTCAAGGAATTATTTTCCCTCCTGATGAGGCAATCCCTCTTAGCCGAAGTGAGCTGAACACTGTTCTAACACACCTTAATGCAAATTCCAAATTTTCATATGGAGGTCGGGCAACCCTAAGCTAATGCACATTAGTTGGCAATCCCTATTAATATCTACACAACCATGCACCCATTCTAGTAGCTCAAAAATGCCATTGTCCAACCTTTCCTGCTGCCTGTCCTGCCACACACACACACACACACACACGGGTCGCCACATGCTTAACTCTGCCCTTCTTCTGCCAGCAGAAAACGAAAGGAGATGCATCTTTACCTCTCCAACGCTCGTAGGCTTCCACTTCCAAAAAGATTGCGGATGGATCGAGAAGCAGGGAGCTTGGCGTCTCTGGAGTAGAAGACCATGCAGAAATCTTTGGTGATCACAGCTGGCTGGGTGCAGTTCTCCATCTGAAATGGGAGGACACTTTTTTGTTTCAAAAGCATGCGCCTCCAAGATGCAGCAGGTTTCTGAACGGTGTCACGAGTGTATTCTCAGTAACTGCTGAATATTTACAGTACATTATTGCTCACTGGAGCAGCTCTCTTAATCTGGGATATGCCACGAGGACGATCTATGGGTACCAGGCATCTGTGCTAAGACTCTACTTCTGGAGCCTCCAGTGTGATGCCCAGGGGTATCAATTCACCAGCGGATACCTCTCTCGGCACCCACCAGGTCCCCTGCCCGTTTTCAAGTTTTATTTCTTAAGACATCTTTTTTCATTTTTTTTAAACAAAAATTTAAACGGGGAGGCTTGCATGCTACAACGTGAAGTGCTGTCCTCCAGCATCATCTGTATTTGGGTCCATAAGAGTGCTTTTATGTTTTGGTGCCTTGTACTTAGGTACTTGGGCAAGTTACTTTTCTATTAGTCCCTCCAATTTGCCTTCTGGGAAATGGATGTTTTGTAACTGCCCACACCCACCATGGCAGCCATTTTATAAATGGATCTAAAATCTCATGGCAGTCATTTTGTTAGAGTGCTCACAACACTCTGAAATTCAAATATGCCCACCATCCCCCAAAAAGTTGGGGACCCGTGCTCCAGGAAGTGCTATAAAGACACTTATGGGTCTTGCCTCAATGTATGCCGAGAGGGTCATGTAGATTTTCTCTCTGTATGGGGTAACACGATTCAGCAGCAGAGAGTTGTGCATGGAGCTGTCCCACGCTGCTTCAAATTGGAAAAATGTCCTGCAAAGAAAGAGCAAGATATCTGGTAACAAAATCCACACACACACCACGCCCACAGGAGACATGGAAAGAACGATATCAGCAGCAATATGCAATCATGCACACACACAAACAACTTTGTGCTGAATGGATGCAGCTATCCTGGAGTGCTCCAGCCCAAAACCGCTCCCTCGTTTTGGAAAGCAATAGCGAAGGCACCAATGGGAATTCTCAAGGAAGGTTTTTGTGCTATGAATTCTGTTATTTTAAAATGGATTGCATATGGACAGGGATGATTTGGGATACACTTTTAAGCCGTGGGAAAGAATGGGGTGCCAGAAAGGCATGACAGCAATAGAAAGGACAGTTGTATATAGACAGATGGCATTGTGCCATCTACATCCTGCAGTAAACGGGGGACAAGCTTCTAGTCATCTGTAAATAGCGTAGCATGCTAGAAATGTAGGAAGCCTCTGCCCATTTCTGCCTGAATAGTCCCAAGAAGCAAAGGGTAGTCACAGATCTATTGCCCCATCCTCATCTTAGGATGTAATTTAAAGATGCCCTCTGGGCAACAGGTGATGGAGGAAGAGTGGGTGGAGGAGCAAGAATAGACTAAAAAAGAAACAGATCCTCCCTTAATCCAGACTTAATTGGTTATTTTGAAATTCTGCAAAAAGCACTCCAGGGCCATATCTCTTCAGTCAAACATAGCGTAACAGACAATCTATCTTCCTTCCATTGGAAGGAGGTACTATTTTTTGGCAAGCATGTTCAGAAAAGGGAAAAGAAAAAAAGTGAGGATGCTCAGTGCTGCAGGCAGTTCCATCTCTCCAGAAGCATTTGGCATTTCCCATCTAGAATATTACTGGAAGTTTGACTTGCCCATAAAAGTGTTTTCAGTTAATTCTCTCTGTGGTTGATTTTCCACATACAGCCACAGTTGCCAAAACTCTGGAAAAATCAATGGGCCTGCTTGACCCTTATGAAATTTGACTATTTTCCAATCCTGCCTGACCTAAAATGACAGGGGAATATCATTACCCCCAAGCCTATCTTTCTGACCATATATCCCATCATCCCCAGCCAGCAAGGCCATCAGTCATGCTGACTGGGGATGACAGGAGTTTTTGTCCAGCACATCTAAAGCGCACTCAGTTGGGGAAGGCTAATATTATACAGACACCTCTCCTCTTTCAATAGCATTTTCCACAGTGATGGCAGTCCTTTTATGGAGTCTGTTTGGCTCAGTTTTAATGTTTCTGATCTACTAAATGAAGGACATTTTCAGAAACTGCATTTATATGGTGACCACAATATCAGGACATCCTCTAATTTCTGTCTGAGCATCCTCATGTTTCAAAAAGATTTCCACATGGATGTTCCACTAGCACAGCTTACCAACACTCAGTATCCACATAGCCAGAAGCTTCTTTAAAAAAAGATCCAGGTTTCCCCTTGAGTGGTTATGCCTTATATTATGTCCACCTCTCAGAAACAGATCCTGGCTCTTGTTAAAGAGGATCTGACTATTTGTTGATGCACGATTACCATCCCGTTCTAAATGACACACTTTCACAGCAAGAGAATTGGAACATCTTGCAAAAATAAATAAATAAAAGAGCTGAGACTATAAGGTCACTGAGACTTAAGCCACTGGAGGACAGGTTAACTCTGACAGGAAGGAAGCAAGTTCAGGATAGGATGGTTTCAAAAGTGGGGCGGGGAGTAGGGGTAGAGGAAACAAATCAAAGAGAGAAGAGAACAGATCAAGCAAGTGTGTGACAGAAAAGTGAGATAGAAATACCTAGTGTCATTTCCAAGTGAAATGCTATAAGTGGAAGGCAACCCAAGACAAACACATGTACACATACACACATATACACAGAAATTAAAATGTCAGAAAGCTTCAGTTACATGGTGCCCTGTGAAAAGCTACCCAGAGAGGCAGCTACGTGGCAGATGCATGGGGACTTAAGCATGGGCCAGCCACAGTTAGTGGTAAATGTGGTACTGGTGAGTAACCCGAAGAAAAACAAAAAAATATAGCTCTCCCTTCTCTCTCTGGGTAGAAGGGCATCGTCACAGAATGAAACCCAAAATGCATTTTCACATATTAGCTCTCCCCTCTTATTTATTAGTAGAAAATCTGATATCCATACCCATCCTGTTAAACTTCATTACCCTGTGTTATCAATAGGATGTCAAGTATTTGTCTTCAGTAGAGCATGATTCTTCTCAAAATTCTGATTTTTCAATGTGGAAAATATACTAACTGTGCAAGGTGAGATTTACACAAACAGTAGCTTTCACCCCACTTCCCAAGAAAAGATTCCAAATAGAAAGGAATCACTGAAAACCAACATTGTTAGGAAGTGATATTGGGTGGGGCAGGGGTGTGTGTGTGTGTGTTTTAAGTCCAACATCTAGGATTCTGCAGTCAAGACCAGCCTTCTGCAACCTGGTGCCCTCCCATGATATTGGACTGCTATTCCCATCATTCCCAGCCAGCATGGCCATGGAGGGCACCAGGTTGTGGAAAGCTGGCCAAGAACTTAATAGGGAACGCCATCCTGCGAGGGTTTCAAATCTAGAAGCAAGGACTATGGAGTACTGGCTTTGGTTGCTCATGGCTGTGAGAATCACAGTTATGGCACTGTATTATGGCCTGATATTGAGGGTCTTTGCAGAGAGAACCTTTGGCAGCCATCCATGCCCAGGCTCTGTCACATTCAGCCAACAAGATCTAACCCTTCTACACTGCATGGCATGAGCAATACTGAATAAACCCTTCTACACTTTCATGGATAACAGAAGAAGGCATCTGTGTGTGCATGTACATTTGCACGCACCCTTCCACAACAGCAGAAATATATATTGATACAATCACTTTTCTGAGCAGCTAATATTATTTACGATATAAAAATGTGTGACCAAGGAATTCCATAAGGAGCAGTAGCATGAGTTTCAACAGACCATTTTGCTAATACACCATTTGGCCGATCAGCGATCAGAATTAGGCTTTATATTCCGGGACCAAGTCCAGCATTGGCACTCAGGTATCCAGGCTAGTGCCTAATGGAAATACATGGCTGAAAGACTCTCCAGTTGGTCATTTACATGTCAGTCACAACCAGCTATTCAATCAACGCCAGTTTGAGATATTAGTGCAAAGCTGTAATGGTGCATTCCCAGATACCTCATCTTTTCAATAAAATACATTGGTTTGGTGGGTTAAGGCATGTGAGGTACTTCTACATATTATTCACTAATAAGTCATCACAGGGCAGGGCCAGGCCAACACATTTTGCTGCTTGAAGCAAAGGAGAAGATGGCAGCCTCATCCAGTTCCACATACGGAAGCCAACCAGACTGATAGTTGAATCTTATCACAATCCCAGTGATGGGACAGCATCCTCCACAGCACCTGAAGCAGCAGGCTAGCTTAGGGGGCACAGGGCAAGCTGTGACCTCAAGTACCTTGCTGTTTCTCCATGCCTTCAGCATCTGCCTCCTGAGGCAGCTGCCTCACTCTGCCCAATGGCAGGACTGGCCCTGCGAGGGAGGCTTCATAATCCCAGGTGTACAAAGCAACCAACCTATGGCATGCAATGCCAATAAGCAAATCCCACTGAAGTTCAATGGGACTTAAAAGTCCTAGTGAATGTATTTACGACTGCCATTCCTGGAGCTAATTATGATGGTACCTGTGCAGCAGGGTTGCTGTCTCGGCATGGCCGGCCCCATGCTGGCTACCAATAATATTTTAAAGAGAAAGACCACACTGCACATGCCCAAAGAAGCGCAGCACTGAGATGGGAAATAACCACATCATCTGCCCATCACAATGCAGCATATGGAAGTGGGAACTTCACTGCACATACTGCACAGAGTCACCAAAGTAAGACTCGGCAAGTAGTCACCAAAGTAAATTGTAAATTGCGCTGTAAATTCAAAACAGATCAGCTCTCTGACCCAGATTACAGTATGCCCTTATCAACAAGGAGCAGCAGGAAAGGTATGCCATGCAAATGAGCTACAGCAAGGGGAGGAAGGAAGGTAACGATAAATACATCCAAATGGCTCAGGAAAAAGAGCTGCTCCAACAAACCACATAGAAATATTAAAAGTCAATCTGACCTGGGGGAAATTCTTTCCTAACACCAAAAATGCCCCAAGGAGAACATTACTCAAACTTGCACCATATAGTAAACCACCAATGGAACATAGTTCCACTATGGTACTTGGAATAAGCAACAGAAACTTAGCTGAAAGATTAGGCAGAAAACCACTGAAGGAGGAACTGAATTTTTGCATGCTGGCACCAAGGCAGAAAAGTAGAATCTAAGCATTATATCTATCGGTGTGTATTGATATCTATCGATAAGTATAGTCATCTGCCTTAAGTATGCACAGCGTAACTATACATATGAGCACTCCCTGATTGCAGCCACTGAAATATATCTGATACTCACATGCCAAAAGGCTTGCGAAGAATGTAATTGAGGGTCATGAAAGAAAGAGCCTGAAGGATAATTGGATTTGGACACTACTATTTGTTAGCTTTCTGAGTCCTGGAACTACTATGGATCTCTGGCTCTAATGGGTGTTCTGGCTGCATAATTAACATTCTGGATTACCAGAGACAGCTTTCCCCCAACCAGTGCTCTCGAAATGCACTGAACTACAATTCTCATTGGCCATCTGGCTGGGAAGGTCGGAAGTTGTAGTCTGACACATCTGCAGGGCACCAAATGGGAGAAGGCTGCCTTGGCGCTACGCAATGTATCTGCAAAAAGCTGGTCCAGCTGCTAAAACGCTTCCATGCCACTCTCTGTTGTGACACCATCTAGCATTAGGAATTGTGAAAGTTATTACAGATACAAGTTCCTCCACTGCAGCCTCCTTCTCCCAGACACCATTAAAAACATTTGGAGGGGCTTTGGGCAGTGCGTATTGTAAGCGCGTGCACACACATGCACACACACACATTTGGGACTGTGGTGTCATTGGTGGAAGACAGCAGCTTGCGTACACGACTCCCAAAAGCTTTGGATTGTTTTTCAAAAAAATGTTTGCAGTAAATAATGGAAAGTAGGAGAGAAGAATAAACAAGGAAAGGAAAGCAGATAGTTTTACAGAATTTAGCATAGAATAACTCTGAATTATGTTATAACTAGAAACAGTAAAGAGAGCTACAGATGACCAGACTATCGAAGTTAGAAGGATGCTTGCATTGAAGATTAAGAGCCAAAATAGATGTGGTGGCAGCAGATCCATATGTGTAAAACTGGATTTTCCCCAATCACATATAGAAAATAGTGACAGAGTCTGGTATAAGGATCAAAGGTATGAGACAGGTGCATAACACCTTCCCTTAACTGAAGCTTACCTGTCCACAGTCTGTTCCCCAAAGTGATTTTCTTCCAGCCAGGTTCCCTTCCAGGATCAGAGCCTAACAAGGGAGGGCTCTGCATTCCTCAGCAATGTGCCCTTTTTTGCTTTTTAAGGGGTTTATCAGACAAACGTTTTATTGCACGCTCACTACTGTCCACTCATGGTTTTTCGCATGTCGTTTAGACGACGTCCACCTCCCATACACTTCCCACTTCTTGCCTATTTCCCATCATAAGATGGACGCCTTTTAATCCAACTTTTTTTTTTAATGGAATGTGCCATTTCCTGCTGTGTGCAGGAAAATATGGTGCAATAAAAATAGCCTGAATGGCACACATGGTCTTTGTTTACTTCCTTACTTCTCTGGGAAGAAAGAGAAAGTAATGTGGGGAAGGAGTGGGGGTGAAGTGACAGTAGGGAACCGCGATATCCCCCATCTGATGACATTCTAAATTGCTCCCCAAACCTGTTGCAGTCACATCTATTGTAGCCCTCATGTGTTTCTGAAACTGTTTCTGGATTCCAGAAGTGCTACCATTCTCTGGAACTAAAGGGGAGGCTAGTCCCCTAAAAAACCTGGTGTAGTCATCTTATGATGCCCCACACCAATCAAAGATCTCATGAAAGATCACATGCAAGCAGTAACCCACATATTGTTTCATTATTGTGGCGTCATGTAGCATTTCCAGCATAAAATTCCTACTGACTTTGGGGTACCTTTTCCTATTTGACTTGTTCTCAGCTAGGATGGCCACGTGTCCTTCTTTGTAGAGGACAGCCCTCTATCTGAAGGGCTGTTAGTCCTCTGACAGTCCACTGTTTAAAGTTGTCCTCTATATGAAGGGGTGTCCCATTCAAGTTTGCAGATAAAGGGAGCAGCAGGGGCCTCAGTGTTGCCCATCAACAGGTACCCACCTGGACAGCAGACTGAGCAGGCACAGATGGATTGTATTTCTATTTAAATTATAGGAATTATTTCTACATTTGCAGGTAGATATATAAATTAGCATATGCACATTTTACACAAAGCTGTGTCCTCTTTTTTGGTGATGTGCAAGTGGCCATCCTATTTTCTGCTGTTGAAATCTTATGCTGCATTTCTCAGATAACCTTAAAGTCTAACTAGACGACATGATGCAGCTCTTTGACGGGCTCTCTCATCTCCCTAAATTTTAGCAAGTAGTAGCTGTGGTGTGAAGGGGGGTTTGGAATGGATCTGTGATGCTGAGGGGACGTGTGTTAAACCTTCTTTCCACTGCTGTTTCCCTCGAGCACCATTTTTGCACACACACATGGCAAATAGCAACTTTGGGGGTGTGATTTTCACACACCCACAGGGTTTGCTATCACTCCTCCATGGTGCCACTATCCCGATCATGGATCTTGTCTTCTCTAGCTTTGCCCTTAGGTTTTTTGCAGAGTCAAGGACAGCTTGAAAGGGGGACATTGCTTACAATGATCATATTCATTGCTGATAAAACAGAAATTTGTATAGTTCCAAAATCCTGCAAAATCTCTATACTTAAAGGTGACAGTGGGAGAAACGTAGGCAGCATAGAAATTGATGCTTCTCTCAAACTAACTCCCTCCAAAATGACTATTACTGAGTGGAATCAAAAGTCATTCTAGACTCATATCCTCAATGGCAGGCAGAATGGTTGCTCCAGAGGAAGCACAGTCCACAAAGTACAATCCAGTTCATTTCATTTACATGAAATTTCACAGCCTATTTCCCTGAATGGCAGCTTGTGCACCAAACTTTCAGATCTGGAAGCTTAATTAGCATGCGCTAATATGCAACATAACCACAATCCAGTGGAGGCTGGTGGCTCTGATTGCGGTGGGGCTATAAATCCATTCTGGGTTTCAGCCAGAACCCTAATGGAGCTATATCAGGTTCTGGACCTAGTTTGGGGTTATGGTTCAGCACCTTGGATAGCACCTTTAGTGTTCTGGCTAGCTCTAATTGAAACCCAGCGTAGATTCACAGCCCCACCCAAATCAGAGCCGCCAGCCTCCACTCTCACGATCCCTAGAGTTGTCTCAGGTCACTCAAAATCTGCAATTATTTGCATGCTGACTTGCAATCAGAATGAGTGAAAAAGTATGTTTTATTCCCATTCTCCCTGTCCTATATTATTGACGCTCCAGATGCCCAAGGGAATTAATGGACTTCAATCAAATATCAGTATACTATAATCTAGAAATTTACCATCCCAGTTTTTTTTTAGTTTTCTCTTCCTTGGTTCTAAATATTTAGGGAAATCCCAAACTAGAGGGGATTATATGCAATTAGAGAGGATGAATGGATAGAGTTGTTTAAATGTCACTTACTGAAACATAGGTATTCAACAATTAACTGGCACTTGGGCTGCTGGTCTCCAGTCTTCCCCAACCTGTTACCCACTAAATGTATTGGACTACAGTGCCAATCATCCCCAGCTAGCACAGCCAATGGCCACACCGGCTGGGAGTGATGGGAACTGTAGTCTAACACATTTGGAGCACAACCAGCTGGGGAGGGCTACTCTAGCATCATCTCCTAAGTGACGTAAGCCAAAGAATTCCAGCCAGTCAAAGCTCCCCCTTTCTTGTTAAATATAGCATGCAGGTAATGTGTAAAGATTTCGGATCGTTGTCTCCCTTGGACGTTGTTCTAGCAGGCTCATTGTTCTCAGATCTTGCAATCCGTTGACTGGATCGTGACTAGCCTTTGCCAGCCAGTTTGAAGAAGCTGTTATTCCAAGATGCCTCTTTCCCACAAAGCCGGTTGAACTAGACCCTTTCCCTGTTGTCCTTCAAGCAGTAGTGCCTTTCCCGTCCTCCCCCCATGCCTCCCACAATCACGCTCAGCCCAGCTTCTCATGCAGCCTGCATCAGCTCACAGCTATCCAAACTGCCCTTATGCCAGAGCTGGGAGCAGCGGATGGGGGTTCAGCATGGGGAAGAAGGGCCAGCATGTATTTGGCAGATGTCCGAAAAAAATCACAACAGCAGCAAAACAGAAAGAAAACCAGCCAGAAAAGAATAAACGTTTATGAGAGAGAGAGAGAGAGAGAGAGAGAGAGAGAGAGAGAGAGAGAGAGAGAGGAGACAACGCTGTTTTAAAAAAGAAAGGAAAGAAAACCAAACAGAAAAAAAACCCAAGGACCAAAATGGAGCAAAGAGGAAGCCCAATGATACAGAAGAAAGAGAGAAAGATGCTGGTGTATTTAGGTAGGTGGAGGGAAGTTCCGTCTCTGTAGCATTGGTATCCGCAATGCTGACTTGGGTGGGGGTGAGGGTGTACCGGGGAGAAGGTAAAAGAAAAGAAATGGGGAGGGGAACAAATAATACCTAGGCATATCCGAATCAAGAAACTGCCTGCAAAAACACAAACAATCACATGGTTAGTGTGGGTTCAAATGGGTGGCAACAGCAGCAGCAGTGGCAGCAGTGGCGGCAGCAGTTTCATAGTGCAGCTCTTCCAAAGCCCAAGCCTACAAACAGCTCCTTTCTGCTCACTGGCCTGCCACACAAAGCTGCAGGAGAAAATAGCAAAGCTTGCAAGACACTAAGATAAGGGCACAACCATATGAGTGAGTGAATGATCTAACTCCAAGAGCCAGCATGAGTATAGGGCCTGGATTGGGGAGACCCGAGTTCAAATCCCCACTCAGTCATGATGTTCACAGGATAGGAATATCACAACCTATCTCACAAGGATTTTCTGAAGATGAAATCAGCTAAGCCAAGGTATGCCATCTTGATCGCATGTATAAGAAAAGGACTGTCCTCGTACTGAGATCTGAAGCTTGTGATGCCAGCCTTATTTATTGGTCTAGATTTTGCCTCAGATTCTTGGAACAGTTCAATAATTGCCCAGCAGACTTAGGAAGGCCTGACTGAGACCGTCTGTACATTAATGAAAAAACATGCACCCTTACCAGGCTTTCTTCTTCTGGGGTCTTTCTGCATTTACTATGGGCTCTTTTTGACGGCAACCATGTGATTTGTAATTGAACACTTTCTCTCTTAGCAATGCTCCATAAAGTTTAATGTTACACTGCCATCTAGTGGCAGTATTATAGCGCACCGCTGACTTTATATGCTGGGGATATCCTGCGATATCCCGCAATAATTTTAAATAGTGCATTATCTCTGAACTTTTTAAAAGTGAGATTAACGGGGAAAGGCATGGAAGACATCCTGGAGATTGACGTAAAGGACCCACAAATTACTGTGAGTGGTCAATCAGGAATATACAATAAATCATTCATGTAGAGAACTCTGAGACACATCCTGTCCAATATGATACATTCACAACACCCAGGCAATACCTATGTGCTGCCACTACTGGACCACGAGGGCTTAATTCCACTGCAATAAAGTGTTCCTGCTTTTCGTTGAGCAGAACGAAGCCAATTTGACCTTCTCTTATGCTGGAGATTTTCATTGATCTGGGGATAATGGGAAGGAGGCCAAAAGAGGTGGCTGCCTAGTCTTTGGGAAGGCAGCTTGATGACACACAAGAGCAAAGCGGGGAGCCGAAGCAATAGGTTCGCATGGTGGGTTAGGCATTTCCCCACATCTAAGCTCTTCTCATTCCAGCAACAACAAGACCCAAAGCAAGCCTCCAAAGCCCATGCAAAATAGTGAGGAAGGGGAATCTGGAAAATGGAGGGTTTTCCATTGTCTTCCTCAGCTGCTTTAGCAGACTTTCCCCTCCTCCTCCTCTTGCTGCCAAAACTAAACATCCTTTCTGACAGCTCTGAAGTGTCAGCCAACACCTCAGTTTCCATCCGTGCAGGTAACTGAGAATAATGCTAATAGACATAGGCACAGACATGTAGAGGATGAACCAGGCACAAGCCTTCTTGCATAGGTTATTTCTAGCCATCCCAACCGCTTCCCTGGCAGATAGTTCATGGCCCAGGATAGACCTTTTTCATTGTTGCTGATGCTTTATGGGTTTTAAATTTTGAGTGTAACGGTGTATGCTGCTTTGGGTGACAAATTTGGCAGAGAATTGCAGCTAATAAACATAATGACCTGGTTCAGACAACACTGTGGTTAGCTTAACCATGTTCGGCAGTGGTTAATGCTAACCACATGCAGAATCTCTCCAAGCTGGGAGAGTGGGCATCCAAATGGAAGATACGGTTCAATGTAAGCAAGTGTAAGGTGATGCACGTTGGGGCAAAAAAACCCAACTTCAACTATAACCTAATGGGATCTGAGCTGGTGGTGACAAACAAGAAAGAGATCTTGGGATTGTGGTGGACAGCTCAATGAAAATGTCCACCCAGTGTGCGGCCGCTGTAAAGAAGGCAAACTCCATGTTAGGCATTATAAGAAAGGGAAATGAGAATAAAACAGCCAGTATCATACTGCCCTTATACAAATCTATAGTGCGACCACACTTAGAATACTGTGTACAGTTCTGGTCACCGCACCTAAAAAAGGATATTATAGACCTGGAAAAAGTGCAGAAAAGGACAACTAAAATGATTAAGGGGCTGGAGCATCTCCCCTATGAGGGAAGGTTACATCAACTGGGATTGTTTAGCTTGGAAGAAAGGAGACTAAGGGGAGACATGATAGAGGTGTACAAAATTATGCATGGTATGGAGAATGTGGTTAAGGAGACATTTTTCTCCCTCTCTCCAAATACTAGAACCCGGGGTCATCCCATGAAGCTGATTGGTGGGAGATCCAGGGCAAATAAAAGGAAGTACTTCTTCACACTGTGCAGAGAGCTTCAGCTGTGGGGTGGTATATAAATGTAATAAAATAAATAAATAGTTAAATTATGGAATTCACTACCACAAGATGTAGTGATGGCCACCAATCTGGATGGCTTTAAAAGGGGGTTGGATAAATTCCTGGAGGCAAAGGCCATCAATGGCTACTAGTTCTGATGGTTGTGTGCTATCTCCAGTATTTGAGGCAGTAAGCCTGTGTGCACCAGTTGCTGGGGAACACGGGTGGGAGGGTGCTGTTGCACCATGTCCTGCTTGTTCATCCCTGGCTGATGGCTGGTTGGCCACTGTGTGAACAGAGTGCTGGACTAGATGGACCCTTGGTCTGATCCAGCAGGGCTCTTCTTATGTTCTTAATGCTTGCAAACAACACTTTTAACCCGTTTGTGGTTAAGTTTTCCTTAGTGAGCCTAACCACAATGTGGTTAGGCAGCATGGTTTAGCGTGTTGTCTGAACGGGGTCTATATATACATAAATAAAACATGTGCTAAACCAGAACTGAAATCTTCTACTTGTTCTCTTGAAAAGTCATGTTCATATCTCCTACTCAGAGCTGGAGTGAGAAAGAAGCAGGAAGACCATTCCCAGAATATGCAGTTACCAATCTAATAACCAGGGCTGGAATGAGCATTACTTAATCGGCCTGTACACCCAGGACACTTGCTTTTTTATTTTACTGGGCAAAGTTCACTATACAGCTACAAGTTCTTCCAAATGTCCACTTTATTCAGTGAGCATAGAGCTCTTGGAGCTGATTGGCATAGTGCTAAGCCAGATACCTGCAAATTAGATGTTTGTTGTCCTTAACCCTGTTAGCAAATACCCCGTTAGCAAGACTATCACAAGAGGGAATAGCAAACTGTTGCACAAAACTAGGAAAAATACCTTCAAACGTCTGATGGCAGGTACTTTTCCTATGAGGTTCTCCCTGTTATGCTTCTCAGTCTGCTATTACTGTTACTAAAGAAGCTGCCGTTTGGAAGCACTTTTGTATACATGACATCTTCTGCATCTTAATCAACAGGACAAGCCTTTAGCTGACACTAGTGAATGTGGTGACACTCCTGTACACTGGTTGGTCCCGTTTTCACAGCTTCCTCGTTTTGATTTAATTTTGTTCTTCATTAATGTATGGCTTGCTCATTTGGAAGAGAACAATACATTTTGAACAGTAAATAGCCCAATGGAACAGAGTCCTTGCTCCTTTTTGACACTGCCACCCAACCATTTTTAACTCTTGCTTTCACGAGACTCACCTTAGACAACCCGCCTTTTCCTTTCAGCATTTCTTCATCAGATTCTGCTCTTCACATGACAAACACACTATGCCTTGTCTACAGACTCACTTTCATGACTCCCTGTCTCCTCATTTCCAAGCTCACCCACAGAAGCTTGTGATAAACAGTTTTTGCCAGAGGCTTGGATACATGAAGTATGCTAAATATCTGAATGGAAATGAAGGCTGAGGGGCCCATCTGGGTTGATTCACTATTGACAAAGTGGCCTTGCATCTACAGGAGACACTGGAAGGAGAATCACCTTCCAAACAAGAGGTAAAGGGAAACTTGGACTGGAACTCATGCTCTCCTACCGTAGAGGCATTATTATCCCGTCCACAGTTCCAAACTCAAGTCTTCCTTTTTATGAATGACAAGGGTCATCATGTGTCACCATTTCTTGGATTCACCCCCAGTGAGACGGTGTTCCATGCAAGCATTGCTTCCCAAGCCCCATGGAGCCTAGAAAAATCTCCAGGCTGCTGGGTCCAATGCTCAGCTGCCCTGTGCTACCCATTCCTCAGAAAACCAGCTCTTTCCTGCACAAAAAGGAAGGAGCAGTGACAGCCACTACTGAGCTACCCAGGGTGGGAGTATCTAGTCACACTGCAGTTTTAGACCTGGGAGCTCTGACGTTTGTTATCACCCTAGGAAGGAGAACTTCTCCACAGCAGAATAGTTTGTCAGATATTGTTAGGCTGCTGTAACATGACTTTGGGCCCACCCCTGAAAGTTGTGTGAGAGACGAATGCCCCTTAATAGCAGGGAATGCACCAGCACCTCCTTTCGCTTACTCTGTGGCTTAGAATTACCTTTATAGCAGGGCTGAGGAGCCTGTGGCCCAAGGGCCATATTCACCCCTTGGCTAAATTCATAAGGCCCTCCCCCTAATTTCAAAAGCCCTCTGCATGCAATTAATTCAGATCACTGGCAAGAGTGATCTGTCCCTTCTCTAGCAGCCCTTTGGGCAGGAAGGAAGAGGGAGAGAGGAAAAAACAGGGTGGCAGAAAGAGAAAAGGGGACACACACATCTACTTTTGGCTTTGGCCCTGGCCGGCACTGATACGCGGCCCCCAGTGGTTGACCTGCAAGGGGCTACGGCCCTCAACAGAAACAAAAAGTCACCTACTCCTGCTTTACCGTGTATGGCAGAGAGATGCTTGCAGAGGTAGTGGCACCCCACAGGCAAATCTGAGAATCCCACACCTATGGCGAGAGGCCGCCCATCAGCGGCTGAGCAGCTGCCGTCCATGCAGAAGGCACCGGGTTCAATCACTGGCACCCCAGATAAAAGGACCAGGGAGCAGGTGGCATGAAAGGCAGACAAAGTTGCTGGTGCCAGTCAGAGTGGTGTGTAGCCACTACCGGCCTGATGGATAAAGTGGTGTGACCTGTTCTAACGCAACGTCCTATGTTTTGATAGGATTCTAATATTCTGGACATTCTGTGCCAAGGTGACAGAGTTCATGGCCAAGCCCAAATAGGTATAAGGAAAACCAGGCTTCTTGCTCTAGAATGGCAGCAACTGGACTGGTAAAACCCTTGTCAGTGAGAGAGACACCTGGGGAAAGAATTTTCTCTCATTGCTACTTGGGCTTTGTTGTCTGGACACTCAGCTAGCCTCAGAGTGGCTTTAGCCCATTAGCTATGTTGCACTAAGGGGTGGGGAGCTTTGGGAGAAGTGCTTCCCCACACACTTAGGCACATACACTCCTTGAAGACCTACATGGAGACCATGTTTGCCCCAGGTTAAATAATCAGAGCATGCTGGGAGGACGTCTGGCCAAACCCACCGATCGTCCTGGGAAGGGCGGATGTATCCTGAAGACAGGATGTTCAGAGAGAGGATGTTGGGGTCAATGAGGGATTCATCTCCTTCTGGGGTGTTCCGGATCCGACCTGCAAGCAAAAGATGGAACATGCAGTTTATTTTGCCCTTGCCTGAAGGAAATCAGAGCAGGTTTATTTCTGGGCCTCTAAGCCAGGGTTTGGTAAAACTTTGACCCCAGGGCCACGTGTGGCAATGGGCAGTAAGTCAGGGGCTGTACACACAGACACACACTCTGTTTCCATGGGGAGGGTGGCATACAGGGTTGACTCTCTCCACTTGCCGTCTTTTCCATTGAAATCCATCACCTCCAATCAAGGTGATGCTGCAAAGAACATGCCACACCTCAGACATTTCTGCACTCCCACCATATAGGGAAGGGTCCCCAATCTTTTTGGGGTTGGTGGGCACATTTGGAATTTTGCGGAGCGCTATAAGCGCTCTCACAATATGACTGCCATGGGTGGGGGGTGTTGCCCATTCATAGAATGGCTGCCAGGATTCCAAAACATAAAACCACTCTTGTGAACCCAAATAAAGATGGTGCTGGAGGGCAGCATTTCACTTTGCAGCATGCCAGGCTCCCAGTATATATAGAAATAAAACAAAACCCAGAAGAAGCAGAGAGCCTGGTGAATGCTAAAGGAGGTGTCTGTGGGTACAAAGGCGCTGTGTTGGAGTTCCCAGATATAGAACCATGCTATTCATGGAACGAAAAAAGAGCCAGCAACGCCTAGTACGGCACTATAACTTGATCACCTCTCAAAATTTGCCTTCAAAAGCAAAAGGGACCACTTTAGTGTAGCCTTCCAACCCCTGAAGTTGTAGGGGTAGAGCAGCCTTCACAACAGATGTAATTCGGCATGGCTTTCCCTGGACTTCTGCAGGCCCTGTGTACCTGAACAGGCAACCAGCAGGATCTTGCTGCATCAGTCAACAAGTATCCTCAGAGGCTTATATGACTTAGGACCCTCAGGGAATAGCATCTGTATCCAAAAGCCTCTCTGAAATCAATGGCACTGTTTAGGAGTGGGGTGGAGGGCTGCTCCATTCAGGCAGCTGTTTGGCCTCAGCATTGGCTAGGCCAGCCTTCCCCAATCCGGTGCCCTCCAGATGTGTTGGACTGCAGCTCCCATCATTCCCAGCCAGCATGGGAATGATGGAAGTTGCAGTCCAACACATCTGGAGAGCACTAGGTTGGGGAAGGCTGCGCTAATGAGATACATGCAAGGGGAGAGACAAGCTTTGCTTACCCACAACCAGCTCCCGCACTTCCTTCCAGCGGATGTGGCTACCTGTCTCGTGCACCAAGGTGACCGTGATCCTCCTCTGGATACCCTGCCATCAATCATGCACAAAGAGAAAGGAGCACAGCAGTTACAAGAACTGAGCAAAAAGTGAGCAGGAGCAAAAATGCTGGCCAAGAGAGGGGGAAGCAGGCGGACCCCACTGCAGAACGTCTCCTTCAAGTTGGCTCTTGAAGGAGCTGATACGCAGGGCGATCCACTCTGCTGCCTCTCCCTCTCTTTCGGCGAGTGATTTGACAAGATGAGGGGAGACACGTAGTTGTGCTGTGGAGAGGCTCTTTTAAAAGCACCCCTTTAAAGCAAGCAATCTAGTAGAAAAGCCTCTGGTGAGATCTCAAGCTATCTATGCTGGATTACGGCCAAACATTCTCGAAGTCATTGGACTATGGCCAGGATAGAGGGTGGGATTACTACAAACATAATAGTATCAATTAATCCCTGAGACACTCCCAGGGTGAGGATCTTGATGCAGGTTGATTTGGAAAGGTGCTGTGTTTCAGGCCGTTATGGGAGTCACATCCATTGCCATATTTTGATGACATTCCCAGTGACAGTAGGGCCTTAAGCTTATAATATTGCTCTGTAGTGTTTTGCTTTTCTGCTTTGTGTGTTTATTATTGCTTAATAAAATCTTTAGCCTTCACCCATTAATGTGTTCATAGCATACTGAATCCTAAAAAGAACCACTGCCTCTCAGCAACACTAGGGAGGCAGAACATACCTGATGTAATAGGAATGTTCCATGGCATGGCATTCCTCCACGGTGATCCACAACCGCAGGGATATAGCTGGAAAAGAGAATGCAAGTGAGACAGGACATAGCAGCAGTCACCAACCTTTTTGGATCTGTGGGCACAGTTGGGAATTTGAAAAAAAAAATGCTGTGGGTACCACCACAAAATGGAGCCCATAAAGAATGTGGCTACTCACATAATGGCTGCCGTGGGGGGGCCTGGCTAGTCAAAAATGGTGGGCAGGAGAGAAATAGAGAGGGTAGAGACTGGGAGGGATGGGGAAATAGCAAGGCAAAGTGGTAGAGGGGAGAGAAAGAGCAAGTCAAGAGGCCAGAAGAGGAGAGAAACAACAAGATAAAGAGGTGTGGGGGAGAAATAGTGAGCCTAGAGGCTGGGAATGGAGAGAAACAGCAAGATAAAGGCACAAGTGGAAGAAAAAAGAAAGGGTATAGAAAGGGAGATAAAGTAGAAGGCTAGCGATGGGGAAGTGAGAGAAACAGTGAGGAAAGGGGGAGGGTGGAGAGATAGAGACCAAAGAGAAAAGGTCTGTGTGGATCAAAGAAGATTTTGTGGGCCCAGGAAGCAACACTTTCCTTCTCTTTCTGCTTGCTGAGCAGCTGATCAATAGCAGGCAGGAAAGAGAACCTGGCGCACTAACATTTTTCAAGTGGTTTTTTTTAAAAACTGAAAATAAATTTTCAAAGTGGGCAGGGAGCTTTGTGGATGCCCTTGGGGAATCCAGGATACAGAATGGTCAGCCCACACCATAGAGCCCCAGAAACAATATAGGTGAAATCATCCACTATTACTGACCTCTACCTGTATTACCCACATTAAATCCTGGAGGCATGTCCTTGCCAGTGTTATTTTGCACAGGTTGGTTGAGCATTGTCTATGCACCAAAAATGCAGCCATCCTGTGTTAGTCCCACCACTCTGACTCTGAGCCAGCATTCCCCAAACGGGTGCCTTCCAGATGTGTTGGGCTACAACTCCCATCATCCCTGCTGACTGGGGATTCTGGGGATTGTAACCGAACCCTTCTAGAGAGGACCAGATTGGGGAAGGCTGGCTCAGAGACATAGTCCTATCAAAGAACCCACATTGCAGACAATTCCCGCTGCACACGCTACAGCACTCTCCATAACTTTGGGAATGGTGTTTGGCTTCTTTGCACCGCCCCATCCTTTGCTTTCAAGACACAGAGGACCTCACAATTCTCTTTATATTTCATGGCAGACGGGAAGGTGCTGATATGTAGAAGGAGCAAGGAAAGATGGCGGGATCAAGCCTACTAAGAAAACAGAGAATATTCTTCACAGTCTCTTAGCTGGAGAGTATGCAGAATTCTTGACTCTGCAGTCACTACGGCATATTAAGGGTCTGTGTGGTGGCACACAGATAGCCGGCTGATTGATTCATAATCTATTACGGAAGCACATGTAGGCTCTTTTCTCAACAGGCAGTAATTTTCCCCAGCTTGACTTTTGCACACATTCCCTGATTATTTTATTATTGATTTATTATTTATATTCCTTATTGCCAAATTCTCTGTACAGCACTATGTTGCTTGTTTCCAAAGGCGCATCCAAGACAGACAGCTCCTAGCACTTCCAATTGAAAAGCATTGTGCAGCTTTTCCACCTTTTTCTCTTTAATGGATTCGTTGCAGAAAAGAAGAAGTTGAAAGAAGTGGTGGGAAAAGGCAGGAGGGTTACAAGTGGAAGGTGGTGATTGGTGTTGCCATCTGGACCCTGCTAAAATTCCACAAATGAGGCCAGATGATAGTACAACAAAAGCCTCTTCTGGGAGCACCCCGACATGTAGTTATGAATGCTCACGATTAGGCAAAAGACACAATGGGAGAGCAAAATATGCATGTGCCCAAGAAGTTTCCAGAGTCATTCCTTTCCACAGGTTTCCTACAGTGCAGAACTGGACAACTTCAAGGTTGGGTGATTAGATGGAAATTTGGAAGGCACTCCTGTTCCTTTAACCGTCACGTAGAAAAGTGGCATTTGGTGGATCCAGATTCTCAGAACTCGGCAGCACTGTCCTATGACAATGCACATCCTGGTCCACATGACTGTTAATGGCACAGGAGCCTTGTCCTCCTTTGGATAGAGTCACCCAACATCCTGAGGGAAATAATACAGTGTCGCATGCCGAGTTTTGCTTTGTTTTACTTTTGCATTGGCCCTTCCCATCCCCTGAACAGACTCTGCAGTTGGTGTACATCACACAATTTAGTGCACCTGCTGCATGGATACATAAAACCGGGATGAGTTGGGGATGCTCAGTGGTAGAGCACATGCTCTCCAGGCAAAGGGTCCTAAGTGCAATCCTCGGCATCTCCAGGTAGCTGGGAAGGAGTCCTGCCTGAAACCCTGGAGGGTTGCTGCCACCCAGTGTTGACAATACTGAACTAGATGGGCCAATGGTATAAAGCAGCATCCAATGTTCATAGGCAATAGGTGGCTTGCCAATGCATTGAATGAATCCAGTTCAGACTTCAGTGAGGCTGAATCTGCCCCATAAGGTCTCATAAGATTGCCCTCCCCTTTAGATGCTGGCAGAGGTTCCTCCAGCAGCTTTGCTAAACATATTCTGGCTGTCTGAACCTGGTAATCATGGCTCCTAGGGGAGAAGCCCACCCCCACCCCTCCATAGGCAAAGAGAGGCACTTACTCGCCATTGGCTTCCAGCTCACAGATCTCAAAGAAGACCATCAGGTCATATTTGCACTGGCAGGGGCCGATGCTGGGCCTTGTCATGGCACTCAGCTTCGTTGCAGGCACTGCAAGAAGAGAAACTGGAATTAGGGGCCAAAGGTGCTATCTCAGATTGGAGACTGGTTTCACCGCACCACACAGAAAAGGGAAGAATGGCGAGATCCACCAGCAGTGACTGTCTAAAAGAAGAGTCAGTGCTCAGATATAGTACACACAACACTCAAAGAAGTGTGTGTGTGTGCGGGGTGGGGGGACTATTGGAGCTCATGGTGCCAAGGATCATGCCTTGCGCTTGCTGTTTGGCTATATGAATACATAAGCAATTTACTGAGAGCTCGGGGCAGCCTTCCCCAGCCTGGCGCCTTCTGGATATGTTGGACTACAGGTCAAATAACTTCTGCCAGCATCGGCAGATGATGGGAATTGTAACCCAACACATTTGGAGGGCACTGAGTTGGAGATGGCCAGCTTAGGGCATTGTTTCTGGAGTGGATGTTGTCGAGGAAATCAAGCTGGGTGGTTCTTTTACCTAATGCCAATCTTTCCAATCTTGGAAAAGATTGTGGCCGGCTAGTTTGCAAGCAGAGAGCAATTCTGCATGCTTAGGCACCGAAGCCCCCTAAGGAGACCTGTTGCACCATGCCCTTGGACTCTAGGAATCAATCCCATTGAGGGACATGTCTCAAGTGGGACATTCCCCCTCCTCCTTCTCTTTATCTTGCTCACTGGTGAAATTCATATTGCAAGCACCTCAGAGCAGGAACTTTTCATTGTTTTGCTTAGGTTATTCTGAACACTGCAGCATACGATGATGGAGCTGTATGTATCTATATCCCTATCCCTAGAAACTTCCAAAGCTATAGAGAAAAAGTGGCCAAGGATTTCAAGAACAACTGGATGGCCCAACACCTTCACTGCATCTCCTGAGCTGAAGGCCGGCCAGACACACACACACACACTCAGGGATCAAAATCATCCCGGGAGGGACTTGTGTTTGTTGGATTCATTCACGCTTTCATACAGACTAGATTTGAGAACAGCAAGCAAAGCAATGCTGTTCTAGATGGTGTCCCATTTCTCTCTCCTCAAACCTCCAAGACAAGAACCCTGAGTCAGGGTCTTCCACAGCTTTGTCCAGGGACCAACCAGGCTTCTGGGCCTTTCTCACAACACAGTTCACAACTGACAGGGACGTTACAGGGCTAGATTCCTCCCTGTCTCTTATTGGGAAGGAGGAGTCTGTGCTGGCAGCAGACAACAGGAGCCCAGAAAAGGCTTCCAGGATTTCACCAGCAAGTGTATTGGGTACCAGGCCTTTAATCAACTGGGGGGATTTCTCATATTCTTCATAGGTGACACAGAGAGCACAAGACAAAATGAAGCAATTATGCTTTGATACCTACAGCCTGAGCAGGGTATGTGAGAGACACAGGCACATCAGGCTACCAAGGCAGCGACTAGCACAATGCCAGAAAAGGGGTAGAAGCGACTCCTCCCTGCATTCTGGGCATTGTTCATTTAGGCAACGAGTCACACTGGTGTTTCTCTCTAAGCTCTTTTGCCTCAATTTCATCTTCTCCCAGACAAACAAAACAGGTTTGTGGGGGGTGACCTCTTCCCCACAACCTCCTGCCCTTCTTGTTCCTAACAAACATGCCATATGAGGAGTAATCTTTCTCCTACCTGGTTTGGATAATGGCATGACACGGGGGAAATGGCGCCGAGATGGTCTTAGGGGGCTGCAGAGAGAAGGAACACAAATTATGTGAAAATATATGATAATCCATCCCTGTAGGCCCAAAGGACAGATCTTTCTGTGTTACTTCAACAAGAGTTTGTGTTGGTCAAATAGTGGGGAAATGAGCCCATGGGGACTGAGAAGTTGCCCCAATCTTTGCCAGTGGAGCCTGGTGGTTCCTATGTCAGTGGGGCAGTGAATCCACGGAGAGGGTTCAGCACCTTAAATGGCTCCTTTAGAGTTCTGACTGAAACCCAGAGTGGATTCATTGCCCCACTGACATAGGAATCACCAGCTTCCACTGCTCCTCACCACCCAAGAATATGAAATTGCAACCACATTTTTAGCATTGATGTTGAGTGATTGACTTTTCTTGCCCATCTGACTGACTGTTCACATGATGCTCCAAGAGACTTGTCATGTCAAGACCTGTTTAGCTTTAACAAAGTTAATGAAACAGCATCATGTGACTTTGTACCATTCCCTGGTTTGGAATAATATACCTGGACATGTTTAAGTTGTTTTACTACAAAGCACAAATCCTTGTCACTGAATACCGGAACCTGCTCATGATCAGGGGCACAGCTAGGCTTGGACCTTCTGACCCAAGTCCAGGGTCCTGCAGCCCAGGGTGGGCCCTAATGACCACCCACAGAGTAGCAAGTAACGGCAGCATGCTCAGGCCCACTGGGACTGACAGTGTTTGTCACAGCATGCTTTCTTTTTCTTTAGAAACAACACGGTTTTATAGTCAGGGGGGAACTGGCTGGGAATGTACATGGAAACAGAAGTTTATTGTATTAGTTTTTCTTTAAAATAGATATTATACTTTTCTACCACAAAAGTCATCAGGACAACAGGAGCAAATTCCATTTTATCCCATTAATCATGACAGGGTCATGATTTAAATGAATTTAAAATGTGCAGCTGCACATGCACAGAGTATTTCTTTTTAAAAATAGGATTGGCACAGTTTTTATTCTTTCTTTTTTCTTTTATTGCTGTAACATACTAGGAATGTAGAAACAGTTGTAAACCATAGAATGGCATGGTGGGGGGGTGGGGCATGGCAGTGAAAAGACAAATGTTAGTTGTGTGCTTCACAACTGAAAGAATACACACAGCTGTCTAAAATGGGAGCTATAAAGCCATTAAATCCAGGGGCTAAAATTACCTAGCTGCACCACTGCTCAAGATAAGGTCAACGGACTGAGACCCAATGACTTCTTTTGCAGTAGCAACAGGATCCACGAATCACAAAATGGACATAACCTGTATCATGATACCATTTTGTGCGTACCTGTGGGTAGTTTTTGTTTGGTATTTTTTATTATTCTTTTGTAAACCACTTTGGGATATGTTTCAAATAAGAAACAGAATAAAAATGTTGCTAATACAATCAATCAATCAATCAATCAATCAATCAATCAAAGCTACACTTTGACAAGCCAAGAACAATTCCATGGCAATGGCAATTGTTATGGAAATGACACACTTACCTGAGGACATCCTTGCACAGAGGGGGGAAAGGATGCTGCTGATAGTGTCCAAAAACCTCAAAGACAATTGGCTGGCTCTTAATGTACTCAATGAAAGATTTGGTGACCTCCACTGCAATCTGAAAGACAGGACAGTAGGGGATGAGAAAACTCAACTTACATAGCAGGACAGATATCTTGAAATGCTAACTAAATGGGTAGGATAGATAACGCTTGCTAGAGTATCTACAACTCCCCATTCACTTACAGCGCATTCCTATGGGTGAGGAGGCTCCATTCTGGCCAAAGCCTTGTCTAGTCATATAGAATACAAGCTCCCCATCTGTATCCATATTATCAAAAATTACGTCTGGTTTCTCCCTTTCTCATATGTGCAGAAAGGAATCGTTTGTACTGCTGTGTTGGTGTGACATCCTGAATTGGTGCATAACAGCAGCACAATGATGTGGGGCATGACAGGCAATGGCAGTGGTTACGCCCCATCTTAAACATTTACTTGCTGGGGTAGCACATCGAATAATATAATATGGATTATATTAGATCATTCCTAATATGCGTAGACCTTACCATATACCTTTCAGCTTGAGTGGCAACTGTTGCTATGAGTGGTTCTTCCTCACACAGAAAGAGGTGACCAATTGTTCCTAACATGAGAAGATTGCTACATTCATAGTATAAAAAAGGCACGCTGAATCAAAGACGGTACTTTTTCATTTAAAAACGTATGAAGAGCCATGCTGGATTAGACCAAGGTTCATCTGGTCCAGTAATCCCCTTTTAAAGCCATCTAAATTGGTGGCCGTCACTACATCTTGCGGTAGCAAATCCCATAGTTTAACCATGCGCTGCGTGAAGAAGTATTTCCTTTTATCTGTCCTGAATCTCTCACCCATCAGCTTCATGGGATGACTCCGCAGCTCTAGTATTTTGAGAGAGGAAGAAAAATTCTCCCTTTCTACATTCTCCACACTATGCATAATTTTGTACACCTCTATCATCTCTCTCCTTACTGGCCTTTTTTTTAAGCTAAACAGTCTCAGATTTTATAGCCTTTCCTCGTACATGAGTTGCTCCAGCTGCCTGATCATTTTAGTTGCCTTTTTCTGCACCTTTTCCAACTCTACAATGTCCTTTTTTTTAGGTGCAGTGACCAGAACTGTACATAGTATTCCAAGTCTATCCTTGTTCTTAATCAGGCAGTTGCACACTCTGTTGCCTGGCATAAGAGGTGCTGCCATTAATACCATCTCCATGACATGTGAAGTTGTCAAAAGGAAGCAGTGTTACAAGTTATACTAACGTTTTGAACATGATAGAAGCCAAGAGGTGGGCCTCGTCCTGTGTTCTTCAAGGGCTCTGTCGAGAAGGCCTCATCGTGGCGATGGATAAAGCTGCGAACAAATAGCTTTTATTATTGTTATTAAATATATTTATCTCAGGATGATCTATTTACATATTATGTATCATTTTATTTATTAGTTTACATATTATTTATATTCAGTATATAAACATTCATACAGTTGGGGTGTGTTGATCACAACTAGGTTCCCTAAGCAAAGTGCACGATTTATTTTATTTATTATATCTTTAATTTGACCGATAACAAATGTTTTCTGGGCAGATTAGTTTCTTGTAAGGGACACCCATACACTGGAAGACCAGTAAGACAAGAATCTGGGGAGGGGGGGCAGTGTGGAAGATAATACTCTGTGGGGTTCCTCACTCTCATCGTGCAGGGTCTCTCAAAGTTTTCACCTGGTTCTCTTTCTCCCATAATAATAGTTGGCTCAGCAACAAACCATTGACCTTCCTCCCACTATGAAATACAAGTCAGGGGCTTTCAAAATATAGAAATATCCCTCCACCCTTCATGCTAAAACCACTTGGAAATTCTAGACAGGAATTCTCATCTGGAAAGGGCAGAATATTTATTTTTATTATGTATATATCATGCCTTCTTCCCCAAAAGAGGATTTCTGATACACTAAAACAACCTAAACTTAAACTCTGAACATAGATTAGAAGAGCCTTCCCCAACCTAGTGGCCTCCAGATATTTTGGACCTCAATTCCTATCAGCTCCAGCAAGCATAGCCAAGGGTCCGGAATCCTGGGAATTGTAGTTCAAGACACCTGGAGGGCACTGGGTTGGGAAAGGCTGAATTAGAATATAGATCTAAACATATATTTGAATAGATTGAATAGCCAGTGAACTGCAAAGGAAGGAGTGGTCACAATCCCCGAAATTTGTCTGAATTAGGTAAAGGGCAAATGAGAAAATGGTGGACTGTATCTCACTTAAACTGGCAGAAGATGTCGGCATATTCTGCTGAGATGCTGGAGGCCTGCAGAACAGTCACTCGGAAAGTGAAGATGCTGCCTAGCTTCAAGTGCTCCAGGGCTGCTTCTAAAGGCCCGTCCACTGCTGACTTCTCTGAACTGTCCAGGAGAAGATCTTCCGGGGTAGCTGGAGAAACAGAATTTAAAAATGGTAAACAACATTTCCTCACTGGTATAAAGACCGCGTTTCACGTCCTGTGGGGCACACATAACAAAGTAAAACATATAAGAGGTCCTGGGCACGGGAGGAAAAAACGTCACCAGGGCTTCCGGGATAAAACGGCAAGGAGTGGTGATGGTCACAACAGCCTCATATGGCTGAATCTTCCAGTGGAAATATGGCTCTTCACAAAGAATTCAAGCAACAGATGTTAAAACCGTCATGAGTACCAGCTATCATAAAGATAAACAGAAACGGGGAAGCAGACTTTCACAGTGTTATGACGAGCACCTCACGTTACTTTTATTGAATAGTTAATCTGGACTCGTTTACACATGATTTCGTCATTTCCCGTTTAGACTACGGCAACTTGCTATACATGGAGCTGCCCTGGAAGAATGCTCAGAAATCGCAACACGTGCAAAATGCTGCAGCCAAATAGCTATCTGGACTGCAGTTTATAGGCCTTATTACACTGGTCTTTTCCTAACTGCACTGGCTCCCAATTTGTTCTGGGATCCAATCAAAGGACTCAGTTGTACCTATGAAGTCTTAAACAACTTGGGGCCATGATATCTGAAAGACCATTTCCTCTCATATGAACCTGCCCACACATTGCAATTTTCTTTTGTATTACCCAAAGAGGCTAAGTTGGTAGTAGGAGGAACAGGATTTTTTTTTGTGGCAGCACCCCAACTTTGATGTATTGTCACCTGTTCAGGGTTCCTTCCAAAAGGCCACCCCCCTCCAGCTGAGTATAAAGGGCTCAAACAGGGCATTCTACTACCACTACCCCAATTTCTGGTTGTTGTTTTTCAACTGTGAAATTCAGCATTTTTGGCTATTGAGCTTGCTCAGTCCTCATTGGGCTGTTTGAGTTTTCGTTTTGCTCCCTTAGGGTATTTTTTTTTAAAAAAAAAATCCTTCACTTCTGCATGTTGTTTCCTTCCTCTTTTTTTTCAGTGGCACCATTTTGGGTCCATTCCTGTTGGCACTCACCACATGTGTTTGCTTTTAGAGGGAGTGATGTCAAGGGTGGGAGGAGCACAGAATATAATGTAGACATGACCACACAACTGCTGTTTCTTTCCCAGTATGTTTTATCATTTCAGTAAGAACTACTTTGTTTATCACCCTTGATCCACTGCCTTCAGTCACACCATACAGGTAAAAAGCAACTGATAAATGCATCCTTTCCTATTTTCCATATGCAGAGATCCAGTAAGAGGCTCAAAGCCTTTCCTTTCACTGCTATGCACTAAGTTCACCAACCCCTCTCTGACATAAAAAGATGTATACCTGCACAGGTGTTGTTGTTGACTTCATCTGCCGATGGTCCTATGTCAGTTATTTGCCCCTGTCCCTCTACAATGCGCAGCTCCTCCTGTGAAGTTCCAGAACGGGACATTCCCACTACAGGACAGGACTCAGACTGGAACTATGAGGCAAAGCATAAGAAAGGGATGGAATACAAGGGATAAGTATGAAGGCTATGGGCTCCATCACACCAGTGTTTTATCGCACTCTCGTCAGGCCTGGTTTGCGGTTTTGCAGCACAGAACTCAGATGATGTCGTGCCTGTCCTGCAGACACCCCGCCTCTTCCCCTCCCTTTTTTTTCTAGAGCAGGGAAAGTCTGGATTATTTCCCCCAAACAGAATTAAAGTGCCCTTCAGCCCCCGTGTAACGCCATCCTCTCGCTATTTCCTTTGTTGGGGGTGTGTGCTTTGAAGGGAGAGCTTGCTGACGAAAGGGGAGGGCAGGGCAGTTCTCCTCCTCCAGCAACGTGTTGAACCAGCAGGCTTGTGCTGAGTCATTTGAATGGACTTTTACTGTTCCAACCCCACTCTCATGGCCCGCAGAAATGGAGCCCAGCCAATGAAACCTTAAATCTGCAAATCGCTAGACAACAAAGCCAGAGTGAGTTGGGGAAGGAGCCCACACCCATCACAACGTTACAACCAATGAACTGCAGGCAGAAAGAGAAGGGGTGGGGCGGGGAAGAGTGGAAGAGCAAACAAGTGAAAAGAATGTTTCATTGGTATAGCATGATACCACAAACCCATGTGAAAGCGGCCATTAGCTTGACGCACTAATGAAACAGAACTAGAAATCGCGGAGACAAACCAGGGGGAAAAAGTAGGTGTGATGGAGTCCTAGGAATGGTGTTATTCATTTTCTCTTATAGCAGTTTAATTTGCTCTCCTTTTTAACCATTAAGTCAAGGAGATTCACAGCCAAGCTCAAGCAGAAAATGGACACAAGAACAGAGGAACCAGTATAGACCTATGCTGTCAATAATAGTGTAATAATCTGTTAAGTACATTGGTATTGAATAGTATGCATTAAATGAGATATCAGTCAGCATCCCCCTAACCACCCCAAATTGCTAGACCACTGAAGTCCGTGTGCATATTCAGATGATCACTGCAGGAGAAGAAGCCATTTTGTCATCCCCCCCAAATGCTGCATGTGTCACTGTCATTTACATTATTCCTCACACTGCAGCATGGGTTGCTGTGTTGTCTGAACCCAGTGCATGGTGAAGGGGCTTTATACCCACCCTACAAACTCTGCTGCACTTCGTGGGTTGTGGGGTGGGCATGAAGCACACACACACACACACACCCCACCGTGCCTGGCACTAAGATCAGACAACACACCGATCTATGGGGAGAAGCCAGGATGACTTCTTCCCCCACCACGATTGTCCCAACCCAGTCCATGACTTCAGGTATTGTTAATGATGATTTCCATTTCACTCTGAGAAAACAAACCAGCCTACTCTTTATTCCTTATGTAAATACTTGTAAACATAAGTAAATTTAAGGCATCCATTGCTAGGCTTTGTGGATGAACTACAAACAAGTGGACATATGCCAAATAAATAGTCAGGAAGCTAGAAAAGTGAAGATTCACCTGCCTTCATTTTAACTCAGGATCAACAACTAATCTGCTCCCCCTTCCTTACTTTGTGCACAGTACTGAACTCTGATAGTTCTGAATCTGCACAACAAAATAGTTAATTAATAACTGATTAGATATGGGCCAATGCATTCCATGTAATCCACTTCCTGGGGTGATGCTCAGACTGTGCTGGTTTTCATAGCATACCTTCTCAAAGTGCTGATCATCAAAGGAAATTTTGGCTGTTCCTGACTGCCGCACTCCTGAGCCATAATCTGGTGCTTCTTCATCCGCTGGAAATAGGAATGTAGCCAGAGGTTATAGTAAGGAAAGAAACACTCACACCTCTCAAAAGATTGAGAGTCATGGACAGGGACTCATAGATACTGATCTTTTCACATGCAGCAATTTTCACAAGGCATTGCCCAGCCATGCAGGGCAAATACAGTCAACATTTAGACTGACATCAATCAAATATTGTTTTTGCATATTGCAAACTGCTTCTCTAGATAGTTCCCATGTGTCCAACCAAACTAAGATGAAGGCAGAGTAAAAAGTGGGGTGGGCAGGCGGGCTAGTTATCTGGATGCACCTTGAATCATCCAAATAAATGGGAATCAGTGAAGTTACCACTTAGGAATTCATACATCAGATGGTTTAAGTTGAGTGGGGCATAACACTTGCATGAGTTTGCCATGGGAATTGCTCTTTGTGTCACCACCCTCCAAGAAGTTCTGGCTATTTTGTATGTTATTGGGCCAGTCCAGATGGTAGGCTACTTAAATGGTGCCCGCCCACCCCACCATAGGAATACTCAGCCACACGAAAGTAGTTTTGGATAACAGTCAATACATATGAAACAGACCCAGTCCTAGTACTGTCACATATGTACTGTCCTAGTACTGTCACACAAATCACTTATATGAATCCTCTGCTTTCACTGTACTTCTGCACCAGCTGGGCCCAGCCTAATCTAAAGGAACAAAGGAATGAATGAATATATATTGCTCCAATGGATGCCATCTTAAAGTGCTTCAAGTAAGCATCATACTATCCCATTGTTAATTTTGTATCTACATTCCAACTTAAATCTACAGTTTATCTAATCTGAAAAGTTTCCGCCTGCATCTTCAGGGATCTGTACCAAGCATGATATGTGTTAGGCTAAGTTCTTATAGCTGCCATTGTTTCTGAATGGATGAGAACTGAGTCAACTACACAACCCATCTTTCAAGGATTATTAGAGTTATAGCTCATACTTGCATGTCTTTATACATACAACTTTTACTGAATTTGTAAATGACCATTTGTGCTAGGGTCAGCAACTCATGGACCTCACTGCCCTACTTTAAAAAAATATTACTCCTCCAAATAGTTTCCATAGTGGCTAGGGAGCACCCAAAGGGCCAAATTTAGCTTGTTTGCAAGCTAAATTTGGCCCTTTGGGTATGCCATAGTTGATACTGCACACCCAAATTGGAAAGAAGCGAATTTCATAGCATCATAGAATAGTTGAGCTGGACAAGGCCTATAAGGCTGAGTCCGACCAACCCCCTGTTCATGCAAGAATCCACATTAAAGCATACCTGACAGATGGCTATTCAGCTGCATCTTGAATGTCTCTAGGGTGGGAGAGCTCACAACCTCTCTAGGTAATTGGTTCCACTGTCGTACTGCTCTAACAGTCAAGAATTTTAAAATCCTTGTAACGCTACAGATTGGTTTGCTACTGAAAAGTTGATGATTTTCTCTTTTTGAAAAACTTTATTTCTTTTGGGAGTTGCACTGAAGTTGCCAGCTCCTGATTTATGCCATTGTTACTGTATCAAAACTGAACCTCTTTTTAAATTGTTGCCCTATGCCCAAGAGAATGTTCCTGATCTTTTCAGGTGTGCCTTCTCTGGATCCTGCCCTCGCAAATGTATAGGCTGGGAATTTTAAATTTTCCTTTTGAAAACCTTTTAAATTAAATAATCATATTTGGAAGTATCTGTAGAATTTAACAAAGAACAACCAACAAAATAAAACCCCACTTAAGCTATCTACCCTTCTGGGAGGCACAATCGCCTTTTTAAGCCAGGCTCAACGGCGGAAAAATAAATGGGAACTATGATTGCAGAGTATTGGAATTTCAGGTTCATGCTAAGCCTTAGCAGAGGCATCTGTCCTGCCTCAAACTAGTGCATTTCTCATGCCCACATGAATCCCCACCATGCAGAAGCATTTTTTGATGGCAACTGCACTGCTTGCCTGCACTATGCATGGAAGAACTGAGAGCGTTCCAGCTTGGGTTAGCAATCACTGCCCTAAAGCAGTAACCAGAATAAAGGTTCAAGGAAAAGATGGGCAACTGGCAACTCCAGGACTCAAGTTTATCTCCAGGAGCTTCCTAATTGGCTCAAACTCCCCCAAGTTATTATGCATCTTAACTGCTTTCTCCCCCACATGCTGAAATGCAAGGTTGGGCAACATACATGTATCCATCACTTCATGGATGCAGCAGCAGCAAGTGGAGAGCTGTATGTGTGAACAAGCCACCACAGATCATCGCAAACACAATGTTTTTCATCTGAGTCAGGTCACAGGTTCAGCTGTGACCCATCAAGTGCTGGGTAATCAAATGATGTACCTGTATGTGTGAACTCAAAGGACTCTTTAACTCCTCTTCCTCAGGGTGAACTCTGTTGCCATCAAAAAATGCTTCTGCATGGTGGGGATTCATGTGGGCATGAGAAATGCACTAGTTTGAGGCAGGACACAGATATTTGGGCAAAACCCTCCTCCCCTTATTAAGCACCTTAGGACACAATCCTATGCAGGTTTAGACAGAAATACATCCTACAGCTTGGCTGGCTAGGGAAAGCTGAGAGTTGCAGGAGTTATTTCTGTCTAAGTATGTATAGGATTGTGCCCTTAGTTGTTCATTCCAACATAAAGGCAAAGGGCTTTTCTTCCCCCTCCCCACTTAAAAGAAAAGAGTTACTCAAAAGGAACTGAGGGAATGCTATAAACAAGAACACCTAGGACAGCTTTCACCCACCTGGTGTCCTCCAGATGTGTCGGACTGCCATTGGCCATGCTGGCTGAGAAAGATGGGAATTGCAGTCTGGCACAGTGAGAGGGCACCAGGTAGGGGAAGGCTAGTCTGCAATTCCCCCCGCCCAACCCCCAGCTCCACCCACCTCTTACCTGAGATCGCCTGAACTGCCACACGCAGAAATCCTTTCACTTCCCCCTTCTCGCTGACAATGGCAACACGGTGGACCAGAGGCACAGGATACAACAAGTTGCTGAGATACACAAAGGCTCTAGAAGTAAAAGTAACATAAGGAGAGTGGTCACTGAGTCTCACGTATGAACTTCTCCAAACATACTCCATAGCCGATGGTAGCTGGGACCACAGTTCACCGCTCACATCACAACATGGTGCTGCAAAGCAAAACTAAAGAAAGGCAGCCATGGCCAGCCGGATAGAGAGGGGGATTCAGCGTGCTTAGAACAGAGTTCCTGTACTGAGCCATGAAGCGAAAGTGTAGTGAGTTAGTGAGCGCTAGCATAGCGTACCTCTCGTTCTGTCATCTCCCGTGTCCGACAGGAAGGGAGGGGGGCCTGTGCTGGTGCGAGAAGGAAACTAGAAAAAGGACCTGTGGCAGGAGAGACTAGACAGCTAGTACCCTGGGTGCTGTAATTTGTCCAAGGTCTTGCTGTTGAGTAATGGCAGGGCAAAAGGGACAGAAAAGAGAGGGAAGGTGGGAATTAGAGTAGGGAAATAAAGGCAGAAGGAATGAAGTATGAAGAGCAGAGAAGTAGGAAAGAAAAAGGGAGGACGTAGAGAGTCAGGCCCCTTCTAGAGAGAAACACCCTCCGGAATTTCAGAGAAACAGATTGAGCTGAATTACAAGCCTGCTTCAAATGAGCTCTTAATCTAATCAAACTCACTCGTGAGAATAAAACAGGCCTATATAGACCACACTATGCTGCACCCAGCTTCATTCAAACCACTAAGCTGGGGGCATGGGACTGTTCCTCAAATACTTGGGTTCCTTGTTATAAATCCATGAGCACAAATAGCACAAATACCTCTGGTCAGAAAGAATCTGTCATGGAAGGATTACAGGATACACCAGTCAGGCAGCTGGAAAAGAACTTTATTGTCTTTCTTAAACAAGAACAGAACAGCGGCAGATACAATCATCCACCCAGATACAACTAAGTCTAGTGCGACCTAGTGACTAAGCAGTATAATGACATTATCCACACAGTAGCCAATATCCTTGATATAAATAGAATCTATGGTGAATTTACACAATCAATATATACGTCTTTTAAAATCTTTGAGTGGTTATCTGAATTTGGGAACAGACATTTATGGATTCTGTTTCCAGCCCTACTCTGTTTGGTTGATATTTCATAATACTGTTTAATGTCTGCATGGTATTATTTGGTGCTATTATAGTTCAGTAACTAGTGATAGAAAACAGTCCTTAGCCCTTACAGCACAAAGAGACACCCATTAAGTCCTAACTGAGCTGTTTTTTTCCTGTTATACAGTAATGACCTGCTGCTTCTTTTAAGCCGCATAGCAAGATAGGACAAACCGTTACAGCTCTGTGGGAGAACAAACATACTATACAGAAATAAGAACTATAAGAAAGAAGCCAGAGAAGCCTAACTTTGCTCAAGAAACTTCAGAAAATTAGGAGTACTCCAAACTGGGTTAAGGAGAAATTCCCATGTTGGTTTTTATAAAATTGATCAAAACTCAGGTTGTCCAGGAAAGGTAAGAATATGTATGTGGGTTTATGTAAGCTTGTCCTAAGAGTATTATTACATATGAGGCTTTAAGTGTCTCTTTCTCAATGTTTGTACCATCTTTGGATTTTGTTACATGAAAACATGCAAGATAATCAAATGAACATCGGTCATAGCAACCTTCTCCAACCTGATGCCCTCTAGATGTTAGATTACAATTCCCATTACTCCTAGCAAACTTGGTCACCATCTTGAGACATTCTTGTTCTAGGAGGCATTTGCTCTATCGGGTGGATGGAATATTCATGCATTGCTCCCTGTTTTTAAGTTGCTTTTATCTGTTTCATTGTCCACTGAATTTTTAAAAATGTCTACGTTCAATTTTGTAATGTTTTGTGGTTGGATCCAGAACGTGCCTTCCATAAGAGGGACTTCCATCAGGTCCCTCTGACCAATTTTTTGGTATTCCACCCCATCCATACCACAGTCACCCCATTCAGCAGGGTCTCCTGACTCTGTGTAGCATTTTAGGAATCTGGAAGGGCTGCTGTGAGAAGGATGGAGCAGGGAAGTCCACTTTTTCCAGCACAGTTGATCCAGCATATGTTGTATGCTATCCAGAGTGCTACAAGGCAGTCTTCACTACTAAATAATGACATCAAAGTGGGTTGCTTTTACACCTCTTCTTGGGAACTGACATTCATTCATTTTTTATGCAGAATTTAGATGACATTTATTGCAATGTAGAGGTTTCAGTTTGTCCTGCCATTTTTTAAAAAGATTAGTTTATGATGACTCTTAACATTTTATGAAAATGCATCAGCCCAGTGTGGCAAAATACAATTGTGGCTTCTCTGTGCATTTAATTAATTAATTTCTGCTTGTGCCAAGTCCTTCAAACCATTATCTGTTTTAGCTTCTTCTTTTTCTAAATGTAGGACTCCTACATAACATTTCCTCATAAGAGAACAACAAAGGCTAACCCGGGCTTAGAAAAAGCTCATATTCAGGTATTAAGAAGACATTATGTATTTCCATTAATTTCTCAGACCTGCAAATCACCTTGATGCTCAGAGCCTGTGGGCAGATGTTCTGAAAGGGCACAGGTAATATCACCTCATCAAATCATCGCTCATTCTTCCAGCATGACCTTCAACATCTATTTCAATATTGGATGACTAAGAGGAAGCTTGAGATGTACTTCTACTGTGTACTTCTATTATGATCACAACCAACAATGGCACATTATGAAACAGGCCTGAAATCCAGAAGATTGAAGAGGGAAAAAGTTGGGGACTAGAGAGATTGAGAGACAGAAGCAGGAAGAAGAGGAAAGGCGGGGGGGGGGGAGTCAGGGAGGGTGGGAACTGACAAAGTGGTAGAGGGTTGAATAAAGGACAGCATAAAGAGCCTGTGTGTCATTAAAGGAATAGAGTAGGACAGAGGCGCTAACCACAAGATTGGTGAGGTGCAAAGATGGCATGCTCAGACCAAAGAAAAGCCTTTCAAAAGGAAGACAAAAGTGAAATAACCCCCCAATTTTGCTAAAGCTTTGGAGATAGAGCCAGCAGCTAAAAATAAATAAATAAGGAAAAAGGAAAAAAAATCAAAGACAAAAATCCAATCAAAGCACACTTCACGAGAAATGTGAACGGCACAGCTGCTGCATGGGGGGAGTCAATTTTGTCTGACTCAAAGGACCCCCAAGAACAGTTCACATGATTGGGGGAGAGGGTGTTCCCTCGTTGAGGTATTTGGTAGTTTGGCCTGTTTGTTGATTTAAAATCTCAAATCCCCCAAGAGGAGAAAAAAAAAAGAAGGAAGAAGCCAGCTCTTTCGGTCGGAGACTGCAGGACTCTTCCCCCATCTCCCTCTCTGCTTTTTCTAGGCCCTTTTGCTCCCTTGCTTGCTGCCATTTACCTAAACCCTACTTAAAAGTCAAGGCTTCTTGCTGGAGCCAGGGTGGCCAGATGCAACAGTGCACAGGGTTCCTGCTCCTTTCATAGTTGTATAGAATAGGGAATTTCAGCTACACCTACAGAGATCCCCTGTTCTACACAACTATTAAAAGTGCAAGAGCCCTGTCCTTTTTTTTTTTTTTTTTTTTGCATCCAGCCTCCCTAGCCTGAACTCCAAGGAAAGAATTACCTGCATTATAATCCAAGGTTAGAATTGAGTGCAGTATCCTGAGCCACAAGCTTATGAATGCGGTCCAATGAAGGACAGGATTTGGAGGATAAGAAGATAAATATTTGGTTCTGTCTGAGCAAAATGGGTAAGGATATTGCAAGGACCCAGGCAAGTCTTTGGCAGAGACTAAAGTCACCCAGTAAGGTTGTGCCTCCTCATTTGTACAGGATATGCAACCATTGCCAGAATAGGCCAATAGCAAAGATGATGGTGTGGTGGGGAATCTACATTTATTATCAGCACACTCAATGTGCAGTCCCAAGACAGAAAGGTTGAAGCCTTTCACAGCCGTACTTGGAAATGAGAACTGCCCAGGTTTGCTTTGCAAGGATAATTCCACTCTAGGACTCGTCTCTGCTAAACTGCAATGTGGCAGAAATATCTCCACAAGACAACTATAGCAAGTAGCGTTGACCCTATGAAGTGACATTGGGTGGCCATGTAAACAGCAAGGGTTCTTTCAAACACATCCTGGAGCTCATCCTCAAAAATTAACCTGCTCCCCACTGCAGCTGTTGGCTGAAATCCTAACTTATCTGCTTTGCCAAAGTTAAATGCCCCAAATTCCAGTCTTGTGCTATTGACCACTCCATGCTTGCCCAGTATTTTCATGCATGTTTTCAGGGCTTACTTCTTGCTTCTAAATTCCAGTTATACCATCAACTACCCTTCTCTCTGGAAAGACATCCCAGTGTTCCTTTATTTCAGAGATACATCTTAGTGCCCTCTCTACCTCCTGTACCAGAGTCATCAGGGAACGGAATTAAATCCGTGATACTAACGCACAATGCAGGTCCCAAATGCAACTACTAACTTTGGTGGCCAGCCAGGTTCTGTGATATCCACTGAGGACTTTTAGCCTTTCTAGAAAATGCCCTCTTCTATTTTTCTTACTGCCACTTGTCTCACGGTGAGGTTGATTCCTCCTTTTACATATCTATCTATCTATCTATCTATCTATCTATCTATCTATCTATCTATCTGCTCAGGCTTGTTATTTTTGCCCCATTCTCTCTGGACCTTCTTAGAGCTCACCTGTCCCTGAGTGCCTTAACATGGGAAAGCAGGTCTCTTATGCGAAAGAGCTAGTTCCTTCCCAGCATGCTCTCCTAAGACCTCACCAACCTTCCTACTAAACTGAACAGGGGGGAGCGGTCGTAAAATGGATCCTGGCCATCATACAGCGGGTACTCCGGAAAGATGTCTTCCTCCAGGTCCTCCTCCTCCTCCTCCTTCCCCACGTGCTGCTCGTCAGCAGGCTCGGTGATGTCGGAGTCAGGGTTCGAGAAGGTGGGGGAGGGGGTGAGATCAGCCATGCGCTCGCTCATGCATGTGTTGAAAATAGGAGAGCTGTTGCAGCCAGAGATATCTGAACTAAGGTTAGTACAACAAGATAGGAGACAGGTTAACACCAGCTATTCCAAACACACACACACACAGAGAGACTAGGCTCGCTTTGCCTTTTCTTTTAAACCAAGCAGCAGTGTTAATAAGGAGGGGAAGAGATGAAAAATCTCCCAGACCAAACACATCTAACAGAGGAGCCACCAACACCATCAGCTGAGAACTGTGAAGATCCAATGCATTGGATGGGAATCCCCCAACAACCTTCACTGGAGCAAACATCTTGCTTTCTAAAATAAGGCTCTTATTTTAGAGAGAAATTCCACTGTGAATCCTTGCAATAAAACTGATCATAACTTAGATGCACCCAAATTTCTTAGAATTCAATGGCAGACACTTTCAACCAGTCTCCAATAATTCCCAGCTGATGGCATCACGTTTGTTGTCTAATAGTTGCATGGGAAGCACATGAGAACACACAGTATATACTAGGCAGTATATAGGCAGATATTCACACTGCACACAACACGCACGCCACACACACACACAAATGTACACATCCTACAGCAGGGTTTCTTAGCTGCATCTCGAACTGCAAGCTCTCTTTTTTCCGATCGAAGAGCACAGTACTCCCAGCCAGCCAGGAGGATCTTCTACATAGCAATATGGTACAGATAGATGGTGACGGTCCTATGATAGTCCTATGTTTGTGATGGTTCCTACCAACCCAAAGATCACAGCCTACAAGCAGGCAGTCCTGATTGAAGGGCTACAACTTAAATTTGTACAAGCCTCTACAATGTGGAGTAAGGTGGTCATCCTGTATCACGGAGAGGAGAGGCTATAAAAAAATTCTGTTGACCTTGCTGTAGGAAATTGGAGCCATCAGTTGTGGTGTTAAGAAGGGGAGCATACTCTGGAAACTGCATTTGGATGTCAGGCATAGCTTTGTGAAAGGGCTGTGTTGGATGTGTGTGTATGTATCTATGTGCAGCTCACATTAAAAAAAAACCTCCCCACACTGATATAAATGGAAGACTACCCACTCCAGTATATAAACCTGGAAGGCAGAGAAAGATCCCTCCAAAGAGTGAGATGCTATACAATTGTCTTGATGTATGATCAAATCTCCAGATGCTTGGCAATCCCTGCACCACTGTAGAAGGAGAGCTGGTACTGCACAACACCCACTTCCTTCCTTTGGATCTTTTTGGTTTGGCATGAAACGTCAACAAAGGCAGATCAAAGCTCTCACCTGCCAACCAGCCTGAACCAAGGGAAGCGGTCATAAAAGGGGTCTCCGCCTGTCACCACATTATCACAGTCTTCTATAACACTAGAGGGCACTTCAGCCGCCCGGTCATACATCTCCCGCATCAGGTCCAACCTCTGCCTGCAATGGTACAGAAAACAAATTTGTTCTCATAATGGTGGCTGAGTAATTCCCCACTGGCCTACTTGCACCCACACCACTGGCTTACCTGCATGCCCTTAGAAGCTGATGAAGAATCCTATTCTACTCACTAGACACACTAATACATGGGGGAAATTCTACATCCTTGTTAAGGCAAGTAATTTAAAGAAAGCCCCTCAAAAGCCCCAGGAGAGGAAGCCCTATTTGCACAGAGTTTATAGTAAGGACTTCTTTTTGCAGAATTTGGGCCTGTTTGCTCATGCACTAGAAGCTGTCATTCAACATGCTGAGAGTTGATGGATGCATTACTGCTCTGACATGTGCAGAATTCAGATTTCAGCCCATGTGATGAACTAGTCAACATGTAGATTGATCAGTGGCATGCCAGGCTCAACCTAGCTTTAGCATAACTAAAAAAGATCGTATGAGATCCCTGCATGGAATCAAATAGCAATGTGAGCCATTGTGGTCATCCTGGATTACAGAAACTACAAGGAAAAACATTTCCTTTGACTTTACGGTAGAGAATTCCTGCCATAAGTGGTAGTATTGGGAAGGAGTATACTTTGGACACCATGCACAGAAGACTGGTTGTGCTGGCTGATGTGTGCATGATGAAACAAACCTCCATTCCCAAATTCAACCCACTTTGCCCAATGGTGATGCACTGAAGTGGTCGTGTCAGCCAGCCCTGAAATAATCCAGTAAGGCAAGATAAACACATGCTTACAGGTAAATGCCCTTTAACTGTTGCACCGTTGGCCTATAAGAGGGCTAGCTATGATGCCAGATGATAACCCCATGCCCTGTGTCGCCTTTCTTCCAAAGCTCCCCTGCCTCTTGGTCAGCCAGACAGCTCTCTGTGGTGCAACTAAGGTGTTTCTGCATACCTGAGTTTCTCCAGAGTCCAGTAATGGGTTGCTCCATTCTTCTGGTCCTGCACCTCCACTGCCACAATGGTCCTTGGGAAAGGACGTTTCTCACGGTCTTTGGCAGCATCCGGAGGAAGCAGGTCCGGAGGAAGAGGTGAGTATAGGGTGTCTGTGAGAAGTACGAACTGAAACTGAACCTGGAAGTGAATGATCAGTGTTGCTGGTTAGCATTGCTTCATGCAAAGAGCACAGTACTTGAGGCAACCTATTCCATCCTATTGCATGTAAGGTATGTTACTAGGATCTTCACAAATACGAGACCCTGAAAATACACTCTTCCTTAGCTAGATTACTAGCAGTTGCATTCAGTAGCCCCACCATTTCATTATATGGGCCCTTTCTGAAATAAATAAATCTATCAATATTTCTCCAAAGACACTTTTAACAAATGCATCTGGGAGGGAAATCATATTTTCCTTACTGTAACTTCAAGACCCTATGTCCCTTCCCTCATTTATACTCATTTATATGCCAGTTTGACCCACCTAGTATTATGTTACTTCAGAACTTTTTGGGGTCAGTGGGATATTTGGATTTTGAGAGAATGTCATGGGTGTGCTTACAACATGGCTGCCATGGGAGGGGCTTGCCATTCATTAATGGATGCTATGGTGGTTATGGCCAGTCACAAAACACTCATTTCCCAGAAGGCAAACTGGCAAGACTAAAAGAAAGGTAACTTGCCCAAGAATCTAAGTATAAGACAGAGATTGGTTTGAACTCCAAATACAAAACTACTCTTTAACATCCTAATAAAAATGTGGCTGGTAGGCAGCACTTCACTTTGCAGAATGCCACTTAAAAATATCAGCCATTTCATAAGAACATGAGAATTCCCTGGCTAGCTAGCATTCTGTTTCCAGTCACAGTGAGGTAGATGCTTCTGGTTGCATAAGCATAACATAAAGGTGACGCTTTTTCCTGTTGTTTCTCCTGAGCATCAAATGTATTCTAGTTTTATACATACAATTTCTACTTAGCTAAGATAGCGAATGACCATTGATAGGCCTATCCTCCAAGAATTCACCTAATCCTTTTAAAAAGCCATGTGAGCTAGCAGTGATTGGTACACATTATGTGGTAGCAAGTGGCAGACGTTCGATATGTATTGTGTGAGGAAGCGCATCTTTTTGTTTGCCCTAAGCCTACTGCCAATGATGTTTATAGGCTGACCTACTATTATGAGTTGGGGAGCAAAAAATTTCCCATATCCCAGGGGTGCAGAACCTCTGGCCTGCCTGGGAGCCAAATCCAGCCCTGTGGGGGTCCCCAGATGCCCACACCTCCTCCCTGACACCACTCCCTTTTCCCTGACTGCCAATCATTTCCCAGCTTTTGCACATTTCCCCCCTCATTCTAAAAGATTAAAATGCCTCTCCTAAAGCTTAGTTACCAGCAGTAAGGGATTTAAGCTAAAATATGCTGATATTTTTGGTATTTTGGCCCCACACTATTTTGCCCTCAGCTCCACCCACCACTGGAATGTGGCCTACAAGGGCTTCTCTGATATTGAATTCAGCTGTCAGGCTCAAGGAAGTTCAATACCCCTGCTACACCCATTTCCTTCTTCACCACACACACACACACTGCTGGATCTCTCTTACACCTACAGGTTGGTTTGATCCATCCAGCAGCCTTTTTCATTCCAAGAAAAAAGTTTTAAAAACCCATAATCCTCAGTGGCCCTAAAAGAAACTGCTCACCTTCTTCTTCAGCTCCACACTGATGGCATTGGCCTCCTTCAAGAAAATGGCATTGCCCCACAGTTGGTCCCGGAGAGAAGTAAACTGGTACCATTTCCACTTCCTGAAGGCCCAGAGTGCCAGCTCAAACTCTCGCTCCGTCCACTGAACTGTTGAGATAAAAGACTCCACAAGATCACTCCCTTCAAAGAGCAACTTTTTGTCTGTGCTTCCTGATTATAGCTCATGCTATTCTCCTCCTTAAACAAATGCTCTTAACAACAGGATGTTAGAACAAAATTTGGTCCTGGGTCCAATGGCTTTCAGGCAAATATCTTGAATTCTTTTAATACCATGGACTTCATTAAGAGCATAAGAAATGCCCTGCTGGATCTGAACAAAGGCTGGTTTAGTCTAACGCGTATGCGAAGCTGCTTATTCTAAGCCTGCAAACAGGACTCTAGAAAAAATATGCTCCAAGGAGTGCTCTGAGTAACCCACTTTCCCCAACTAGCTAACCTCCCAACAGTCACCCTATGAAGGCTCCAAAGAAAGCAAGAATATATTATTACAATATGATAATATTGTATGCAAGAGCTTTGACTGATTATAGTCTTTTGTTCCTGCACCTGTCTAAGCCTGTAGTTGATATTTGATCTCCTGGCTCTGCTCTGACTTAACCTTGCTTCTGAATAATACTACTTAGCGTACCACTCACACTCCAGTGCTTATCCAAATATACATGCATACCTCATTGTATAACCACAATCATTCCATAATATGAATAACTAGCCTAACAAAAGCAGCCCATCAAGCAATGCAATATGTTTATTTTGTTCATATAGCTGATTTAGGTGCAGCAAGTCTGTAGCACAGTGCCACAGGATTCTTCCTGCTGAGCAATCCTTCCCCTCATAAATTGTGACATAAAACATATACATGCTTGATGCTTGAGGGGAGCTTCTTCTCCTCTTGGCGAAGTATACAGAAACAGAAGACTGCTTCTCACACAAGACCATAGGTTCCACATAGACCTATGGTCCGATTGGAGTCCACTAGGAGAAGAGCCTTCAGTGTGGTCGCCCCCTTCATATGGAACTCCCTGCTTCTGGTCAGGCGGGCACCAACTTTATATTCCTTCCAGCGCTTCCTGAAAATGTTGTTCCAGGAAGCCTTCAATGACCAGCTGCAGTTTTATTTGCACTTATAAAAATGTATTTTAAGGTGTTTTTATTCTGGTTTTATTCTTTTATTCTATTTGTTCACGACTCCGAAATTCTTGAATGGGGAGCAGTATATAAATATTGTAACAAATAAATAAATAAATAGTCACCTCACCACAAAATACAATATGCAATTCTTGGGTATCATTCAGTGCTCAGTCTGCTTTAAAATACTGCTTCCAAGCATTTTAAGAGCATCATCACATGGAGGAAAATTGCGTTTCCTACCGTCACTTCTCCGCACTTCCTCCTTCTTCCCAGACAGGAAAGAGGAAGTAAACAAAGACCATGTGGCCCATTCAGAGGCTGTTTTTATTGTGCCGCTTTTCCTGCACACAGCAGAAGATCGCAGCACATTCTGTTTTGTGTGTGTGTGTGTGTTTTTAAAAAAAGACGGATTAAAAGTGGTCTATTTTGCTATGGAATAATGAGCGGAAGGAGTGAGAGTAGCGCAGGAGGTGGATAATATCATCTAAAGGAGTAGGCACATCCATAAGTGGGCATAGCGAGTGCACGATAGAATGCTTGTCTGATGAACCTCTAAGTGTACAATTCACAATCACCATAGCTTGTATGTACTTTGTATTTGGGTATTTGTAGCAAAAAACAAATCACTGCAGGTAAAGTTGCCTTTTGCTGAGTTCTTACCTTCGTCCTCGGGTTCCTCCTCTTCCTCATTAGCCTCTGGGTAGTATCTTGAGTCCATCTGCTTCTGTAAAGCCTCCAATTTACTTTCATAATCCTAAAAGGACAGGCAGAGTCAGTGCCTTCTTTGGGCCTGCTGTATTTCCCTTCTATGTAAAGCTGAGAAATGATCCCATTCTTGTAGTCAACCAATCCTTCCCTTTCCTTAGCAGTCACCATTTTTGTTTAGCCAACTATAGAGTTTCATGAGACACAGCTATATATAACCAAAGAGAATGCTTCCAACCAAAGATGGAGACAATTATGTGGCATCTTTGACCTTTGACAAAGGTGATTTATGAAACTGTGTAAGAATTTGGCCTGCAGGGGATGCAATATCAACAAATCCTAGTTACTATTGCTCTTGCAAACTAGGTGCACAAGGTGTCTGGAAGGCTGACCCTGTTTTGAAAATAATGATCTCCACTGTCAACCACACTGTAGCCTGTCAAGTGTGCAAAAAGCAACCTATTTATTACTTACAAGTCTTTGCTGCTCCAGAAGGTAATTTGCCTCTTCCCTTTCCTTCCGGTATTGGTCCTCCAGTTCCTGAAGCCTACATAGAAATTGAAATGACAAAATGACAAGGCAGGATAAAATGACAAAGCAGTATGGATAGTATGGAGCAGTGCTTGGAAGGTTATCACACAGAGGAGGGCCAAGATCTCTTCTCAATTATCCCAGAGTACAGAACACGGAATAATGGGCTCAAGTTACATGAAGCCAGATTCCGGCTGGACATCAGGAAAAACTTCCTGACTTTTAGAGCAGTATGACAATGGAACCAATTACCTAGGGAGGTGGTGGACTCTCCCACACTAGAGGCATTCAAAATACAGCTGGACAGACACCTGCCAGGTATGCTTTAAGGTAGATTCCTGCATTGAGCAGGGGGTTGGACTCAATGGCCTTATAAGCCCCTTCCAGCTCAACTGTTCTATGATTCTATGATTTCCTATTCACTGCCACTTCGCCTTCTCCACATCCAACCTTCCTCTCAACATATACATGGACAAATGCAGCCATTCTCCATCTAGTCCACTCTTGTGTCTCCTGAGAAACAGTGGCTCTCAAAGAATCTCTGGTACAGGCCTTTCCCATCATCTGCTACCCAATCCTGTTAATTGGAGGTGGAAAGAATTAAGTCTGGGACTTTCTACATGTAAAGGACACACCCAACACTTTGCTGTGGGCCTCTGAATACTCCATCCCCGCTCCCGAGGTCTTCTGCACTCTTCCTTCCACTCACCTCTGTTCCATTTCCTGCTTCATGTCAATGCCTTGTTTCTCCAACAGTTCCCTCTGGGCAAAAGCCCAGTCTACCGGTTCAGCAGGGGTCTCTGCACAAGGGGTCCGCTCCCGCTCTTGCCGGGCCTGCTCAGGATGGTTAAATCGAAACACATGGCTCTTCCCCATGATTATGCGATTTCCTGGGGGGGGAGAGGGGGCATATTTAGTAGAGGGATGGAAATGGGATGGGATTCCGGTACCTGTTCGGTCCATTGCTAAGCAGATGTCATGATGATCCACTGCACAGGCACCAAAGATGGCCCACATACGTAGAAGCATACAAGTCACCTGACCCAAATGACTTGAGTGCAAACCATGCTCAACCACTGCTCTATCCAGGACAATGAAACCCTCTTGTCAAATAATGATTTCCATGAGTTTATCCCTGTGTGGCAGGCAGCTGAATCATTTGCAAGGCTCTTGTTAAAACTCCTGCCTCCTACAGCCCCATTGCCCAATCTTTTCTCCTGGAGAGTGAACCTACCTGATCTTAAGATGCTGGGTTCTGTTACTTTCTTGCCATTGACATAGGTGTCTGCCCCCTCACAAGGTTCCAGGGTCACCACTGCTGCGGAAAAGGCACAAGTGGAATTGGGAGAGGGTGGGGGATGAAATGGCATGTGAAAGATATTATCAGTGTACAAGGAACAATTGTCTCCCAAGTGTTAAAAATATTGGATGAACAGTCTACTTGCTCAACAGGGAACTGAGCTCTCTGTGTGGGGAGGCACGGTATTCTTATACATATAAGATTAAACCTTGATGGGCAGTAACATACATACAACAAGGTAATGCTTTTGTTCCAAATATCCGTTTTCATTCATTACGATTGCTTGGAAAGTCATTGCATCTTGGATTGTAAAGAACGAGTTTGATCCAAAAGCTCAAAGGGGTACATACATTCCATATGTATGGTGGGCACATCTGGAATGTTGTGAGTGTGTTGTAGGTGCTTTCACAAAATGGCTGCCATGGGGGGGGGGCATGGCTGGTCACAAAATACTCATTTTAGTAATGCTAGTTTAACCACATGGTCATGAGCTACCCAGTACAGGGTTGTATACAGCAAAGACACCCCCACCTATCACATACTGTTCAGCTTTCAACTCCACAAAGCATTAGTCACAAATATGTAATGTATAGGTCCACTTAGAGTGAATTCCCATGGTCCCTCAGAGCACTTCCCAGGGGCCACAGGATACTGCAGACCCCTCCCCCCCTCCAGGAGGTGGATAGAGAAGTCTGCTATGGAGATCGTTTCTTGACTAGAGTCAGAAAACTTTGGGCAAAATGGGAGTGTCAGGAGCAGGTCGAGGGAGGCTTTAGAAGGAACATTACACCAACATATGCAAATTAGCATATGTAATTTTTATGCAAATCTCTGTCAACTGTTGAACTTTTGCTGTTGTTGATGCATTTCCTCTTTCTGACAATGTGTAAATGGCCATCCTATTTGAAAGGCAGGTAGGCCCCGCTGGCAGGAATGGAGGGCCATGACTTAGAGAGACTCAGTTCTACTAACTAGATAGGGAAGGAGGCCTAACTGTCAGGCACTCCGTATGGGGATACCTTCACTGCCAGCCTTTGTGTCACTTCGGAATATGCAATGCTCTTCTTTGATGAAGTGCCCACTGAGGACAATGTCCTGCCTCCTCTCAGCATCTTCTCGACCAACCCTGTTGGGGAAAGAAGCAAAGTTATCCAGAGGTCAGATTTTCAAACCTGCAAAGCATTCTCAGTGTTCTTCTGAAACAGAGTCCCCTGAACCAAATGTAAGGAGAGCTGGAGAGTGGGGTGTTGCTGTAGGGAGCAGCCCAGCACACCCTTTCTTGCTTAGCTGAACTAGCTGCCAGTTTGCTTCTGCCATAATTCAGGTGCTGGTTATTCTGTAGAAAGCCCTGATAGGTTGAGCCCATCCTGTCTTAGTGAACACCTCCCATATGAGCTTCCCTGTCCACTGTGATCAATGGATCAGCAGATGAGGCTGTTTGGGATCTCACTAATGTTCCATATGTATAAGTCTAGGAAGCAGGGCCTTTTTTGTGGTAGTGCCACAGCTTTAGAAATTATTCCAGGGAAGTCCAGCAGACCACAACGCAGGCCCCAGTCCCAATCCAGTTGCACATAGAAAACGATACTGAAGCACAAGTAGTTCTGCAAAATCTTTGAGTGTTGCAGCTTTCTGGCTTCTCAATAGCTTGTAGATTTCAGACCACTTGTCTTCTGTTATATATTTATACTACTGTTTTTGCTCTTCACTTCCAGTTATACAAGCACAGATTTCAGGAGTTAATAAGTATGTTCTATAGTTCTTTTAGTATGTTTCAATATATTTTACAATAAACTACCTTGAACAATATTTTTAGATGGAAAAGGCAGTATAGATTTTAAAATAAATAAATAAGCAAGCAAGCAAACAAACAAACGCATGCTGGGAGAGATTCGCCAACTTAACAGTCTTTCCGAATTTAAGAAAGCTATAAAGACTGATCTCTTCCGGCAGGCCTACCCAGTCGAATTTTAAGATGTCTGTCTGTTATTTTAATAATGTATTAGTTTTATATTAGTTTTCAATCAGTTTTATGTATTTTTGTATTCAGTGTTGTTTCCCGCCTTGATCCAGAGGGAGAGGCAGGTAAGAATTATTATTATTATTATTATTATTATTATTATTATTATTATTTCAGGTAGTTTTCAGGAAGTCATGCCAACCCTACAGGGAGGCATTTGAATGCAAATAGCTAGTGTAAACCATACCAACGCCAATCCTCTGAGTTCGTCCTGACAAAGTTACTATTGTTACCATCTTACTTACCTGGTTATTCCATCTTTAATGTAGTAGAGAAGGCACTCAGACATCAACGGGTCCTCATTTAGGTTGACTAGATGTGGTGTCTGAGGGAGACAAAAGGGGGGAAAGCAGCTAAGGGTGCAATCCTATGCCTATTTGGATAGAGCAAAGTCCTACAACTCCAAGCGTTCCCCAGCCGGCACTTCTTCTCTTCCCAGGCAAGGCTATGCCCTTCTGACCACTCTGCCCTCTTTGAGAGTAACCTGACTGTGCCATAGCACTGGATCTACTGCCTGTTTTATCAGAACATTTGGATAGCTTTGGACCTGCGATAACCAGTTATTTAGGCTGCCATCCTATGTACCCTTATCTGAAAGTAAGTCTCACCGAACCATATGGGGCTTATTACCAAGTAAACATGCATAGAGTTGCACTGCACAAGCCTAATCCTGTCCCTGTTTACCCAGAAATAATCCCCCTTGTGTTTGGTGGGATTAATCTGAGCTACGGATCTGCAAGATTGTAACCTGTATTGTTTGTTCTGGTTTTAAATTGGTTTTGAAATTGTGTTTTATTTTTTAAATTGCAAACTTACATGGCCCCTTTTGCTATAACATGATGGCTGTGCTACTGACCATGACGGGCTGGTTAAAGTCCAGCAACAAAACAGCTTCAAGGAAATATTTCTGGTGAAAAGTGCCCAGCAAGCTAACACCCAAGGGCTATGTCGCTGCTACCTTGGCTGTAAAATTCCTTAGGGAGGAGGGGGCCCTATGCAAGGAATTCCTGTATTCATTCCACGTTTTAGAGCATTTCTACATGAGCAATTTATTGGATGCTCATGATTCGCTGCTCACAGAAGTTTGTGAGTCCTTTAGATGATGTTGTCAACCTCTAGGACATCTGATACGCTTCCCCACCTTATCCTGCTTTCAAAAAGCACAGAGACAATTAGCTATGTTTTTAAAAGCGCAAAATTGGCCCTGTGTAAAGTTGCAGTTGTGCTATAATTCCACCACTAGGTGATGCTGTTTTGTGAAGGTGAATGGAGCATGCAGAAAGAGGAAGTATTCAATTCAAACCACATGTCTGCCCATGTAATTGAGCTGATTGTATTCCCAGAAAAAAAGTGGAAGCAAAAAGCCCCGGTAAGGCAGCAGGATTTTTTTTTTTTAATGTAGAGAAGCTCTGACATGTGGATACTCTTAACTGGGAGCACCAAAAGCAGAAATGACTCTCTTGACCAATAAGGGGCAAGATGTGAGCTGGCACAATGGAAGAGCACATGCTTTGCATACAGAAGGTCCCAAGTTTGATCCCTGGCTTCTCCACATAGGGCTCGGAGAGAATCCTGCCTGAAACTCTGGAGAGCTGCTGCCAGTTAATGTCAACAATATTGGGCTAGGTGGACCAATGGTTTGACTCAGTATAAGGCAGCTTCCTGTGTTCCTATGTGTGTCATAGTGTGATTCAAACACAAGAAAATGTCTCGTGATACCTTAAAGATCAACCAATTTATTATAACTTCAGTTTTGTGGACTGGAGTCCACTTCCTTGTAGTTCAGTGGTTTATGGAACCAGCCTGGAACATGGAATGACCCTATGATCTTAGGATGTCTCTATGTCTCAATCCATCTCCAAAATGGAAATAACACAGTGGAGGTTGGTTGCTCCAATTTCAGGGGGCTGTGAATCCATTCTGGGTTTCAGCCAGAACTCTAAAGGAGTTATGTAAGGCACTGAACCTATTTTGGGGATCTGGTTCAGCACCTTGGATAGCTCCTTTAGAGTTCTGGCTGGTTCAAATTGAAACCTGGAGTGGATTCACAGCTCCACCAAATTCAGAGCCACCAGCCTCCACTGAAATAACGATGACCTATGCTATATTTTGCACTTAATACAAATTCGGATACAAATTATAAATCCATGTATGCTACTGAATCAAATTCTCTTGAGGAAACATCATGCACACAAAGACCTTTATATGAGGCTTCAGTGAATAAGCATTGTCTAATTGCAAAGATCTCATACTGCCCTAGGAGTGATCCTTAGTTCTGGAGTTCAACACATCAGTACGATGCTAGAGGAAATGGATAAAGAACTCTACAGTCATTACCATGGTTGAATCTCTTTCAGAAAAGTTATTAGCATTGCAACTATCCTATCAATTGGAACACCATGCAAAGAGGATCGGAGACCATTTACACAGGCGAGCGCTGGTAATTCACACTTACCAAATAAGCACCCTTCCGTGAAAATGAGCCTGGTGGGGCTTCCGGATTTGGGTCAGTGGGACTGTAGAATCCCTGCCCTTCTCTTACATGATACAGAAAGGCTACTCAGCAAACCTGCATTCCCAGCTGACGTACTGTGTCTCTGTGCTGTGGGGTACCCAGCACATGGAGTCAGGGGCTGGCGTTGTCAGGCAGCTCCCAAGGTGCCTGCCCCCTAGCTTGCCAGTACTGCGGAGGAAAAGCAGCTGCCCTCTCTCTTTAGGTTGGCGGAAAGAAGTTGACCTCTTCCAGTGCTCATCCCCCCCTTGCAACACTCTTCTGTCTGTGACTGTGGCTCCTCTTCCTGCCTATTCACCACACAAAGAAGGTGAGCAGGCCACAGTAGCTGCTGCAGCTCCCCTTCCCCTTCTGCCAATCACTCACCTGCTCAGCCAGGTGGACAATCAAGGGGGTGATGGTAGCTTGGAGCAACAGCCGCAGCTCCCTTGCCTACCATTTGTTGGGCAGTGGGGGCTTCTGCCCGCTCTACTCGCTGGTCCATTGCAAAGATCAGTAAGGTTGGTGGATACTAGAGAAAAGGTCTTCTTAGTAGTGGCCCCTACCATAGGGGATTCCCTCTTGAGAGATCAGGGAGGGAACTTGTGTGCCTCCAGATGTTTTGGCCTACACTTCCCATGATCCCTCACCCTTGCTATGTTGGCTAGGGATGATGTGAGTTGTAGGCTAAAACAGCTGGAGGGCCACAAGTTGCCCACCCCGATGGGAAAATATACAGCCGACTACATCTGTGGCTGCTTTCAAAAAGGTTCTGAAAAACATGTTTGTTCTATCTGACATTTAATTGAAAAGGTTTCATGGTATTTGCTGCCCTTGGATATTTGACATGGCATTTTATTTTATCTGGCTTATTTTAAAATAGTTTAAATTAATAGTGCTTTTATAATTTGATTCATATTAAACTTTTTATATTGCCAGGCACATTGGGAAGGCCATAATCTTGAAAGGAGGCTAATAAATCTATTAAGTAAGTAAACAGAAATAGTCATCTTTGGTGCTTGTTCGCTCACCCACTCCGGTGGGTGGGAGGGCCAGGAATCTGCTGCCCCTCAGAAGCGAGCAGGAACCGCTGCTCCTTCTGATGCTGCCAGGAGGGCAAGCAAGCAAGCGTGAGCGGCAGGAGCAGCTGCTGCCACCAGCATCAGCCATCAACATGATGGGTGAGGAGGAGAGGGCGCCACAGCCCATGGAGGCTGCTGGAGAGCATCTTGCCTTCATGGAAAGGCCCTGCTCAGTGGGTAGAGCTCACGCTTTCCATGTAGAAGGTCCCAGGTTCAATCGCTGGCATCTCCAGGTAGGGCTAGAAAAGTCTCCAACAAGAAAACCTGGAGAGCTGCTGCCAGTCAGTGTGGACAACACTGAGCTAGATGGACCAATGGTATAAGGCAGCTTCCTGAGTCCACACACTCCTCCAAAACTGGAGCTGGCCCTGGAACTCAGAATTTATGGACCATCAGAGACTTCATTAGGTGCTTAAATAAGAACAGAGTACAAGTTCTGGTCTTGGGTTTTAAAATCTCTCTCTCTCTCTCTCTCTCTCTCTCTCTGTGTGTGTGTGTGTGTGTGTGTGTGTGTGTGTGTAATTTCTCGGTCAATGGTATTTATTTCATTTTTAATTTCAAAATATTCGTTTTATTATTTTTATTTAGAGAATGATCTACTGCATTTCAACAGCTCTTCTCAAAGCGGGGAAATTATCATCTGGACTGAGAGGCTGTAACGACGTACTCTGAAGACTAATCCATCAGTCAGAAGCAAGGCAGTGAATGGATTAAAATCAATTGATTGACAGCCCTGCTTATCACTGTGAGCACTGACAGGAGCAGGCGCCCAGCAGCAACTGCCGTGGCTGAGCTCGGCCGTCCTGCCTCTGAGCAATCAGCACCTCAGGCCTCCCTGCGGAGAGGAGAAAGTCTGACGCAGAACCCCCTTCGTGACTGAGTGCTGGACCGAGAGGGACCACGCAATTTACTTTGCTTGTGACATCGGGCAGAAGGCACAGAGCCATACGGCTGAATAAGCAAGCCCATTACATCACCCTTTGGAAGGACCTGGATTATGTAATTCAAAGAAGGCAGGCTGAACGGTGCAGTGTCCTCCCTCTACCTGTATTAGTTGCTGTAAAAGAGCTCGTAAGTCAGCTCTTCAAGCCACCCCAGACAGAATGCAGAAAGTTTCCTATGCCTAAGACAGCGTAAGGATGGTTTTCAAAAGAATCACACAGATCACTCCAAATACAACCCCTCCAGACCAACCTTCTTGGGGGAATACACCCCTACACACTCCAGAAAAACCATCCTGAGTGGCTATGTGGCAAAACGGGGGGGGGGGGAGAGAACAGCTCAAATGCATAATAATCATTACCACAATCTTAGTGAACTTATAAAGCTACTTAAGGAAGTAACATGTGTTGAATTTTTAGAGGGGTTCATGTGTTGGATCTCCCCTCCCCACTTTTCTGAACGATTTCATGCAATTAAATCAGTTGCAGACCATTAGGTTAATGGATTGGACCAACACACTCCCCTAGCGTGCCCAACTACATTGTCCAGTAGAAGAAGAACTACCAAATAGTTCTGTCCTTATATTCTTACATTGCATTGAGGAAATGCACATAGCATATGTCCATTGGCTTTAAAATATCAAAGACTAAAGAGAGAACATACATTCGTAGAGCTCTTGGTTATCTGGCAACTAGACTATTTGGGGATGAGATACATTCATGGAGGTTCAGTCTATTTATTATTCCTATTATTATTGCATTTATATCCCGCCTTTTTTCTTCCAAGGAACCCAAGGCGGAATACATAATCATCATCCTCTCCATTTTATCCTCACAACAACAACCCTGTGAGGTAGGTTGGGCTGAGAGTCTGTGACTGGCCCAGAGGACCTTCTCTTCTGCTGCTCCCAGACTGTGGAATAGCCTCCTGGAGGAGACTTGTCAGCTTGACAGTCTTTTAGCATTCAAGAAAGCTATCAAGACCGATCTCTTCCGGCAGACCTATCCAGTAGAATTTTAGGATATTTTTAGTATGTTTTTAGGATGCTTTTAGGATGTTTTTAAACAGTATATACCATGTTTTTAATCAGTATTTTATGCTTGTTTTTGTTCCCCATCTTGATCCAATCAGAGAGGCGGGTAAGAAATATATTATTATTATTATTATTATTATTATTATTATTATTATTATTATTATTATTATGTCTCCCAGTGGGTGTCTATGGCCAAGTGGGGACTAGAACCCGGATCTCCCGCCTCCTAGTCCAACACTTTAGCCACTACACCACACTGGCTCAATGGCCATTAACTGTGAAGGCTAAATGAAACCTCCACGTTGAGAGGCAATATGCCCAGTGTTCTAGGGGCGCCAGGGTTCGCAGGATGCTGAGACCTTTCGATTAGCAGGGATGATGTCATCTGCCCCCCACCCCGACTTCTCTGTTCTCTCTGAGCTGCAATCCTCACAGTACCGCGGGGCGGTGGGGGATGATTATCAATTGCTTGGGACCTACAATGGGAGAGGGTTATTGTCCTCATGTGGGCTTCCCAGAGGTATCCGGTTGGCTACTACGAGAAACAAAAAAGTTGTTCTTATGTTCTAATGAATAAGAGAATATTGATGATGATGCTTAAAAAAAAAAGACTCTACCAGGAGGACCGAAGTTATACTGTTTCTTTCAAGCAGCTCAGTGAAAATGGCACTCAGTTGTATAACAGTAATGCAATAATGCGCTACTGCTGGGTGAGTGCAAACTATACAACAATAGAACACCCAGAACTACTTCCAGTAGTAAACCAGCAATAAAATATCAACACAGTGTCATTGCAAGTCTGGAACTCATTCATTCAAATGGTAACCAGAAATTCTCCACATCAACAGACTAACAGTGGAAACAATTTTTAAATTAAGGACTTAAGAAGAGCCCTGCTGGATCAAGCCAAGGCTCCATCTAGTCCAGCACTTTCTTCACACAGTGGCCAACCAGCTGTTGATCAGCAACCCACGAGCAGGACATGGGTACAACAACACCCTACCGCCCATGTTCCGGTGTATATTGGCTTACTGCCTCAGATGCTGGAGGTAGCACATAGCCATCAGGACTAGTAGCCTATGATAGTCTTCTCCTCCAGGAATTTATCCAATCCAGGGGGGTGTCTTTACGATGATGCATCGGCACCATGATCCCCAAACCCCCACACACACTTGTGCTCCTGTGGGGTTGTCCCCACAGCTAGGAGCTAGCGCAGGGTTAGCAAGGAGCTGCTGCTGCCCCATGCACTGCCACTCCATGCTCTGCTGCATTGCCGCGTGAGGGCTGCTGTGCACTTCCGCATCCCCATACCCCCCCCCATTTCCCCCCACCTGGGGCTTTCTTTCTTTCTCCTGATGATGCCAGGCAGAGACGTTTCTTTCTCCCAACGCTGCTGGAGGAAATGCACAGAGACATTTCAGCAGCCATGTGGTTTGCTGGCCCACCCCCTCCCCCATATCCGGGCCAATGGCGACCAATCAGGGGTCGCCATGCCTCCACTGCAACTTTGGAGCAAGGCGACAGATGCAGATGCATTGTCGCCATCTAGCTCCACAGAAAAAAGTTGGAGCTTCAGGGGAAAGCCCTGGGACGGCTCCACAATGGCTCCTGCATCATATAAATGACACAGCACCACTCCAGAGCCACCCTGGGGCTTCCCCCCCCTTTTAAAGCCACATCCTATGATAGTGAATCCCATAGTTTGCTGTGTGAACTACTTCCTGAATTATCTGTCCTGAATCTCCCACCAACGAGCTTCATGAGATGACCCTGGGGAGAGGGAGAAAAATGTCTTCCTATCTAAATTGATACACGCCGCACAGTTGGAGCACTGAGCACTGTGGAGGCAGAAAAAGAATCCTACCTTTTTAGGAGAGAACACCCCCAGGGTACCACCATCTTCTCTCATAGCCACACCCATTTCTGCCAGCAAAGCTTCCCTGGAAAATATCAAAAGAAAGAACGGAAACTCTGCAAACTCTGCTGAAAACTTGGCTTCATGGTAAGAGATGCAGAGGTACTCAGAAAAGGGAAGCCTCCGACTGTTTGAACACAATCAATGGAAACACATGTACATCATTAAAATGCTGGGAAAGAATGGAAAGGGGTGAGTGTGATAGAGGCAAAGATTAGTCTTGACAGCAGCTTCAAACACAGAAAGAGCCAAAGTTATGTGCAGCAAAGTAAGAGATGAACACTCTTGCTTTGTTTTCCTGCTGAACATGTTGGGGGTGGGGAGTGGAGAAGAGGCATTCTAACAATGGACATAACATTTTTGAACCATATCAGGAAAAGTACAGTATTAAGTGGCTCTTATCGGCACAACAATTCCCATCCTCTTGGACCCTCTAGTTGTCCCAAATGGCTAAAACAACCTCCATGGGGAGACTGTTCTGCACGATGACATTATCATGCAATAGATCTTTGGTCACCACCACTTTGTGGACGTTCCCTGCCACTGACACCAGCAAAGCCTGGCAATGGAATGGACATCCTTCGTGAGATGATGTTGAACCACATGTGAAAACACTCTACTGGCTGAAGACTGTTTCCTGTAGCTTTTGCATAAGGCATGTCTAGGGGTGGGCTAACTCACCTACACCCACCTTGGCAGGCGCTCACCCTGTTGCTGCCACTGTCCTCCCCCACTCACCAGGCCTCACAAGCCTCTTCTGATGCTCAGCTTGGCCCAGCAAGGGCTCGGGAGCTACCCGCCTTCACACCGAAATGGCGTACTTGCCCCCCCTGCATAAATGGCAGTCATAAAGGCCCCATTTACGCAAGGGTAAAAGCACAAATTCCACCTTTACCCTGGTGTAAATGGGACCTTTACGACTGAGGAAATTGCACAATTCCCCCCCCCCCCCCGCTGTGTGCAATTTCGCTGTGAGGGTGAGTGGCTGCCAAGTGCTCTAGGGGCCTTGTGGACACTTGAGCTGGGACCGTGCTCACGCGAGGAGCACTCAACTGGGTCCAGGGAGGCCAATGGGGCGGGGGGTCTGCCATGCTGCCAGACCCCATCAGGTGCTCGCAACATTCCTAGGCATGTTATGTGCAGAGCAACTCTAAGAGTAATCAGTCTCTGGGAAAAGAATGAAGATGTTGTAGTGAAATAACACATTGAACCACTTGGGACTCAGATGCAGGTTTTTTATTATGTATATACCAGGTGAGATTCACAACTCATTTCCTACCTCTCCATACGAATTGCTTCTGTTCTGCGCAACTTTTCTTCCCACGTTTCATTCAGCTCGGCGATGATCTTCTCTGTTTCCTGAAGAAGACAAGTTAAATGTCAGTATTTCACAACTGCCTCCTGATTAGACTAGATGATGAATCATGTAGAGCTCACCACCACTTCTCTAGGACAGGGGTGGGCAACACATGCCCCATGGCTGCATGCGGCTTTCCTGGTAGCTTTTGCACCCCCTGCTTGGTTCAGCCACCACTGATGCCATGGAGACCACCCCTGCACCACTGAAATACCAGAAATACTGCTTGGAAACAAGGCACGTTCTCCCCAGCAGAACTGTGGCTTCTGCAGAGAAACAGAGCCTGCGAGGATCACATACTCTGATTCTCTGCAGAATCATGCTTTCCCCAGCCCCCAAGTTGCAGTTTGACAGGTTGGGAGGAGCACAATTGGGATTTCACCATGCAGCCATATGTGGTGAGGGAGGAGGGGTGCGCCCCCTAGGGGGCTCTGGGGGGCACACAATGTGGCCTCCCAACTCTACAAAGTTACCCAAATGTGGTAACAGTCGGAACAATCTTATTGTCACTCCTAGCACTTGCATAATACACAAATGTCAAGCACAGGTTTGCCTTTGGAGGATGCCAGTTGCGCAGCAAAATGCAGGGATGTTAGCAGGTGGCTTCAGAACGGTGCCGAGCCAAAATCCCACCTACCCTTTCCTAACCTCTTTGTTTCCCTTCGGAAGAGGCAATCATTTTTCTGCCTCTTTCACAGGGATGTTTATTTATTTATTCATTCATTTCAAGGTGTGCCAGAGGAATTGCACATTTTCCGAAGGCCCCAGAAAATGAGATTGGCCGAGTGCTCGGCTGGGCTGGCTCCCAGAACAGGGCTCAGCATTCACCATATCCCCTACCTAGAGGACTTAACTAGGTCTTCCTCCCTTGGGGCTTTCTACTTCAGCTGCTTGCTGAGCGCTTGAAAGCTAAGTGCAGCATTTTTGGTTTAGTTTTGTTGTTGTCAAAAGTTCCATTAACAACAACAACAAGATGAAGATGAACAACAACAACAATGGCAGCAACAAATCCTCACTCATCTTTCAGGCACTCAGCAGGGCAGCAGCACTGGAAAGCCCTAAGAGAGAAAGTCCTGGTTATGTCATCTAGGGGGCTTTTCAGAAAGCACAAGCAAGCTAGAGAGGCTGCAAAGATAGAATGGGATGGAAAATGGTAAAATAAGGACCAGTCACACCACTAGCAGCAGCAGCAGCTACCTCCTTATAGAAAGGTAAGCACTAAAGCCCTGCAAATCGAGAAATTTCTCCAAAATTTCTCTAAAATTCTCAACCTTTTCCACAATTTCCAGGTGCAATTTCTTTTGGTCCATTCCCCAAATGAATGGTTGAAAATAAATAGATCGAAAAATTCAGCATAGTGCTACTTCAGATTCTTTCTTGTCAGGATTATAATAGTTAAAGGCACCAGTTGCTGAGGATCATGGGCGGGAGGGTGCTGTTGCACCTTGTCCTGTTTGTGGGTTCCTGGTCAACAGCTGGTTGGCCACTGTGTGAACGGAGTGCTGGACTAGATGGACCCTAGATGTTCTGATGTTCTTATCGGGGACTATTAATATGTGTTTGTGCTGTGGTTTCTTCCCACCGAGTTTCTTCCCATATCCAGTGGAGGTTGTTGGCTCCGTTGTCACCACTCTGGGTTTCAGCCAGAACCCTAAAGGGGCTATCCAAGGTGTGAAGTGAGTTCTGACTGAAACCCAGAGTGGATGTACCATCCCACTGGCATCAGAGCCGACAGCCTCCACTGTCCATATCTCTGCCGTATAACATGGGATCCACGATGCTGGTTCTTACCTTCAGTCTCTCAATGGCTTCTTCACTACCTGGAACAAACATGATGCGTTCGTGGAGACTGGAGACAGAAGCTGCACGGCTGGACAAGGCTGACAGTGAGGAGGACGGGCTCATTCCTACCAAGGCATTGGTCACTGTGGAGAGATTGTCATGGCGTTGACTCATATCTGCCACTCTACGATTATCATTATTGTTCTCAAAGTCGGACATGTCTATGGGGTTCAGGAGGGGAGAAAGAAGAGGGGAAAACACAAGACAGGAAGAAGGAAGGAAAAGATAGAGAAAAGAATTGCAGTTGGGAAATAGCAACATGATGCAATGAGGAGAAAGGTAGAAATTCAACAGAGAGATACGCAGACAGTAATGCAGCTATAGATGCCAGGGCAGGATCCCTACATGAGCTGGAGCATTCACTCTACGCACTGTACAGCTTCTCTTGAGCACTGATACAACAGTGCCTTGGAGGGAACGGACAGCATAGTGAAGATCGAGGCTAGGCAATCACTGTGCCCCCCTCCATTTTAGGCAAGGGACAGAGAAGTTACCAGAGACCCATGTCCATTAAGGCCATGCAGAAGGCAAGGAGGTTTCAGGGGTTAGCACCATTCATTCACAGGGCTGGGTATTCAGAAGCTGAGAATGTCTTTACATTTTGGATCCACCCTAGGAACTACATTGATGGATGAAGAATAGATCCCTAAAATAACCAAACAAATAAGATACTGGGGTCTAAGACAATTGTGAATATGGTTATGACGTTTTGCTTCCACTGCTACCGTTATTGTTCATTTCCATATCTGGGCAAGTGTCTTGAAAATGCCCAATTCAGAAATTAATGACAAATGAGGATGCTGAATCAGCTAGAAGTGGCCATCCTGCTTTTGCTAATTGAGTGTCAAGAATAGGGAGCAGGGATCTGGGGGGAAACAGGAGACTGACTTGCAACCAAATAATCACAAGAACCTCCAGTGAGAAGGAAAGGGGCCGTCCAAATTAGGAAAATGTTCCTCTGCCTGAAGATACTGTGTGCATATTCCAGGGTCAGGCAGGCTGTGAATCCATACAACTGAAGACCAACTAGGTCATGATGAACAGAACATGCCGGTCCCCTGTAACAAGTTATGAATCTATTACTTGTATAAAACTGCAGTTTTGCAGCTTATTGTGGCTCCAGAGAGATGGGAGTAGACCTGGCATTATTAGGTGTGACTAGAACAAAGGGCAACTATGGCAGGCTGTGCCTCTTAGGAGGAGGCCAGCATAACTTGTTTAGAACATCCAATGTTCAAATGGCTCCACAGAGATGTCTCCATTGACTCCGTGCTCTTTATATATTAGTCTATGAGATAATTACTGTTCAACTGGTACCATGTTTACTCCACCCTATTAGTTTCAACATGACTTATTTTCTGGTGAAATGTTAAAATGGCTCAACCGTGCACATTTCTCTAGAGTCCAGCCCCTTTCCCACAGAACTCATTCCTCAAGATTATTTCATCCATTTCTTTCATGGATATTACTATGATAAAGACGCAGGTATCCTGCCATTTTCTTACACACGTTTTAAGTATGTAAAATAGAAACCAGGTGCCAAATAATGGCTGAATCATCAAAGCAGGGAACAGGTATCACAGTCTGTGATTAATCCTCTTATGTTCCCATTATTAGGAATGAAAGGATTGACTGGTGTTTAATACCCCAAAGATTTCCGTTATGCCACAATATGTATCTATCGCATCATTGCTTCTAATAACTACATTTAAAATCTGGACAGATTCATGGACAGTGCAAAAACCATGAAAGGGGCCCAAATATTAACAGTGTGAAATAGACTATCATTGTGGGTCTAATAGGAGGATTCAAATACAGCCAAATCAATAAGTATTAGCATCAGCATTTGTTGTCACTCATGGATACTGCATATTAACAACAGATTAGTTTTATGAGGTTCACGTACAAAATAAACACTCTTTCAAACAAAAGTTTAATGTTTTAGGATTGTGTTAGTATACGATTAATAAGCATAACAGCTTGAATTTAGAAACTGTGTTCAACTTCCAGGCTGTTGGCAAAATGGCCTATTTGAAAGTGTTATTTGAAAAATCAGAATTACAGGCACACCGTCTTTCCAATGTGGACCATTAGATGTTTGCCATTCGGTCAAAATACACAGAAAAAAGGGAAAGGTAGAAGGTTGGCTATTAGGAATTTTCCAAGGTATTTTCTATTTTGATTTGTATAGATTCGGTTAAGATGGCTGCTGTTGTAGTCTGGTGGTATAATAAACCTGTGCCTTGAAGATTCTGAGCTCTGAGACGTTAGCAAAAGCTGTGGAATTTCAGAGTCTCTGAAACCCAAACTCTGAGTGATCTTCCTCCCTGATGAAGGTCCCCTTCTAAATGTTACCTTTCCCTTCTTGCTTGGGCCAGCCAATGAAGTTTTTCTGCCTGACGTGAAGGACAAGATATTTCTTTCTCTTCCCACATTCTAAAATACAGAATCAATTTGATTGGCAATTGAATAGTGCTTCAACCCTAGCCCTGCTACTTCTTTCTTTCTTTGGAAGAAGAAGAAGAAGAAGAAGAAGAAGAAGAAGAAGAAGAAGAAGAAGAAGAAGAAGAAGAAGAAGAAGAAGAAGAGAAACAGACAGATAATGTCCAAGAAATGAATCTTTATAATGTCAACAAGGTCCAACATATATGAGATGCGTGAATTCAAGGTGAAGATCCTCAGAGTTTTAGAAGACATACATCTCCTTTTCTGGCTGCCTTCCTACACATTTTTTTTTAAAAAAATTGTAACAATGAATCCATTCCTCAGGTGCTCTTAGTAAGCCTTTTTGCAGCAACGGATAAGCCTTGACCTTGCAACACAGCTGTAAGGCCAGAAATTAGGGGCTCGGATGCTGTTCTTTCCTCTGCAGCTAAATTATTCAGCCTCTCTCCCTAGGCTTGGCTAGATGTCAGCACAACCTGACAACTAGGCATCTCTCGCCATTACAAAACCTTCCATTTCAAGACAGTCTTCTGAGAATCCCTTGAAGACCAAGAAGAGCTTTGTCTCTGCTTCCAGCATCACTCAAGCTCCAAACCTCTTGGAGCGTGGAAGGGCAGGACTTTAGCCCCAGAGTAAACTGAAGAATAAATATCAAATCACTGTTTCCTGGTATAGAGGGGTTTTTTTTGCGGGGCGGGGGAATATCAACTGTAGAAAGCCAGTGCTATGACAGGGGCTAAACTGTTAAATTAACAATGATGTTAGAAACCCAGGCAAGCATAAGGTGAATCATACTGATAACCACCCTGAGTCATGTGAAACTGGGCGAGATTTCAGTTCAATGCATCATATATCTAAAATATATTTAAAATATCTTTGATAAAGTAATGAAGTGTCTCCAGCAAATTAGAGGGGCAGGGGGAGAACTTCTGCAATCCAGAGGGGGTAAGGCAGGCCCAGTTGGGCTTTTGGTACATGGATGATGGCAACCTCCAAGCACTGGATCCATGAAAGCAAAGTATCCACGTCCTGGAAGACTCTGTTTGCCTGACTGTGCTTTAAATGGGTGCTTTAATCAGAGCGTAGGCTGAACTGCTCACAAACAAGGCACAGGCTGCAGGGCCTTCTAGCATGCCAGCAAAAGCCAGATCCTTTTGTCAATCCCCATCAGCAAATGGACGTTTCCAGCAGCAATCCTAACAGGTACAACCATCCAACCAACAGAAGGGTCAAACGGGTTGACTGGTAAAGTTTGCACCACCTGTGGCCTGAAGCAGATATTTTAGTGCTTCTGGGCAGGCTGTTTCCTCCTCCCCTCCCCAGCAGAATACATTAATTACACCCAGTCCCAGCACGAAGCAGCAACAGCATCAGCGAAAGCAGCAGGAAACACAGTTACAGCATAAGGAAAGGAAATCTCAAGAAGAAAACCCAGACAGAGTATTTTCAAGGAGAGAGAAATGTGGCAAGTTCCCCTGGATAATCAGATAATGAAAAACAAAGTCCAACTAAGATGAAGAGCTGTAGGGCCTCCAACAAAGGCAAAATGCTGGAACAATTCCAGATTACGTTTTTGTTTTTTGTTTTGGTCTGTGGGTGCATGTATCAATTAAGGCTCAGAAAACATCTCTTTATAGCATCCTCAGAAAGTGTAGGTGGTGTTGGGATGGATCCTCTCCATCGATGAAGAAGAAGGGAAGGGGCAGCCCTGGCAGTCTCACACCAGGGCATCTTCATGGGTGAAAGGCCATTTCTGTGAAAGGTTTTCTTCTTCTTCTAATATGAGTGCAAGACTCAACAAACCAACCTCTCATCACTGCTCTGTGCACCTTGACAGCAGCAGATGCAGCTGCAGTTCCTGTTTAACAATATGGTTGGATTAACTTTAATGCCCCTGCTTTGGTCCTCTTTGCATTTTTATGGAGATACAGGGGTTCAGCTCAGTATCTGGCCTGGGCAGCTATGAATGCAATAGTGTTCCCAACAGCCTAGCTGAACTGTCCATGGGCTACTGAGTCCATTTCTTATGCTGTACTTATGTTCCTTTGCTATGACTGACTCTGTCAGAAGAAGCAGTGAAGCACACAAAATACCAGCAATGGGGAATACACACATTTAGGTCCTCCTGGAACAGCATTGGCTAAGAGAGATAGGAGAAGGGTGGGGGGAAAAGACAAAGAAAACAAGAGTAGGTTCATCTTATAGGAATAAAGAAACAACATCTGAGGGCCTTTCCATGCATCCAGAAACCCTGGATATGATACCTAGTGCTTTCCTAGTACAAGTATATACCCGGTCTTCTCATAGTGCAGAACGGGAGTTGGACACTGTGAGGGGACACCCTTTCTGTCACTTTAAATGGAGGGATATGTTCACCTGCACTTCAAAAGATGCTCACACAACCATCTAGGAAATGTGGGAGGGGGGGAGGATTTATTTTTTTCTTTAAAAGTACTAACAAAATGATGGGACAGTGGGGAGGGAGCAGCTATGCTAGTTTCCAGGCAAGACACTGCCATTTTGATGTAAGGAACTATGGCATGATCCAAAAAGTACCACTTTCCCCATAGCACCCACGTTCACCATAGTGGCTCTGGGTGGGGTGGAACACGTCTCCCTAGCAGCAAAATATTGCTCTTTGAGTGCTGTGGGCAAATAAATCCCACCACCCAGGAGAAAGATGTTTGGATCCCCTGCAACAATTGCTCACTTTGTTTATCCAGTTCTATAACTGTCTGGAAAGGCCCTGAGATGCATGTCCTTCCATTCAAACAATTCCTCCCTTCTTCAGAGCTGGGGAAGGCCCACAGGAGCAAAATGTGGGGAGACCATTCTCCATGGCGAATGTTGGGAGAATTAAGATATTCATGTGATCCTATGACTGGGCCAATGAACAGTTCAATATTGACATGGAGATGTAGACAGAAATGCCTAGAAATGGACGTGTAAAAAGGGAAACAACAGGGAAAGAAAGGGTGGGGCAATGAGAGGGTTGAGGAACAGGGCTGCCTTAGGGTCATTTTCCGTATTACAGAGGCTCTTGCAGCTAACAACACAGTGAGCTCTTCATGTGAAGCAGCTCAACAGTTAGATCAGGTAATGATCACTGTGGGACTGCGAACCTTTTGTTTAAAAGTATGTGGTGGTGCGATAGAAAAATACATGGAGAACTAGTGTACATCCAGCAAATTTACCACATGAAACGACTTAAAGTACCCTTCATATGGTGGCTATGAAATATGAACTGGCCCTTAGTATGCCCTCCTTATGGTCAGTTTGTAGCAGACTAGGAGGGCAGTGAGACTATCAAGCAGAAAGGCGAACGATTCAAGGGAGTTGAGGAGGACAAAGTGCTGGCAAATCCAGCCCCTGTCCAATGTAGAGTAAATCAACATACTGTCAATGATGTCTCCCAGGCCCTGGGCATAGAGCAGGTCTCTCAGGCGAGCCACTTCATCCTTCAGTTCTCTGATCAGCTTGTTGTTAGGATCCTCATTAATGACAGCATTGCACCTGATCTGCTTAGCACGGTCAGCATACCTGTAGGAACGAGACGTGTTCTGGCTAAAGTGAAGGGTGCTGAAAATGCCATACAACAGGGGTCCCCAACTTTTTTGGGTTGCTGGGCACATTTGGAATGTTGAAAGAGTGTGGTGAGCACTCTCACAAAATAGCCGCTGCCACGAGGGGAGTTGTTCAATCCTAAAATGGGTGCCATGGTGGGTGTGGCTAGTCACAAAATTCTAATTTCCCCAATTGGTGAGACTAAAAGAAAAGTAACTAAACAGCAGTGGGTTGATACAAGTTGGGAGACTATGCATGTATAAACTTACACAGTGTTGCAAGCAAGGAATTCTAACTTTAAGAAAGATATTATGGCACCCTGGTTTCCAATTTATTTCCTATGTTGAAGCTCTTAAACCTTGATCAAACTCTAACCAAGTACAGTTGCCTATGTTTTTTCTGACTAATACACACACACACACACACACACAATAATACACACATTCCTTTTATATGTTGTATAAATTGTATTTTTACTTTTTCATTCAGTATTGAGCTCCTACTTAAGCTGTTTTACTGTAGATGTTCCACAAGCATATCGATTATAGACTAATAATTATAATTCATGAGTACCTTTGTTTCTTTAGTGATTTTGATTTACTATTATGTATGTTATTCTTTTTGTTGTCTTTATTTTATTTTTATTTTGAAAGATATAAAATTCCATGGAAAAACATAACTTGCCCAAGAACCTAAGTACAAGGGCACAAGTGGGATCTGAGCTCCAAAACATAAAGCCCCTCTTATGAACCTAAATGATGTTGGCACTGGAAGGCAGCACTTCACTTTGCAGCATGCCAGCTTCCCAGCTGAAACATTTTCTTTTTCAATTAAAAAAAATCTTAAGGAATAAAATCAAAATCAAAAGGGGCAGAGAACCTGGTGACGAGATGTCCACAGGCATCACATTAGGGACCTCAGCCATACAGAGTGACATGTAAAAGTAGAGATAGTGTGAGCCACCCTGGTCAGGCTTGATAAACTAAGCTTTCCCCCAAAACTCAGAAAATATTTCATCTCTGGTCCCGTTCCAAGCAAAATCAGAACCCATGGCACACCCAATCAATGATAACATCAAGGAGTATTATGAGATCCACTCTTTTTCACAACTTCTTCTCAAAACCCTCTCTTCCACCCATGACCTGCCTCTTTCTCCCCCTCCATTTAAAAGCGGAGCAGGAGAAGAACATTCAGGGATGTAATGCCTGCCACATATTTGAGGTGAGCATTATTAGTTGCCAATATTTGTATTCCCAAGCCAGGAAATACAAAACTTGATTACATTGCTAATATAGAAGAGAGATTTTGGAGGCCACTTGGATAGGGCAACATACTGGGACCTCTCCTGTTCACCTACTTTTAGACTAGATCTGGCCTCCTCAGAAATATCAATAAAATCTCAGAATCCAGCAGCCTGGATGGGGGAATGCTCACAAGTGACAGAGATCGTGACTCTCTGATGAAGTACGAAGCTGATGACAGCACAATGAAATCCCTCGAGAACAATACCACATACAGAGAAGTTGTGGGACCTCAAACTGTTCCACATCAGTTAACTGAAAGCAAACTGAGTGTTGTTCATAGGAAGGAGCTCAGAAACACCATCTTTAAAGAACTATGGGTGTAAGCTAGGCTTCAAGGAGGGCTGCATGGATAATTTCATAGAGTGGTATCCAATGTCAATTATGACTAACTTAAGTCTCATTAATTTCAATGGGTCTAATCAAAGCAGAACTAACATTGACTAATACCCATTGAGTTTAATTTACATTGCACCTGCAATGTGATTTTGGTCATGTGACAGTTTTTCCTACTTATTATATCTGTTCAATATATATAGGTATACCAGCATACTTTTCCAGACTGCTATTATTGTAAAACTATTGTAGATTAATCAAGTGATCAAATTGTTAATATAAGCCCAGGGCCTTATGCAGAAAACCCTTGAAATCGTTGCTGTATGAAACATGCAGTGGAATCCACATTTCCAAATGTAAATTATCTGGACTTCTAAAAATTCACTTTGTATTTCCTAAGTAACTCCATTGCTAAGAGAGCTCCAATTTATTCAGTATCCAAACATTCCCCCACTCACCCCAGAATATTTCTATAAATAAAGAATCATAGAAGGGAGACAAACTCAGTCTTTTCTCCCAGGTCTCATTTCAGAGTGTGAGAAATCTTGCATATCTCTTACCTTAAAGTGCTGAGGGTCTCATCATAGTTGATATCAGCAGGGCTGAGAGCAGCAACCATAGCTGTCCGAGAATTGCCACCTGCCCAGAGAACACATAATAACACTGGCTGGTAGAAAGATAAAGCTATAGACCACCTTCCTAGGCTGCCTCCATCTTCTTTTTAACATTGTTCCCAAGGCTGGCTCTCCCATGAAACAAGGTGAGGGTTTGCCTCAGGAAGCAGATGGGAGGGGCAGATCACACGCTCCTCATCCACCACCCAGAGGGCTGACCGGCACTGCCCCAACAAGCTGTGTTTCCATGGCTGGTTGTGGTTGCTGCTCGCCAGTAACACCCTCTGGGACACATGCCAGACCTAATGTCTAGCTCTGAGGAAAGACCCCTCAGAGTAAGGCATTGGGCAGCCACTCTGGAGAGCCAGTCACTTTCCTGCTGCAGCCAGCATGTCTCTCTTGGCCCAATGCCTTGCTCTGAGGATGGAACCCTCAGAGTGAGGTACTCATGGGTGAAATCACTCATTCTACCACCACTAAGGCAGTGGGAAAACATATACATACACACAACATGGAGATAGGGGGAGAATGAGGATTGTCCTACTTCAAATGGCACAACAACTTGCACCAGCTGTAACTCTTTCTATTATCTGTTCTTTCATTCTAGAGTTTACCGGATCATTTTGTTCATAAAATATAGGCAGCCAGTGAAAAACTCAATCCCACACCATCATCATAGTCCTATCGCTCACACAAACACCAGGAACATAGGAAGCTGCCTTATACTGAGTTAAACCATTGGTCCATCTAACCTAATATTGTTAACACTGACTGGCAGCAGATCTCCAAGGTTTGAGGCAGGAGTTTTTCCAGCCCTATCTGGAGATGCCAGGGATTGAACCTGGAGCCTTCTCGAGAAAGGTAGGGTTCAAGCATGCTCTATTAGTGGCTTGAACATATTGTTGCAATTAGATTTCAGACAACTCTGCTGTTTATAAGCGTGCTACCCACCCCTTCAATCAGAGGAGGAGTTTAAAATGGACACCATGAATGGCAGGGAGGCAGAAGAGTCGAAAGGGCCACTGGCTAGAAATTTGGTGAGAGTAAGGATAGAACATGGAGGATGACAACCAAAGTTGATTTTTATCCTTGACAACATGAAGACTTAAGTACCTAGATTTTCTCGAAGGAGCCAAGTAAGTACAGAGTCCCGGTATGGAATAAAGTCCGTCTTTTTCTTTTTCTTATTCTATGGGAAGGAGGGAACACAACAGTGGAACAGAAACTATTGATTCTGGAAATATATAGGTTCATGAAGGACAATTAACACATTAAATCAAGCCCCATCATACCCAGCATGACAAAAAACCTAGAGGTGATCTCTTTAATGACAAGTACCTCACTAAGAAACAGATATTTCATAATGTTGTAATTAACTTTCACACAATGAATACAGATCCATATAAAGGACCTTTGGAGAAAATACGACAACATGCTACCCATGGTGATGGCATGAGATTCCTGCTCTAAACTAGGCTGCTGGTGTAACAAGTGTAGTCAGTGTAGCCACTTTCCAGAGACAGGATGTGCCAAGTGACCTAAGATAAATATAGAACAGCCAGGAAACAAGCAAGTGTTTTCAGAATTGAGGGAAAGCTTGGCTTCTATTCAGTATGATTTCAATAGCAATAGAACCAGCTTGCCCGTATGACCTAGCTCATATGTATATTACATTTATAACTACATTTCCCCAAAAAACATCTTTCCAAATTAAACAACTATATCCAGCCCTATCACCACATCCTAAGCACAGGTATTTACCTTATTTGGTCCTGAATCCTGAAAATAAATCAGAGATATTAATTAGAATTTCATGATCATATATGACCAAAACAGATTTAAAGAAAAGAATGATTGGGTCTATGTACTGTCTTCCCACAACCCAGATATAAATCCACATCCCTAAACGAAGAGCATTTAGTCACAGTCCAGAGGCAATGTTTGGTTTGGCATATAGAGTGCCGAGGAGGGGTCTGATCTGATCTCCAGCCCTTCCTGGAGTAGATTTCAGACACCCAACAAGGAGGAAAGCATTTCCTAACTCAGTTGCCACAATTTCAAACCTCACCCCATAGAAGAAGCCAATGATGGCATAAAAATGCCCTTTCGCATGGCCAGATGCAGTCCTTGGTGGGTGTGGGTGGGCAGAACTTCAGCGTCTCTCTTGGGCAAACCATAAAACCTACAGGCCAGTGCTAAAGTAACTTGTCTCCTTATCTTAGCTGCAGGATTGCTAGCTGTGGTCCTGAAACATAGGCACTAGGATCAACTTCTCCAGTCTTGTCCAGGAATGTGAAGGTCCCCGGGTAGGGGGGGGAAGGGGAGACAGAAAAAAACAAGGGGGAAATGTTTCCCCCCTTTTTTTTTTCCTAAAAGCATTTTTTCCTGGAAAATTTGGAAAACTGAACAGTTGTGGATAATGAAATATTTTATTTTATAATGATGGATAAAATAGTTAAGACACAGTGTTTATATATTACTACCTAGACTTTACCAATGATTTCTTAAGACTATGTAATACAAAGACTTTTACAGAAAGTCTGGAGATGTAACATTTCTGGAAATAATGAAACTACAGGGATTTTTTTTAATCCTCTCTGTAAGATTGCCAGCAGTTATTTCTTCTGTCCCTTATTAAAATTAATGCTCTGATGTATCTCTTACTGATAGACATTTAGGGATGCTCGAAGTCATGATCAGTTTCCCAGCAGGACTAGACTCATCCTGTCATAATATAGATGAAAATGTACATTCGTGACAGTTTGGGTTTTATTCTATAGAGTTCTGGACTTGTTGTAGTTAGATGCTGTAGACAAATTAATGTAGTTCTATTCTAAAATCCACATGTGAAATAAATATTGCAGATTTTCCCAACACTACCACAAGATGCAACAGAATAGCATGTTGCCTATCCCACCTAGTTCCTTTTTTTAAAAAAAAAAATAACTTTTGGGTCTGTGGAACTCACAGTTATTAATAAAGTCCCCAAATTAAACCTCACTGCCAGGGAATGGTGCCTCAATAAAAAAACCTTTAACCGCTGCCACCAGAATAAACCTTCTCTACCAAAAAGAAAGCCAGTAGCCTGGTTCCTATGGCACAGTCATGGAACTGACACCACTAGAGACAACGTTTCAAAAAATAAGATGGAAGTTAATGGAAATTGTTCACAAAAGAGAATAAAATGTAATTCTTCAAATAATAATAAACATTCAGTAGCTTTTCCTTTAGACCAGATTTCCCTAAACTCCATCCCACAAACAGGAAAAGGTTTAGGAAGTTCCCTAAACTTCCTCACAAACAGGAACAGATGCTATACACCTGTCATCCTCTATCTCCAGTTCTTCCTGCTTCTTCTGGCTTCTAGGGTGATTTAGATATTTCAGGGACTGCATGCTGAAGTTCCCTCTGGGCAGACATAAAATAGGAACCTAAATATATATTATGTATGGTTTGCTCATAAAATTATCATGTTTGGTACATTACATTTAAAAGTATAGTTTATTCAGAAAATAATTACCAATTTACTGAGTTTACTTTTAAATGTTTTTATTTTTAAAGATAACTTTATGAGCAAGCCAAGTTATACATAAACTATTTTATTAACCTAGAGCAGCCTTCCCCAACTTGGTGCCCACCTCATGTTTTGGATTACAATTCCCAGCATTCTGAACCAGTAACCATGTGGCTGGGGTTGATGGGAACTGAAGTCCCAAACATGTGGAGAGTACCAGATTGGGGAAGGCTGTCCTAAAGCAGATCTGTAAAAAATGCTAAATATATCTGTAAAAAATGCTAAATATATTTTTCAATTTTCCCCAAAATTTCTGATGGCTTCAAAATTTCCAGAAATTTTACATCTCTATTCCTGACCATGCTCCTGATTTGGGTTGCACCAACTTACAGCCTTGCCTGTTGCCATGTTATCTGAGCTGTCACTTCCCTGTGGTGATGGAGGAAGCTGAAACCCTTTCCCTTGACATCTAGTCTTCCACAAAGGTACATCAATTTGTGTGAGTCTAAAGTGGCCTAGACTCTAAAGTGGTGCAACCCACGTACAGGTTTACTGCCTCATCAAGAACTAGGGCAATGTTTTGACTGGGCTAGAAGGCAAGTGGGGTGTGAGAAGAGAGAACTGGCCATTCATATTACATAACCAATCATATTTGCCTCTCCATTAGCTGTGTTCACTGGTGCTAGTATTATTCAACTTTCCCCAACATGGAGCCCTCCAGATATTTTGGGCTTCAACTCAGATCACCGCCAACCTGTTTGTTCAATGGTCTAGGAATCCTGGGAGTTGCAATCCAAACATCTGGAGGTCACCAGGTTGGTGAAGGCCACTTCATGTCAATGAAACAGCTATTTGGGGTATGATCTCATTATAGTGCCATCTTAAGAACCCATTCCTCCGCTGTGCTCTTAGGGAATGTGGCAGTGAATGGCAGCCAGACAAAGATCCAGTCCTGAAGTGTTCAGACCTTGCAGAGCTTAAGACATTTACATTTATTATGATTAAGAGAGGACCTGTTTTCAAAAAAAAATAACTTTTTATTAAGCGCAAAAATTAAATAAAGTTATCTGGCACTTTAAATGTTTTTGTCCTGTCTTTGTTTTGCTTTTTATAAAACATATTGGGTCATTAGACCTCATTTTAGGATTTCTCAAATGTTTTGGAAATCTCCTGTTTGAAATTAATAAAAAGTGAACTGCAAGAGCAATTTTCTGTTCCGCTGGCTGAAACACAGGGCATCCACCACACTGCATATTTGATTCACAGCACCCCCAAGATGTTTGAATGCTGGTTAGAAAGCAAATGCTTATCTGACATTTTTTCCAGAGTCCAAATGGTTCAGCAATCATTGTAGTGAGCACTTCAGAGGCTATATTGGAAGAAGGAAATTCTACACGGATCAGCTGTGGACAAACATTCCCATCCCATCCAACTCCCAATAAACCCCCATATCAATTGAAGCCTTACCATCTCAGCCAGAGCAGAAATCACCTTCCCCAGTGTGGTTAATGATTTATTGATGTTTGCTCCCTCCTGTGAGAAAGAAACAATTCCAGTTTGGAGCAACCAATTCCGACACAGATTTTGCACAAAATAATTTTAACTCAGCACAACAAACAGGGTTCAGAACTACTTTCTTGAGCAGCTGACATTTCTGTTAACTTCTAACACACACACACACACACACACAGAGTGATGGACAGCTTTGCCTATACTTTCTCAACACAGAATGAATGAGAGGAGCCAATATGGAGTGGCATTAAATAACTAACCAATATTTATTCATTATTAACATTTATATTCCACCTCATCTGCTAAAAAACCCATCAAGGCTGTGTACAATAATTGAAAACAATAAAAGGAAACAGCAAAATGAATACAACTGAAAAGGATAGAACAGCAGAGTTATTATGGACAGCAGAAAAAGACTTATTGAATAGTGATCATTACAGGGATACATTTGCACACTGATGTTGGTTGGCATGTATAGCTTTCTAAGAGATAATACTAGGCTATAGTGTCAGGGCTTGGAGTGCCCAATCCTGCATACAACAAAGACTCATGCATTAAGGTCTAATGCATTAATTTGATCCGTTCTCTTACCTTAAGTCTTGTGCCTTTTGCTCCAGTGGAATCAGCCCGTTCACTCCCTGCAAGATCCACCAAACTGATTTTGCTGACCTGAAATCAGAAAACAAATAAGAAACATATTACCCATTATATCAGTCCCCACATCTGGGGATTTATTTATTTTCTCTGCCTCTCAGACCTTATGAGATACATATTATCTCCAAGCACAGTTTTTCCCATTGTGAAAAGTGAGTGGGTGTTGACTATCTCAGCAATAACAGCCATATCTGGGATGGTTCCAGAATATAGTCTGAAGATACAGGATGCAGCCATCTTGCTGAACCTAAGCAGGTTTGGGTTTGATCAGTGCTTGATGATGATTGACTTAAGATGTATAGCAATGCACATTTTGGCAGCAGATACTTTGTTCAAGTAAACTTGTTGGGCTCATCCCCACTCTTGCAAAGAGGCACCTGGTTGGTCACTGTAGGAAGCAGGATGTTGAATTAACATCCTGTTCCCTACAGGGACCAGTCAGATTCCTGGCCGATGGCTGGTTGGCCACTGTGTGAACAGAGTGCTGGATTAGATGGACCTTTGGTCTGATCCAGTATTGCACTTCTTCTGCTCTTATGTTCTTAAGCCCACAAGCAGGGCTGGAAGGCAATAGCCCTCTCTTGCTGTTGTTCCCTAGCAACTGGTACCCAGTGCCACACTGCCTCTGAACATGGACTTTTTATATGAGCCAGCAGGGGTCTGCTTACGTTCTCGCACCTTCAGTGGATGTTCTTAGTATTGTCTGTAATAATCAATTTGTTATGGCAAAGGTGCTGACCGCACCAGATTGCACAAAGTTCTTCCTACCCATATTGTGCAGATTTCACTCCTGCACGAAACTCTCCTCAATGTAAGTCAAAGCCAAAACAAACAATCAAAAAGTTGCAAGGGCTAGTTTAGCTAATTAAAGAAGATGAAATAATATCAGGCTCATCTTCTAACCCTTGCCATCAAGCTGTCTTTCCCTCATTTCCTGTACAATGATGCCTTTTGCTCCTCATTCCATTGAGTCAGCCCATTTAGATAAAAAGACAGCTGAGGTCAGAAGCTTAGTCATGGATAAGCAGTAATAACAAGTGAGATGGTACCAGCCTATGCCCAGTGGAGGCTGGTGGCTCCGGTATCGGTGAGGCTGTGAATCCATTCTGAGTTTCAGTCAGAACCAGCCAGAACTCTAGCTATTCAAGGTGCCGAACCCTATCCTCAAAATAGATTCAGTATCTTGGACACTTCTTTAGAGTTCTGGCTTGGCTTCACTGAAACCCAGAATGGATTCACAGCTTCACTAGAATAGGAGCCACCAGCCTCCACTGGATATACCCCCTGCTCCTTCCTAGTGCTGCTGACAGGACTACTAGCTTTTGCTCCTCTTTCCTACTTACCTTCTCTGTGGTGATGTCAGTCTCTGCATCATGCCGTTTCTGGGTGAAGATAATATTGAAGACTGCATGTGAGCGGCTGCTGGTTTCATTCATATTGGTGGCAGCCACTGTCCTGTTGAGCAAGACCAGCAGTGAAGTGTTAATTCATTTCTATTTCTGCTCAGGCCTAGCAAAATTGCCCCAATGCTATCAGACAGCTTATCTGTAGGAACTCAAAACCCCTTACTCAAGAAGAAGCAAAGCTGAAAAGACAAGATTCCAGGCTGGCAACTGATGATCTAGATCAAACTTCTGCAATCTGGTGCCCTCCGGATGTGTTGGACTTTTAACTCCCAGCATTCTCAGCCAGCATGGGGATGGGAGGTTTAGTCCAACATGTCTGGAGGGCAGCAGGTTGGGGAAGGCTGATCGAGAGTTAACCATACCCTGCTGCTTACGCAATCCTTTAAAATCACCCAACACAAGAGGTCAGCAGCAGTAACTATTCATTGGCAGAGTGTATAAAACATTGGCAGACATTTTTAAATTCTCAAAATCCAAAATTTTAATTTTATGTTTTCCCTTGCAGAAGAATAAAGACAATGCCTAAGAGCTATCTGTGCTGTATCGCCAGTTCCACTGCTAGCAGAGAGCATTAGGCAATGCAGCTTTTGACGGAAAAACATCCTCCCCAAATATACTTTCAGTGTCACTCTGCCTGGGCAGCTAAGGAAAGGAGATGGCATACTCCATAGGGGAGTTCCTGTTGGCTTCTCAGACTAAAAACTAGAATGGAGGTCTAGATGGCAGCAATGGCAGGCAGGAATGGGAAAATACAGAAGTAGCAGAGGATGGGAGAAGTATTTGGACTCAAGCCCGATAGGCTCAGCATAGAGGGCTGAGTCCCTTAAGGTATCTAGTTATGGGGATTCTACTTGACCATTCCTTTAAGCCTGCCTCACACCCTGCCCTAGCCACACCCACTTTCTTGTCCCTTCTTGAAGCCACTCATTGCTATATACAACATAGCTGTTCCTGTCTTGAGAGTGTTGGGTTCTCTATCTGCTAGGGGTTTCCTTAGGCTAGCTGAATACCATCAAACTGCCCTCACGGGCAACCTCAGTTCCCCCATAAGTCCCCTTATCATGAAGAGGCTTTTTAGTGGGAGAGCTCTGAATAACAATGAGATCCAAAACTCCACAGAAATACTGGATAGTCCCTCTTGCAGTTTTTTACCTGGCTTTGTTCCCAGAGTCCATTAGATCCTGAATGTCATTATAGGATGTGACAGCTAGTTTCGAGAGATCTTCAACATACGGCCCAAGAAGTGGGTGCTCTCTCACCCTCAAGTTCCCTTTGTTCTTGGGATTGAGAAGGTCACGCACACGCTCACAGTATATTTCCATGTAGCTCACCTGTGAGACGTAACGCAGACTATTAGAATTCTGCATTTTTAAAAATGTGTTTGGACATCAGCAGCAGCACAGGATCTTGCTGCGAACCATCATTTCAAAATAAAACAAAAAAAACCTACTGACTTCAGATGAGATGCCTACAACATAGTATTTCCTAAGAGGGAGTTACCCCCACAAAGAAAGTCTGCAAACAAATCAAAGGACTTTAGCTACACAGTTAAGCATTTCCAGTTGCAATCCTATGCACATTTACCTGGCCATAAAGCCCACTGAACACAATGGGACTTATTTCCAAGTAAAAATGGGCAGGATAGCTCTCCCTGTCTTCTACTGATTGCCTAATTTTCCTCTAGATTACAGTTTCTGTGTCTATGACCCAATCCTTTAGTAGATAAATGTGCAATCCTTAAATGGGTTGGTTTTTTAAAACAACAACAACATGAAGACACCTGTGCACAGATTTAAAAAAAGAAATATCCATAGTAGCTGGCATTAAGAGAAACGTTGGGCTGGTTTCCACGATCAAAATAAGCCACTATGGCTTATTTTGTGTAGTCCAAGTTCATGATAAGCCCCACCTGGGCAGTGATTATGGAAGTTATGCACCTTATTAAAGCCATTGCGCCTTGTTTAAATTGTGGTGTATGCTGGATGCATGCTGAGCATGATTTCCATAATCATCACCTGGAAGTGGCTTTTTGCTTCACCTGAACCCAAGAAGCATGGCTTGTTGGAGGGGATAACAATCCTAGAAGAGCCTATGGGTTATTTAAGCCATGCTGGCTTATTTAAATCATGGTGCACACCAGGTGCATGCCAGGCACAATTTCCATAATCACCACCATAATTGGCTTGTCATGTCATCAGATCCCAGGTGGTTTGCATGATCCAGGCGGTTTGCATGATCTGGACATGATTGGAACAATTAAAAAAAGCCATTGCTGCTTAAATATACCACCATGGCTTATTTTGATTGTATGAACTAGATCCCTGTTCAAAAGTGAGGTGTTTTGTGAGCAGAGAGCACAAGGTAAGTAAAGTGAACATGCAGGAATTCTAAAAGGTTGTTAATGAAAGCTGACCGGGGCAGCTGCAACTCATTAAACTCTTATCTAAGTATTTAAGAAATATAGCCATCCTCTAAGGCAAATCTGAGGCCCGTACATGCTAGAAATTAGTAACACACTATTCCAGAGCTTCTTTTGGCTAACACGTTTTCCACTGGCTTTGCATTTCCAGAAGTAGATAATACTTCCATGCACGCTCAATGAGATCATCATAAAATTTCCAGGAAACTATGTAGACGATATGGCTAAGTATCAGTTTGTACCTCCACTGAATACGACATGTTGTCATTCGTTGTGTCATTGATTCGGGAGAAGAGATCCTCGCACAGCTACATAGCATGAGAAGGAAAGAGAAAGAGTTACATATATTTGTGACAATAGTACCATTGAGTTAGAATCCAGCCCAACAATCTGGCAGCTGCACAGATTTCTAAGGGTTGTTGAATGAGAGGATCTGTGTTTCCCTAATGGAGAAGATGGTGACTTGTGTGCCTGCTCACTTTGCTGTCCAGGCACTTGCTATGAATGAGCAACTTCAAAGCCCCTGCTGTATCTTCTTGTGGGCCATTATCTTTAAACTGGATGCTGTCAAATAGAAGACTGTCCTCTAATAGCCCTTCAAATAGAGGAATGTTCTTTGTAAAGAAGGACACATGGCAATCCTGCAAGTAATCCTTACAACAGCCCTACAAGATGAGTGCCACATACCATGCCAATGTGTGACAATAGTTGACAAGAGGAAGATGTTAATACTTTGTAACAGGCAATTAGAGCTACCGTTGCTGTTTTGGTACAGCCCTAGTTTTGTGTTCTGTGCTGACTGGTAGTACACATGGATTAGCAGTGACAGGAATGAGAGGTGCTTCTCTGAACATGTTGGCCACAGTTGACTGGCGCTGTGACAAAGAATTCCATGACATACAGAAGCACCTTAAGAGTACTCCAAGCCTGTAGATTCTCTAAGGGAGTAGCACATGACAGATGCCCTTAATTGTATTTAGTACTGCTGAACATATTTAAAAACATCTCTAAGTGGTTCACAAAAATACAATTTGGTAGAATCCAATGTTAGTCCTACTTAGAGTAGACCCACCAAAACCAAATGGACAATTTAGTCAGGACTAATTTATGTCCCATTCATTTCATTTCCATTACGGCACTTTCTGTTAGGAGCTAGCCACAATCTTCACTACACCCCTGCTCTTTCTGGGTATTTGGATCACTTTGAATAAATTCTCTATGCCTTTCTATCTTCTGGTGTTCATTCTATCTCACCTTTCACTAGGTGATGCTGCATCCCTTCTTTCGGCCCAGTAGCCATGATGGACTTCCTATGCTCACTCTCAGCTCCATCAGACAAGCGTTTTATTGCACACTCGTTACTGGGCACTCACAGATTTTCACGAGTCCCTCTCATGATGTTGTCCGCCTCCCACTGCTCCTAGCCATTTTTGTGCATGCCACAAAAAAACACCCCAGTAATTCCAACTTATTTTTAAAGATGGAAGTTGCCGCTATGTCCTGCTGTGTTCAGGAAAAGCAGCGTGACCAAAACAGCCCACTGAATGCTAGTTGCTTACTTCCTCATTACTTCCTCTTTCAAAAGAGGAAGTAATGAGAGAAAAATGCACGGGTGGATAAACGATGGTAAGCAAATGTGATTTTCCGCCATGTAATAATATTCATTCTCTCTCTCTCTTATTGTGTCTGTTTATCTCTCTCTGTTTGTTTCTTTGTTTGTCTATCTGTCTGTCTCTCTCTCTCCTTGTAACTCATCCCCAACTTTCACCCTCTCTTCCATCTCAAATATGCCTTTCCTGGGCCTGCTTGTTTCCTGCCAGCTGCATACCCTTGTCATGATTACCTGGGGGATTATGCCTTGCTGGTCCTTCTCCTGTCTGCCCATCATAGTGTATGACTTGCCCGCTCCAGTCTGGCCATAGGCAAAGATGCAGACGTTATAACCTTCAAAAGCGTGCTGCAGCATCTCCTCTCCGATGTCCCGGTACACTTGCTTCTGAGAGGCATAGTTGATGTCTTCAGGCTATCAAGAAAAAGAAAACAGGGATCAAGGTGAGGGAGACTGGAAATGAGTCAGAAGACAAGATACACCATTTCCCTTTTCCATAGTACTTCGTTTTATTGCAAGTTCACATCAGAGCATAGACTGATCAGAATAGTTTTTCCTCAGCTGCTACTTCTGTGTAACTTTTGGAGCAAAACACAGGGCTAAATCCAACATTGCGTCAGCAGACCTCACTTGCGCAATAGCTCTGGCCCTTGCTCTCCTGCCCCTGCAACTTCCCACCCACACCTATCCCAGATCTGCTCCAGAGAGTCCTCCAATCTTCTGGAGCAGATCTGGAGGGCATGCAGAGAGCTGCAGGGGAAAACCAGTGGTTTCTGTTCTGTTGTTGGGTAGGTGGATGGCATTGGATACAACAAACACTGTCCGTGTTTATATTGTTTGTAATCCACCCCAGAACATTTGTTTTGGGGCGGAATAAAATATAATTAATAAAGACAAAAATAAAGCAACTAATAGAGTATATTTCCATTCTGTGGCCTTGTGTAATTGATAGAGTCCTGGGCTTAACCACAGACTTAGTAATAGAGGAATGCTGTGATGCACTTAGGGGACCTCATGCTCAAGGCCCAATCCTTTATTGTATAACCCTAAGGGCTATTTGTGTTGGCAGCCACCTTCTAACAGGCTCCAAGGTACTGCCTTCCAAGGCTGGGGAGAAATGATTTGAGTAGATCATCCTCTACTAAAAGTCTCCAAATTGTCAAAAGATCTGCATACCTACACTGGTGTTCAAGGAATTAATGCATACAAACCACAAGGGGATTCTGTGAATATTGCTGGAACCGCATGGTTTACATAAATGGCATATCTGCAGGGAATAGCCTCCAGGCAGTTACATTGTAAGTGACCCATACCAACCATTTGCATGTATGGATCAGGCCTGTGAAATACACCATGAAATGTACTCTTAAGACCACAGCAGCTTTTTAGGAGAGAATTTCATCAGTTTTTCTCTACCTTGTAAATCTATATCAACATGGGAATGGCTGGGAGATGCCAGCCTAAAGACAGCAAATGCAGCTAAGAGGAGGAGAGCTATCTCTAAGCTATCATCCAGGACAGCAGTTCCTTAATACTTAGCTTCCCTCCCCTGTTATGAAAAAGTCTGGCTGTATCCATTATCAGTGCCAAGCTGAGTTGTAGGAGATGGTTAGAGCTGGCTGGCCAATCAAAATGTATTGGGTATCGAAAAAGGAAGGCTTCGTTTTACATCCTTAGATCAACCTTCTCCAGCCTGGTGCCCTCCAGATGTTTTGGACTACATCTCCCAGGCTTCATGATCATTATCCATGTTGGCTTGGACTAATGGTAGTTAAAGACCAAAACATCTGGAGGGCATAGGCTAGGGAAGGATGCCCTAGATCCTTAGATGTGAAGAAAGGCTATAGGTTTATATCAGACTTTTCCAATCTGGTGCCCTCCAGATGTGTAGGACTACAACTTCCAGCATCCCCTATCATAGAATAGTAGCGCTGAAAGGCCCCTATAAGGCCCCTAGCCAGCCATGCCTTGATTAATTATTCACCAGTTGTAGTCCAGATTGGGGAAGCCTGGTCTATATTCAGTTGGACCAATGTTACATGACGACCCTCAGGAAGATCTTTCATCTATCATGACTGAAATGAATAATTAAGGCATTTGAATCTTACTGAAGTGGCTTTGATACTTTTGAAGGTATCTTAATTAATACTTCCAATACTGTGCTCAAGAACCCTTCACAGTCTTTGAGAGTATATTAGCGGTGAGGAGCTAGTACAAGGGCCCACAAACCCATCTGGACAAATACATCAGAGCAGCTGAGTCACAGTATCTCAGCTATTTGCCCATGAATTGCTTGTGGTTACTTCTCAAAATTATTTCCTGTTTCAAATCATGTACTAAATAATTGCTTTGATTTATTTTTAGCCAAATATTCATTTGGGAGCATCTCACTATAGATTCAGAATTCAAGCCCAGTACTAAGCCAAAAACAAGAGACCACCAAAGCAAATGCATCTCCATTTGTGACCTTGTGCTTACTTACTGTTGTGTGAGACCAATAGGAATAGTCAAAGTTGAAACTTTTTGGTGTCTCCTTGGGCTGCTTTGGATTAATGATAGCTAGGAGAAACAGGAAGAAAAAAACATGATGTGACATGAACATTTCCATGTTGCAATTGTGAGATCATTTCCTTGAAGCATGCAAATGCATGAAGCCATTCAGCCCACAGATTCGGAACACACATTCTGCCAGTGATCATTACTGGGACGCTCACACTCCATGTAAACCCACCATAGGGAGTCCTTTGTAACATGTGAACCAGCCAACTGTTTCTCCGATTTAGGGTGGCCTCTCATCCATTGCCCCAATAGAAGAAATGTGTTACCAAAAAAGAGGAGAGAAGAGGATACCAATATGCAGGGCCAGCTCTACCTTTAGGCAGGATGAGGCAGCTACCTCAGGCGGCAGATGCTAGGAGACAGCAGAAAGGTTCAAGGAGAGAACTGTGTGCCTTGCAACCTACTCTGCACCCCTTAAGTTAACCTGCTGCCTTCAAGTTCAGTGGAGAACATTGTCCCATCAGTAGTGTGGGACAATGTCCCATCAGTAGTGTTGAACAGTACTGTTCAATTAATAGATTCATCTGCCAATCCAATCAGCTTTTGTACATGGAACAGGAGGGGGCGCCATCTTCTCCTTTGCCTCAGGCAAGCAAAATGTCTTGGGCCGGCCCCTACCAATATGCATAACATTTACCTATGCTAATTTATATATAGATATGCCAACTTAGAAATAATTACTATAGGCTAAACAGAAATACAATACATCCCACCATAGTGGGGAAAACTGACTAAGTAACCTGTCTGCCTATTGCTGTCCAGGTGCTAAGTGTTCACGAACAACTTCAAGGCCACTGCTGCTCTCCCTGCTTATATAAAAGCATTTCATATTTGATTATTTGATTAATTTTTCAGTCCAACAAAGCCTGCAAGATAGTTTAAAACCATCCATCATAAAATAACTAAAATCAATTTAAGCAGACCTATTTGGGAATAACCCCCACTGAAGACAGTAGGACTTACTTCTAAATAAGCATGCACAACATCAGACAGTTAAACATGCTATAGCTGCTGAATTATGTTTAATTGTTCAGCTAAAGCTTCAAAACTCAAAACAGGCATCTTAAGCTTTCATGTAACATTTCAATTAAAAATATTGTTTTTAATCAGAATATCAACACTACCAACTGACTTGATTTGCACGTAACATAAGATACCAGCAATTGGCTTGTATCATGGAAAACATGTTATTGTAATATAGGTACTGTGGGAGCATATATACATTATATTTTTATGTATGTATGTATTATTTATTTCATTTTTATACCACCCAATAGCAGAAGCTCTCTGGGCAGTTAACAAAATAAAAATAATTCACAAAAATGCTTTCTGTACATATATATAAAAAGAGAAAGAAGTCTATCACTTTAAAGGCAGCAATGTAAATCCTAAGGTAGCCAATACAGGTACTTTCAGCATGCACACCCAGCACCATGGGAGCAACTTTAGCACAGTGCAATCCCACACTGCAGGGATGTGGGTGAGAATCATGAGATGACACAGATGAGGCTGATGGCACAGGCCTTTAAGGTGCCAATTATGTGGGGAAATCCCACATTTTCCCATGTGTACACGCACTCACACCCATGTAGTACGAGATCAAACTATGCTGCAGATGCTCCTCCAAATACATGACATTGGGATCATGTATTTATTTTTATTTAAATGATTTAGATGCTGTTTTTTCCCACGCTCAAAACGCCTTACATAAAATCAAAACATAACAAGCCTAAAATAACAATTTTTAAAAAATTAAAACAGTATCCACCACTGAGCTAAATCATAGCCGACAAATTATTCAGCAGCCAAATGCTTTCCAGAATAGAAAGATTTTACAGTCATTATGAAAAGCAGCAGCTCCTGACCTTATATGAGGTTATTCCACAACCTTGGGGCATAGTGTAAACTATGATCTTTTAGATTATAAGCCAGAGGGCAGCACTTCAATGTAGGCACTATATTATTATTATTATTATTATTATTATTATTATTATTATTATTATTCATGCACATTAGAGTTAGCTTGTTTCTGTGCACTGCTCCCTATCTCACAGAGAGGTGTATTTATGGAGAAGAGTAGATTTATCCATCTGTAATTAACATGTCCATTTACAGAATTAGTGAAAAATAGCTAAAGGTCTTGTTTTTGCTGGTGCGCTATGCAGAGGGGAAATGGGCCCAAAGCATTCATGCAGTGCTGCCCTAGTAGAAAGATGTGGAATGAATGTGCAGCAGAGCTTTGCCTTTTCTAGCAGGAAATCCTAACCAGTGTTAAAATGAGGCCACTCCACTCACTTAGCCCACAGAAGGACCATTAACACTGAGCTTTGATGTAAGGGACTCAGAGGTGATTGCTAAACGTAGCTGACAACAGACACAGGGAGGTCAGTGGATATGTGCATCAATTACTTCGGTTAGCTACAGACAGAGCTATGACGAGTCTCCCAAACACGTCAGAAGCAGGAAATGGCAGAGTGTCCTTAATGTAAGCCACTCACCCTTAATCTTCTGCTGGAATGCTATCATCATGTACAAGCCCACACCAACTGGCTAACTGTCCGCCTTTAACACTTCCTCATAGAAGAAGTTATGAGGGGACTCTGTTCCCCTCACCGATAATTCTTTCCATTCGCTCTCCAAAATACCTGTATTTTCAGCTGCAGTCCTCTCTCTCTCTGTCTCTCTCTGTCTGGGTTCACACAATCGGATAAGGAAAATAATCCACCGTAGTTTATTTTCCCACCCCACCTGTGACAGTTGTGCACTGCATCATCACCCTCATTGGGTGTGGTTTGTTGTGTCGTCTAAACCCAGTAAAGATACATGGTGGGGGTGGGTTACAAACCACCCCACAAACCTAGAGCAAGCCATGGGTTGTGGTGTAATTTGTAATCCGACCCACCACACACCCTCACTGGGTTTTGGTGACACAACAAAATGTACCTGGCAAGGGTAATTATGGTAATGACGCAACATTGATTGTGCGATCTCTCTCTCTCTCCTCTTTCTATGGAGTTTTAACTATTTATTATTGTTCCAAATAAATAGTTGTAGTTGTTCCTTTTTCCTGGTTTTATGGCTTGTGGGGGGAAGAAGAGTGTGTGTGTTTTTTGTTTGTTTTTTACTATCTGATAACAAATTGATAGGTTTCTGCAGTGTGTGTGTGTGTGTGTGTGTGTGTGTGTGTAATATTAATGACAGAAAGAAATTACTTCCATTTGCTAGAACAGTAGGTATGTTGCTCTCTTGTATTAAAAGGGCTAAGCAAAATAGGGATCTTGGCTTGTTTCTAGGATGAGATAGTTAATACAAAATAACTAGCTATTGCAGATCAGTGGTTTTGAAGTTCTGTATCTTTGTGAATAACAGATAGGGGTTTGGGGGGAAAGGGTAGGAAATATTGTGTATTCTGTGTGCATATGGTCCTAGGTTCAATCCACAGTATCTCCAGTTAAAGGGTCTTAAATAGAAAACCTGGGGAAGCCAGTTAGGAATAGGTTAATTACTGTGAAACATCTCCGTGTAGGAGTCTGGATAACGTTCTATCTATGGCTTGTAATTTTTGTACATTGCTGGAGATTCAGCTATTGGGCATTATAGAAATGAAATGAAATGAAATAATAACCTGCCCAGCCCTTTGATTCTAGAAGCAATTATAAGGATCAACAAAGCCAATAACTGGATTTTGGTTGAGAGTCATTGAAGCACTTGAAATTTGCCTAGAAACGCAACATATACCCTCTTTGAAATTCTGTACCATATTTTTCCTCTGATTTTGAGAATGTTACCATGGCAATCCAAGAACCGAGACTGGCTTGCTCTGTTATTCCTCTTTTAATTGTTTACTGCATTTTAAAATAAGAGAGGCACAGCAAACAGAGGCACACGCACAGAATAATGGCAAGGCTAAAAATAACAATTCCATAATTTTAAGCGTCATTCAAATGACCTTTCAGAAAAAGAAGACAGTGCTGAGTAAAGAATTACATTCTTAACAGGCAGCTGATGTACTATTCAAATTAGAAGAGTTTTAATCAAGCAGGCTCAGCTGTGCCAAGAGGAGGTTAATTCTTAGGCAAGGGAAGCCAAAAAACAAAAAAAAACACTCTAAATGATGCAGAGGGTGGCATGCAAGGGTGGCAACAACTGAGAGCAAAAGACGGTTGTGTTATTGTCCCATTCGAGACAACAGGAAGGGTTTGTGACATGCTAGAACTGCACTCCGCAGGAATTATTATGGACAGGCTAGCAGCTAAAACATTGGTAGCACTACCTCTTCACAGTTCAAGCTCCCATTTCCCCAGACAAATCTCCAACACCTGGGCCAGATACAGCCTTTCCTCCTCTTTATCTTGTCCATCCCTAGGAGATAGCATCCTCAAAGCCAACAGAGCAAAAATGGTCCTCTTGTTTTATATATACACCCCTAGCAGCTAAATCAATACCAATCTGATATATAGAAACTAGGGAGATAACGATAGCCCTCAACTCCCCGCTAACACCATTCGGATAGGCACAAACAAGCCAGTAACTAGTTGCCTCATATAAGTTAACACAAGCCAGCTTTCTCCTGACTTGGAATGATATACATCAGAAATGCAGAACCTCTGTATTTCCAGTGGTGGACGGGGCTGGAAGCCAAGGAAGTGGGGCCAAAATACCAAAAATACCAGCATATTTTAGCTTAAAGCTCTTACTGCCAGTAACTGGACTCTAGGGGAGGCCATTCAACATTTTTGAATGGGGGAAAACAGCAATGCCAGGACACCACCAAATGATTAGTGGTTGGGGGGAAAACAGGGTTTTGGGAACCTTTGCAGAGCTGGATTGGGTCCCTGGGCCTGAGGCTCTGGACCCATGATGTACATGCTTCTGAAGAGGCCACGTTACCCACAAGAAAGCTGCATAGGAATTTATGTTGTATGAAGTGTTAATGAAGGTTCTGTTTCCATACCTTGGCCAAGATCTGAGAGCAACTAAATTATAACTTGAAATAATAGAGAAGTCTTTCACAGGTTGTGTAGTGGTTTGGAGTCAAAAAGATATGGGAACTCCAGGAAGATGGATTTAGGACTTGAGTGGCTGTATCTAGACTGTCGTTTGAGACAAATGTTGGGGCATATGGCTGCTATTTCAAATTAACTCCGGCAGCGGGTTTCCCCCATGTTTGTGCAAAGGGTTACCATTTGCTGAACCTGACAACACGTCACCACATAAGCTTGATGGATATGTGGCAGCAAGCACCCACTCCATAAGAGAGGAGCCAATGGCACAAGTGAATTTTAAATGACTGTTGTTTACAGGGCTGGCATCAAGGGTAGGTATGGTCAGACCTCTGCCAAGGGCTCACATCTCAGCAGGGGTCCACTACCAAATCCTTGGACTCACTCTGCCTCTTCACCATTGCCACCTACTTGTTCACCTGCCTCCTGCTCTGGCCCAGGTAAATGTGGTGATGAGAAGAACAGCAGATGCTCCTGCCTACGTGCTCACTGGCTCTGTGCCTGTCAAACAAGCAAGTTGTAGGTATGATGATAAAAGGGATGAGGAGCACCTGATGACAATGGTGGTGAGAAGGTAGACTTACTGGGGAGGGAGCACTAACGTTGTCTTGCCCAAGGGCCCTGAAAAATTTAGAGCTGACAGTGGCTGCTTGCCCCAGAGTTTGTCTCTATTGGCCATCATTGTCTCGGATTTCAGAGGTGCCCAGTACACAACATTATTGACAATGACAAAATTCTCACAAGTGATATTCAATTTTTTAAAAATCAGTCAGCGCAGTGTGTGCCTTTTTTTGGCATGTGTCATTGAGAATAAGGCTATTAACATCCTGATGATTATATGAGAACTCCAGTATCCTGCTTGTGGGTTTCCCGTGGGCAGCTGGTTGGCCATTGTGTGAACAGAATGCTGGACTAGATGGAACCTCGATCTGATCCAGCATGGCTTTTCTTATATTCTTAACGCAGTGAGTCTTTATGCAATAGTGCTCGGGGAAGACAAAAGTAATTAAGATGCCATTCCAAATTTTACTCTGATGGGAGAGAGGAGTGCTTTTAAGAACCCACTTCCAATGTCTCTTACAGCTCAATAAATAATATGCATATAAAAACCTGCATTATTTGCAAGTTGTTTGCATCACACAATGATAACTCATGGTATACAGAATATATGGGACACACCAAAGAGGTTGGCCATATACAAAAGTTCGTATGTAATGAGTCACTTAATTTCTTGCACATCTGCCCTGGATAAAGTGGTCTCCTTCATGCATGCAGCAGTTCTAGAGAATTAACTATACCTATAACAATATGTTCTGTAAAGGCCAGAGGGAATGAACCAAACAAAACTCTTTTCTGACAAAACTCTTGTCATTGTTCATCCCTGGGTCCTAAATTAATGATAAGCTTTCCCATAATGAGTGGCAGTTGCTACGGAAACTGCCTAGGGGTATCATGTTGGTGAATGTACCCATCACAGCAAAAGCAGTGCAAACCAAGTAATAACTGGATAGCATACAAGCCAATGCAGAAAGAAAAACACAGTGACGTCTTTACCAGATCAAATAACATTCAAAATGCTAGATGTGAACTTTTGAGTTACACTCCTTTCTAGCTTGAAAAACAAACTCATGACTTTACATTTCTTCTGACTAGTGTTTTTCCCCCTATGTATCTGACAGTCAGTGCTATAAACAGTTTCCTAGTGTTACTATCGTTCTCTCAGGCTTTTAAATGTATTATTAAAACATCATGTTATTACATTTTCTATATGATATCTTGTTTCTTATAAACTGCCCTGGAAACTTTGTGGATTAGCAGTATGTATCTCTTAGAAACAAACAAAGTAAACTACTGAGGATCAAGGACATGTTACATCAAGACATCACATAGGGATGCACACAAATTTTATTTCAGTTCATTAAGTGACAGGACTTGCCCTGTTCGCAACCCCAAATGCCAAGGGGAGCGCATTTCTCAGCCAAAGCGTGTATATTCCCGAGCTTGCGGTCATGTTTGAACAATGCACTTGCTAGAAAAATATGCACTTTTTAAAACATGCATTTGGGTGCTTGCTTCAAAAAAAGCATGAGCACTGCTGATTCTCCCATCCCTAATCACACTCACACATACATACATACATACATACATACACACACACACACACACACACACACACACACACGGCAGCCCGGCTCCTCAACAAACTAGATAGCTATTTTAAGCTGGAAGATAGCTCATATCTAAGGTCTTGCAAGCAGACCTGTCAAGATGTCAGATTTGAACTATATCTAGCTGCTGAAGTTAGTGAATTTCTTTAGCTTTCTTTCACTATCTGTGCCACAATCATCTAAGATAGGGGAGGCTAAGAAGCAGATCTCCGCCCAAAGCCATACATTAGCATCATGTTTTACAGGGAACTGAACCTACATTTGCTACATCCATAGCCATTAACAAAGCTATTATGCCATATTACGCGAACAGGGGATGCATTGATTAGACTGTACAGAACTATAAGTTTCAATCACTATTCAACTTTCAAGCAAGTCAATATGAAACATCTTAAATGTTTTTGATTTTTGAACGCTAAGAATATTATTTGAATGAATTTTGACAAATATCTTTAAAAATCCACTCTGGTCTTAGGGCTTCTCCACATTTAGCAAGAATCCTACAGCCTTACTGGGGCTCTGCCTTCCAGAGTGTTTGGCGGGTTTAAGGATTAGCACAATACATAGAACCATAGAATCATAGAATAGCAGAGTTGGAAGGGGCCTACAAGGCCATCGAGTCCAACCCCCTGCTCAATGCAGGAATCCACCCTAAAGCATCACTGACAGATGGTTGTCCAGCTGCCTCTTGAATGCCTCTAGTGTGGGAGAGCCCACAACCTCCCTAGGTGCTTTCCCCCGCCCTTGTTTTTGCCATTTCCTTCCCACATGTTTCAATTATACCACCAGTAGATGGCACTGTTTTATCTCGATATATTACAGCATTTTCAGGGTTTTATATAATGGCAGAATCCCTCTTGAAAACAGCGGGAGACAACATCATGAAAAGGACTCTCAAATTTCTGTGAGTGACCAATCACGAGCGTGCAATAAATCACTTGTGTGGAGAACCTCTCAGTCTTTTTTCATTCCTTATGGCACTGAAAGCAAGAAGGGCAAGGACTTCCAGATTTGGGGAGAAGCTTATGTCTATCTTGTTTGGATTCCCAAAAGTTACCATATACAGAGGGAGGTTAGGCTGAAAGACAGTAAAAGATTGGTCAATATCTTTAGAGCTCCTCACATGCTTCTCTGTGTCACAGCTCATTCTACTGGTGCCATAGCAGATGCAGTTCTCAGTTTGGCACAGATTTATCTTAGCTGGAGGTCCCTTGGTGACAGATCACACTGGACTTTTGCCTATCAAATACATGAACCCAGAAAAATGCACACTTTCCTTCTCCTGTACTTTGGAGAAATTAACAGGATTCCCATCAAGAGCTAACAGGTATTTTATTTTTAAGAGCAAATCTAAAAATGACCAGAAGTGGATGATGCCACCGTTTCTTTATCAGAGATGTTACAATTAATGTCTCTGTTCTCATCTTTCTTTGTCTATTGCCACAGTCCCTTGAGATTCCATCCAGCCTTGCTCCTCTTTTGCAGTTCTATGGCAAAAGTGCAAGCTGAAATACAGCTATCAAATACTGGCATCTCCTGTGAATTTGCTCAACCTTCTTTAAAAGCCCTCACAACACCTTGTGCCACTGAATTGCATACATCTGTTGTTTTTACTTGTCCTGAATCTGCTGTTCCCTTTTATTTGATGACACCCTTCCCCAAAGAATATTCTAGTGTTGAAAGAATGAGTGTGCTCATAATTTCTTACACTTCTATAATTATCTCATTTAGTTATATTTTCTTCCTAACCTTAAAAAGAGAAGCTCCAGCTGTTTAAGCCTTTCTTCTATAACAAAGATCTTAACAGTTTTTTTGAGGAAAGAAAAACAGGCAGAAATGGTGAGAAAGTATGGGAGGGTTACCCTACCCTGTGCCTGCTTACCCTACCCTGTGCCTGTTTGCATTCTCTTCCCCTCCTTATTGTTTTACTAGGATTTTATTAGATTGTAAGCCTATGCGGCAGAGTCTTGCTATTTACTGTTTTACTCTGTACAGCACCATGTACATTGATGGTGCTATATAAATAAATAAATAATAATAATAATAATAATAATAATAATAATAATAAACTGAACACAACAACATCTGAACTCCCAATAAAATTCCATGAATAAGTCATGGCATTTGCACAATGTAAGCACCCTCAATCTTTCTCATTGCTTGAGTTGCCCTCTGTCACTTCTTCTTCAGCTCTACTACATCCTTTTGAAGATAGGGTAAAAAAAAACTTACTTGCTGGGATCCTGAGAATACTACAACTATTTCCAATGAGCCAAAGGGGGGTTCAGGCTTGTGTTTCTCAAACACCAGTTCCTGATTCTGCAGCGCAAGGTCTGACAAAAGTTTCAAAAGAAGCTTGAGATGTGGCAAGTGGGTCTACAGTTCAAAGAAAAAAAAACCCACAAGGAATGCCCAATCCCATGGATAAACCTGAAGTCGCTCACTAGGCCTCTGCCGCTGTTCTAAATGTGAATTATATAATGATGTCATGATCTTTGCTATTTTATTTTCAGTGCCTTTCATAATCATTCCCAACATTTAATTTTCCCCCTTTTCCAAAGTATATGAGCTCACATAGTGAGTTTTCGACTATCTGATTGCAAGGTCTCTTTCCTGGCTGATTGTAGCCAATCAGACTGAATCAATGTAGATGATGATGATGATGTTTATATCCCACCTTTTTTCCTCAAATGAACCTAAGGTGGCATACAACCTCCTCCTCCTCTCCATTTTATCCTCACAACAACAACCCTGTGAGGTAGGTTAGGCTGAGAGTTTGTGACTGGCCCAAGTGGTTTCCATGGCCGAGTGGGGACTAGAACCCAGATCTCCCAACTCCCAGTGCAACACCTTATCCACTACGCCACACCGGCTCTCACCAGCACTTGTACACTAAATCTTGGATGGAAAATCAATGACGTATTTGGAGAATGGGATTCTGAGCACCACTCTTGATAGCACTGGTTCAGCAAACACTGTTGCCTGTGGTGTAGATCGTTTAGGACAAGCAAGTGGCCAGCATGGGAAGAGATCGCAGAGTGAGAGTGCAATGGGGAAATTAGGGATGGACTGGATGCATGACCGTAAAACAAGGATGGGAACTTGAGGTCCTCCAGATGGCTTGGCCTATGACTTGCATCAGCCATTGTCAGCATAGCCTATTTATTTATTTATTTATTTATTTATTTATTTATTTATTTATTAAATTTATATACTGCCCCATAGCCGAAGCTCTCTGGGCAGTTTACAAAAGTTAAAACAGTGAACATTTAAAAGTATACAAATTTAAAACCATCAAAGATATAAAAAGAACAGTGTAAAACAGTATTCATTTTAAACAACGACAGTTCTGGGGTCCATTAAAAAACAAACAAACTTAGCATATGTTGTTAAATGCTGTTAAATGCCAAGAGAAAGGTCTTGACCTGACCAATGGCGGGGGATGATGAGAGTTGTTGGCCAAAACATCTGGAGGGTTGCATGTTGCCCATCCTTGCCATATTCCTTCAATCTATCATATGCATGATGCCCTAATAAAGGCTAGATGATAGCTGGTACTTTCCGAGGCTTTGTCTGAACATCAGACTTTCTGCACAGTTATCTTAAAGATCATTTTCAAAAATAGCAACGGTGATGTGTACAGACAAATACACAAAGAGGAATATATGCAGAGGACATCAGGATGGAGAAACCAAGAGAGCCAGGAAAGGAAAGTCAGAAACAGCCTCTGATTATTGCAGTCCCAGAATTAGCATGAAGGGGCTCAGCTGTTTCCACAAAGCAGCCGCCAGCTCTCTTTGATTGAAGCAGTGGGAAACAGTACATGCATACAACAAATCTGGTAATTACCAAAATGTCAGCAATTGTGCACTTTATGCAGATGGACTCCAGAAGAGCCTCCCAGAGAGATATTTCAAGATAGCCCATCATTTTGAGCTAACATAAAGGAACCGATCCACCCACAACACACACACACACACACACACACACACACACACACACACACACACACAGAGGTAAGCCACAACAACGTCACTCCCTCCAGTAGTGAACTCAGATGTTGAGCAGCAACAGGATTGAAGCCAAAATGGAGCCAAAGATGGAACCATCAACATCTTCCAGGGAACTGTGAGGTTTGCAGAAATACACTCTTTAAAACAACTAAGGGGGCAACACACACAACCCAAAGTCCAGTGAGAATTGAACATGCTTAGCAGCCAAAAAAAGGTAAAACGGCAGTTGGAAACCAAAAAGAGAAAAATTGGGGCTAGGGAGTGAAATGCCTTGCTTAAAAGAAATGTCTGACTGGCCCTTGGTTTCCATAAACTGGAAATATCCCTAGTTTTATAGAAAGCCCCACTATCTCTGGATAAATGGTATAGAATCTTGTAACTCCCAAGCTATGAAAATGATATCAGGATTCAGAGAGGGTGGTGTTTTTTGTTAACTGTACTTCTAAAGAAGGAAACGCAGCAAGTGCTGTTTTCCTCACCTCTGTTCTCAGGCTCACCCCTTCTATATGCCTATGAAAAGTCCAGGGGCCCCTGTCTTCCTTTGCGTCTATTCACCCTACACATATGGGGAATCTCTGTATGTCTTTGGAAGTATGCTGCCTCTTGGCCATGGACGGTCCTAACAGGGTCTAATAGGTTGCTACATAAATTCCTGGAGAAGGCTATCAATGGCTACTAGTCCTGAGGGCTCTATCCTATCTCCAGTATCAGAGGTAAACCAGTTGTTGAGGAACATGGGCCAGAGGGTGCCATTGCACTCATGTCCTGCTTGAAGGTTTCCCGAGGGCAGCTGGTTGGCTACTGTGTGAACAGGATGCTCAACTAGATGGACCCTTGCTCTGATCCAGCATGGCTCTTCTTATGTTCTTACTTCAAACCTGTCTTAGGTTTTGAAACAAACCTAGCCGGGAACTGCTTTTCTCCCCCTCCCTCTCCCTGATAATTGCTGTAAACTGCACTCACACAATCCCATTGAAACAGAGCAGTTTTTAGCACCTCCTTAAAAGCTAAATTAGCAAACCATGGGGAGGGGGAGTGTCAGCATGTTTAGTATTTGATACATTGAAGGACTTTGTTGAGTCAGAGCTTACATTAATTTGGATTAACTTCAGCGTGGTGGGGACGATAAACATTTGTTCTTTGCCTGGGTATTCCTGAATCCTTAAATATCTCAAATTCATCAACGTTTATTAATTTGGACCATCCCACACTATTTTGTTATTTTTAAAAAATACATGTTGAAAGGCTTCTGCCAAGAGCTGCATTTTTAATACAGCAGCGCATATATTTTGGAAGCTAACTATATTCATCCCACTTACCATATACTCTACCCAAAGCAGTGGTGATGTGAACCGTCCAGAGAGCTTCGGCTATTGGGCGGTATAGAAATGCAATAAATAAATAAACCTGCATGCATTCAACTCGGTGTGTAGTTCACCAGAAATTAAGCCACAGTGACAGTGTAGCATGTAATAGGGCTGGAACTGTTGGACATGTATAGAGTGGAACATGGGAAGCTACTGTATACTGAGTCAGACCATTGGTCCATCTAGCCCAGTATTGTTGACACTGACCGGCAGTGGCTCTCCAGCGTTTCAGGCAGAGAAACCTGAACCACTGAGCTACAGCCCCTCCTGACTGATTGATTGATCGAAAGAAATGGGCCTGGACTACTTAAAGCCAGTTTTACAGCAACTATTGTTCAGAGGCATGCTGCCTTTGATCCTGGAAAAAATCTATAGCCATTGATAGCCTTATCCTAACATGGAGTTTGCCAGCCCAGCTGCTGACCTGTTTGTTGCTCTAGGCATCAATTGCAACTCTTGGGATGGTCATTTGGGGGGTTCAGGCACCTTCTATGCTGCAAGGCCTGGACTCTGGCCCTGAGGTCCAGATGTCAAAACCTGACTTCCCAAAGCTGAGGCACAAGTCTCAGGAAAAACTTTTATTGCAGTAATTCACTATAAGATTTAAAAGATTCACAGATAACAGATTGCAATATAGTTCCTTGACCAAAAACAGTTCATGACCATCACAACAAAAGTCCCAATCAGCCCTAGAATCAGCACACAGAATAAATCCATATTCTTTGGGTGTGGGGAAAATACTAACAGCAAATCTGTAGTCCTCATGATACAGAAATAAGGCCAGTCAGTGGCCCGGTATGCACATGACTACAACCCATAGTATGAAGCTGTTCACACAACAGAACAACCTAGATTAAGATCATCTTCTTGGCTCGCCGCTCTGATCATGTTACTCCACTTCTGAAATCTCTTCATTGGCTTCCAATTTACTTCAGAATCCAATATAAACTTCTTCTGTTGACCTTCAAAGCTTTTCATGGTCTAGCTCCTTCCTATCTCTCCTCTCTCATCTCACACTATTGCCCCGCTCGTGCTCTTCGTTCCTCTGATGCCATGTTTCTCACCTGCCCAAGGGTCTCTACTTCCCTTGCTCGGCTTTGTCCATTTTCTTCTGCTGCCCCTTACGCCTGGAACGCTCTTCCAGAACATCTGAGATCCACAAGTTCAATCGCAGCTTTTAAAGCTCAGCTGAAAACTTTTCTTTTTCCTAAAGCTTTTAAAACGTGATGTTGTTTGGACTCTATACTGTTAGTTTTACCCTACCCTGTGCCTGTTTACCCTACCCAGTGCCTGTTTGCATTCTCTTCCCCTCCTTATTGCTTTACTATGATTTTATTAGAATGTAAGCCTATGCGGCAGGGTCTTGCTATTTACTGTTTTACTCTGTACAGCACCATGTACATTGATGGTGCTATATAAATAAATAAATAAATAAATAAATATAATAATAATAATAATAATAATAATAATAATAATAATATGGGTTATTGTTGAATCGCGGCTTGTTCATGGTTAACAAACCATAATTTGTTAGTGTGGCTGGGTTCACACAACACAACATACAATTCAATGATAACCCACAATTCAACCCATATTCTGGGTTGTTATATGTGAACCAGGTTATATTCACATAAATACTTATACTGGGAAGAAGTATTGTGATATATTCTTCACTTATAATAAAATAATTAGATTTTCACTAGGGCAGCCTTCCTCAACCTGGTATCCTCCAGATATGTTGAATTACAACCCTTAGCGTCCCTCACTACTGGCCATGCTGATGGGGGCTTACGGGAGCTGAAGTCCAAATCTGGCAGGCACCACATTGGGGAAAGTTGTCCTGAGGTGCAACTCTTGTGCAGATGCCCCACTATCTCACAAAGCTTGGCGTAGAGGGCTGGGGGGAATTTGTATTAAATTGACTTGCATTAACATGGTGGAATGGCAAGAGTTAAGGTGTTACCAGTGGGTTGCCTGTTTTCTCTCTTTCCTATGGCCTAAAACTCTCTCTCTGATTTAATTAGTTCTCATTTGAGCATAGTTAGCAATGGCTGACTTGGTGGGGGCGAAAGTGTAAATTAGATGTTCTTTACTGCCTGATAGCAGAAGTACAAATTGTATCTCATACAAACCTCTACAACTGGCCTAGCTCTGTACATGTTGCTATAAGTGTGCTGTCTGATTACTGCCAATGGGTCTACTGGTATAGTTTTCCTTAAAGGGCTTACAACAGCCTTCTCCAATTGGGCAGCCACCAAATGTGACTACAATTCCCATCATCCCCAGCCAGCATGACCATTGGGGATTATGGGTGATGGTGGAAGTTGCTGCCCAACACATCTGGAAGGCAACACACTGGGAAAGGCTGGATTATTGTACAGAATTTGAAATAAGAATGTTATTGTTTCTTATTAAAAATTCAATCTATGCTTCAGCTACATTTTGGAAGTTATGAGATAGGAGGGAATGTTAAGTCCCCCATTTTTTCTGATGCATCCTCAAAAGGAAAGTCACAGATAAGATTTACAGGAGCCAATGCTTGGTCCAAATGGAATTATTGAGTTAATTAAAATCTCTTGTATCTGAGGCTAGAATGTTGTAAAAAAAATTCCCACTGATGAAGACCATGTGGGTCAAAACGTGTTTGGGATAATTGTATGTTTTATGTTTGTGGAGTATTTAGTTTGTATTTTAATTGTATGTATTTCTTAAAGGATTAAATGTTTATTTATTTATTTATTACATTTCTATACCGCCCAATAGCCGGAGCTCTCTGGGCAGTTCACAAAAATTAAAACCATTCAAAGTATAAAACAACAGTATAAAACCATAATATAAAATACAATATAAAAACTCAACCAGATAAAAACAGCAGCAATGCAAAATTACAAATTTAAAACACCATGTTAAAATGTATTTATAGATTGTTAAAATGTTGGGAGACTAAAAAGGTCTTCACCTGGTATTTACTTTACCAAGTGTTAATTAATATTTTTTATGGATAAATTATTTTATTTTAGTATGTATAGCTCCATTTGAACTTTGAACATTGTTTCATATCAGTTTTCTTAAACCCTTTTTGTTTTCTGGATTGATTTTGGTTTAAGACACCACTTTTTATAATATTGGCATTCCATCCACTTTTCTCCATTCCTGGCAACTTCCTGCTTCACTGCCAGAACTGAGAGAACTCCTCCCCTACGTGATCCTTTGGCTATTCAACTGAAACTGTCCACCAGCACTACCATCCACCCCTGGGCATGTAAATGATCATGTTTGGTTCTACCCAGTGGCTTTATAATTACCAACTCTTCTTTCCCACATGCAGTCTGCCAAGCCAGTGTGGTGTAGTGGCTAGAGTGTTGGGCTGGGAGTCAGGAGATCCGGGTTCTAGTCCCCACTCAACCATGAAGCTCACTGGCTTACTTTGGGCCAGTCACAGTCCAACCTACCTCACAGGATTATTGTTGTGAGGATAAAATGGAGAGGAGGCTGATTATGTAAACCGCCTTGGGTTCCTTGGAGGAAAAAAGGTGGGATATAAATGCAATAATAAGCAATCATCTCCAAATCCACTCTTGTTCATTTAGGGGACCATCTACAGCTATTAAGAAACATTAATTTTTTCCTATCAAATTGTGCATAATCTAATCAGGCATCACTTTTATAGCAAAACCATGCTAATAAAGTAAGACACTCCCACCCCATTTCTTTGCTACCCTTTACATTTTAAGGGTAGCTCTCATTGGCAACAGTGGAGGCTTCCCTTCAAATGCAAATGGAAACAATAGAGAGGGGATTTTTGTCTATGGTGGGGAGCGCCCACCCACCCCAGAGGTCCAGAGGCTGCTCAGGCTTTCCTGCAGCAAGGTTAGATTAATACCTGAAGAGGTGATGGAGTATGTGGGCAGAAGAAGCCCTCTAAAGCAGACTAGTTGGACCTCTTTTAGCCAGAGGGACAGGTTCCATTTTGGAGATGCTTGGGGTGGGGGCACATTCCAGTAGTGGGGATAGACAAAAGGCAAAAGAGGCAAGGCTAGAAATACCAGAATACTTTAGCGTAAAGCTCTTCCTGCCAGTAATTACACCTTAAGAGAGGCATTCCAATGTTTTAGAATGGGGGGAGTGTGCAAAAGCCAAGAAACAACCGAATTATCAGTGGTTAGGGCCAGGGAAAGGGAGTATGGTCATCTGGGGAACCCCGGAGGGCCAGATTTCGACCCCTGGCAGGCCTCATTGGGCCCGTTAGGCTGAGGTTCCCCACCACTGCTCCAAATCATTTAAACAGAATAAATACAATAAAACTTATTAAAAGTCACAAAATGGTACGGGCACAGAGGTGATGGTGGAGGAGTTGTGAGGCTCACAGCAGTCCCATCACTGGCCACATCGAAGAGCAGCAGAAACCGCTGCATTCTGCGAGAAGAATCACATTTTCCCAGGTACAAAATATTCTGCATGGAGGACTTGATACTCCCTCAGTACCTTGAGGGAAAGCATCTGGATCTTGCAGATCAACAGAATAAGCAACAGCACAATTATTGTGAGAAAAAACAATTATGTGGAAAGGGCTTCTGGCAACCAGAAGGAGCTCCTGACATTACAAGGTCTGGATCAGGGAAATCTGGAGAGAAAGGCGCAGAGGAAAGATTTCTGGGGAAGCTGCATGACATTCTATTCAACCACACACTTGCCCTAGTGAAGACCTTACTCTGGGGAGAGAATGTTAATGTTCCTCTGGAAGCAATACAAGGCTCCTTTTTCTCTCAGAGAACGCATAGCGTGCCCCATATTTGGCTCTCAAAAGAAAATGAAAAAATAACAAAGGCAGGATTGGACGATGAAGGAATTTCAGGCTAATTCCGGAAGCTGATTGGAAAGGCTGAATTATAGTGCCTGACCCAGAAATAAAAGAGAGGAGTTGCAAGGACACAGAGCAGGGCCAGGAGTCCTAGGGAGAGGGATCATTCAATGGAAACAAAAGTGCAATACTGGGAACCAACATTCTGTAGCAGAAGCCAAGAGGCCCAGAAACAGGAATGCAGAAATATTTATCCTTTCTTTCCTATCTCTCTTTTTCCTCCCTTTTTGAGCCCAGCAGTGTTTAATGAATTACTTCCAGGAAGAAGGGTAAAAACCCTCCCCTGTAGAGATGATATTTATTTATTTATTTATTTATTTATTTATTACATTTTTATACTGCCCAATAGCCGACGCTCTCTGGGTGGTGCATTCAGACTGTGTGAGTAATCAAGAAAATGGGTATCTTCTCCTCTCAGCAGAGTTTTTCTAACCTCTACAGAGATTTAATGGCAGCCAAAATCAAATAGTTATGATTTTCTTCTAAGAAATCATGTAGCATCACCAACATGTCTGTGGTAGGACATCGCTCTGGTCCTAGAATCATAGAATCATAGAATAGCAGAGTTGGAAGGGGCCTATAAGGCCATCAAGTCCAACTCCCTGCTCAATGCAGGAATCTACCCTAAAGCATCCCTGACAGATGGTTGTCCAGCTGCCTCTTGAATGCCTCTAGTGTGGGAGAGCCCACAACCTCCATAGGTAACTGATTCCATTGTCATACTGCTCTAACAGTCATGAAGTTTTTCCAGATGTCCAGCCGGAATCTGGCTTACTTTAACTTGAGCCCGTTATTCTGTGTCCTGCACTCTGGGAGGATCGAGAAGAGATCCTGGCCCTCCTCTGTGTGACAACCTTTTAAGTATTTGAAGAGTGCTATCATGTCTCCCCTCAATCTTCTCTTCCCCAGGCTAAACATGCCTAGTTCTTTCAGTCTCTCTTCATAGGGCTTTGTTTCCAGACCCCTGATCATCTTGGTTGCCCTCCTCTGAACACGCTCCAGCTTGTCTGCATCCTTCTTGAATTGTGGAGCCCAGAACTGGACACAATACTCTAGATGAGGCCTAACCAGGGCCGAATAGAGAGGAACTAGTACCTCACGTGATTTGGAAGCTATACTTCTATTAAGGAAGCCCAAAATAGCATTTGCCTTTATTGCAGCCATATTGCAGTGTTGGCTCATATTCAGCTTGTGATCTACAACAATTCCAAGATCCTTCTCATTTGTAGTATTGCTGAGCCAAGTATCCCCCATCTTGTAACTGTGCATTTGGTTTCTATTTCCTAAATGTAGAACTTGGCATTTATCCTTATTGAATTTCATTCTGTTGTTTTCAGCCCAGCACTCCAGCCTATCAAGATCACTTTGAAGTTTGTTTCTGTCTTCCAGGGTATTAGTTATCCCACCCAATTTTGTGTCATCTGCAAATCTGATAAGCGTTCCCTGAACCTCCTCATCCAAATCATTAATAAAAATGTTGAAGAGCACTGGGCCTAGGACTGAGCCTTGCGGTACCCCACTCGTTGTCTCTCCCCAGTTTGAGAAGGTTCCATTGATAAATACTCTTTGAGTCCGATTCTGTAGCCAACTGTGAATCCACCTAATAGCCCACTTTTAGCTAGTTTGTTCATCAGAATGTGGTACTTTGTCAAAAGCTTTGCTGAAGTCAAGTTATATGATGTCCATATTATTCCCACAGTCCACAAGGGAAGATTACCTTCTCCGCTGTGGCACCCCGGTTGTAGAATGAGCTCCCCAGAGAGGTCTGCCTGGTGCCTACACTGTACTCCTTTCATCGCCAGCTGAAGACCTTTTTATTCTCTCAGTATTTTAACACTTAATTTTAACTTAAATTTAAATTTTACTGTTTTAACTCTGTATTTTAATTTTATATCAATTTTGCTGCATGGTTTTTATCCTGGTTGTGCTTTTTATACTGTATTTTGTATTTGTGCTTTTAACCTGTTGGTTGTTTTATTATGGTTTTAATTTTTGTGAACCACCCAGAGAGCTTCGGCTATTGGGCGGTATAAAAATGTAATAAATAAAATAATAAATAAATAAATAAATAAATACCCGATCAAAAAATGAGATCAAATTAGTCTGACAGGATTTGTTCCTGACAAATCTATGTTGGCTTCTAGTAATCACTGCATTGATTTCAAGGTGTTTACAGATTGACTTCTGTAAACTTCAACCATCTATGCAGATTTGTCCTACCTGACAGCAGGTAGGAGAAATGAAAAGAAGCTTAAGAATTTCCATAGCAGCCTTCCCCAACCTGGTGCCTTCCTGACATTTTGGACTACAAGTCTCAAGATTCCTGACGATTGGCCATGTTGACTGAGCCTGATGGGCATTGAAGGCCACAACATCAGAAAGGCATTGGATTGGGGAAGGGTGCTCTACAGAAATGAGTATGGAAAGAGAAATTCTGTGTATGGAAAAATGAGGACAAAAATAGCAGATATTAGATTTCACTTTTGGATGTCAGTATGTAACCAGATGTTTGGGATGACAACTCCCATAATCTCTATTGGCCATACTGGCTGGGGCTTGTGGGAATTGTAGTCAAAACTATGGGGAGAGCACCAGGTTGCTTACTCCTAGTTCGTTATATAGAAATGGCTAAGAAAGATGCACACTTCCCACTGTCACCATCACTGCTAATTGTTGGCCCTACCGGCTACCTCTGTACAGCACCAGGATTTTGACGGCCCTTTGGCAATGTCACCAGCTGCTACTGTTCCTCATCCTGATCATCGGTACCAATTTCTGATTTGATAGGCAGAAAGCCAGGGGACACTGACTGCTCCTCCTTCTCACCACCACTATTGTCTGGGCTGTAGGGAGAGGCAGGTGAACAAGAAGGTTTCAATGGTGAAGAGAGGGAACAAGTCCAGGGGCTCTTCTCAGCAAGTCCCTCTTGGGTGTGAGCCGTGTGCAGGTGTCCCATCGTGCTTACCTTGACGCCAGCCTTGCCTCTGTATCTCCCCTGCGCAGCCAGCATACTTATTTATGTAGGATTTTTTTTAAAATGCACATGTGAACACATTTAAGTTAAATTAAAATGACATCAGCCAAAAGTAATGGTGGCAGTTACCATGGCAAAAACACTTCTGCACAGATTCTTTTGCCAATATTTTATTTGGCTCATGAAACACAGATCAATGAAATTTCTTTGTCACTATCTGCATAGAGTTGCCAAGTCACAATCCAGGAAATTGCACTAAAACCCACAAAATAAGTGTGATATACAACAACTAGGGTTTCTTCCAACTGCTTGTTTCCCCTGATCTTATGTCAGTTCCCACAGCTGCCTGCTATGTGGCACACCCAGCATTCAGCTCATGGCAGCATTTGTAGAAGGGGGCAAATAGAAGGACCAGGGATGGAGAAGGCAAGAGAAGCCACCGCTGGCCACCTGCACTGCTTCATCAGAAGTTTTAAAATGGCATAGCAAATCTATGGGTTGTAACCTAGCAACCAGGACAATCGGCTCAGTGAAAGGAAATGGCCTCTGCCTGTAAAAAAAACCCCATGATGTCACTCTTGTGAACACCACCATATTTCAGTACATTAATCAGCACTTTTTGTCACAGCGCAGGTACAGGTAGCGTTGCAACCAGTTATAGCAAAGAGGCCTGGAGCGCCAGGAAGGCAGAAGAAAACGAGCAATGGCAGTGGGATGGGGAGAGGCAAGAGGCTCAGCAGATCTAATATAAAAGCTCACAATCAAAGGAGAACGCAGAAAGCTGCTCACTGGGGTCTTCGCCCTCGGATTAACTCTGCTGTGCTTCTCACGCAGGAGGTGCTGACTCTCTTTCAGCCTAAGGGCCGAATTCAATTTCAGAGAAGTCTCAGGGGCCACGTGCCAGTGGGTATGGTGAAAGCAGGCCCCAAAGAAAAAAAGAGGTGGGGCCAAAAATACCAAAAAAAACCACCAGCATATCATAGTTTAAAGCTGTTACTGCCAGTTAACTAAGGCCATAGCTAGACCTAAGGTTTATCCCAGGATCATCCTGGGTTCGTCCCTGCCTGAGTGCTGGATGCCCTGTGTGTCACCTAGGTGAACAGGTTTGACCCCTGGATGATCCAGGGATAAACCTTAGGTCTAGCTATGGCCTAAGCCTTAGGAGAGGCATTTCCAGCTTTTACACTGGGGAAAAATGACACAAAGCCATCAAACAGTCAGTGGTTGGGGGAAATGGGCATGGCCACCTTGAGAACCCAGGAGGGGCGGATTTGACCACCAGGCATGAAGTCTCACATCTCTGCTCTAAGGACACTGAATAAGAGCTGTGTTCAGTGAGGCAGATTTGCTGGGTGGTTAACAGTGGAGCCTGGTGATTCCAGTGTCAGCTGGGCAGTAAATCTGCTCTGGGTTTCAGACGGAACCAGTCAAAACTCTAAAGGAACTATCCAAGGTGTGAAACAGTGAAGGCAGAGGGAATCTCAGGCAGTCCTATTCACATGTGGGGCTTTTGACTGGTTGCTGACATCAGCGGAGGCTGTTAGCCAATCAGCAATCACATGCTAATTCAGTGCTGACTCAGACACACCCTGCCTTCACTGGTAAGAGTGCACTACTCACACACACACACACACACACACACACACACACAATTGTCCCACAGCAGCGGTAGGTGCCATGCTAAGGAATCCAAGAGTACAAGAAGAAGGGCCATTTCTACACCTGCCATTTTTCCAGGGATCATTCCAGGATCATCCCTGTGCATCCAAATGACACACAGGGGATCCCAGGAGCAGGCAGGGACGATCCCTCCATTTTCCTGGGATAATCCTTAGGTGTAGAAAGGGCCAAGATGTGACAGGTTTGTATAAAGAACATGAGGGTTCCTCAAGCTGAGTCAGGAAGATTACAGGATCAAGCTGGTAGATGTTTCATTGGGGTGATACAAAAGGTACCCCGAAGTTTACAGAGGTGCGAGAAAATAGCACCAGGTCCTCCAGTGGGCTTCACTTGAAACTCATCAAAATACAGGACAAGAGTCACCTCAGTTTCCAATAATATGTTCTGAATAACACTACCAAAATCATTCTTTTTTACTGTCCACGTAGGGTTATAACCAGACTTATATATTCTCCAAAGAACTATTCAGAGGAGGCCAGCCAAAGAGCCCCCCTTGCCTATAGATATGCACCCCATATCACCTCTATAAGTGTCCCCTTAGGCCAGCAGTGAACAAAGTCCCATCTCTCCAAACACGGTTTCTGTCCACAGATATCCCTGGCCAGGATTTCTTTGCTTGCCTCCCACTACTTCACACTTGATCGTACTGAACTGCTGAGCTGTTATGGGCTGTGCAATCCAGTGAGACTCTAAAAAGAACTAGCTTTCATGTCCAGCTGAGGGGATTAGCTACTCATTTTGCTGCTTGTTGTCGCTGCCTTTGTCCTCTGAGCAATAAAAACCTCACTGTCAGCAGGTCTCTGGGGTCGTTGGCTTCCATTAGCATGCAAACAGCCAACAGCAGCAGCACTGTTCAGAAAGAAGATGTGCCCTTAAGCAGCACGGGGGAAGGGCAAGAGCCTCTCATTTCATCAGTCCTTTCCTACTTGCCTGTTATATGTCCCTAGATTCTAATTCATATCACGATGCTGCTGCACTTGATTAATTTGTTGTACCTGTAACTGTTTATTAATTGAGTATTTTAATAACAATCTTAACAGCTTGGCATATAAACTACTTAGAACAGGGGCAGCCAACCTTTTTGGGTGCCGTGGGCACATCTGGCAGTATGAGAAACTTTTGTGGGCACCACCACAAAATGGCTGCCATGGGATGCATGGGAAAGGACAAACAAGCTGCCCGAAAGCCTGAGTACAGGGCAGGAGTGGGGCCTGAGCTCCAACACACTAAACAACTCCTTTGAACCCATAGTTTTCAGCATCAACAGGAACCTATTCCATAACAATTCCATCTACTGGTAAAATAATATGTTGGGGTGTTGTTTTTTAAATGAGAGAGTTAGGGCAGCTTGGGCTTCCCTGTTTACCTCATGAGGCAAATATAAGGGCAAAGGCCACTTACAGGGGGTAGGCGGACTAGGGTGCATAAACCATTTTCCTCCTGAACTTCTCCACCACCAAGCCACTTTTTGGCTGTGGAGTTCCAGATCTATGTTCACAATAGACACACATGTCCAGAACCATGGTGGAGATAAAGTGGATTAGTATATGTATGTGGGGATTTTTTAGGGGGAAGTTGGCTAGTGGGACTGAGGACAATACCTCTCCAATTCCCTTCCTCACACCCACATTGATTCCCCAAGTCTCTTCCCCACTTCCCTTTAAGTCCCACTTACATGGCTCATGGCTCTGAGAGCAGCACCACAGGGGTGGGGGGGGGATTTCCTCCTTGGCTGCTTATAGCAGCTTCAAGGGGGGTGCAATTTATATCAGGCCATAGCAATGAATGAAAGGATTAGACCCCTCACACACACACATGCGCCAAGGCCCTGATCCAAATCCCACCCACCATGGCTGCTTTTTCAGAAAGAAAAAGAAGTTGGAGGCTCCACACATAAGATCCCCACATCATATCTGGCTTGCGCTTTACTTAGCTCAGTAAAGTATGGAGCATCTAGATGCATTTTGAGCAGCAGTTTAACACCAGCCAAGAGCCGTCAAGTGCAATTGAGCAAAAATAAAACAAAAAAGGGATTTTCATTTCTAGAAAGAATAGGTGTCAACAAAACCAGCCGTTTCAGAAACGGAAAGATAAACATCAATTCTATGTACTAATTGGTACATTGCCAAGCTGTATCTAATTCTTAATATGTTACCGGGTGATCATTCAGATGCTCACATAACGATATCAGATATTATGAGGGAAAACAAATCCTCAGGATGGGCATTGTCTGACATCCTCAGAGGCAAAAGCCTTTGCTCTTCAAAACACTTCTAGGAAGCAAAGCTTTCTGCTGGAGCTCTTGCCTCAATTGGGCATGAGGATCAGAGCTTAGCAACATTTGCAGATCCAGGCCAGCCAACAGACAAGTGGCTTGAAGTAGATATTGGCGCCCACTTGTCCTCTGTGAGAATTAATTCTTAATGGCTGGGGCAGGTCAAACCAGGAAATGGCATAACATCTACCAGGGTGGTGATTTTCCTGAAATAAGTCTAGTTGCTGGGTATTTTAATCAATGGAGCTTGAGGAAGAAGCATATAGGCAGGCAATAAGGGGGTTGAGACAGAAGTTTTATTCTCACTTTGTGGTCCAAGCTTTGGCCAAATGTGTGAAAGGGAAGAAGGATCGCACCAGTTAACCCCACCATCCCCTGACCTTAGTCTGCACACTTGACTTCCATGCATTTGGCTAAAGGTGAAAACAAACTCTATGGACATAGCATTCATATCTACATAGGGCCTGTTCTCAGAATCAAGCACCCTGGTCAGACCAGTGCTCCTGATTACGGGTACAAATCATAGAATCATAGAATAGCAGAGTTGGAAGGGGCCTACAAGGCCATCGAGTCCAACCCCCAAAACCCAAAACCAATACACATACAACTTGACATGCCTAAATCCCATTCTCACCTTTGCCTGCATATTCGGAGGTCAGGGGCATGACAAGCACTATGATCCTGCTCCCCCTCTATGCATTTAGTCTATGTGTTGACAACAAAGTGGAAATAGGGCCAGAATGACTGGGACACCTTTTGCTGTTTTCTGGAATGTGAATCCATCAGCCTGCTCTCATCAAGATCTTAGGGTCAGTTTGTATTTTAGAGATAGCTGGGTGACCGGTAGCGATAATGGCTTCCCCATCAAAGGGGGTAACTGTTCCCATCTCCCAACTCCAAGAGTTGGAGACTGCTGAAAGCCTCCAACTCTTGTTGAGCTATTGCAAAATTTTCTGCTATTATTAGGAAATGGCACAAGGAAAATGAACAGATCACAATACAGTGATTATACACCCTCTCCCTCCTTTGCACCCCAAATCAGCACCTCTCGGGGGCTTGAAGTTAGGGCAGTTTTGTACATGATAAGGCTTAAGTGTTGCTATCTTCTGTAATGCAACAGTAAAACCTCAACGGCTGGAGCATACAACTGCCTGGTTTCTTCCGCACTTTCTCCTGGATTGATAGCAATCGCAAATGACAGAAGAAAAGTGCAAATGCGCTCCGAAGAACCTTGTGCAAAAAAGATATAACTACTCACTTGTGGTGTTTCCTGTCATCTGTATGATACATTTGGAATCCCTGCTCATTTCCCGGGAGTTGAAAGGACGCACCCGCACTGCCACCTTGACAGAGGCTCCTGCCATCTTGGTAATCTGAAGGTTTTTCTCCTCTTGCTAGGATTGTACTCCTGAAAATGCCCTGGAAGAAATAGGAAAGTGGGTTAGGAAAGTCTCTTCTAAGGCTCTGCATGCTCCAGGCAATGATAGTTGGAGAAATATTTATTTATTTTATTAAAACATTTGTATCCCACCCTACATCATTGAGATCTCAGGGTGGCATACAGATAAAATCAATTCAACAGTATAAAACAATAAATAATGTACACAGCTAAAAACATATTAAACTATTAATCAAGCTAAAACCAGTAAAAATAAAATAAAAGCAAGTAAAACAAATAAAAGTAGCTTTAGGCAAATTTAGCCCTCAAGGCTTTGATAAAAAGCCACATTTTAACTTGGCACCGAAACAAACCCAGCATCAGTGCCAGTCAGGCCTGCAAAGGGAGGGCATTCCACAACCAGGGTGCCATAACAGAGAAAGCCCTCTCCTAGGTCCCACCATAATGTATGTCTCACGTTGGTGGGACGCAGAGGAGGGCTCCTCCGACAGAATGCAATTGTGGCTGGGTCCCCAGGTATTTATGCACATTGGTCACACACTAGCTGTACTACTATGAAACAAAACTGCACTTTCATCACCTCTGAACATGGATGCCAGATGCCTTTTATTTTAAAGGGGGGTTCCTATAGGTTAAGAGAGAGAGAAAGTTCAATGGCACCTTAGAAGCTAACTTTTTTGAGGCATAGGTTTTTGTAGGTAACCATGGTGCGTACACTAAAGGCTCAGAAATGTTGGGCTACAAGAACCTCCAATTATTACAGAGAAAATTCTCTGTTTTTTCCCCCTGTAATGCCCAATCAGTGCCCTCCCCCTACAGACTTACGCGTGCCCACCCCCAGCTCCAGCTCCCCACCCAGTATCAAAACACCATCATTTTCTAGAACAAATTGTTAATGTAACACTGTACTTCTATGTCCAGGATACACTCCTTGTTCTCTCTCTCTCTCTCTCTCTCTCTCTCTCTCTCTCTCTCTCTCTCTCTCACACACACACACACACACACACACACTCCTCTCTTGTTGGTCCCCATCAACATGTAAGATCTCCAATTCTATTCTTCCCCCACCAGTAGTTTTTAATGATTGTCATTAAATGAATGTTATTAATGAATGTCAAAGGTGAATAACTGTGCCGGTGAATTTCAGCATCCTTGCATACATACATATCGTTAATACAATCTTTAATCATAGTCAATTTGTCAATCATGAATCCTACCTTCTGATCCATTTCTACTCTGAATTTTCTCAACTTCGTCTGCATTTCAGTTGCAGATGTAATATGAAATACTTCTGCATGCAAGATCAGACTGAATGATACCTTTCATTTCTGGACTACTTGCTATTTGAAGGTAAATTAAGTCCAGTAAGTTTGACATAGGGCAATTTGTTTTTGCTATTTGATAAACAGTTTGAAACACAAGACCTAAAGGTCCACTTGTCTCCATACTGCTTGGCCATACATGAGGATCTTTTGCAGAGGCCCAATGAGTGGCCTTTTTGTCTATGCTGCCCTTTTAAATAGTTTGATTTTCATGTTTTCAAATGTGTTTTATTGTAATTTTATTTCTTTGCAAGCCAACCTAGGAATTACTTCAGGGATGGGATGAAATCCCACAAATAAATAAATAAATGCCACTTAATAGCATTTCCATTGTGCTTTCACCATCAGTGTTCCAATTGTCACTCTTCTTAGCTAGAGCTTTTATCTCACTTATCAGTGAGTATCCAAAATGGATGTCGGATTGACAGTAGTAGAGATGAGTGGATGAGGACCCAGTGTGGTGACTGGGAGCCAGTGTGGTGTAGTGGTTAGAGAATTGGACTGAGAGTCGGGAGATCTGGGTTCTAGCCCCATTTGGCCATGGAGGCTTAGTGGATGACTTTGGGGCAGTCACAGACTGTCAGCCCAACCTATCTCACAGGGCGATTGTTGTGAGGATAAAATGGAGAGGAGGAGGATTATGTATGTTGCCTTGAGTTCCTTGGAGGAAAAAAGGTGGGATAGAAATGCAATAAATAAATAAAGGAATATTAGGGTGACCATATGGAAAGGAGGACCAGGCTCCTGCATGCATAAATATGACAGGACCAGGTGCTGCATCCTCCTTTCCATATGGCAACCCTAAGGAATATATACATAGTAAAATACTGATAGCGAAGTCTAGCAAGTTGAATGTTTAACCTTGGGCACTAGCAGGATGACATTAGAAAATAAATGGCTAAACCATGATCAAACAGAATATCAGAATATACAGTACAACAGTACTCTAAAGCACAAAAAGACATGGCAGAAATAAGAGAGAAATTGTATGGCTACAACACAAATAGGCCTAGGTCTTTCCAGCATCACTGTGAACTGGTTCCATTTTATGGCAAGTGTAATCACCACACCACCTGCAAAACCACCAGCAGCACATGGTTTTTCTTCTTGGCAAGATTTCTCACCCATTAAATCAATTAAGCATTCCCTTTGCTTCCTACAGCACAAGAACAGGTAAGAACCATGTCCAAAGATACCAATGCATCTTTGTAATGTATGGGTGGTAACTTTGGGTAGTCACAGAGAAGCAAAAGGCCCATCAGAAAACACTGATTAATCCTGGTGGATCAAATTAATTTAGCAGGGATTACCTAACAAGATCTTCCTTTAATCTGTAGCACTGTCTACTTTGCAAATGCCCACGTGACCCAGTTTTCTGGGGAGAACCTGAGCACCAGCTCGCTGGCCATTAGCCAGCTAATCGGAAGGGTGAAGAAGGAACAAATGACAAGTAGAATACTTCTAGAAGCCTCCAAAACTGGTATTCTGCTAGCCGCTTGCCTACAGTTTACAAAAGCAATTGACAAAGATGTCACTGAAGAACAGCAGCCTTCACTTTGCCGCCTCCTCCTCCTCCCACGCTGCGCATTTTGACACTAAACTTTGAGGAAGACAGAATATGTGGGAATTACTGTCACGCCACAAGACATCAGAACCACCAATTCCCATTATGTGATTTTCGTAGTAAAGATGCATATGGTGCAAGGATCTCTCTCCAAACATTGCCTGGACCAGGATGATACCACAGCGATCAACAATGAGCTAGACCTGCTCAAAAAGGAGAAGGAAATTTTGGAAGATCCAAAGTCAATTGAGGCGGGGGGGTGGGGATGAAGGAGAGAAATCTCTCCCGAAACGTTTTCTGTCTCTGCAAGCTCCTCTTTCCCAAGCTGGTATAAAATCGCATCAGCCTGGCTTCCCTGCACATCTGAGTAACAGAGCCAGGCCTCCAGGGCCCACCCCCGGGTTTGTTTTCAGTATAAATAATTCAGTGAGCTAAGTGCAGTGCTCTGCTCAGCCACAGCCCTGCTCAGCCATATCCAGGATTCTCTGCTTGCTGGTGGAATAGCAGAAGTACCAGAGAAGCCAAAGGGAGATCAAAAGGGAATGCCACAGGAAAGCAATTTTTTTTATTGCTTTCCTTCAATGTGATTGAGCAACGGAGATATTTGTCCTGAATTTAGGGCAGCCATGTGGGCTGCATTACAGAGGACAGGGCTCTATTTGAAGGGCTGTCCTGCCCAAACCCAATTTAAAGATACAAAGCCATAAGGAGGGAGAGGCAGCGGCCTTGTTGCCCATCAACAGCATAGTCTTCCCCACTATGGTGAGATGTGTGGTATTTCTATTTAAATTATAGCAATGATTACTAAATTTGCATCTATATGTATAAATTAACTACATGCAAATTTTGTGCAAATATTCGTCCCAATTGTTCTGGGGTGTGTGTGTGTTTGTGTGTGTGATACAGTTCCTCTTTTTGGTGATGGGTAAGAGGGCGCCCTAGTTCTGCTACAAACTCGCTACTTCCTTATTCCACAAAGCCACAGCCCTGAGCGGTACGAACCATCCGAAATTTAGGTGGAGCCCAACAGGTTGGTAACTCCATAGCGCACTCCAGTGCAACACTGAGGTCTTGTTCCTAAAAACAGAAGCTACAAAGGCTTGGCAGTAATACCCTCCAATCTTATTTATTTATTTATTACATTTTTATACTGCCCAATAGCCGAAGCTCTCTGGGCGGTTCACAAAAATTAAAACCATAATAAAACAACCAACAGGTTAAAAACACAAATACAAAATACAGTATAAAAAGCACAACCAGGATAAAACCACGCAGCAAAATTGATATAAGATTAAAATACAGAGTTAAAACAGTAAAATTTAAATTTAAGTTAAAATTAAGTGTTTTAATAAAAGAGAGAATAAAAAGGTCTTCAGCTGGCGATGAAAGGAGTACAGTGTAGGCGGCGGGCGGACCTCTCTGGGGAGCTCATTCCACAACCGGGGTGCTACAGCGGAGAAAGCCCTCCTCCTAGTAGCCACCTGCCTCACTTCCTTTGGCAGGGGCTCACGGAGAAGGGCCCCTGTAGATGATCTTAAGGTCCAGGCAGGTACATATGGGAGGAGCCGTTCCTTCAAATAACCTGGCCCCAAACCGTTTAGGGCTTCAAATGTCAATACCAGCATTTTGAATCGGGCCCGGACCTGGACTGGCAGCCAATGAAGTTGTAAAAGGACTGGCGTAATATGATTTCGCCGGCCAGTCCCTGTTAGTAAACGGGCTGCTCTGTTTTGTACCAGCTGAAGCTTCCGGACCTTTTCAAAGGCAGCCCACGTATAACACATTGCAGTAATCCAAACGAGAGGTTATCAGAGCATGGATAACTGTAGCTAGGCTATCTCTGTCCAGATAAGGGCGTAGTTGGTATATCAACCTAAGCTGATAAAAGGTGCTCTTTGCCACCTTTGGAGAAATCACTCCGCAGATATGGTTAAATGTTCCCTATCTGTGCATCATAGATATCATGAAGTTGGAGTTTTTGGAGGCCATCTAATCCAGCCCCCTGCTCATAGCAGAAATCCAGAACTACAGTATCCCCAACAGTCCAGTAGAGTCCAGCCTCTACTTGAAGACCACCAGTGAAAGAGAATCCAAAACCCCTCTTGGTAGTTGGCTTCACTGTATAATTGCCCTCACTGTCAAGACATTTCTCCTAATCTTCACCTGAACTTTATCTTCCTGCAACATAGGCCCAATAAAATAGTCACTAAATTCAGAGAGATTACAACTAAAAATAATGCTATTGTAGATACCTAGCTCTCGTAAACCGACCACTATGCAGATGCATAAAATGAGTGCTGACTATTACTGAAAATAAATAAATAATACGGGATTTGGGTAGTTTTGTTTTCTAATAACCAGTTATGGGTGGTCAGAGTCTTGCAGGACTGGCCCAACTGCAAAAATCTTAAATGTTTCAGCCACATTAAGAGGGACAATAATTTCACTACCTTCTCACGGGGGCATGTTTTGTACTGACAAATTCACCTTTCTGCTAGTACTCTGGTGGCCTCCAGATGGTACTGGATTACAGTGCCCCAGCCATGCTGGAATCCTGGAAACTCACAGTAGAATGCAGCTATTATTCAACTATAGCCTCAATACTGCCCCATCCAAACATCACACACTACTAAAAAAATGATAAAATGCTTGTGCCTGAATCTATTACAATTGGACGGAAATTAATTTTTGCAGGCACAAGGCTCCAGACAGATATCAAAGACATAAACACTGCCAGTATGCCTGATTCCCTGCTCCCGTCCGATAGCTTGGAGCTTTGGAAACAGGCATGACTAAGGAGTAAATCAGACATTCTGAAGGAAACAGTACTTCCCAAGCCCATGTTTCCTTCATAATGCTGGGGAGGGTATTTGCAGGGGAGAATCACCAGTTGGGGAGGGATACTTAACCCTTTTCATGCTTGCTCATTCTCCCCTGCAATTGCCCTTGGGCCACTCTAAATTATTTTTCTCCAGGTGGATTCTGAAGGCCACCTGAAGAGCTGGGTGGCAAACAGCCTCAGGGTAGGCAAAGAAGAAGTTAAGCTACCCTCCCTCCTATTTACCAGTTCTCCTCCGCAAGTCCCCAACATTTGCATTATTTCAGCAAATGCAGATTTGAGAATTCACAGTTGCTGTAATAACATGTAGTTCCACCCTAGTAATGGGTTTATCTGCCACTATAATTTTAGTGTTATTTAGGCTGTCTTCCTATACTCACTTACCTGGTAATAAGTCCCATTGAACCCAATAGGATTGTGCTGTTGTTTGCTATGCTATTGTGTTAAAAGCGTGTAATCTTATTATATTACTGTTTTAACCATAGCTTTGTAAGCTGCCTTGGGAGGGTGAATTCCTTAAAAGGTGGGATAAAAATCTATTCAATAAAGCTTCACTCCAAAAAAGCAATTCCTACACCATTGTAATTTGGTGCAAAACCAGAAATGTGTGAACTAAGGGAATAACGGAAGAAAGAAATACCAAATTCTGCAAGTATTTATGCAATCACCCTGGGCCGTGCATCAGTTTCAACTATGCTACCTCTGTTGGTCTTTTTAGTGTCCTAGAGTGCCAATTGGATAAGGAGAGAGAAACGTAGTCCGCTTGTGGGTATCAGGAGCACTTAAACAGGCAGAAAATCCTCCACCTGGAAACACCCTGAACATTGTCTTTATATCTAAAATTAATGTCTTTGTTCTATCTGACATTTATTGCATTGAATTTCTTAAGCAGAACACACTCACCCAATTACAATCAACTCTTGTTACTGTTCAATTAACAGATTTATATCTCGACTTTCTTAAAAAGCTGAGCCAATTCTGTTTATTACAGAAAACAGAACTCCAAAAACACTAAAACCCTATCAAAGTTAAACCATCAATATAAGAGCCTAAAACTATGAAAAGCAAACTGAAATATTTTTAAAAATGCAAAGTAAACACATAATATCGGGAAGGCCAGATAAAGAAGCAAAAAGGTTAAAAGAATACCCATGGAACATCTGTAGTAATTCGTAATTAAAATAATCACACACATTTGTAACAGAGGACTGTGCTTTACTAGCTTGCGCATTCTCTCTCTCTCTCTCTCTCTCTCTCTCTCTCTCTCTCTGTGCAGCTCCCAAGAGAGCAAAGCCATTACTCCCCTAGAAAGGTTTTAGAGTAAGTGAAGCAGTTTAGGCCAAAACAGACATTATTTAAATCCATTTCTAGAAGCTACATCTGTTTTCATTTTTACTCTCAAGTAGACACCAGGCCTCCAATCCAGCTCTGAAAAGCCTCCTTACGTTAGGGTCCTAATGCAGATCAGCCCTAGGCAATAGTGAGGGGTGAAGGGATTTGAAGGCCAAAACATCTGGAGGGCCACAAGTTGCCCACTCCTGATTTGCAAAGATAAAGTGGGGAAAGCATAGGCAGCATCTTATTCAATTTCCCCCTGAGAAATCAGCTTGTTCCTTTTTTCTGGCATTATGGTAGAGTGACTATATAGAAGGGAAGACAAGGCTCCTGTAACTTTAACAGTTGAATAGAAATTTCAGCAGGTGCCATTTGTATGCATGCAGCACATGGTGAAATTCCTTCTTCATCACAACAGCTAAAGCTGCAGGAGCCCTGCCTTCTTTTGTGACCAGATACAAAAGAGGGCAGAGCTCCTGCAGTTTTAACTGTTGTGATGAAGAGGGATTTTCACCTGAAGGCATACAAATAGCACCTGCTGAAATTCCCTTTTCTATACAACCATTAAAGACACAGGAGCCGTGTCCTCCTTTTCATATGGTTACCCTAATTATGGCCAATGAGCGCAAAGGCACTAGAATAAACTAACCAACATTTGGGTGCATATTTCTAATTTGTGTGGAATGACATTTTATATAATTAATATTTAATAGAGTTAGATCACTCCTATGCCTGTTTACTCAAAAGAAACCCCAACTGTGTTCAATAGGGCTTACATGCTGGCTGGGGAAAGCTGGGAGTTGTACTACTTTTTTCTGTCTAAACATGTATAGGATTACACCTTAAATCTTTCAGGCTACCTATATTTAGATTCTGGCCAGTTCTGCATTGATTCTTCATTAGGGAAGGGTCTGTAGCTCAGTGGTAGAGCATATGCTTCATATGCAGAAGGTCCCAGGTTCGATCCCCAGGAGTTCAGGAAATACATCTATCTGAAACTTTAGAGAGATGCTACCTGTCAAGTGTTGACAATACTAAGCTTGATGGACCAATGGTATGATTTGAAACCAAACGCAAAAAGTGTATTCTTAGTCCCCATCATGACTGAATTGCTAGCTCTGAGCATGTTTGGGACTTTCCTTTAATCTTTCTAGAGAAGGTGAATTCGAACTGTAAACTTTGCAACAGCACCAAACATTAAAATCTTCTGCTATTAAATGTGAGGGAAGAGAACTCAGATTCTCCATAAGTCAATGGCTGTAATAGTAATGTTGTGTAAAACCAATGTGTTGCTGATATTCCATGTCTAATTTAGGAATGGCTACGATATATGTCATTTCTGTCTGTCAGGAAAAAGTGGAAGCCATCTTCCCTCTACCTTCACTCTTCAAATGAGATACATACCTGCCTCCACAGCAAATGCTGATTTTCTCATTGGTTTGAGGCCTTCCGTCATGCTTCTGGTGGGATGTCTACCTATTTCGTTTGTTATACAAGTGGTATTTCTGCAATTATACATTGAACAATCACATGCAACCCGTTTGAATTTTTGTTTTGTTTTTAAAGGGGGGGAAACAATTTGTTTTTAAACTGAAAAACTGCTCTAAGAACTGTGGGAGGGTACTTCATGCTGTCACAGGTGCCCAGCCAATCTGTGCTCTTCATAGCCTCTTCTACTTCATACTGACAAAACTCATGCACTTGGACTTAGCGCTCAAGAGAAGATTATATCTATGACTACAATATGGAGACTGCACTTTCCAGAGAAGAGTGACTCCTAGTTGACCTACAAGACTTTTTAAAAGATATCTCAAAAATGACTCTTAACTAAACACATACAATAGCATGTACTGGAATAATGTTCATAGAACTATGCCTTTTGATGACCCAAAGGGATCTCTAGTTGAACCCCCTGATAGCTGGGCAAAGGAAATGCTGCAAGCTATTCCCCAACAGATGAATACTTCCTGCCTCCAGTTGAAAACCTCCACAGAAGAAAATTCTAGCATTTAACAATTTCCTGCCTTGCCCAATCATTCTTACTCTCTATAGGTCCTAAATCGAATATACCACAATTTCAACCTCTGCTTCCTTTCCTTCTCTCAGTCATCTTGATCAATTGTTATTCTCCTTTTCCTGAATGATCTTTTAAATATGTAATCCTGAAATCTTTTTGTTCTCCTCTGTCTCCAATTTTTCTGCAAAATTATAGATATGGAACTGGACATAATATTCCAGCTGAGATCCAACCAGTGCCAAATAGCCCCCCTATTGTACATATAACTCTTTTGTCAAAATAGCATTTGTCTTTTTCTTCAACTCCCTCATGCTGTTGACTCATTCAGATAGTGGTTTATTTTTATCTACAGTATAAAGCTTGTATCCTGCATCCTTGAGACTGAGGAAGGGGCTTAGAGTTAGCAGCAAAGCACATACATGCATTGCACATATTAACCACTTTGAGATATTTTAAAATATAGACAGTGATATATAAATCTATTAAATAAATAAATATTAAACCTGAAGTTCATTTCCTGGCATCTCCAGGTATAATTTTTCGGGGCTGGGAAAGAGCTTTATGACTTGGGACTTGCTGGTAGCTTGGATTGACCAGTGGCCAGACACAATATAAGGCAGCACTTTATATCTTCACTGCTGCTTGCCCCATGCTTTGTTTTTATTTCTACATTTACCCTTTAATAATACTATTTGTGCATCAAGTCTCTGTGAGTGGTTCAGATGAAGAGTTTAAACATTTGTATGGAAAGGCCAAAAAGAACTTAATTTGTGGATGACAGAGCCAAGAACCTATAAAAATCCCATAAGGGATTCCTGGATGAGATGGATTATCTAGATCCATTTCAAACTGGCTTCAGGCCTGGTTATGGAACAGAAACAGCTTTGGTCGCCTTGGTGTATGATCTTCACTGGGAACTGGACAAGGGGAGTGTGTCCCTGCTGGTTCTGCTGGACCTCTCAGCGGCGTTCGATACCATCGACCATGGTATCCTTCTGGGCCGCCTTGCTGGGATGGGTCTTGGAGGCACTGTTTTACAGTGGCTCCATTTCTTCCTGGATGGACGGACCCAGAAGGTGGTACTGGGGTCTCCTGTTCGACTCCTTGGCCATTGGCCTGTGGAGTCCCTCAGGGCTCTGTTTTGTCCCCCATGCTATTTAACATATACATGAAACCGTTGGGAGAGGTTATCCAGAGTTGTGGGGTGCGGTTCCACCAGTATGCTGATGACACCCAACTCTACTACTCCTTTCCACCCAATTCCAAGGAAGCGGTTTCTGTGCTAAACCAGTGTTTGTTGGCAGTAATGGATTGGATGAGGGCAAACAAATTGAAGCTTAATCCAGATAAGACAGAGGTGCTCCTGGTCAGTCAAAAGGCAGATCAAGAAATAGGGATTCAGCTTGTGTTGGATGGGGTTACACTCCCCCTGAAGACACAGGTCCGCAGCTTGGGTGTACTTCTGGATTCAGCTCTAAGCCTGGATGCCCAGGTTTCGGCGGTGGCCAGGAGTGCATTTGCACAGTTAAAGCTAGTGCGCCAGCTGCGCCCATTCCTAGAGATGTTGGACTTGGCCACGGTGACACATGCCTTAGTTACATCCTGTTTGGATTACTGTAATGCACTCTACGTGGGGCTGCCTTTGAAGAGTGTTCGGAAACTCCAGCTGGTTCAAAGAGCTGCAGCCAGATTGTTGACCGGGGCTGGTTACAGGGAGCATACAACTCCCTTGTTAAAACAACTCCACTGGCTTCCAGTCTGTTTCCAGGCACAATTCAAAGTGCTGGTTATGACCTATAAAGCCCTATATGGCTCAGGCCCAGGTTATTTGAAAGAACATATTCTCCCTTATGAGCCTGCCCATGCTTTGAGATCTTCTGGAGAAGCCCTTCTTCGAGTTCCACCATCTTCACAGGCGTGCTTGGTGGGAACATGGGAGAGGGCCTTCTCGGTGGCTGCTCCAGTGCTCTGGAACTCTCTTCCCGGGGAAGCTAGGCTGGCTCCCTCTTTGATGGGCTTTTGGAAGCAGGCTAAAACGTTTTTGTTCCAGCAGGCCTTTGGAGAATAATCTGGCCCTCCATCTATGTTAATGTCTTATAATTTTGTTGTGTATTTTAAACGTTTATGGGGGGGGTGTTTTTCCATCCCCCCCTCCCCCAATGTATGTTTTAAACTTTGTAAGGCCACCTTGAGGCCCAGCATTGGGCAAAAGGCGGGATACAAATAAAAAGAAGAAGAAGAAGAAGAAGAAGAAGAAGAAGAAGAAGAAGAAGAAGAAGAAGACACAATGAAAATATGTAATAACAATGGCGGAAATGCGAACTAGAAATGATCCATACAACCTTCCTTGTCAGAATACAATTGTCTGAAGATTGCATAGACACTAGTATCTAGAGCTTACTCCTCCCTCATCCTCACCATGACCTTCATCCTCACTTAAAAGTTGTGAAATTGTAAAATATTTAGAGAATGTAGAACATTAGGCCTGTTGGAGCTTGGGATGTGAGAAGATTCATCAAAAGAAACCTAAAGCCAAAAACAAGTGATGGTAGCAAGTCAATGAAGTCACTGCAGCAAACTGGGGTTGAGCCAGGAGGAAAGCTCTGCATTTCAATTCAAGGAAAATCTACATGCTCCAAACATCTGCTAATTAAAACCTCCCTGGCCATATTTGCAAGAGCAGATCTAGAAGTTAGGCTACTACCTTAACAAAAGAAAAAGAAAAAGGAAGCGTTCAGCTAGATAACCTTGTCAAAAGGCTGCTGTGCATAAACAGATACTTGCATCATCCAGAAGAAAAAACAAAAACAAAAAAACCTGGCCAAAAGCATGTGATCTGGTCCTCATTATTTCAGTGGAAATCAGAAAAGCAACAACCCCCTTCTTCGCATCAAACAATTAAAGGTCCAATCCTGTACCCACTTCTGAATAGACAAGTATAGGTTTGCATTGTTAATGGCGATTATCTAACATTTATAAGATTTAGAGACCTGGATAGTCTTCTAGCACTCCTCTTTCTCATTATGAATCAATCACTCAATAAAAGTTTATTATACAGTCCCAGACCCATTCAAGGAACTAAAACACACCAAACACAGTCAAGTTTAACACAGGATAAATTAGTATGTGGACTCACTGACTCAGTTCGCATGATCAAAACAAGTCACCATGGTTTATTTAACTGTCAAATAACCTATGGCCTGTAGTTGGATTATTTGAGGGTTGTTTTTCCCTCAAACAAGCTATGCTACCTGCGTTCGGACAACACAATTAGCCACACCTTGGTGAATAATTAGACTATTAGTGCCCAGCATGTGCTGGCATGTACTACCAATTTAAGCATGCCACCATAGCTTATTTAAACCACAGTTGCTTGTTTGATCATCGGAACCAGCGCATTATGTATACTGCATGACGCTTACAACACTGAAACAACCCTCCAATGTCCTGACAGTGGTAGAAACTCAGTTGTTATCCATTTTGCAGGAAATCCATATTGCTCAATGGAGGACTGAGACTATTTCTTAAATTGGCCAAATCTCTAATTTTGACATGAACAAATTAGTGTAGGAAACAATGGTCTTTCCTTCAATTTCCAACAAAGAATTTATACTCCTGAAGTGCAAAGTGATTCTTTTCTCCTGTATTATTCATGGGTGACATGTCTCAGGGTGGGGATCAAGAAAAAACCTGTCTCTTGCACACTTATTTATTTATTCAAAATGAAAAAAAAGAAAGAAATTAGAAGAAAAAAGATCTCTTGCACACTCGCACAAGTCATTCTATTCAGCTATGTTGCAGTCCTGCTGTTCCTAAGATGGCCTCGAGTGACTTCCGAGCAGGCCACAGCCCAGATGGCATCAGAAACACCACCTCTGCCACATATCTAATCCCTTTTGTTTTTTTCAAAATCATTCAAGAATATGCATCAGTTGCTAGCTGACTGCAAGAAGCTGTCACCTCAAGCATTGAAGTTCCACTCCATCTGGCCTTGTCAGAGGGCTGATAAAGAACCTCATCATGATCAACCTGGATTTAACCATAGAAATAATGACAATAACTTACATGCTCCCCTTCAGCCCTCACAGATTCCCAAGCAGCTTATAGCACGTTCTAATAAAAAGCTTCTTAAAGGTTAGTCTCAAGATGCCATCAAACATATTTATTTTTATTTTTTGTAAAAGATTAATAAGATTTTTGTATTATATAAATAACCAGGACACAGTAGGACCCTAGGAAGCTACAGTGTCAGTACATAATCCAGCAATGATGTTACTAGAGCAGTGTAGGCTCCAAGCCCTGTAAAATGGCTGACACCCCACAAGGTCCTCCACCCACATCAGAAAAGGCCTTTTTTTAAATGGGATCTGAAGGCTTTTCCCTAACCCAACAGTCCTCAAATAAGTCAGATAACGGAGCACCCACTTTTGTTTAACTAATGCCAGCATTGTTCCACCTTCATCATACAAGACAGCATTTGTTAAAGGATATATACCTCTAAGATGCTTTGGGAGACTTTGCCAGGGCACCCTGCACACCCACAAAGAAATGGAAGACAAGAAATGTGCAGAGGCTCTTCCACAGGCAAGTGGAGAGTGAAATAGTGCTGCTATCACCAAGGCAGACATTTTGAATGCCTCCCCCCCTCTCTTTCAGGTACTATTGAAATAAAAGGAGCTAAGCTGGGATTTATAAATTATGGGATGCTACAGTGGTTCAGAATATGGGTTCGACTGAATGATTGGCAGGCCCTCGCCCAGTCCCCATGACTCTGCATTCTCTCCATGGCCCTGTGTCACAGCCATTGGCGCAGGGGACATGTGGAGTGGGGTGGAGCAGTTTTTGTTAGCAATGCGTTTGTCTCCTGGCTAGATGTCTTTCAGAAGCTCACAGAACTATTAATATGTCAGGGACAAACGGAGTCTCTCTCTTCCTTCTCAGTGAAGACCTAGCATCCTGCCCAAAGAGAAAGGGTGTCTCCCTCTCTGTGGTGGATCCAGAAATATCACCAACTGGTGAAAGAGCAGGAGATTAAGTACACATCACAGGAAAGGCCTTGCCAGTGGGTGTTGTGTCTCTGAGATGAAAGAAAGCCTTAGGGCAAAGGGAGTGGTTAGCCTTGGGATCTGAATAGCATATAATGGGCATCAAGTAATTTCCTTTCTCAAGAGGTGGTCCCTCCTCTCCTTCCATCATCAGACCCATTTTCCTGACTGTCCTTTATCCTACTACCATGACTGGCCATTACATCACACACACACACACACACACACACTGTGCCTTATGCTGTGCAATGAAAGAAAAATACAGGGTCCGATTTGGGTTGGCTTTTAAATCTTCCTACCCTTTCCTTAGGAGTCTCAGGTGACACATGCAAGAGGCACAAACGGTGGCGAGATGCAGGGGGGCATGATTGGACAGACACACACACCCGTGATTGTTTCCCCAATGAATCAAAGGCAGCATCGCCTGGAAACTGGTCCATTGTCCTTTCCTGAAACCCAGCCAGCCGCGAGGGGTTGGAAGAAAGGGGGGGGGGGGATGCGCAACTAACAGCTGCATTCAATGCAGTGCCGAATGAATAGCATCCGCGCGAAAGATGCGGCCTCTCCCGCGGTTACGGGCCACCCGGGGAGACAGCACTGCAAAGGGGGAGGCAGAAGCAAAGGCGCCAAGCGGGGAGCAGGTTGGGGAGTTTGAGGAACGCCACGGGACAATGAGAAGGTTGCGGCTCACCTCTTGAGGGCTCAGAGGCGCTCTGCAGTCCGCCCTGAGTTGGGAGAGGCTGGCATTGGCGAGGCTGCGGCTCCTGCCACCGCGATGGGATGCTGAGGCGCGTCGAGCTGCTTTCGCGGAGCTGTGGTGCTGATGCTGATGCTGCGCTCTCTGGGGATGCTCGATTCCTGCAGGTTCACTGCGCGCCCCGCCCCTGGGCCCTGCCCGTCCGCCGATTGGCTGACGCGCCCGAGCCGCCTGTTGACCGCAGCCGCCCGTAGGGCGGGGCTTCGCTGGGTCTCAGCCTCCCGATGCTGTTGATGCTGCCGCCTGAGCGGGCGGGGCACCGCCTGGCCTCGCTGCTCAAGCGACCGGCGCCCCTCTCACTGCGGAACTGCGTGGCGTCGTCCCAGGGGGAAACCGGAGAGGAAGGAGGATGCAGGGGGGCGAGGGCGGGAAAGAGACCCTCCTCTGCCCTGGGCAGAGTCCCGGCGCCTCCCCGCCCATCCCTTGCACGGATCCTCCGAGCACCAAGCAAGAGGGAAACGGGATCCATGCCAACCCATCCCTGCACTTGCTCTGTCGGAGGAGCAGAAGGAGGAGATCTGACTCATTCCCAGCCCTTGCCTTCACAATAAACGTTTTTGGTCCTTGAAAATCAAATTGCATTTCACCACTAACAAACTAGCAGTGAACCTCACCCAAGTCCAGGACAAAAACGACCTGAAAAATAGAAACATGACTATATATGTGATATCCATCACTACAAAGAGATCAATCGCCCCTTATGACGTATTAATCCGTGAGCCCACACTATCCCAAGCATTTAAAGCTTGAGATTATAACCGGTATACATGTGTCTAACAGAAATAGGTAAACTCGATCAATCTCCAGTCATATTTGTGTTGAATGTTTTTCAGTCTAAATTTTTGTGTGGGTTCAAATTTTGAAGACGGCATTGAATTAACTTCATATACTTTTGTGGCATCATATGTGTTTTTGTTTGTGTTTGGTTGTTGTTGTTTTTTCAGATTATAATTGTTTGATACCAATGGTCTCTTTTAGATGTCACATCTAGCCATAAGAACATAAGAAGAGCCAGGCTGGATCAGACCAAGGGTCCATCTAGTCTAGCACTGTGTTCACACAGTGGCTGATCAGCTGTCGACCAAGAACCAACAGCACCCTCGCACCCATGTTCCGCAGCAACTGGTGTCCATAGGCTTATTGCCTCTGATACTGGACCCATTTGGGATTGGAAGCAGAATAAGATCAGTGGGTGCATATCCAAGGCACTGCATATATACTTCCCCTTCCTAAAAGGAAAGGCTTGGAACATCAATTAGTCCAACCCCTTAAAAGAAAGAAATTAAAGAAATTAGACATCTATTGGATAAACAGAGAAAAAGTGCCCTGGCTCAAATAGGCAGATCAGATTTTAAAAACCCACTGAGACCTATTCTAATGACTGCTTTCATATATGCTTTTTGAAAATAATTGTGCTGTTTTTATAGGGTTTAGTGGTGTAATTTGTGGCTATTTTAATTGTAAACTATTTTTAAATATAATTTGACAAGTAGTATAAAAATACTACAAATAAATAAATAAATAACCTTGTATTCCTCCCTTCATTTAATGGTTCTGCTTTGCACTGTAGTGAAATTTGGGATTAGTCTGGACGTCATCTAAGGGGTCACTAGTTGCAGCCCTGTGATTCTTGGTTGTAAGACTGAGTTTTAATGAAACCACTGGAGATTGCATTGTTGCCTCTGGCAAAGAGGCCAGTTACCCTTCCTTTTGTTAAAGAGATTGCTAGCTACTCTAGAGGTGCTTCCAGACAGAAGGCTCCTAGCACTACTAGAAGGCATTGTGCAGCAATTCTGTCTTTTTCTCCATAAGGCATTTTCTGCAATTAGGAAAAGATGGAAGAAGCAGTGGAAGATGACATCTGGACCAACCATAAAATCCATTCAGTGACAAAGGGTGATAGTACAATAAAAGCCTTTTTTTGGAGGTATATTTGCCAAACTCTTCTAGAAGAAGCAAACCTTGTAGGAAGAAGGTTACCTCCCCACTCCTTGTGGAATATGTTGATTTGGCCTGGACGACATGGGGAGATGGAGATGAGACAGACAGGGGCAGAGAGAGAGAGAGGTTGCTCTTTGCAAGAATCCTATGGCTGTGGTGCCACCACCCAGCCCTGAAAATCCTAATGGGAGAGCAGTATCTGTTGGAGTGTTAATGCTGTGAACCTCCATTTATGCTCAACTTGTATATATGTATAAATAAACCATAGATCACAAAAATGCCACAAATCTCCAGTGGCTTTGCTTAAGGAAACTAAAACCTTGGGTAAAACACCTTATTCTGAGAATTGAGGTGCAAGGGCATGAAAGTATTCTCTTCCACTCAGCCGGTTTCTTTCTATCTTCACAAACTCACTTTTGTGACACCAGTGAAGGATAGTGGAAAGTTAGTGCCACTTGATACATAAAGAATCCATCTGATATAGGAAAAACACTGTCATTCATAAATGTCTTCTTTTGCTGATTTCAAGAGAGAACAGCATCCTGTGCCAATCCCAGGATCCATTACACATATCAAATAATGCAAGTTGCTTTATTCCTCAAATTTTTCACTCCATCACATCGAGTCACTGATTTCCCACTCTGCTACCATCTCTGAATGCCTCCAGACATTTCCACAGTAGCTTACAGCGAAGACTCTATCTGATCATATGTGTTTTTATGTTTGCTTGCTTTAGCGTCAACATCTGCGTAAAGTTTATCCACCTTTTTTGTCATTGCCATAGACCTGACTTAACAACTGCTTAATCAACTCCATTGATCACAGCAGGAATGTCACGATTTACAGCCAGGGCAAATGCAGTCAGCATCTTTATAGCTTTATCTCCAGTTTTCTTCTGGCTGGAAATTTGCTGGTCAGAATGTTGACATTCCTGCCAGATGGAAATATTCATTTACACCAATAAGAAAAGAAGCTTACATTCAAGTGTCCTAGCTAGCAGATGTTGAAAGCAGTATGTGGGTCACTTCTTGGTCACTCTCTACTAGTGATATATCCTTTTCTAATGAGCTCATTGGTCTCTTTCAAAAACAAATTACCAAGGGAAATTCTATGCCTTATCTTACTTTCTTATGATATATAAAACAGCCTTTTCTATAATTATTTCTATAGTTTCTTTTAAATTCAAAGAAAAACAAGCAGCAAACAGGTCAGAATCTTGGTTAAGCAATAAGACAATCTCAACATGCTTTATTTATTTTAATTGTTACATTTATGTCCTGCCTTACATTTATGTCCCAGGGAGACATACATGATCCTTCTCTCCATTTTAACCTCGCAACATCCCTGTGAAATAGGACAGGGTAAGTCAATGACTGTTCCAGAGTTATCCAGCAAGCTTTGTAGCTGAGGGGGGGGGGAGAGAGAGAAAAAATCAGGTTTCCTGAGTCCCAGTCCAACAAAATTAAGAACTAGGCTTGAAGTTCATGGCTTCCATGGCCTCATGTATTTAGCCCCCAAACAATTGACCCAATACATATATTACAAAAAATAAATAAAAAATATTCCAAGTCTATATTGGGAGTTTTCAAGGATTCAATGATTGTGGTCATACCATAGTTATGAAGGCACAGACCACTGCAAGTCAGTCAGAATGGTCTGCCCAGGAGACTCATTTGAAAATATTGGATTCCAGGCTTCTTGGGGGGTGAGCTACTGTTTCACTCACCTTGACAGCTGCTCTGTCAATGGATTTGGCTGCAATCCTATAAATGCTTACCTGGTTTATTTTTTGAAAACAGCAGCTTGACACAAAATACTATTTATATCTATAATTACACCCATGCATGGACATACAGATACACACAACAACACAATGATATCAGAGACAGGTGCAACAGGTAAAAGAGAGGCAAAAAATAAAAACTGCTCTGTCTGAAGCTGGGCAAAATTACTCCTGACTACAAGAACCTCCTGAGCATCCAGCTGCAAATCTGAGTCCAGAATCATTCACAAATTGCATATCTGATTCTTCAGTATTACCTCATCCAACACAGGTTGAATACTTATTTCAGGATCCATCTCTCACCTAAAGTGTTTTGCAAAGAAGAGGGGGAGCTTCAACTCAAACAAGGAGGCAGGGTACAAGCAATTTTGCATGTTTTATTGGTCAAGTTAAATGTCAGGCTTTTCAACGACTACAATAGGATTCTCAATCAACTCAGCTTCTGAAAGAGAGAGGTCACACATTTCTAAATGGTTCTTCTAAATGTCACCTATAGTACCTCTTTGTTTCTTTTACTTTGCACTCAGTTCTTCCAGTTTTGCGATGTTGTATTTGAACCTAGATAACATATGATCTTTTAAGAAAATGGCTGGAGTTGTGCTTTTCTGAATTATCTGGATCCCCTTCTGAACAAGGATTTCAAATTCCATTTTGCAAACAGGATTTTAAAGTATCTTCCTCCTCCACACTGTTTTGTTGCTCAGAGATCTTGAATGCTGGGACTTTGCTTGGCAAAGAGTCAGCCCTTTCTGTTAATAAAGGGCTCCATCACACCAGTGTTTTATCGTACTCTCGTCATGCCTGGTTTGCTGTTTTGTAGTGTGGTACTCACATGACATTGTGCCTGTCCTGCAGTCACCTGGCCACTTCCCCTCCTTGTTCTTTGTTTTCCTAGATTGAGGAAAGTCTGATTTATTTCCTCCATGTGGGATGAAAGCACCCTTCCACCCCCATGTATTGCTGCCCTTATGCTATGCCCTTTGTTGCGGGCATGTGCTTTGAAGGGAGGTCTTGATGATTGAAGAGGAGGGTGGGGCGGTTCTCCTCCAGCATGCCATGTTGAACGAACGGGCTTGTGCTGACTCAGTTGAATGACAAGAACCAATGAACTTGAGGCGGAAGGAGAAGGGGCGAGGTGGGGCAGGGTGGAGTGGAGTGGGAGAGCAAACAAGTGAAAGGAGGCGATACCACAAACACACGTGAAAGGGACCATTAGCTTGACCCACTAATTAAACCGAGGTGGAAATCACAGAGGAAAACCAGGGGGGAAAAGTAGGTGTGATGGAGCCCAAAGAGAGAGAGAGTATCTCTTCTGAAAACAGACAGCCTTATCCTTTGTAAAACTGCTTTGGATGTCACTAATGTGACTATAAGCAATATATCTATTTCAAACATTTTGCAAACAATAACAAAATATTATTTCTGCCTGGCTCAGGTTACATGCTCTGCGGGTGAAAATTTCTTTGCCTCTAGGGTGCAGTGTGTAGCTATCAGGGAGAGGGCCTTTTCAATGGTGGCATCCTGTCATTGGAATGCTCTCCCCAGAGAGGTTTATTATTTGATGCCTAAATTGATATCATTTGGGTGACAGGCAAGAATGTTTATTTTCCAGGCTTTTAAACTTAAATTGTTTTAGTCCTGCTATTGTTTTATCTGCTCTGTTAAAATCGCTGCATTCAGTTTGTTGTTGTATATTTATGTATTTTAATTTCATCTTGTATTTCTGTCTTTATAATTGCTTTCCTGGGAACATGTGGAATAAAAAGTGAGTTCTGAATGCCTATAAAAATAATATAAAAGTACTCCCCATGAGTTGTTGTTTTTGTCTTTACTATTTTATTTAAAATTATTTTCAGACCACCTTTAAAGTTAAAATTTTTACAAGGACTCTGCCATTATCAAGTCAGGTTTATTTCTTTGATACACACAGTTCAGTTCTATCCATACTATTTGATTTTTCCATACATGTAACTTTAAAAGTATGTGAGACACAAGCTGGCTGGGTTGACACAACTCACTAACCCACACTTAGCGGTTGAGTGTGAGTTGTTGTTGAATTGTGGGTTGCTTGTTGAACTGTGGGTTAGCATGTTATCTGAACCCATGACACTTTCCGCAGGGTGTGGCTTATTTTTCTCGAACAAACCACCTGGCCGTCGTCTTGACGGTGTTGGGTCAGCAGCGTGGGGGCATCACGAGGTGTTGTGCCCCACATTGGCACTCCTTCCAATCATCTACTGCAGAAGGAGCACAATTGCAGGCTTTCCTCAAGGTGCCGCCACCATCGCCGCCGTGCCCACCCAGCCAAGCATATGTGCGGCAGTTAAGGGGCACCTGGGAGCATCCACACACCCTCTTCCAAGGTTAGGTTTCTTTTTATATACTGGCCTACGTTTTGTTCTTTTTCTTTTCTTTTCTTTTCTTTTAAAGCTGTAAATGGGGGAGGAGGAATGGGGTGCTCCCTCCCTCTCAGAATATCCCCCCCTTTAAAAAAATTTAAAAAACAAGGATCCGCAGAGGCATAGAGGTGGTCCAGCGACCTTTCAGCTTGTTGGTCCACCCCCTTCCCTGCCCAGCCGATGGTGACCAATCATTGGTCACCATAGGCTGTGGCATGCCTCACAGCAGCTCCTATAGGAGATGCTGTCGTCGCCTGGCTCCAAGCTAAAAAAGTTGGGGGTAAGTGCCCAACTTTTTTAGAGCGGAGCTTTGGGGCTTTGCCCCTGGATTGCTTCAGAGTGGCAGCTACCTCATGTAGATCACCTGCCACCACTCCGAAGCTACTGCAGGGAAAAGTTACAGTCTAGAGGTACTCCTGGAGAACCCATGGATTGTCCTTGGGTTGTTCAAAGTGGTTAACAAACCATACTGCATGGTTAAGAAGCCACCCTGCGGAAAATGTCCTGGGTTCAGACAATATACTAACAAACAACCCACGGTTCAACCACTGAGTGTGGGTTTGCATGTTGTATGAACAGCCCTGCTACCTCTCCCTCAGACGGTTTTCAAACTCACTCCCCACATCTGTAATATGGGTATAAATAATACTGGCCTATCATACAGGGTTGTTGAAATGACTATTGAAATAATGCACGTGAAGCTTCAAATGTGTGATGATTATGATGTTTGTGGCTTGGGGATTCCACACGTAGTACTGAGGGCGCTTCCATGCGCCCCCAGTGCGCCCCCAAAGCAATCGTGTAACTTGCCTGGAGAAGAGACGAGGAAGAGGCGTCCTTGCCGCCGCCGCCACCACCCACCTACCTCCTCGCCGGCCTGGGCGGAGAGCTCGGCGGAAGAAGGCGGGGTGGAGAGCTTCTTCCACTCTCCACCCCGCCTTCTTCCCCCGAGCTCTCCGACCCGGCTGGGTCGGAGGTAGGTAGGTGGCGGCAGCGGCAAGGACGCCTCTTCCTCGTCTCTTCTCCAGGCAAGTTACACGATCGCTTTGGGGCTGCACTGGGGGCGCATGGAAGCGCCCTCAGTACTACGTGTAGAATCCCCCTTGGTGATTGCAACCTTACCCTTGTGAGATGGTAATCTCAGGTCAAAATACACAGATATGGCTTTTGAGGGTGCATTGAAAATATGCATATTTCAATTGATGAAGCTAATGTGCAAATACATGAATCGTGTTCTTCTCCCCAGGATTGAGCTCTGGGGAAAAACAGAGTGAAAAGGAGTCGAAGAGCTGACGCTGCACTGCACTCATTGGGTAAGGCTTGTGAGATCACAAATTCACCTTCCTCCCTGGGAATAGTATTTTAATGCTGTAGAATAGTATGTGGCTTTGAATAAATAAACAGATGAGTCATTAACAAATGCTAAATCGAATAAAATGCTTTTTAAAACAAGAACAGTTTTTGAAGCAGACTGCTTGCCTGAGGTATGGAAAGACGTTCAAGACAGACAATATTTAATTAGTGTTCAGTTGTCTGATAAGTACATTTGTCAAAAACGCTGTGAAGATGTGGGGAAATCTAGCTGATTCTGTAGAAGAGGAAGAAATACACATAACCTCTTTTCTGTGAGGTCTGTTCACACCCCATGTTACCTAAAATCATCAAACATTTAGTTGTGAATCATCGGATGATGAAATATTGCATACATGAATCAACCCTGAGTGTTTTGCAGCTTCAGAGACTCTTGGGTTTAAAACATTGAAATCTGCCTCCAGCCAATACAGTCAGATAGCAGATATTAGAAGAAAGGATTTCCCCCGTTCCTGACATCTCTTGTTACCTAGAACTTGACAGGTGAACTGAGGATCATGATACACTGCAGTACAGAAGCTGTTTGGGTCAAAACCAGCTGTTATATAGACTCCCTTTTGTGCTTTGCTGCTCAGATTTGCAGTCAGAGCATTCTGCCCTCATTGCATCACCATCTCCTTATCTACAGGAGAAGATTCTTCCCTGCACTTGACTAGTCCCAGCTGGAGCATTTCCTGTTTGCTTCAAGCCCTGCTGGTCTCCACTCTACTGCACTGTGGTTATCTAATGCCTGCTTAGCAGGGCTGCAGCACTGCTGTTATGATGGCATTTGAGTGGAGACCGGGGAGAGAGAGGACTGAGTGTTTGTGCCAAATAGAGTAGCTCATCGGAGGTGACTGCTTGTAAGTGTTCCGCACCAAAATCTAGAACAATTAATTATCATCAACAGTGAACATAAATACACAAGAGCCATGCTGGGCCAGGTCAATGGTCCATCTAGTCCAGCACTCTGTTCACACAGTGGCCAACTAACTGTCAACCAGGGACTCACAAGCAGGACATTTCCCCCAGCAACCATTGTTTATAGGCTTACTGCCTCTGATACTGGAGGTAGCACATATCCATCACAACTAGTAGCCATTGATAGCCTTCTCTGCCGGGAATTTATCCAACCCCTTTTAAAGCCATCCAAATTAGTGGCCATCATCACATCTTGTGGAAATGAATTCCATAGTTTAACTATGTGCTGTGTGAAGAAGTACTTCCTTTTATCTGTCCTTCATCTCCCACCAATCAGCTTCATGGGATGACCCTGGGTTCTAGTATTATGGGAGAGGGAGAAAAATGTCTCCCTATCCACATTTTCCATAGCATGCATGATTTTGTACACCTCTATCAAGTCTTCCTTTAGCAACCTTTTTTCCAAGCCAAACAATACCAGCTGTTGTAACCTTCCCTCATAGGGAAGATGCTCCAGACCCTTAATCATTTTAGGGCTAATCTACACCAGCAGTTTATTCTGGAATAATATCAAGGTCATCCCTACCAGACCACATGACATTCACCTACTCCCACAGTGATCTAGGGAAGACCCCTCAGTTATTCAGGAATATTGCTGACTGCTTTTGTCACATTTTTTCCATTTCTCTCGCTACGATCCCAAAGTCCGTGGCCGGTGTGCCTCCCCTTCCCGAAGCTGTTGCTGTTCAGCATGAACTCCCAGCTCAGCAAACAGCCAACCCATTGTAAGGGGTGTGTCCAGCAGTTTTGGACATGTGTGGAAGTGGGTGGCCATCATTTTCAGCACAGTTTTTGATTGTGTTTTTTTTAACACAACCATATCAATGCAACCATATCCCCCCTGCATTTGTGTGTATTTGTACTGCTGCGCATCTCGGAGGAGTTATTAAAAAAAATCCATGCCCTGTACCCATCTATCCAGTCACGCCTACTTCTCCCGATACACCTTCAGAAGCGCCATCACAGGGCACACATCCTCCCGCAACAGCTCTCATGGGAAACTTCCCTTCTGTGCGTCCTGTAAGCCCCATCACATCTAGGTCAAACGCGTGCCTCCCATCGCTTCTCTGTCGCTGCTCTGAAGTCGCTTCCTGAAAACAGGAAGTAATTAGCTCCATTCAGTCTGGTAGGAGAGAGCAGCAACCGGACTTTCTCTGGGGGGTTCTAGGGTGCAACAAAGGCCAGAAGGGGCGGAAGATGCACGAGAGGCAGACGGCATCATGTGAATAATCCGTGAGTGCCCAGTAACGAGCATGCAGTAAAACGCTCGTTGGATGGAGCTTTGTGAGGGACCATCGCAGAAGCAGGAAACTTCACAATTATCCCTTCTCCGTTGTAAAATGGCAGTAGGCGTAGATTAGGTCTTATTTGCCCTTTTCTGGACTTTTTCCAGCTCTACAATCTACACCAAGCAGGATATAACACTTTTAAAACAGTATATGTAATGTGTCCTGGGCCTGAACAGTTGTCATAACCATTATAAACCATTATAAGCAGTAGTGTAGATCCTGCCATTGTTTATTTGTATTCCATTTCCCCCTCCAAAACAGATGCCCAAAGCAGCTAACAACACCATACAGTATACAATGATGTCAGATAAATATGCAGGTCCTCCAATCATAGAAAGAGTTCTACTTGCATTCAAGTGAACATGAGAAGAATGCCTTGTCATATCAGGGACTAAGGGGGAAGGGACTGGCCCATTTCCCCTACACAGTTTTAGCCCTCATGCGTTCTGTTAAATGACTGTGTAGGGGCAATATTGTCCCTCTAATAACAGGTAATTGTATGACTTGTCCTGGTACCCAGAAGTCACTGAAACAACACTGGCTCATAGGATCATAGAGCAATGGTGGATGGAAGCAAGATATCCCTTTTCACCAGCATAGGATCTAGCTTTAGCACTAGCACAAGCACTGGTGGAGCCATCAGAGCTGTTGCATCAGAATTTTCTCCCGATAGGACATTCATGGCTTATGCAGAACAGGGATAGAACAGTGTCAAGTAAGGGGCAGAGTTCCTAATAATTCCTTACATGAGTTCCTAATGGCTTTCAGGGCGGGCAGGAATGCCTAGCACTGGCCCTCCCTTAAATGGTGCTTCAATGAGGGCCACCATATTAAATTCCCCGAAATGTCCCAGTGATGCTATATTATGGGCATTCTGGGAAATGTACATGGTAGCTTCAAGCTGCCCTGTGCTCACTGAAGTGCTGCTGCCCACTGGCCCACCGTAAGCCTACTGACGTAGGAGTGAGTCCACCAGAAGGCACGTTGCTTAGGGCTCTCTTATAGGTAGAACCAGGCATGCATACTTAATTCACTTTTTCCCCTTCACCTGTGTGTATGCGGGGGGAGGGCAGGGGGGAGTGGGAATTTAATACTGCAATTCCTAGGGAAGGGAATGACTGCACATTTTCCAGGGTTTGGTGAACTGTATGTTATGTGGTTGAAAGCCCGACTCAGTTTTGAATTCTTATGTGTCTTTTTTATTACTTGTTCTGTCAATTAAAGTGGATTCCCAGACTCCTTTGCCATGCTTAGGATGCCCCTGTAGCTGCCACAGAGCAAATCTCTGTTTGCATCACTGCATATGATATAGCTGCTTGGGGACCAACATGTCCGACACCACTCTGCAGTGTTATGATTTATAAACTACCCACAAAGGCACTCTGAGCAGCCAAGCCCCAAGAATCCATCCCCAGAGTAAAATGTCTTTGTGTAAAAGTACTAGCTACATGCACATCAGCAATGGCAGTATCGTCAGTCTTTCTTGGGAGAGCTGGATGGGCTTTTTTCTCATGACATTTTTAGAAATTATTTTAGATTTTGGATATAAGAGACAGTTCATAGAATCCTTTGTCATTGTTTTTATTTTTATTTTTGGTGGTGGTGGGTCATTTATGTAAGAAAGACATAAATGAAAGACATAAGAAAGACAACTTTCTGTTTGCAAAAGATCAAATGATTAATGATTAACTCCACCAGTGCAATCACTAATCTCCAAGGTCTCAGACGCATATTTATTTGTTTGTTTTATTCACACAATTTGTACCCAGCCTTTCAGTCTAGACCCAACTGGCAGCAATTTACTCTGTGATTCAGAGATTTTTGGTCTTGTAACATTTTCATGTAAAGGTGCATTAGAAGGCAAGAAGGAATAGCCAAACGAATAGCAAGAAGCAATAGCCAAGGGGTTTTGATCCTTGTCACCAACTTAACATGTCTCGGAAAAGCAGTGCCACCCAGGCAGGTGAGTGGAGGGGCCGTTGGACAGAGGGAACCTAGCATAATCTGATAAAGAGGTCCTAGGTTGAGGGTTCCAATTGAAGGATGAAAGGAAACAAGGACATTTGGGAGACTCTTTTGGTATTGTGTTGTCATAGAGCATGCCCACTGTCAACAGTTGCGTTCAGAATGTTATTATAGCAGCATCAGCACAAACTAAGGATGCTTCCAGAGGAGGCTTTTCTCCTGCAATTACCATGCCTCAAACATGGAATTTTATGGGGCAATGGGTAGACATTGTCATCCTCAACAAGTTACAGGAAGCCAGATTCTGGCTGGACATCAGGAAAAACGACCTGACTGTTAGAGCAGTATGACAATGGAACCAATTACATAGGGAAGCACAGACATTCAAGATGCAGTTGGACAGCCATCTGTCAGGTATGCTTTAAGGTAGATTCCTGCATTCAGCAGGGAGTTGGACTCAATGGCCTTATAGGCCCCTTCCAACTATTCTATGATTCTATGACTTCCCTATATTTTCCAACTGCTTTTTCCATCTTTTTTCTTACAACAGAAAAGCAATTTGTTAAGAAAGAAAATATGGAATACAGGCACAATGCTTTTTGACTGCTAGTGCTAGGAGCCATCTGTCTGGAAACAACCCAAGATAAGTCCTCAGCTGTCTAAACCCAGATCTAGAGGAAGTGGAATGAGAAGGAAAGGGAAAGATATTGCAGGGCAGAGATTGCTCACTGCCTGGTTTCCCAGTCCCTCAGGCAAGCACACATTCTGGCACACTGACGCAGGACACCCAAATCAGTGAGACTTCTTTATTACAGGAAATCTTGTAGCAAAAGCTTAACAGTTACATGTTTCAGAAATCGTATAGCTGATGGTCAGTAGCTACAGGCTCAAAGAAATTCCAGAACAGTCGAAGCTAATCACTGCTACCGTGATGTGACCCCCATCAATGTAGTTTCTCTGTTGCCACCGCCACAGTTCTGAACACAAGGGAAGGTCAATCCATACACGGGTTCCAAACCCAGACAAGAGAGAGGGATGATTCCTGACACTCACCATTTATCATGCCAAGGGAGACAAACAAAAACTTATTTCCATTCCTCTGCTGTCAGTTACGCAGCACGCTCTTTACAACAGGAGCTGTTTTAATTCACTTCTCTGTATATATTCCTACCTACATTCAGTTTTATTTTTGATTTATCCCACTCTCAGATCATGATGGTTAGTAGCTAGGTTGCCATGGAGTCCAATCCAGTTCAAATGAATACCCATAAAATGGCTACAACTTTCAATAACGCTGAAACAAAAATGATTGCATTGCACCCACTGTACCAGAGGAACCCACTGCTGGTACAACGGGAAACTGGTGCTGGTGCTTCTTAGAACAATCCCAGAAAAGAGAGTAAAAGTTCATTTCCAGAATGGGACAGATCAGCAGAGCTCACTTCACAAGCTTCGCTGGCCTGTTCCAAAACTGGGCATTTCAGCTAGTTTCTGGGGTTGCTCTCAAGGGGCTGAGCTGATGGAAGCACTAAGCTGAGCTGATGGAAGCGCTAAGCTGAGCGGAGGGGGAGGTGAAAAGCTGAACCTCCAGGTGGCCCCACAAAACTGACTGGGGGGGCACCAATGGCACTCCTCCCCAACACTCCTTACTTTTTTCTTTTTTCTCTTTTTTAATTTTTATTATTTAACAACACATGATAAATCAAATACATACATAACATAACATTCCTCTTATTTCTTAGCTATACATTCTACTTCTTAACTAACTCACATTTATAAGTGCCCCCCACCTTCAGGATCTAGTTTCCAAAATTGCATTGATTCTTCTGGAGGTGTTCTTCCTCTCCCTTTTAACAATACATGTTCTAGGAACAATTTCCATATCTCTTCAAAATCATTGTTTTTTGTTATTCCCCTTCTAAATTTAATATTACATGTTAATTTATCATTTATAGCAATATCCCATATTTCTTTATACCAATCTTCTATATCATAATCTCCTTGAACCTTCCAATTTCTGGATATCATTAACTTTGCAGCTGTTAACAGGTTCGTTATTAATTCTTTTTCCATCTGATTACATTTAAGGTTTCCATACATTGATAATAATACTACACTTGGTGTTTCTTCTAAATCCATTCCAGTTATTTCATTTATTTCTCTATACACCATTTTCCATAATTTTTGTACATGTTCACAATTCCACCACATATGTATATACGTTCCTTTCTCCTGACATCCTCTCCAACAAAGTATCGAGTTCTCTTTAATTATTAAGTTTAATTTTATTGGAGTTAGATACCACCCAACACTCCTTCCTAGGCCTGCCTTGTTTCCATATTTTGAGAAGTTAAAGAATAATATCCAGACTTCTTCCATACTGCCTGATTTATGTATAAATACAAGGACAAGTCAACAGTGCACTAAATAGTATCTTACTATGGGCATGTAACAGAAACAGCAAAATCAGAAGTGATGCAGATGTTTTTGGGTTTCCCCCCCCCCGATTTCTCCCTCTCTATGAATTTCAACTAAGGGCCAGCCAAGGTGGACGTGGGTTCAGAGATTATGGTTGTAAGAAGCAACAGAGTTGTGATGGATAATACTATTGGCCCAGCAGAGATTGTCATTTCCAAAGGCAAGATTGTTGCTGTTCTGCCAAAGAGAAACTGGGCCAGAACCAGTGGAGAGAAGGTATGATCTAATGGCTTTTTAAAATTTGTTTATAGATTCCTATGCTGCCCTTCAGCATCATGTTTCCAGGTAGGTTTAACAAATAAGACTGTAAAACAAACATGCAACCCCAAAAGTACAATCCAAAGCAGCATTAAAAACAGACCCACATCCAGCATTCTTTTAACAATCTGGGAGAATAAAAAGGTTTTGGCCTAGTGCTGAGAAAATAACAGTTTAAGTGCCAGGTTGGTCTTCATGATATTTTCAAAAACTCAGGTGCCACAACTGGAGCATTAGCAGATGACTGGATGAGTTGATGCAATATTAGGCATTCCTTTAAATACTCGAGACTCAAGCAGGGGTGTTGCTAGGCCTAGACCCATAGATCCTCAGCCCCAAATCTATTTCCCAGGGATTTGGATATATTCTACAGAGCCGTGAGTGTCCATTGGTCCAGGGCTCAATTTTCAAGAGGGATTGCAGTTGGGGAGGGAAGAATTAACTCTCCCCTTCTCACAAGTTGCAAATCCCTCCCCCCGCAACCCCCCCCTTACAAATCTTCCCCATCATGGCGATTGAGCTTAGGGGGGGAAATCCATTGGTTGGGATGATCTGGGTCAGGATGCAAATTTATTTTAAAAATTTATTCAAGATGATTTAGATGAGATGAGACATTTATTGGCTGGTTTTGTCTCCTATGAAATCTAAATGAATCCCAGTAATTATTTCAATATTAGCATATGCAGATTTTATACAGATTTGTGTCCTATTTGTGCCTGAGCCTCAAATATTTTAAGTGCCTGGCCACACCCCTGGTGTCAAGCCATGACAAGTTTTATAGGAAAGCACCTTGAACTGAGCTTGCAGACAGAATGGGGGCCAGCGGGGTTTGTTCAATATCAACTAGATGTGTTGCCAGTAAGAGGTTTGTTTGTTTTCTAGCAGCTACATTCTTTAGTAACTGCAGGGTTTTTAAAGGCAGCCTCACATATAATGCATTAGAGCAGTCTAAATGGGTGATTACCAGAGCATAGATAACTTTGGCCAGACTACCCAAAATTAATGAAGGAGGGAATCTAGTTAAAAGATAAGAGTAGGAACTAAACAAAGATAGTGAACTATATTTATCTGGCCAGAGGGAATAAAATCCATAGGATGCAATTTGCCAGTCAGCAACAATGATGTAGCCTTATTTAGGTCAATGGTAAAACTGATAGATGGACTGAAAATTAAAACAAAATATCATCTTAAAATAGTATTGTTATAAAAAGTGTTGAGATTTCAAATGTTGATGTGTAAATGAAAATTCACAAATATTTTATGGACGTATTCCATTTCCAAATTATTTTGAACCATTTAAAATATCAATCAAAATTAGATAGCACTGACATTTTTACATGTTTCATATGCATATGCACCACACCACACTCCATGTCATTTCACCTCCATAAAGTTTTGTTAAACTGTACGGATGATAAATTCTGAGCTAGCTCTAGATGACACTTACCCCATTCTTGCCTGCAGTTCCTACTCCATAGAGTTACATGATGAGACATCACTTACATCTGTTACGTATCTCTCTTCCTCCTAAACCAGCCTTCCCCAACCTGGTGGCCTCCAGATGTGTTGGACTACAACTCCCAGCATTCCTAATCATTGGCCATGTGTTCCATGCTGATGGGAGTTGAAATCCAAAACACCCAGAGGGTACCGGGTTGGGGAAGGCTGTCCTAAACTATCCAATTATGACTGGCATGAGAACATATGAATACAATATGAGCACCAGTGTAGTGTAAAGGTGTGGAGCAGGGTGGAGAAAGTGTGGGTTAAAATCCCCACTATGAACTTTTTTCAGTGGACTTTGGCCCATCAACACCTCTCAGCCTAACCTACTTCATAGGGTTGTTGTAAAGTGGAGGGAGCCATGGAAGCCAAGAAAAGTGGGATAAAGATAAAACAAACAAACAAATAAAATTGCATCTATTTATTTAATACATAGGCTGCTCTTCAGTGCAAAATTCCCATGGCTATTTACAAAAAAAGCAATCAATGTAATATAATAAATCTCTACATAAAATCACAGAAGCATCAGCCAAGAATCAGCAAAGTCAGTAAATCCTACAAATCCAGCAAGGTGTAAAAACACAACTGACCAGCTATAAAATATTTTGGGATGCCTTTGGAGAGGGTATTCCATGGGGCACCATGACTGAGAAAACTTTCTTCCTGGTCATCACCTGCCTATTTCCATATGGTAAGGGAACCCAAAGGAAGGTGAATAATGAGAATGAAGGGTTTGGGCAGGATCGTGTGGTAGAAAACACTCCTTCAGAGAGACAGCTCCCAACAATTTTATGAAAGAGAAAGGGAAATATATCCAGGGCCCAGTATTTGGAGAGCTTACACGAGGCAGCTTGCAGAAGGGAACTATCCCAATACCAAACATTACATCCCTAGGGGCCAATTCTCCACTTGGTTACACAGGTTTTACGCTGCCGTGACTCCATTGACTTCAATGTAACTGAGTGGAGAATGAGGCCCTATAGCCATAATGTGAGTGAGGAGCAGTGAATCAAATTCACAGCTAATGCATTGGGTACGGACCACAGTAAGGTGTTCTGTTTGTTTTTTTTACTCCTTTTCCCCTGCCAGTTGAACTTTTAGTTGCCTGGCCAATGACCTTTTATCAGTGCCTGCTGCTGCTAACAGTATCACCCATATTTTTAGGTTAATAATTGACACTTTTTTCTGTTTGTGAATTGCCCATGAGCAACCCATGCATTTCGCTCACTCTCTATGTTACATTTTGGAAGAAATGCTATTGCTTCTATTTCTTACAATATATATATATATATATATATATATATATATGCATGTGAGTCATCAGTGTGAGATACGGCCAGCAGGATGTAAGAAGAACTTGCCTTGAGTGCCACTTTTGGTAGACAGGCAGGGTACAAGTCAAATAAATACATAAACCCTGCTGGATCAGACCTATCCAGCCCCATGTCCTGTTTCCCACAGTGGCTAATCAGATGCCTACGGGAAGCCCACAAGCAGGACATGAGAGCAATAGCACCCTCCTGCTCATGTTCCCCAGTGGCTGGTGTACATTGGCGTACTGCCTCTGATACTGGAGGTAGCATACAGCCATCATCCTGGACATCAGGAAAAACTTCCTGACTGTTAGAGCAGTGCGACGGTGGAATCAGCTACCTAGGGAGGTTGTGGGCTCTCCCCCACTAGAGGCATTCAAGAGGCAGCTGGACAACCATCTGTCAGGGATGCTTTAGGGTGGATTCCTGCATTGAGCAGGGGGTTGGACTCGATGGCCTTGTAGGCCCCTTCCAACTCTGCTATTCTATGATTCTATGATTCTATGATCAGGACTAGTAGCCACTGATAGCCTTATTCTCCATGAATTTGTCCAATCCCCCTTTAAAGCCACCTGATTGGTGGCCATCACATCATCTTATGGCATCAAATTCAACAGTTTCACTGTGTGTCCTTTCGTCCATCCTGAATCCCCTGCCATTTAGTTCATGAGTTCATATTGAAACATGAAAATGCAGCTCCACAGTATTCCTGAGTGACTGAAATGGACTAATGCTGAGAAGACTGTTAGGGCAACCTTTTCCCAGGGGGTACTTAAGACCTGTGTGTCCTGAAGGCTGAAGAAGAGAAACCCAGGCTGGGGAGCTTGTATCATCAGCTCCTGAAAAGACTTTCATCTGGGCTGACAGAACTATATTCCGGTGTTTGTTTGGTTTATTTATTTATTTATTTCTGTAACTTTCTTTCTTTCTTTCTGTATTTAAAAGCATAAACCATCTGGGGTGCCTTGGAAGAAAAGTGGCATAAATGTATATAAAGTAAATTCATATAAATAAATAAAGGACTACCCTATAGGCAATTCTCCATTGTGAACTGAAAAATATGTCATACATTTTTTTCAAGAAAAACTAATGTTCTGGTTTCAAACCAGAATTGTGGTCAACAATGCTGCATGTATACAACAGAACTCCGGAGCTATCAGTTTTATATTTCACCCATCAAGGGTCTTGCACTCTCTTTTGTACCCTCTCCCCTACTGTGTTAAAGATTTAAAAGTCTGTCTCTATTTTTATATCTCTGTGTTTATACTTGTCTTTATAACATTATTTTTATCCTTGTTTTTGGCCCTCGGAAGTGCTCTCAAGGTAGCTTACACCATAAAAATTATGCGATACAAAAATGAAAAACAGTGAACATTAAAACAGCCAAAACCCCAACTGCTTTTAGCAGGAAAGACATTAAAACTGGTTAAAGGAAAGGCCTGGCTGAATAAAAATGTTTTAACTGTCCACCTAAAAGTTACCATTGAGGAGATTTCAGCATACAATTTACGGTACTTACAGATGGACAGCTCCCAGCGCTACCAATCAAAGGCATCTCTTCCCTTCCTTAACAATTCTTTGCAGCAAGAAAAAGGATGGAAGAAGTGGTGGGAAAACATAAGAGGCTTACAAATGGAAGACTTCATCATCTGCCCTCTTTCCAGAAATGCCTTTTGGAGGAAATTGCTCTTATACATTTTCCTGGAAACTTACCTCTGGCATTGCTATTTTAAGAGAGCTAGGCCAGCCAATTGCTGAAGCAACACTGTGTACCATATTGCTAATGAATTACAGTATTGTGAACCAGCCAGTATCATATAAATGACATACTGCTTTCTTTCCTGTAGATTTCATATTTCCCAGAGCCATCCTATAGTGCAGCTAGCCTGGTGGCTCTGTAATGTTGGGGTAATATTGGCATAACATAGTTGGGCCTTCCAACCAGAGTAACCTTACAGTGGATTTATTATTTATTTATTTATTTATTTATTTATTTAAAACATTTGTATCCCGCCCTATATCATTAAGATCTCAGGGCGGCATACAGATAAAAGCATACAGTATAAAACAATAAATATGCACAGTTAAAAACAAATTAAACCATGAACCAAGTTAAAACAATATATAATTTAAAAGCAGTTAAAACAGTTAAAACAATGTGCCATCTTAGTGAATTTAACCATCAACAGCTTTGTTAGAAAGCCATTTTTTTACTTGGTGTCGAAATGAAATCAATGTTGGCGCCAGTCAGGCCTCCAAGGTGGGGGGGCATTCCACAGTCTGGATGCCACAACAGAGAAAGCCCTCTCCCTTGTCCCATCATAGCATATATGTTACGTTGGCGGGATGCGGAGTAGGGCTCCTCCAACAGATCTCAAGTCTCGGGCAATGCTCTATGGAGGAGTGGTGTGCATCATGTGTGGTGCCAAATACTTAGGGTGCATTCACAGTACAAGTCTGAGCTGATTAATTGTGAAGCTTCCATTAAGTAGACATGGGTTATTTATTTATTTATTTATTTATTTATTTATTATTTCCTTTATATCCCACCTTTTTTTCCTCCTTAAGGAACCCAAGGTGGCATACACAATCCTCCTTCTCTCCATTTTATCTTTACAACAACCCTGTGAGGTAGGATGGACTGTGTATAGTATATATGAATCAATCATGTGACATCCACCCTCTTATCTGCAGCCAGAAGTGATATAGCACTCAGGTTTATCTATGAGAATTAGGCCAGCAATGCCTAATCCTGCAAAAGAATGTTCACTTCCAGAATATTCCTTAACAAAATGAAAAAAGTGTCGCTATTTGCAGTCTTGAACTCTGTAATTTTAAGTAAAATTTAAAGTTGGTTTGGAAAGCCCGAAGTTTGCTTGATTCTATAATCAGGCCTACAAGCTTAAAACAAAATCAATCAAATAAATAGCATAGTAAATAAATATTAAATGTGGTCAATAGCACTTAGAATCTTGTATTTCCTGATTATTGAAATCAACTAGGGCTGGTCTTCCAATCTGGGTCTCAGAGGCAGCAAATGCTTCCCTGAGAGGGTATGATTCCTCCTGCGTTAATGAAGGAGAAGGAGAAGCAGCACTGCTGCTTGGATCTTATGATCCTGGATAATCATTATTAGTCAATTGTTGGAGAAGGCGGTGGCTTCTCTCAAGTGAAGTAGGCTATAGTTCATGAAAGCTTATGCCAAAATAAATGTGTTAGTCCTTAAGTTGCCACAAGATTCTTTGTTGATTTTTAATGAAACTGATTATTTTGAACTGTTCCAATCTGCCTTCCAGACTGATTTGAGAATGGGAATAGCCCTGGTTGCTGACTTACACTGGGGAATGAACAGGGGTGTTGAACCCTGTTGGTTCTCCAAACCTTCCAGTGGCTTCGGTACAGCTGTACAGAAAAGGGGATTTATTATTATTATTATTATTATTATTATTATTATTATTATTTATTTATATAGCACCATCAATGTACATGGTGCTGTACAGATTTCATCAGGTGTCACTTATATGCATGCAGCACCTGGTGAAATCCCCTCCTCATCACAACAGTTAAAGCTGCAGGAGCCCTGCCCTCTTTTGTATCTGGTCAAGAAGGCAGAGCTCCTGCAGCTTTAACTGTTGTGATGAGGAGGGAATTTCACCAGGTGCTGCATGCATACAAGCGACACATGCTGAAATTCCCTTTTCTCTGCAACTGTTAAAAATACAGGAGCCCTGCCCTCCTTTCCATATGGTCAGCCTAGAATATCTAATATAGAAGTCACAGCATCTCACCAAACTCCAATTCTCAAGATTCTTTGGGAGAAAACATGATAGTTAAAGTAGTAAACGCAACATAAATTTGTAGTATAAATATGCCCTTTGTTGTTTCCACCTTCTTCCTTTTCATTCAAGATGTAAACTCATGAAATTGACTCTGAGGTCTGTTTTGCACACAAATAAATTCTAGACAATGAGAGCATCCTTGGGGAATGCACAATGACTGGACAGTAAAACGAAGACAAAAATTAATCAGGAATGACATAAAATGCAGCTGAGCTGCTTGAAATCAATGAATTTTTGGAGGTAGAGAGGAGACATAGTTGCTATGCCTGAATTCATCTAGTCATTCACTAAAAATATTAGGAATCCGTTCTTTTCCATCCCCTGACATTCCCTCTTTGCCTACTGGAAGCTGGATCACTGGGCTGGGTGGTGGGGGAATGTTTCCTATAATTAGCATAAATCAGAACCTGATTTTTTTCATTGAAAACTCCAGCATAGGAATGAGGCTGAGGGCCTAGATAGTCCAACATCAGAGTCACAATGAAAAGGAACTTTAGCAAAAAGGGGAAGGGTTGCATTACAGATGTGCATGTTACTTTCATGCATTTGCAACAGAATTTGCTATTCTTTCTGCATGAATGTGGAGAATATGGCTGCCATGTCACAACTGAAGGATGCATCACAGCATGGTAGCGATGCCATCTAAAGCTCTTAGGATATTTGGGGTGGAGCCCTCCTAGCACACTCAAAACAATTTACTGACTGACAAACTATGTACTGTGTGCTACAAAGAAGTAAGTTTTTAGAAATGATTCAGGTGTGTTGTAAACAGCTCTGATGAATCTTCCTGTTCGGTTTCTAGTTATTTCCAACATGTTAGCTGGAGTAAGCAAGAAATCTCTCAATGCTGCCACCCAAGAATGGTGCAAGTAGGTAATTTTGGACTCTGGACTTATTGGTGTTGACACCCTTCCTCTCTTCCCAGCCCCATTGTCTGTATTGTTTTCTATATCACAACAATGAACTTATTTTGCTCAACCCATCTTACAGATTTCTATAATACACATTAGAGAGTAATGTGCATAACTTCACTTACTTCAAATGGTCTTGTCGGCATGGGGTCTTTCTTTAAACAGCAATGTATCAGCTCTGCTGCATTTAGGGCCTCTCTTGCTCAATCTGCTAAGAGGGGCCCTGGACATCTGCCCCAAAATCCTAGCCTCATGGCACCACTGACTCCAAATAATCCAAGAAAGTATGGAATATTTGTATAAATCATGACTGTTGTGGACCACAATCCTGCACAGAATTAATGGGTTTAAGGATGCAACCCCATTTTTAGACATTTAAAAAAGTTGTACTTCTCCCAGAATGCTGAGAATTGTAGGAGTTTTTTCTGTCTAAACATGCATAGGATTGCACTCGAAGAGCCTTTTATTTTTACTCTGCACTGAATTATAGCTGCAAGATTTTGAAATGTGGTTTCTAGTTTCTTACCCTTTTAAATGCTGCACCATCATTCTTTAAAGCTTTCTATAGCATTCCCAAAGGCTAAATTATTAAACTGTGTGCATAATTAAAATTCAGCATTTATTTATTTATTTTTAAAGGACGCAGTCTTTTTAGGAGGGCATATCCATGAAGCCAGAATGTTCTGGATTGACCTGTAAGTCTCATGACCTCTTATGTCTACAGATACTAGATGTTGGAGCCCTCATGGTCATGCCTGGGATAATAGATCCTCACGTGCATATCTGTGAGCCTGGACATTCAGCTCAGGAGGGATTTACATCAGCGACTAAGGCTGCAGCTGCAGGAGGCATCACCACTATTGTCAACATGCCATTGTAAGGTGCCAGGGGGCTGGAGGGAGGGGATAAGGATTTTCCTATTTAAGTGTGGGATGCACAAGGAGATTCCCCAGCTCAATCAACATTTATTGCGTAAAAACTACAGTGTAAATGAGTATAGGCAATGTAAGCTGCTGCCTCTTCCTGCTTTTCTCCAGTTCTCCTGCCCTGCTGTATCTCCTGCTGCACACACATCCCAGGTATTTCCCAAGGACCCACAGGAGAGGCTTTCTAAGTGGGGCTGTAGCGGGGAAGAGGGGGCCAAAATTCCCCAGGAATGAACATCCCTGAGGACACACTGGACTGGATACAACCCACTATCTTTGTTGCTTTCTGTATCACAACATGAATTAACTTTGCCCAGCCGTGTGCTCGGGCCCATTTTACAGATTTCTGTACCTAGAAAAACACCCTGGGCAAAAAAAAAACACTCTGTACAGAATGAAGGCTTTTCTTCTGATAGCAGGAGCCTTCTCCCTGCCCCCCTGCATAAATAATTCCTAAAATTCCATCTATGGTCCTACAGTGCCAGCTACTGGTCATATCCAGATGCTGTAGGACAGGTAAACATGGGTGTATTTGAACATTCAGTTTCCGTACCAAAAATCCATGGATTTTCCTTGGAAAGACATCTACGTAACTATAACACATCACCAAAAAACACTCACACATCAAACATTAACACTGAGATTCAATGTGTTATAGTAGTTATTTATTTATTCATTTATTTAAGAAATTTATGCTACACTTTTCCAAGGAAGCTAACAAAGAGAAAATACCAAGATTAGTCTGGAAACACCCAAGTACAAATCCCCACTCAGCCAAGAAGCTCACTGGGTAACCTTGGGGGTGTCACTCACTCGTTCAGCCTAACCTACCTCACAAGTAGGTTGTTGTGAGGATAAAATGTGAGGAGGAGGGAGAGCTGTGTGTGCTACCTTCTGCAAACCTTGCTGTCCCGCCAAGTTTACTGAGACCTCTCCTCTTGTATCTCTACGGTGCCATTTTGGATAATCCATATGAGTTTGCTATTCATATATTTGTATATAGGATATATTAAGATGCATTACAGTGGCCTGGTTCAGACAACATGCTAAACCATGCTGCTTAACCACAAAATGGTTAATGGAATGCATTCCGTTGACCATTTTGTGGTTAAGCAGCATGGTTTAGCATGTTGTCTGAACCAGGCCATTGTGTACTCCAAGGCCTTAGCTAGACTTAAGGTTTATCCCGGGATCGTCCTGGGGTTGTCCCTGCCTGCTCCCGGGATCCCCTGTGTGTCATTTACATAGAATCATAGAATCATGGAATAGCAGAGTTGGAAGGGGCCTACAAGTCCATCCAGTCCAACCCCCTGCTCAATGCAGGAATCCACCCTAAAGCATCCCTGACAGATGGTTGTCCAGCTGCCTCTTGAAGGCCTCTAGTGTGGGAGAGCCCACAACCTCCCTAGGTAACATGAACAGGGATGACCCCGGGATGATCCTAGGATAAACCTTAGGTCTAGCTAAGGCCCAAGAGTGGCAGACAGACTGCGTTAGAAGCAAACCTGGACACAAATTATTATTATTAACAACAACAACAACAACAACAACAACAACAACAACAACATTTATATACCGCCCCATAGTCGAAGCTCTCTGGGCGGTTTACAAATTTAGATGCTTTCCAGGTAACCTCTTCCTCTCTTGCCTCCCCAACACTCAGATATTCCTGTCCTCCAACAACCAGCTTGTCTGCCCTTGATGCCAAGCTGCAGTCTGCCAAGGGGCAGTGCCATGTTGATGTTGCCTTTTGGGGTGGCATGATACCTGGAAATCAGGTTTGTATCCAGCAACGCAACTGCATCAGCACAACTGCTTATCTTCTTTGGATGGAGGGCTGTAAAGACATGAGAAATACAGAGCATTCCAGAAATAGAAGTGCCCCAGAACAATTCATCCAATACGAGATGCTATGAATGGATGATAGATTCTGCCCTATTATAGTGATTGGAGGAGAGACCACAGCCCAGATCCAAAGTTTCTGCGGGCTGCATTTGTCCCATAAATAAGAGGTTCTCCATCCCTGCTGTATTTTATCCAAGGGTTTTGAAAGCAGTGCTCACTTTCATAAATAAGAGATGGATGGTAAAGCCCAAGGTGTGTCAGAAAAGCAAATTAGTTGACTTAGAAGCCCTGTCTCCCAACACCAGACACAGATACATATGGATGAATTGTACTTAATTGGTGGTGTGGAAAAGGAATTCTGTACATCCTCAGAGTCACTCTTGACTCCAACACCATCTAAGCTGAGTGCTCTCCTGGCCTTTCGCTTTTCATACAATACCTTGTATTGGTTGGGGAAATTAGCTAATCTTTGCATTTCCCTTCTGATTTCTGACCCTTTTGAGACACAAAATTATTATACAATAAGTTCAAATATCTTTTTTATTTTAAATTCCCAGTGAGAAAAAAATGCAATGCACTCCAGGCTTCCATGCCTTTTGACTTAAGGGAGAGAGTATTTTCCCCATACCCTGCTTTGGACAGAATGCTTTGGCCTATCAAATGTTTCATGGAGCCAGCCATCACGTAAGATGAGAAAGACTGACAATCAATCCATCAATAGACCTCACAATAAAACTTATGCAAAAGACAGACATTCTAACCTGGTACTGGCAGCATTTGAAGAGAGTGGTGGGAACCTGGCTTTCCCTACATGAGACGTCCTAAGTTGCCTTTCACATTGCGGCTTCACCCACACAGATGCACTTTGAAGGTGCATGGGTGTCTTTTTCAGACTCGTATATAATCTGCAAGACAGTCCCTGCTCATGCTTCCAGTTGTGTGTTGTTTGGGGGCAAATTTATACTTGCCATTCCCACATACAAAATGCACAGCCTTGAAGGCTCATGTATTCTGGGGCCTGTTGGATGGTACCAAAGCCTAACACATAAGTGAGAAAATTTATTCTAAATGGAAGCGTAGATACCTGTAATTCTTCCCAAAATTGCAGTCTTAAAACACACACAGCTCCTTCCAGCCCCTGAGACATGTACTAAATGCCTTATGGAGTGTAGTTCTTGAATCAATGAGGCCTTAATCCATTTGCAGTTAAGGCTCTGATAGTTAACAGTGTCTCCCAAAAGATATCTCCTTAGATGGATTGCTGGAGAAAGGATGGTACTACCTTTGTATAGAGAAAGGGGAAGGGTTTGCAGTCAGAAGAACCATTGATTTTTGGGCTCATCTATGGTCAATATGCATGTTCAAAATGAGCCTGATGTCTAGAGTTATTCCCCTTAATTTCAAGCAAATATTGGGTTTATGGTGCCCAATTCCCTCTTGCAAAATAACCCCCTTTCATCCCATTGTGACCTATGCTGGTGCCCTATTTAGCTGATCCTCTTCAGAGATATGGGACTGATCATTCTGGTACTTGCCCACGCTCCATTGGTTTTGCTCTAAATGTATCTGCAGGAATTGGAAGAGAACAGAATTTAACATGCACACCTCAACCATTCTCCTGTTCCTCTCATCTTGTGAGCATGCTTTCTGTCTTGTTAACCTCACCTCATGCTCCCTGGAATTCTGAGCACTTCTCCCTGTGCCATATGTGTTAGGCTGAGCTCCTGCCGATGCTGGAGGCTGGTGTTCCTGGATTTCAGTGCTTCCTGATGGCCACTGGTGTGGAGGATTTTGCCCATGTATGTCTGCAGGATTTACACATGGCAATGAATGAATTGCAAGACATAGACTGTGTGCTTCTGGTAAGGATCTGGGTTCCCACACTTCCACTCAACCTTGAGCTTAGGTACCTGTGTTTGCGATTTCTCTTGAAATTCTCTTTAAAGGGCTGGCCCTGCCATTAGGCAAAGTGAGACAGCCTCCTGAGGCAAGTGATGCTAAGGATGCTTCTAGATGAACATTGAACAGCATTTCCTCCTTAATGTTGTTTTTTTCTGGAAAGAAAAGAAATGGAAAAAGCCGTAAGAAAACAACTGGAACCTCCTGTAAAATTCCACGAATAAGGCAGGGCAACTGCAGGACAAGGGTGCTTCCAGATGGAAGGATCCTAACTCTACAACTCAGACGGCATTGTGTAGCAATTGTCTTGACTGACTTTTTGCAGTATGGAAGAAGCAGAGGGAAAACATGGGAGGGTTATGAGTGGAAGATGATATTATTGGAGTCCCCCTGTAAAATTCCATTAATGAGGCATGGCAATATTGCTCTAAAAGCCTCACCTGGAAGCACCCTCAGTGCCATGCAAGGGTAGCAAATGGTTAGCTGCTGAATTTATTAATATTGTGTTTTTATTGCTAGAGAGGGGGAGGGAGGTGCTTGTGAGATTTTCTGCCTCCGATGCCAAAAAAAAACACAGCCTGTGTTCTGCAGGGGACATTTTTTTGTTCAGCCTCAGGCAACAAAATGTCTTAGGCCATCCCTGTATCTTTTCTAATCTATCAAATGCCTAATCTGGATTTGACACTCTCTTGCTCTTGGGGATTACTTGTTCACCTAAACATGTGCAAGGCAGAACAGGACCAAGGGCCATAGTATAGTTAAGACTTATTGCAATAGACTATATTATTCGGGAGGGGGGCTATATATTGCGATATGGTGGTTTATATACAACCTTATTTAGTTATTTCCAGACTGGGCTTCTGGCCAATAACCTTATAGCAGAGTATTTGCAACGGTTTCCAGCAAAGTCAGCACAGACACAGATTAAGACTGAGATTTTCAATTGGTTTAAACAAACCTTTACTGGCATATAAAAATATAATTTAGTTATGGCAATCACAAATACTTACATACGGTCAGTCAATACAGCTCTGATACATAGATGGAGTGATGGAGTGATCATTTCTGAATGATCATTTCTGAGTGATACATGTACATGGGAATACATTCCTTTTATAGGCTAACTGTACAGTGATGCAACTGCTTGCAATCCCTTAATTGAAACAATCAATTTACCAATTATTCAATCATGACATCAATGTCCAGGTACAACGTTGACCTTTAAGTTTTCTGCTGAGTCTTCTGATTCCTTCAGCTCCTCAGCAATTAGTAAATCCATGGAAACATAACCAGAATCCTAATCCAGGATTTCAACATGATGATGCATTGGCGTTGCGAGCCCCCAAAACCCCACACTTGCACTTCTGCAGGGTTGTTCCCATGGCAAGGAGCAAGTACAGGGTTTGCATCATTCAGAGGAGGAGGAAACACCACCGCCCCATGCTCCACCCCTCTGCCACGCGAGTGCCGCTGCTCATCCATGCATCCCCCCTCCTGTTTTTTCCCCACCTGGGGCTTTCCCCACCAAGCATTCCTGCCCTCTCAGAAGCACCTGTAGCTGAACTTATATTTTCTGCCCATCTCTCTCTCTCTCTCTCTTTCTTCAACCCCCACCCCTCCTGATGATGCTGGAAGAAGCATGCAGAGGCGTTCGAGTGGGCATTCGGATTGCTGGCCCTCCCCCTGTCTGGGCAGATAGCGACCAATCAGGGGTCACCATCTGCCCAGCCATGCCTCCAGCGTGACCCTGGACTAGTGACAGATGACAGATGTGCCATCGTCACCCCACCCCACAGAAAAAAGTTGGGGTAAGTCCCCAACCTTTTTATTTGGAGCTTCAGGGAAAAGCCTTGGGATGGCTCCGGTGTCATGTAATCAACACTGCACAATTACGGAGTCACCCCGGGGCTTTCCCCACATATAGACAGACTCCTGGAGTAACTAGATTCCTGGGCAATAGGCAGCATTTCTGTCCATTTAGAGCAAATCCTTTCCCAGCAGTAAATCTCAGAAAAGGCAGGTGCTCTTACAGTACATACCTCGGTGATTTGATTTTTTTTCCCCTTAATGCACTTTCCCTCCTTAAATTAAGTACTTGAGGTGACAGTTCACTTTTGTTTTGATTTTTGATTTTAAAGGGAAAATGTTGTTGTTGAGTTGTTATCTTCCTGTAGCAGCTTTTTTATATATATAAAAAAATGTTACACCTTATTTCCATTTGGGACTCTCTACCCAGTTCCATGCAGAACAGGAGCCAAGTCCGTCAATGCCTGTCCTGGAAGGTACGTATGATGCTCATTCTCTGGCCAGTACCTTTCCTTTTACCCCACCAAATGTGTCTGCCAGGAGACCTGCATCCCCCCTGCCCTACCCCCACCCCGTTCATCACGTGCCCCTGGCCATTCCTTTGTATTCCAGCAAATTGAATTGTTTGCTCAGCTTAACAAAGAGATGGATAACAGAGGAGAAGCCATCAAAGGGGTGGATAAGAGAGTGTGGATAACAGAGGAGACTGCAAGGAAGCAGCATCCCTAGCCAATAAACTGTCTAGGGAGAAATAGTTGAAATACTCCGAATGGCCTCCTCTTTATGACATAGAATGGAGGAAGATTTGAGTTGCACAAGAAATGGATACTATTTTCCTGTGATGTGCAGGTAGTTGGGAGGACCTATCCTAAGGAAATATCATGTATTTTAATGCACTCAAGCACTTGGAATAATCTTGCTAGAACCCATCCAAATTTTTTGCAATCACGCTTCCTGGAGCCCTAGAACTGAAGCCAAAGGGCCAGTTCCACATTTGCGCACACAAATGTTCCATTGCCTGCATGGGCTTCAATTGCTGTCCCCGCTGCTGCTGCTGCTGGCCTAACAGTGTTGGTTAGCTAGGGAAGGCTGCCAGCTGTACTGTACTCTGAGCCTCATCATGGCACCTTTAATTTTCAGTGAGCTGCTGGGAACAGAAACAACAAAGAGCCTTGTGACACCTTCAACTCTGACACATTTACTCTGGCAGCAGGGCAGCGCTTCTTGGTTGCTGGCTGCAGCTCCTGTTTACTGCTGATCTTGCCCTCACAGAGAAGCACAGGCAGTGGCAGCTGCACCTGCAGCCGGCTTGGGTGATGCTTGCACAGAAGCCAATCCAGGCGATGAAGCAGGGATGGAGGGTTCTGCTTTTCCAGACTGATTCACTACATCCTGTAGACGAAACAGAGCATTCTGTCCCTGCTTCACCAGCCCCATTGGTGTCTGTATCAACTGTGGAGGAAGTGGTTTCATTTCCTCTGCAGCAAGTATGGAGGCAGAATAGAGTCGCGGATCAGCCAAAGGTTCCCCATCCTTATGGCAGCAGCATTAACTTTTGTAGGATGGGTATCTTTATCTTTTTTTCTTCTTCTGCCCACACAGACACCACAGAGTACAGCACTTTCTTGGATTCACACCCTGACAGCATGGAAGTGGAGGCCACCGTCACCATTGCTGAGCTTTGCCTCCAGTACAAGTGAGTCAATGACCTTGTTAGCAGCTCGTTGTTGTTTTTTAAGGGCACATTTAGACAGAAAAAAGGCCTACAATGCCCACCATTCTCCAGCCAGCAAAAAGTTGTAAGACTTTTTCTATCTAAATGTGCATATGATTGTGCCCTAAATGTCTAGCTTAGGTTGGAAGTGAGGCTGAACAGATGACATGTCATTCATGCAATTAGCAATTGTGTGAATGGGTTTTAAAAAGTAAATTGTAGGCATGGGGGAGCCAATCTAGATTGGGACCCTGGTGTGAGGGTCAGGGGTCTTCAACTCTCAATCACCAAATAGTTAAAGCTTGGAAACTGCTTTTTCTCAAGTATAGCAAATGAGTTTCATTTGTAGATATGCCCTATAATATACAATGTACTTAACTTTTGAATATTCTTGTTCAGATCTGCCTGCTCTTGAACAAATGCCACACTTGCCATAGAATAACTCTGTCAGCCCTCAGGAATTACGGAATTAAATGAAAGGCAAAACTGAGAGAGATCAAGATCAATGAACGTTTAATTGTCCTATGCTTTCTACCTAATAGGATTCCGTGCCACATCATTAATCTCTCCTCTGCTCAAGCTTTGCCCATCATCAATGATGCTCGGCGAAAGGGAGCACCGATCACTGTAGAAACGACCCACCACTACCTCAGCCTGGCATCTGAATGCATTCCTCCAGGAGGCACCTACTACAAATGCTGCCCTCCTATCAGGGAGAAAAACAACCAGGTGGGAGATTGTGGAGTATATGGGAAATGAGAAATATAGCAAAAATTAAAATTAAAAAGGGAAAGGTTAAGCATTGAAAATATAAGCGATGACTGAGAGAGGACATATGCAGGAAAACATGGGTTTCATTTAGAAAATAGGGTTGATAATGTCTACAACAACAGCATAAGCCAAAAGAATAGAATTCAGAAACAATGGAATGAGCCAGTATGTGATCACTCTACTTTGCTTGTTTGCTGGAATTATAGGTTGTTCTGGATGAATAAGGCATGGAAGGTTATTAAAATAGCATTCAAGGAAGAGTGTGCATGCATACACATGTGTGTGTTTGCGCGCGTGCACACACACACACACACACTTATGGAGTTTCACTCAGCCCCAACCTATGGATGATTAATTGCTAGTGACAATTCACTACAATGATTGACTGGTTTAATGCATTGTGTGCATTAATAAGAAAAAAGAACAGAAGAAAAATAAATAAAAGATGTTAAAATTTATGATGAGCATCAGGCTGCACATGGGCACATGCTACCACACTTCTATCATGGGTAGCTAAACCTCAGATTCCTGGCCCAATCTACACTACCATTTTATTTTAGTTGTAATCTCTGGCTCCTGCACATGAGACAAGGTACACTTCCCAATCTGTTGTTCTGAGTATTTCTCCATCAATATTCCATTTTTCTCAAGCGACTTTTATGACTTTTGGGCAGAGGGATGAGTGTGGTTTCTGTGTGCTATGAAATTATATGTGTTCCAATCTAGCAGTAGTATAAGTCTTATAAGTGGGAGTAGCTTTAAAGCTGAAGAACCTGCTTTGCAATATTGCTAGACAGATGGAGCTTTTCTACATGATGCATTTATTGTGCACTTGTCATCTTCTACTCACAGCTGTTTACAGGTTTTTAGGTGATGGCATGACCCTCCAGTTTTGCTTCTGTTTTTAAACAGCACTTTCAACAAGTTTAAAAAACAACAGAGGAAATGTTGTATCATTTAAAGAAAGCAAAATAAAATGCTATCTCTACTTTTGTATTTGTGCTATTCCACTATACCAAACTGCCATCTAGAGGTTATGTGTTGGAAAAGCAGGGAAGGAAAAGCTCTTTGTGCTTCTCAGCTGCTTCATGTTGGCTACAAAGCTCAGTTTTTAGCTTTGTTTGTTCTTTCTCTGTTCCTAGCCACTTCAGCATTTATGATTTATTAGCATTTTTATTCAGCTTTTTACTGATTGTAACCAAAGTGATGTAAAGTAAAAAAGGAAAAGGAAAACAGCAGCTCAGTCAAGTCAGCTTTATTGTTATCATAGGTCATGATAATTTAAAATCACAATGCAAATAGAGGGAACTGAAATGCTACATTGCAAAGTGTAAATAAAATACTCAAACAAAAATGCGGAGACATTTCAACATATAAATGGAAAGTATGTAGGGGCAAGTCTAAACAAAAACAGTGATATCAGAGGAGCACCATTACAGGCAATGGCAATTGTATAGACAAATATATATTTCATTTTGTAAGCTGCAACAGCAAATAAACCCCATTGTAGGTGGCATATTTATCTTGATCTGATAACTGGAAGCAAATCTTTGAAAGCATCAGTAAGAGGCACCAACAGCTAAGATCAAGATCCTATTCTAGGGTTATCATATAATGGGAAGTATTATAAATAATGTACAAAATCCTCTTTCTTTCTTTATTTATTTATTTATTCATTACATTTCTATACCGCCCAATAGCCGGAGCTCTCTGGGCAGTTTCTCTGACTACATATGCAAACAAGTCTTTTCGTTTTTCCTCAAACATACTTAAACAAAAGTAAGTCCCATTTAGTTCGATAGGTATGATTCCCTTTAAGAGTGATTAAGGCTGCATCCTTAATCCTTAAAAAAGAAGATATTCAAGATATTGGTGTATGAAATGTAGTTGCTAAAAGTTTAGCCACAGCCAACACCTGCCAGGCATCCAAGAGCAAAGCTGAGTCTCGAAGCACCCCTAAACTGCATGCCCAAGGGGCACATGGTCCCATCTAGAACTAGGGAAATTCCTCAAGTACACAAGCACAGTAATCAGCCACCAACTTTGGTCTTATCTGGATTCAGTTTATTATTAGTCCTCTTCTAGAAAAGCCCTGATTCAAGGAATCCGTGGATGCTCCTGGATTTGATGAAAAGGAAAATAGGGTTGGGTGTCACCAGCATATTGATGGCATGCACTTCAGCCTGATGAGCAATCTCCCCAGCCTCTGAAAGTAGATATTAAATAGCATTCAGTGTCTCTAGGATAATTTCCAGATCTTTAAGGCAGAGATCACCCAACGTAACCCTCTGGAACTATCCGTTAGGTGGCGAAGAATCACTGCAAAGTAGTGCCTCCTATTCCCAAATGTTTAAGAAGGTTTTGGTGGCTGAGAGATGCAGAAAAACCAAGATGGCAACACTCCCCATATTAGCCCTGGGTGGGTGTACTGTCATCTTAACAGGATGATTACTTCGTGTTGTTCCAAGAGAACTGTGAACATGTTTTCCTGACATAAACTCTGTCTGTCTGTAGGAGCAGTTGTGGGCAGCTTTGCAAGCAGGACAGATAGATATGGTTGTCTCAGCCCATACTCCTTGTTCCCGAGACCTGAAAGATTTGAACAGTGGAGATTTCCTCCAGGCTCAGGCAGGGATTGCTTCACTACAATTTGGTAAGATGTTTATGAGCTACATTATTATTGTTATTTATCATGTTTCTTTTTCTTCTCTTCATCCCTTGAGCAGATGCTGCTAAGAATGAAACTGACTGTTCTCACGACTCAAGAATATTTCATTTCATTTATTACATTTCTATACTGGCCAACAGCCAAAGTTCTCTGGACAGCTTGTAGAATTAAAAACCTTACAAATACAGTAATTATACATACTATAAAAATAGTTTACATAAAAACATATAAGCAGACAGCACACGCACACACACACACACAGCTAACAATCGACAATAGGAAATCCTATGCCCTGCTTAAAAAACTTTTCATATGCTGCCAAATGTCTAAGAGTAGAGGGAAGTCTTAACCTGGCACTGAAAAGATAATAATGTTGGTGCTAGGCAAGCCTCGCTGGGGAGTTCATTCCATAATCAGTGGGCCACACCCGAAAAGGCCCTCTCCCTTGTTGCCACCTGAGCCTCAACACTTGGAGGAGGGCCTTAGATGATGAGCATAGTGTATGTGTAGGTTCATGCTGGCCGGGAAAGGTGCTCCATCAGGTCATTGTGACCCCGAGCCTTGTTTAGTTTATACGTCAAAACTAGGGATGTGCTCCCCTTCTAATCGGACCGGAGAAGCAGGAGCGGAGCGGGGGGCTTCACCTGCCCTTAAGGCGGAGGCAAAGAGGATTGGGGGGCCAGCGGAGCGTGGCGAAGAGGATCGAGGTGAAGGCGGATCCTTCGCCTTGATCCGGAGCTCCGCCGGAAAGGTAAGTGGGGTTTACCGGGCCCTGCCGCTGTCGCTGTCGCCCATGCGGCGATGGCGGCAGGGCCCGGTAACCCCCCTCCCCGCCTTCCTCTCCCTTACCTGCCTCCGTCCGCGGTCCGTCGGCGTCTTCAAATGAGCCCGCGGTTCCACCAGGAAGCCTGGGCCGCTTGCGGCCCAGACTTCCTGGTGGAACCGCGGGCTCAATTGAAGACGGCGACGGACCACGGACGGAGGCAGGTAAGGTCCCCCTCTTCCTTGGTCCTTTACCGGGCTCTGCCGCTGGGACTGCCTTGAGTCTTGGCGTGCGTATGTGTCCCTGGACAAGCTATCATGGTGGCGAGTTTGAGGTTTCTAAAGTGCAAATTGACGGAGCTATGGAAAGGGGTGTGAATGGGGTGCCCGGTTTTCATAAATTCCCCCAAAATCAGGGGATGATGGGACTGCCTTGAGTCTTGGCGTGCGTATGTATCCCTGGACAAGCTATCATGGTGGCGAGTTTGAGGTTTCTAAAGTGCAAATTGACGGAGCTATGGAAAGGGGTGTGAATGGGGTGCCCGATTTTCATAAATTCCCCAAAAATCAGGGGATGATGGGACTGCCTTGAATCTTGGTGTGCGTATGTATCCCTGGATAAGCTTTCATGGTGGTGAGTTTGAGATTTTTAACATGCAAATTGACGGAGCTATGGAAAGGGGTGTGAATGGGGTGCCCGATTTTCATAAATTCCCCAAAAATCAGGGGATGATGGGATTGCCTTGAATCTTGGTGTGCGTGTGTATACCTCCATGAGGTGTCATGGTGCCAAACTTGAGGTTTCTAACTTTAACAGAAAAAAAGTTGTATACTTTTTTAGCTTAATGCAAGCCTATGGGGGGGGAAACGGAGCTCTGAGCGGAGCGGAGTGGACATAGGTGGAGCGGGGGCGGGGCGGAGCGGCCCGATCCGCAAATCGCGGATCTGGAAGTGAAGCGGAGCGGGGGGTCCGTGCACACCCCTAGTCAAAACTAACACTGTGAATCAGGCTCAGAAACATACAGACAGCCAGTGGAAGCGGGCCAGTATTGGTGTTATATGTTTGGGTCTTCTTGTCCCTGTTATCAATTTAGCCACTGCATATTGCACAAGCTGCAGACCCACGTAGTAATTCTAACTTGGAGGTTACCAGAGTAGAGATGACTGAAGCTCACATATCCCTGTCCAGTTGGGGGCATAACTGGGCTAACAACTCAAGTTGATAGAAGGTACACCATGGCACTGAGGCCACTAGAGCTTCAAATGAGAAAGATGGCTCCAGGAGAACCCCCAAGCCATGAATGCAGGAAGCTCTTTTATACTAGGTCACACAGTTTGTCTAACCTAGTTTTGTCTGCTCTGGTGGATACAGCTTTCCAGCACCTCAGGTCTTTTCTATCACCTGCTACTTTGTCCTCCTCACTGGAGATGCCAGAAATGGGACACAAGGAGCTTCTGTATGCAAATCACATGCTCTACTTCCAAGCTATGATCCCTCCCCAAAAGGGGAGGTGATACCCTGTTGTCCCCTGTTTCATTAGTATCCTCAGGCATAGCAAGCCAGCACCACATTCAAAACCTCCCATTCCATTTAAATGATAAAGATGCTATAGTTTAATTTTTCACTATGTGAATTAAATTAACTGATTGGGTTGTAACTGGAATTCATGCAGGTCTTCCTCTCTTCTGGACCTCTGCCAAATCTAGAGGGTTCTCCTTCCATCATCTAGTGCAACTGATGTGCAAAAATCCTGCTATTCTGAGCAGATTGGATGACCGCAAAGGGTCGCTTAGTCCAGGGATGGATGCAGACTTGGTGATCTGGAATCCAGAAAAGGAGTTTGAGGTGATGATGGGACAATTTTTTATTCTGGGAGTCACCTTGGGGGGCTGGGACAAGACTAAAAGCAGCATATAAATTTAATAAACTGTTATCCCATCATTCTAGAGAAGAAGCAAGCGATACCAAATGGAGAATTAAATGTGCCAAATGTATGGCAGAGGGATCCCAAGAGTCACTTGCTCTTAAAAGTTTCCAATATAAAAATCATAACAGATTGTTGTTTCAACCAAACACTTTTGACCTCTGTTAATGCTTCTTAGCAAGAGAGTAGTCTTGACACACTGGGGGCATGTCTAGATGAGGGGGGTTGAGGGGGATGATCTCATGATTTTATGCTCGCAAGATCGTCGCCCTTGTCGCCATTTTGGATTTTTATTTTTAAAGGAAAAGGAGCACACAAGCACTCAAACGAAACTGTGAGGGTTTTTTTTTTTAAAAAAAAAACTTCCCACTTCCCCCATCCCACCCCCACCCCCCGATGGGCACAATGCTACTGAAGAGCTCCGTGCCCAGTTCCCAGCTCCTCATGATTACTCGTGAGGAGATGAGGGAAATGCGCTGGCAGGCCACACATCCCGCGGTCTCGGGATCATCCCAGGACCGCGGGAAAAAGCAGGATGGAAGGGTAGGACAATATCTTGGGGAAAGGGAGGAATCATCCCTTCCTGATCCTGGGATGCCCTGTGTGTCGTGTGGATGCACAGGGATGATCCCGGGGCAATCTCTGGGATATCGCCCCATCTAGCCATGCCCTTAGTTTTCAGACTGTAGAACCAAACTTTGTATGGCCAATGGGTCTAAGCATTGGCCATACAAATTGTAATGTAAAGGATTCTTGCTGTCAGAAGGCTACTAGTGCTAACACTCTTGTCTTTTTCATCTTAACCGTTTTCCCCCCTGGTATGAAAAAAGATGGAAGAAGCAGTAGGAAAACACAGGAGGGCTACAAATTCAAGACAATGACATCTGAGCCTCCTGTAAAATTCCATGAATGGGGCAGAGTGATTGCACAGTAAAAGGCTCATCTGGAAGTACCCCATAGTCCAAGCAGATTCAGGGAAGCACCCGTTTAGAAAGGTTCCCATTCTCTTTGAAGACAGCACAAGGACAAGAATATTAAGGGGGAAATATCTGACGTACAGCAACATTCCCAAACTGTGCATATTACAAAGACTTCCTCTCTGTTCCTCCCTCAGGTGACTAAAGACATAATTCATCATGAAAATAAGGTATGGGAAAGGCTCATGTTTTCTCCATTTCCCCAGTGTTCCCACTGCCCACCCAAACCCCACTCCCACTCTCAGTCTCCTTGTTGTAAATTACTGTAAAATTCATGAGTAAGAGCAGGCTTTACTGCTAGGCAAATCGGACACCCCAACTATTCTGTTTGTATAGTGAAGGATATAATGAAATGGCTCTTTAGTCATCTCAACCCCATCAACCACTTTGCTTGGCAGGCAAAAACAAACAAAAATTGTAAGGCGGAGTGAGCACAACAACCTGCTTCCTTGTTTTCTTACCAGCTTTGTCATTTATGGGCTATTATTCAGTCTTACCTTCTTCAGGACAGAAGTCACTGTGTCAGAGGGTTTGCCCCATTCAAATTCATTTATACACTGGCCCAAGAAGCTGTCAGCACCAGGTGGGAAGCCACAGAAAAGATAAGTGCTCACCTTCAAGCCAGAGGATTAAGAATTTATACTCTTCAAGTGAGGAGGAGGCTGAAAGGAATAGAATGGATGTAGGAACTCATACGGCAGGGTTCTGAATACAGCACCTACAGGCACCTCCAATGGATGCCCAGTGTGGCACCCCCATGCACCTGCAAAACTTTTTTATTACTTTTCCTTTTTAAAAATATGTGTACATGGATCTGTATATATCCATAGCAATGAATACATAGGCAATGCATACAACTTTCTAGCAATTTATACATAGGCTTCAACAAAAGCAAAATATTCAAATGTATCCATTTGAAGGCGTTGTCTATATGCCATCTGTTCAAATATTGAAAACATTGAAGTTCCTCAGTCTATTGCATTATAGGAGATGAGTGTTTATCCAATGTTGTAATATCAGTCTTTTAGCTGTGAAAAGGATGCAGATAATCCACTGATGCTGACTATTTCTTAATTTCCATGAAGCACATAAATAATAATTTAAAAGAGCATGTACATCTGTTAATATTAAAGACTGTTCCAGTACAAAATTTATCTGTGTAATAACCTCTTCCCAAAAAGAAGCAGCTACTGCAGAGTGCCAAAACATATGTTTAAAAGAAACACCCAGTGATCAGGTATTTTGTGGTGGTGCCCATAGCAGTTTCTCAAAATCCCAAATGTGCCTATGAGTCCAAAAGGGCTGGTGGTGACACCTATCAAAAGACCTGAATTCACATTGGAGCAAATTGGTCCCTTTGGAGCTTTCCGTGGTGCTGCAATCGCTGTCCTTCCTTGCTGTCCTGCAGGTATCTACTATGGATGGATCAGAGCAATCTTGTTGTCTTTACTTTTTCTCTCTTTCTTTTTCCCCTCCAACCTTAGCTGACCCCATATTTGGGTTTCCAGCTTTGCGGCCAGGTCTTTGCAACTGTTGTACGTGGCAGGCTGATTTATCTGAATGGGAAATTTTCACCCAAGGCACAAGGAGACTTGCTTGTGACTGAGAGAAAGATGCCCGCAAGAGTCTCTTCACCATACTACTAATGGAGGGGAAAGAACACAACAAACCTACTGGCTAAATCAAAGTGCCATGAACAAATCTGGATAGAAAAATAATATAAACTGGAAGAGTGATTGGAGAGAAGAGAGAATGATGAGTAACACAAAGAAGAAACTCCTTTCACACAGGCCCTAGAATCAAACTGAGAGCAGTGGCAAAAATTCCTGATGTTTCCTCTACAACCATTGAGCAAACAAAATGGAGTTAATAGCTTCTGCTGCTATGTCAAGGATATGTGACAATGGAACAGAAATAGACAGATACTTGCATTATCACTGGTCAAAACTTAATTCCTTCTTGCTTTCCAGAACTGTAAATGAAGCTAATAAAGATCAGGGGGAGAACAGGAAAATGGGTGATTTCTTTGTTCTTCTGGTGTCATCTCAAAATGCTTCTTTTGTGAATTTTCTGACTAATTATCAGATCTAGTGTAACACAGTTCTTGCAATAAAGGAGACAATAATAAACCAAAGTGTGTGGGGAATTGTCTTAGGACTAAACCAAGGCAATGTCTTAGGACATTACTTAGGACTAAACTAGATGTTGCAAGGGCAACTCAGCCTTGTAATTCTTTCATAACATGATTGCAGGGGTTGGGGACACTAGTAAAGGAGAATTAGTCAGTGGAGGGTAGCTTTTTTAAAAAAAACTCCACCATCACCATTTAGGCTCTAAAACTGGAAGTGAGCCTATCTGGCAAAATCAACCCGGGGGGGGGGGGGGCATCTGCAGGGGAAGATTTGTAGATGATCAAGCACCCCTCCTGCCATTTACCAATCCTCTCCTATAGGTGTGTCATTTATTTTTATTTATTTTATTTATTACATTTTTATACTGCCCAATAGCCAAAGCTCTCTGGGCTTTAGGGTGGATTCCTGCATTGAGCAGGGTTTTTTATTTGTTTGTTTGTTTGTTTGTTTATTGCACTTATATACTGTTCCCATAGCCAGGGCTCTCTGGGCGGTTTACAGAAATTCTAAAATAAAGATAAAAACGAGTATACAAAATTTAAAATTCTGAAACACAGAACATACACACATAAAGCATTACAAACCATTAAAAAACTAAACATGTGGGTGATTAAGATGTGCCGCCATAGGCCTGGGCAAAGAGGAATTTTGCCCAGGTATATGGCGGGTTGGATCGAGTCCAACCAGGGGATTGGACTCAATGACCTTGTAGGCCCCTTCCAACTCTGCTATTCTATGATTCTATGATCACATTATCCCAACAAACATGTTGGGACCAGATGATTGTTGAGATAATTAAGTGGCATTACTTAAACCACATCTGAATTTGGCTTTCTCTGTACCAGTCTTTAATGCACATTTTTGTTCCTCCATGTCCCAACCCACTCAGTTTTATGCAAACTCATTGTGATGCACGGATGAAGCTTGCTTCGTTATCAGCCACTTAGAGTGACCCTTTAAAAAACTTCAATTAGCTCTGGGAGTGTACTATAATTTGTATATTAAGCATGTTAGAATGCAGAATAAGGTTTTTCTTAAGGCCAAACTATACATGATGCAAGAGATCCACAGTTTGATCTCCATAGTCTTACAAAGGTGTTTGTCTGCTCAGGTGTAGGGCAAAAGTGTGGAGGGGGACGAGGGCATCCTCAATGATGCTGTGCTCCCAGCTGTCAGTAAAGGATTCTGTAAGGTCTGATAACTGTGTAACAATGAGGTTGTATTACAAACACAACTTCTTTTTTCTTTTAAATATTGTTGTGATCCAGGATACACTTAAGTAGAGAGACAACTTGTAGCACTGTGCAACTCTCTGTTCAGTCTCTTTGTGGATTAAATGGATACTTTGAAAAGTTTTTTTTAAAATCCCCAAACCTTGAGAAAAGCAAGATAAAGACATGTTTACAGAGGGCTACTGCCTACTGATAGCTGAAAACTGGTCTAAATTAGGGTCTTGTGCAACATGCACAACTTACATTTTTGCAGCACTCACGCTGGGGAAAATTAATTGGTGAAGCTGTTCTCTGCCCACACATTCAACTGCAGTGAGCCCTAGTAGATTTTTGCTTACCTCCTTTTTGCTACTGTCAGCCTTACAACTAGCTGGTGACTTACTTACAGTACAGTTCTGTGCACCAGTTGCTCTTAGAATATGTATGCAAGAAATTCATTTCAATTATTGTATGCAGTCATCTACAGCCCCCATACAAACTTAACCCCTATTACTAGAAGTAATACAATCAGATATCCCAAATTTGGGGAAATGGCATGGTGACAGCACACTTGGGATGCTTCCAAATGGTGGGCTTTTAGTGCTAATCACTCATTGCCCCTGTCAGGTAAGTATAAGAACCCAAACCCAGTAAAAATAACCCACTCCATGCAAATCCAAAACTGATTTCTTCTGCTAAGTCCCTAGAGATTTCCATCCACTAAATTGTGGCTCCTGCCCATGATTTCTGCATGGGGTGGTCAAAGCATCAAGGCCCAGGTCAACCAGCCCAAGAGGATGAGGATTTGGGCGGGGGGCAGTAGCCATTAACCACTCAGAGAGCTTCAGCTATTCCGTGATAGAGAAATGTAATAAATATAAGGAATACTAGTCAGACCAGGTGAGCACATATTGGTTGCTGGGGAGACTAGATGGCAGAAATGTACCATACCTCTAGCCCCCAAATAACTGTTAAACATACTTCTATCAGAGGAGACTTACAAAAATTAATGCCCCTCTTTTCTGTCGATGAAGGCCTTCACTGTACCCATACTTAATTCATGCTCATATATTCTTTTTCTAGTCACACTATTCATCACATGATCTCCATCTGTCTCTCGCCCTCACACACACACATGACTTACATACCCATGTACTGAATGGACTGCTGTGGCAATACTGCAAGTAGAAAATGGTGACTAAAGAGGCATTGCTTAGAGAGCGGGGGAAACAAGATGGCATCAGCTTTCTACAGTCCCTCAAAGCTGTTGATCCCAGGTTCCAAACAGAAGGCTAAGAAGATCTACACCTTGGCTCAAATCACTGCGATCGCATCATGGTAACACTATATCACTCTTGCACATTTATACCTCGTAGAACACACAATGACATTTGCTGCAGTATTTTGGATAATGTAGAATGAAATAACATGATGAAAGCAGTAAATGGAATGTTTAATGTGTCCCAACAGTTATCAGGGCACTTTAATACCGCTAGAGTAGTGTAGATCTAGCCCAGTTTCGCCCACAGATAGGAGCAAGGTATAAGCGCCCTATAAAACCCTGTAGAATGCCTCTTCAGGTGTCTACAAGGAGAACTAATAGTATTCGATATGGTCTAGTTCTCATCTAAAATCCTGTGTTTTGTTTTGAGCAAATTTCAACACCTTTTCCCCCCAAGAAGGACTTAACAAATTTGGGACAATTTAGAAGAGAACAACTAGGATGAACAAGTGTTTAGAATATGCCATAGAACTCTGAAGAAAGAACCAAGGAAGGTGTATTTAGTTCAAAGGAAAGAAGAAGAATGAGAATGTGTATAGTATCAATTCTCAGATATCTAAAGGGATGCCATAAGAAAAAAAGAGGTCAATTTACCAAGCACACTCAATATACCGATGCTGATTTCAATTGGATATCTGAAAACTCTAAGGACAATTGTCCATTATCTGGAACATTTTAAAACTCTGTGTAACTTAGTTAGGTATGGTTTCCATCTAGACAACGCTGTTGCAGATGCTTGGATTAGTTGAGCAAAAGGGTCTCTGGCTCCATGCAGAATCATATTCTGTGTAGTTTCAGTATATGACTTTTTACATCCCCTCTGAAGATTTTCTTTTCTTTTTTTACAACACTGAGCAGTGTTATAGTGGGCATTCTCTCTAATATTAAGCTCATCAAGCTAGAAAGAATTAATTTCCTTTCACATTCCATTTCTCTCTCTTCTATTTTGTTATAGGTCCCATTTGCTTTCTTTACAATGCAAATTGCAGACATGGGAGCCCTGAGTCAGACTGGGACCACAGCAGGAGGTAAAGGGTTAAAGACACACACACACACAACCTTCCCTCCTTTTGCTAGGGTCCTGATCAGCCCCCACCCCACCCCATACACTCAAATACAGTTATGGTCATGAGTAGTTTGCCCCTAAAGTTCAATTGTTGACAAAGAGCAGACATAATTTAAAAACAATGGTGGGTTATAAGACTGGAGAAAAGGACAGGTGTAGGACAGCCATAAAGGCCACCCTACTTTCTTTGAGGTGGTGTGGGATTTCTGCAGGCTCTAGAGTAACAGTAAGCAACAGATAAGCAGGAACAGCCCTACCATTAGACAGAGGGAGGTAGACACCTCAGGTGGCTGATTCTGGGTGTTATGAAAGGGCAGCAAATTGTTATTTTATTTAATTTCTTATAATTGCATTTTTACTGTTAGGGAGGGGGAGAGGCACTTGTGGAATTTCCTTCCTCAAGTGCCAACATAACTTGACTAATCCTGGGTACTCCTGCACCTAGACTTGAAGGGGCGATTTGCTGTTCTACCTCAGGGAGAAAAATTTCTTGGGCTTGCCCTGCTGAGGCAAGGAGAAGCTAACAGACACAGTTATTTGTTAACCCCTGTATTCCTCTATAATTTGCTGCTCCTGGCAAATGATTAACAGAAACTCACTTAACAGACAGTGGTGGATAATTCAATGAAAAATTAAATTCCCATAGATTTTATTTTAGCTTTAGTGATTTAGGGCATAACCAGACTTCAGCAGAATGGTTCAATAGTTCATTTTCTCTCTGATCTGTGAGGGAAGCAACTTTTCTGGAGGTTAGAGAAACATGGAGGTTTTCTGTACATTGTCCAAAGAACAAGGAAAAAGTGTCACTGGTAGGACTTTGTTTGCATGACATTTAACTTCTCAGCTCCTAACAGGTGCAGAATTCCCAGGCAAGGAGGGCCAAAGGCTTGAGAAAGCAGATTTCTCTGGGAGAAAACACGAACAAGTAGCCTAGAAGTTGTATGCTGCACTTTCTGAGTTGAACTCATCTTAACAGGAGCCTGAAGGAGAGAACAAAACGGGCTCAACAGCCTTGGAGTCACTGAGAGAGTTTTCAGAAGAGGAGGGAAACGAGGGAGGTGCTCCAGCATTTAGCTTATCTAAGATCTGTTTGTTTTCCTTGTCCCCAACGATCCCTCTATTTAAGGTCAGTGATGGCCAGTGTGTTCTTAGTGCTCCAGGCAGCAAGCTGGGCTCGTATTCGGCTGCCACTGTTTTTAGCTCAACGTTGCCGCACCATGTCTTCTCAAAAACAATTGGTACCACCTCCTGCACCCCTGCTACAGCCACTGTCTGTCCCAGACAGGCTACTGCTGGGCCCTGGGCCCTCCAATTCCTCTCCCCGGATCTTGTCTGCAGGTGGTCGACAGCTCATAGGACATATGCACAAAGAAATGATCCAGGTAAGGACTGCAATCCCAATGGAGGTTTGGAACCAATGATTCCTGCTTCCACTTACTGCTTTCCCATTCTTGAGGCATCACTCTGACAGGCTGCTTAAATTACTCATTAGTACTGTGTTTTATTTGTTTAATTCCCATTTTTAAAGTAATTTTCAAACTAATCCTATTGGCTAAGAAATACAATTTAGATTCCAGAATCATAATGATTTATCCACAGTATTTATTGCTTAAACCAGAAGCCAATCAGATGAATTCAACATCTGGAATATCGTCCTCTTGGATGGGCCCCCTTCTTATTTTCCCTCATTTTTAAGGGGTTTGATTCTACTGATCTCACATGAGCTTGAGGCTTTCCTCTTATCGAGATCTATTAAGCATTTCTGAATCTTTGGGGATGGGGAACCACAACTCTTTAAATGTATATAACCTACCGCTATTGATCTTGGTGATTTTCACTTCTCTGTGTGTAAGTGAAGACATTCCTTTTCAGCTCTGTTACCTGGGGAGGACTGTTTTGTTCAAGAGAGTAATCCCAGACTTAATAGCAGACAGGGCTATGCAGGAGGCAGAGAACAGGAGAGCTCTGTGTTGACCTGTCTCCTGAGGTCCCGTGGAGGTACACTTACCCAGACAGACTTGCAGAATAACACCACCACCCCTTCTATACTAATCACATTTGAAATCTGCTGTGTCAGACAACCTAGCTATTCTTTTCCTCAGCTTGGGTGGGGTGTTAGAATCCAAAATTTCCCCTTATAGAAATGGTTGTTGCTCCATGTAATACAGTGAAAGCATCCATCATATAAGGAAATGTAGAATCAAGAGCAGGATCTCCTATCTAATTGGGCCACTCAACTAAGACCCAAACACTGTAGCATAATCAGAACTGTGTTTTGGCTTTGGTTCAACCCCCTTGGATTGATGTCTTTTATCTAAAAGAGAGAGAGAGAGAGAATATATTTATTTATTTATTTATTTATTACATCCGCCCAATAGCCGAAGCTCTCTGGGCGGTTCACAAAAATTAAAACCACAATAAAACACCCAACAGGTTAAAACACAATTACGAAATACAGTATAAAAAGCGCAACCAGGATAAAACCACACAGCAAAGTTGATATAAGATTAAAATACAGAGTTAAAACAGTAAAATTTAAATTTAAGTTAAAATTAAGTGTTAAAATACTGAGTGAATAAAAAGGTCTTCAGCTGGCGACGAAAGCAGTACAGTGTAGGTGCCAGGCGGACCTCTCTGGGGAGCTCGTTCCACAACCGGGGTGCCACAGCGGAGAAAGCCCTCCTCCTAGTAGCCACATCATGATCTCTTTCTCCTATGGATGGCACTTTCAGGATACATAGATATAAATATAAACTCAAAGTGGAGACTGGTGGGAGTGAAGCAGTGAAGCTGCTTTGGGTTTCAGTCAAAATCAGTCAGGACTCTAAAGGAGTTTTGACTGGTTCTGACTGAAACCCAGAGCAGATTTGCCATCCTGCTGTCTTTGGCTCGCTCCTTTGGAGTTCTGACTGAAACCCGGAGCAGATTCGCCATCCTACTGATATTGGAGCCACCTGCCTCCACTGCACTCACACTGCCAATCTTGGGAATGCTGTTTTTAACTCTGACTCTTGTTTCCTCTATTGCCCTCAGATAATGGATGAGATCAAGCTGGGAATCCAGTACGCCTTCCAGACACAGAACCCTCTCACGCTGGCTGTCAGTGGCACCGGCCATTGTGCCATGGAAGCAGCCTTACTGAACATGGTGGAGCAGGGAGACAAAGTGATGGTAGCTGTGAATGGATTTTGGGGCGAACGAGCAACGGATATTGCCGAGAGGCTTGGTATGGCTTTTGAATCCTTTTTGTCCTACATTTAATCGTTAAGATTGCTCAGAATAGATGCCATCAAAATCTCTCCCTGTTTCTATAGAATGATGCCATTAGGCATCTAAACTGTGCTTCCATTTACAGTGCAGAAGCTGCAGTGACCTAGGAGAGCATCCAGTGTTGCCCACACATTAGTGGAATCCACTTCTAGTGCAATGGAATCAAGCAGATCCATAAGCAAATGGAAACAAGTCAAAAGGCTCGTTTCCAGAATGGGGTAGGTCAGCGGAGCTGGCAGAAAGGGAGCATGGCTGACCTGTCCCGTTCAGGAAAGGAAAATCTCCTCTGCTCGTTTCTGGGGTTGCTTGGGAAGCACTAAGTTCTTGTTGCACTACTGGTGGGTCCTGCTACTACAACAGAAATGGCAGGAACACAGCAGCAGTAGAGAATACCCGTCCCCTAGACTGCATTCATATACCCACTTGCATGGGAGATACTTCTGATTAGACATTGTGGAGTAGTGGCTAGAGTGTTCGGCTGGGAGTCGAGAGATCTGGGTTCTAATCCCCACTCAGCCATGGAAGCTCACTGGGTGACTTTGGGCCAGTCAAAGACTCTCAGCTCAACCTACCTCACAGGGTTGTTGTGAAGATAAAATGGAGATCAGGAGAAGGATTAAATACGCTGCCTTGGGTTCCTTAGAGGAAAAAATGGCAGGATATAAATGCAATAATAAATAAATAAGGCATGTATAGGAATATAGAAAGCTGCCCTGTACTGAATCAGATCAATGGTCCATCTAGCCCAGTATTGTCAACACTGACTGGCAGTGGTTCTCCAGGGTTTCAGGCAGGGTTCTTTCCTTGCCCTACCTGGAGAAGCTGGGAATTGAACCTGGACCTTGTGCATGCAAGACATGTGCTCTATCACACTGAGCTATGAATATGCAGTCGATGTATATGCTTTAGAGTCCTATCATGTGTACAACAGAGCAAGTTGCTGCTCCATATAAACTGCCAATTGCTTTAGCACAGTAGCACCCCCCTGTTGCTTATATAGAATTAGAGCTTTTCTACACAAGGCTGTTAATCTGCTCTTAGTTCGTTGAATTTTTTAATTTTGTTGCAGAATTGAGATCTGAGCATTACACAAAGAGTGTTTCCTTTCCTGTTTTTCTGCTACATAACCTTTAGATGGCATTGTGGTGCAGCAGAATAGCACAAACACAAGAGAAAAATCTGGTTTCTTTTGCTTTAACAATTAAATGCCACATTACAGCTGCTCTAAAAAAAAAAAAACCCTCACCAAAAGTGCTCTTTAGATACAGAAGCAAAACTGGAGGTTCATGCATCATCTAAAGAACCTGTAAACAACTATGAGTTGGGAATAATGAGTGCATGATAAATACTTCATGTAGAAAAGTAAGTAACAAATGGCTTGTACCAAGTTAGATGGCTTCCTAATTAAATCGTAACTTTGCTGTAATTAGAAACGGTGAAAATTACTTCTGGTAAACAGAGCAGCTGATTATCGTCCTCTGTACTTGGGGAAGCACATTTAATCATTTTGCTTCATATTCATGTGGCAATACTGTGTTTGAGCAGAGGTTGTTGGAGACACTTTGTATGGGCTTCCTGCGAATGATTGGAACTACACAGTGGGAAGTGACGCTTGATTTCGTTTATTTCCTTTACTATTTGAAACCTGTAAAGTCAGTCCCAATAACAACAACAAAAATAGCCCTGGGCTCCAACCAGCTTCGCTCACAGGCCATTGAGGAAGACCTTGTGTTGAAACACGTGTGGCCATTGGATACAACTTTACTGAGCATTCTGTGTTGAATTGTCTGATGGATTGATTGAATTTTTTCATATGTGATAGAATGCTTTGTATATAATATTTTTAAACATTGTTATTCAATCTTTCAATCTATAAAATGGTTATTTTTAATCTTCTTCCTTAACTTCTTTGTTGTCTATTGTATTCTGTTAGGTTAAGGGTAACACTTTTTTGTTACAATTGTACGCATCTTAAAGACTAACAGATATTTTGAAGCATAAACATTCATGGACTAGAGCAGCCTCCCCCAACTTGGTCATTGTACTACAACCCCCAAAATCCCCAGCTGGCATAGATAATGGTCATGCTAGCTGGGAATGATAGGAGCTGTAGTCAAACAAATCTAGAGGGCACTAAGTTGGGGAAGACCAGACTATAAATTACTTCGTCCAATACATTAAGGGTTCAATGCTATGCATGCTTAGACTGAAAAAAGTCCTACAACTCCCATAATGCCCCAGGCAGCATCTTTCTGTCTAAACATGTATAGGATTGCACCCTAAGTGTTATAGCTGGAGTGTGTATACATGCATGTACCAAACCCCATGCAGTAGGTTTGCAGTGGCCAAACCAAATGTATGCAAAATAAGAACAAATTCCACATGATTATCCATATTAGTATGCTACAATATGAACAACAGAAAGGCTTGTGGTACTTTTAAGATTAACAATATTTTATTGTGACATAATTTTTCATGGGCCAAGCTTACTTCATAAAATCCGTAACAGATAAGAGTGACCAGTTCCCGACTAGAAGATTCATGTTTTTTGTGCTAGAAGATTCATGTTTTTTGTTGCAATAGCCTAACATCACCATGTCTCTGTAATTGCCGTGACTGCTACTGCTTCTTAAGGAAAGAGTTGTAGCTTGGTGGTGGAGCACATGCTTTGCATAGCAAAGGTCCTAGGTTGAGTTCCCAGCATCTCCAAGTAGGGCTGGGAAAGATCCTTGCCCGAAACTCTGAAAATGCCAGTCAGTGTAGAAAACTGAGCTAGTTAGACCAGTATAAGGGAGCTTCTTGTGTTCCTATTCTTGCCTTCAGATCAAATGCCCCTTTATTTTAGTGAATAATGGGAGACGTTTTAATAATTAAATGCTTCTTTCTTGTCCCATGTTTCATTGTATTACACTCTGGAGGTTCCCATGAAACCTGACTGGACTTTGACAGGCTGCTGCTATGTACTCAAGTTAATATATGACTCGGTTTAAACAGAAAAGCCAGTAGCTCTCTAACATAACTGGTTGTGTTCTGCTACTAATCCCATCACTCCAGCAGGAAAGCTAATACCCCCCTAACCCTTGCACTTAACAGCTGAGCCACACATTTTTAATGTGCTAAAATTCCACATGAGTTGACTATTTTAGTGCAATGAATCAGCAATCTAAAGTCTTCAACCTGTCGCTGGATTGTAATGTGTCCTGGTTCAAACCATTTTTTCCAAGACTTTTCTGGGTGGCACAAAGACACACTGGGGCTGTTCACACAATACGCTAACCCATACCCAGTGGCTGAGTGTGGGTTGTTTGGACTATGGGTTGTTTGTGGAACTGTGGGTTAGCGTGGTGTCTGAACACAGCACATTTTCCGTAGGGTGAGTTATCATGTTGTCTGATTGCAGCCAGGGTGACTTATTAACCATGCAGTGTGGCTTGTAAACCAACCTGAACAACCCAACAACAAACCATGGGTTCTCAAGGTGCCTTGTTTGAGAAAATAAACCATACTGGATGGTTAACAAGCCATCTTGGCTGCATTCAGACAACACAATGACCCACAGTTCAACAAACAACCCACAGTTCAAAACAATCCAAACTCAACCACTGAGAGCAGTTTAGCGTGTTGTGTGAACATTCAGTCTTTATTAGCCACAACCATTCATACATGTCTAATGCTAGCTGTTGAAGCTGAAGTTGGATGTGCTCCCTTTTTTCAATCACCAAAAATCCAGCCTACTAAAAAAAAAAAAAATTAAAAGCTGCTCAGAGTGTCCCTCTTACTCAGTTCATGGAAACTGAAGCCCAGTGAGATGTGGGGGATTCACCCACACTTTGTGGTATACTGTGAAACCTATGACTCCTGCCCATAGAAAAGCTTGATGATTTATTTACTGTACACTGGAATAAGTGTCAATGCTTTCCTACAGCCTTAAGAATAGTTTCTTCCTTGGCTTTTCACATTTCAATTCTAGTGAAGTTCAAATAATATGATTTGTCATTCATTACCTTATAGGAGCTGAAGTACATCAGCTGGTCAAGGCCCCTGGAGAGTACTTTACTCTAGAAGAAATAGAGAGGGTGAGTTCTGCAGGCAAAGCAGCAAAACAGTAGATTTACTGAGTGGATTTCATTTTCTGTCTTCTTCATAGAACTAGTTGGGATACCCCAGTCCTAGGAATTTAGTCTCCTAACTGCTAGGAATGTGTTGCCATTGTCTCGTTTGTTTTGTCTGATTCCCTTTTCCCCTGTTGCCTTGTAGGGTTTGGTGGAGCATGCCCCCCTCTTATTTTTCATCACTCATGGAGAATCATCTACTGGCGTGGCTCAGCCCTTGGATGGCCTTGGCGAACTCTGTCACAGGTCAGTGCAGCCCCAGAGACCATACACCATTTGCCTCAGAGATAAAGCAGCGAGGCTGTGATCTGAGCTGACAGATATGGTGATCACAATATACACACGTTTCAACAAAGTTCTTTCAGGTGGATTTTCTTTTCTGAAAACTGCACAGAAGCTGAACACAGGAAGAACTCAGTGATGTGGCACAGTTGTGGCGTGGGAGCAAAAGACAATGACCTATAACATCTATATAAGAATATGTTAGTGTAATGTTTATTAATCGAAATTTACCAGACTGATTTTGTTCTCTTTTTTTTTGAACTGAAGCTTGAGCAGTGTAGACATGCAGAAAATTTCAAAACTTTGAAAAAGTTTGAAATTTAATAGCAAAACAGCTTCACACCAAACAGTTTCCTATTGCTCTATGGTTCAGTGCCAATTTATTTCCTCCACATCAAACAGCGCCTGATCTGACATTAGGTGTTTTTAAGCTGAAACTTTAAAAAATGCCAAGTGGTCTTTTTAAAAAGAACACGCCAAACAGTGCCTGATCTGACATCACATGTTTTCAACCTCAAAGTTAAAGTAATGCTAAACAATCTTTTTAAAAAGAACTTTTTTTGTTTTGTTTTCACCTTTGCTGGCTTATTTTTGTTTTGTTCTCACCTTTGAAAAACAGGATTCAGTGCTGGGTTTGTGTATGAGACCAATTAAGCTATTTTTGGGTTTTCTCAGACTACTAGTGCCTGTGGTTTGCACTAATTTACTAAAAGAATATGCTATGTTGCACATAAATAGAACCTACCCAATGAAGGGTAATAATTGTTAATAATACTACCTCATTGACATGTGTTTCATTCAGGCCAATGGCTTTGCAAAACATAATTGTAACAGAGCATCATAGAGGGGCTTAGACTTGCTGAGAAATATAGTCTGGAAAAGTAATGTGACATATGAAACAAAATTCAGAATGAACAAGATACCCTCAAATACAGGAAAGCAACAACAATGTTATCCCTCTAAGGTTCAAACTACATGTTACATGGAGTCCCATTTTTATTTTGTCTGTTAAGTGTTTTATAACCCAAAGTGGCCAATTAGGCTACAAGACTGAGCAGAGGAAGGCAACCATAGAGAGCCGTTTAATTCTTTTTCTTCCAATTATTTTTCATGGCAAAATTACCCTCCCTCAGCTTTTTCAGCTCCAAAATCTTCCATGTTGCTTTCTCAGCTGCAGGAAAGAATAAAATGGGGACCTTGTATGTTTAGCTCCATGGGTGAAAAAGCCGTTTGGGGGAGGTGGTTTTTGAGTCAAAAAAGTTACAGGAGGGGAAAAGAGTTCACTAGCCTTCTACCATAAGTATACATAGGCCCATAGGCTGCTTTGCATTGCGGGGGATAAATAAACCAGAGGAAAGAATCAAGGAACTCCACATCATATATAATTGGAGCCTAACAGCACAACCCTGTGATTACTCCCAGTATAGTATAGGATTGCATTCCAAGTCTCTACTCTTTCTTCCCTTGTTTTAGGTATAATTGCTTACTATTGGTAGATGCTGTGGCATCACTAGGTGGCACTCCAATTCTCATGGACCAGCAAGGTGAGCAAAAATGTATCAATCTATAATTGTAATGAAGATATTTGTCACCATTTTTTATTGTGAGGTTCTACACAAAATGGAATTATTGTAGGACTGGATATTGTGTGAGGTTCTTAACCAGAGTTCCTGGTGAAGGCTCGTGTTAGAAAATAGAAGTGGATTTGTTGAGAATTTACCTTGAGTGTGGGCTTCTCTAACTGCACAGTAGGAGAATGGAATCTTTTTTAAAGGAGATGCTGTGCTCCCATATTATGGCCTATAAAGGGCTGGTAGGCAAATCTGACACTAATGCTCCAACACTCTCTGGGTCTATGAGATGGTTCTTACATTAGGAATGGACAAAACAGATGTTTCTAGACAATAGTATTCTCATACACTTTTTTTTTTTTACTATACCTATGTTTGTTTTATACCAATTTTAACTGTCATAGTTTCCCCCCAAAGAATCCTGGGAATTGCAGTTTTGAAATGCTGTTAGAAATGCCTAGGAAAGGAGAATAACCACTAAACCAGCATCAGTGTATAGTGGGGATACACCTCACAAATCTGCCTTAAAAAGAAAAATTCTGAAATTCTGATTCCTCCACAACAGCCTCATTTCTTAATCATTTCTGAAAAAAGCCACCTTTTCAAAATGATTTGGCAGAAAACAAGCATGATTATGAGATAGACATAGTGCAGAACTAGACAGATGAAAGAAAACTAGTCCCAAAGTAGGCCCACTTCTTTCGTGTGTAACAGCTGTTAAAGTGAAGGAACTGTTAACATGTTTTTCCTTTATTGAACACACAGGAATTGACATTCTCTACTCCGGTTCCCAGAAAGTCTTAAGTGCACCACCTGGTGCTTCTCCTATCTCTTTCAGTAAGAGAGCCAGGTAAGAACAGCTTTGCCTACAAGATATGTCATTTACAATACCCATTAAAAACGAACAAGAACAAAAATATGCAACATTCCTCTAAGATCAGCCTCCATAGCAGAAAACTGAAAAATGGCCAATGTAAAACTTTTTAAAACAGCATCCAGGGGGATTGGGGAAATTATAGGTCAGTTAGTGTAACATTTGTTCTGGGTAAATTGGTTGAAAGCATTTTCAAAGATAAAATTAGTAAGCATATAGAAGGACAAGCACTGCTGAAAAATAATCAACATGGTTTCTGCAAAGGTAACTTTTTAGAGTTTTTGAGAGTGTCAGTAAATGTGTGGACAGGGTAATCCAGTAGTTATTGTTTACTTGGACTTCCAAAAGGCTCTTAACAAAGTCTTTCACCAAAGAACCCTGAGCAATCTTTCCTGTGGGCAGCTGGTTGGGCACTGTGTGAACATAATGCTGGACTAGATGGATCCTTGGTCTGCTTTACCATGGCTATTCTTATGTTAAGTATACCATGCTTTCTGGGAGAAGGTAGGCACTGAGATATGGGAAGCTCATTTTTCTCCCACATTGGGTCGGAGTCAAAGGTGTATTGTTATGTGCAGAAGTTGGGTGGGTTATGCTGACTGGGAATGATTAGAGCTACAGACCAATACATCTGGAGGGCACCAGGTTGGGGAATGCTGCACTAGTGCAGGGGGTCCCCAAGGAGATGCCCGTAGTGATCACCAATGGTGCCTGCAAAGCTCTCCATGCCCTGCCCCCTTCAAAAATTGTTTTTAATAAAGAACTTGAGAAAAGTTAGGGCACCAGGTTCTCCGTCCTGCCTCCAGCAGGCAGGAACAGAAGAGTTGCTTCCTGGCCACACCCAATTTTCCTCTGTCCACATAGATTATTTCCCCCTTGGTTTCTATCTCCCCATTCCCAACCTCTAGCCTTTCTATTTCTCTCCACTTTCCTCACAATTTCTCTCCCTTCCCTGTCCCTAGCCGCCTTCTTTCTCTCTCCTCCTAGCCCCTAGCCTTGCTCTTTCTCTCCCACTCACCCCTTTACCTCCCTGTTTCTCTCCACTCCCAGTCTCTAACCTCAGTTTCTCTCCTTCACCTGTTTATCTTGCTGTTTCTCCCCTCCCCCACTACCACTTTTGACTTATCAGGCCCCCACAGCAGCCATTATGAGAGTAGCCACACCCTCCATGGGAGCCATTTTGCAGTGGTGCCCACAGATTTTTCTCAAGTGTGCCCATGGGTCCAAAAGGTTTGGCAACCTTTGCACTAGAGCACTGTGCTAGACAAATGAGATTAAATCCAAAAATAGTCTGTGGCTTCTCCAACGGTTTGTCTAAGCTCATGTGCTTTTTAATGCCTCCATTATGATATAGCATTGCCTGAATTCTCACACAAGTGTTTATGAAAGCATTGCTGGTATTTTCCTTCCACTTATGGTTCTTTGCATCCAACCCACTGAACTAAAAGAGTAACTAGAGCTAAAAGTGTTCCACATCTGCACCTTCTGCAAACTCCAGAATCAAGTACCTCATATTAGAAAGTTCTGCATTATCTTGCTTGCTTCTAAATGGCACTCAGCATTGGCTTTGAAAATCCTGAGGGAATTGCCAAGAGCATTCTGTTACCTGATTGAATCTAATCAGGTATCACTACTACCACTTTTTATTTCTGGCTGGCAGGGAGTCTTGTCACTTCTCATTTTGGTGTGTGGGCTTGCTTTCTCCAGACAATACTATGCTACATGAGATAAAAGGAAAGGACAGTGCTGGAACTCCGAAGAACCACATCATTTTAGATTAAACTCAAAGCATTCAGGTAAAATAGGGTGACCATATGGAAAGGAGGACAGGGCTCTTGTATCTTTAACAGTTATATAGAGACAGGAATTTCAGCAGGTGTTATTTATATGCATGCAGCACCTGGTGAAATTCCCACTTCATCACAACAGTTAAAGTTGCAGGAGCCCTGCTCTGTTTTGTATCTGGTTACTCTAGGTAAAAGACGCTCCCCACCAGCGCATGCACACACACACACAGATTGTCTTGGTTCACCCAGCAAAATATTCTGGCAACCTTTGTTTCCATTATTAGCAACACTCCCAAGGAGCCTGTCACTGTGTGAATGTGTGGCAACAGCTGGCACACAGCAGGGTAATTTCTTGCCAGTACCACAATTGTTTCTTCATATTCTTGTCACATTTCTTATTCAGATTGTGTCCTCATCAGATCTGGATGCCAAGCTATTGCTACACCCCCATAAGTGACCACTTTCTTTACTGATATTCAAGTATCAGGCTTAGAACATGTACTTGGTGCAGATGACACACAACACTTGTGGTTTACAGGTGGATTTCCTGAAGTGCCCAATCTTTGCCTTTTCATTTTATCAGGAACAAGATTTCCACAAGGAAGACAAAACCAATCTCCTTCTATCTGGACATGGAAGAGCTCACTAAATACTGGGGCTGTGATGATAACCCAAGAAAGTAAGAGTTTAACGTTTATTTTATTACATTTATATTCACCTTTTTTTTTCTCCTTCAAGAAACCCAGGAGGCTCACATAATCCTCCTCTTCCTCTGCATTTTATCCCCACAACAGCATTGTGAGGTATGTTAAGCTAAGAGCCAGTGATTAGCCAAGTAGTGAGCTTCATGGCTGAGTGGGGACTAGAAACTGGGTCTCCTGAGTCCTAGTCCAACACATTAACCACTACAGCGCACTGGCCTCTCAGCTTTTCTGCCTTCCTGTTTGGAAAGTTGGTTCCTGGTTCCCCAGAAATTAATTGGGCACTGGGCTGTTATCCACCTGAACAGCTGCACTGCCATTCACCCAGTTAAGATTCAAACTGCAAGATGCAGCACCATCTCTTTCCAACAAATGTATAGGAAAGTAGAGGGGGCAAAGAGACACTGGAAGTCAAGAAGGGAAAGAGTTCAGTGGCTACTCCCATCGGCCATTCGTCCCACTCGAGTGCAATCACTGAGGCTGCTTTGCATTAAAATACAAAAGTCTCTGTGTGTAAGTTATGCAGCTGAGTACAACAGACAATGCCCAATTTGATATGGCTTTTTAGCCTTGAATAAAGAATAATGCAGCACTTCCTCACTTTTTATCCCACTCCCTCCTCCTAGTTTGTTTTGGGAGGTTGATAGGTAGGATGGTAGATTATACTAATTATTTCATCTATACAAACTGAACATCTCTCATATGTATTGTATTGTATGTATGGGTTGTTGTTTTTTACAGGTATCATCATACTGCACCCATCAACACATTTTTCTGCCTGCGAGAAGCCTTGGCAATTCTTGCAGAAAAGGTCAGTCACTACAGCAGACTAAGTTCTGAAGGTTGAGGAAAGGGTGGGGTGTTGAGAATGAAGGGAGAGATACTGAAATCAGTCTGTTTCTAGTGCTTAATTAGAAATTTTAGAGCCACTTTAGCCATCATGTTTGCTATGGCTACACACATTAGTATTACATCCATATTGTCTGCAGTAAAAATTATGAATAATGGGCTAATGTGTTCCTAAACATAGTCAGGGCTCCCCACTGTACATCCCCAACATGTTTAGCCCTTATTGCATTACTGGAAGAAACACTGGTGTATAAAGTTGCTATATAATATCTGAAGCACCTTAGTGCTCACAGAAGGAACTAACAGGGAAATAATACCATCTTTCCCTAACGGGAAACAGAATGAGGAATCTTGGAAGTTGATGCCTAGTTCACTTTGGAGGTCAGCTCTTGTATTCTGAGAGTGATCAGGTAAGTGGCATGAGTATATTGCTTTTTACAAGGTGGATGCCAAGAAACTGAAAAGAATATCATGCTAATTTCAGATATTTGTTGGCTTTCATTTGTGGGTAAAACCAATATCCATTTCAATCATAAACATGGCATTTCTAAAAATGATTATGTTCATCCACTGAATAAACTAGCAACATATAATATGTTTGCACTTGAATGGACCATTTATTCCCTTCATAGGAAAATGTGTTTATTTTCTACACAGGGGCTAGAAAACTCCTGGAAGATTCACAAGGAGAACAGCCAGTATCTGTGTGCAGGGCTGCAGAAGTTAGGCCTTCAACTCTTTGTGAACGAACCGGTAAGACTGAAACTAGAATCCTGGGTGTAGAATGTGGGCCAAACTAATAACCAATATAATAAGCCAGATATAAATTGGAAGGCAATTGCTATAAAGAGGAGGTAAAAAGAAGAATTAGAACTAGAGCCAGATGGGAGATTCTTGGTTCCTACCAATGTCAGTCTGTGAACCGAAGCTGGAGATAAACAACACTGTTGCCAGAGTTGAAGGTAGTTTGAAAGAGAGATATGAACACGCATCCCAACTTTAGCTTTAGTAATCAGATTTTTGTATTGTTTCAAAACCTGTTTGAACAGAAGCAATTGTAGGACAAATATCTGTGTACATGATGGGATGCAAAACTTCTTTGAAATCCACTTGGAAACAAAGCCCTATGAAGAGAGACTGAAGGAACAGGACATGTTTAGCCTGGAGAAGAGAAGATTGAGGGGAGACATGATAGCACTCTTCAAATACTTAAAAGGTTGTCACATAGAGGAAGGCCAGGATCTCTTCTTGATCATCCCAGAGTGCAGGACACGGAATAACGGGCTCAACTTCCTGACTGTTAGAGCAGTACAACAATGGAACCAGTTACCTAGGGAGGTTGTGGGCTCTCCCACACTAGAGGCATTCACGAGGCAGCTGGACAACTATCTGTCAGGTATGCTCTAGGGTGGATTCTTGCACTGAGCAGGGGGTTGGACTCGATGGCCTTATAGGCCCCTTCCAACTCTACTAATTCTGATTCTATGAACTCTTAAGAACTATTCTAGCTCTATTACACAGGATGAAGTTGAAAAAAACAGATTAACTGCTCAATAGGTTCTATTGCAAATTAGTAAAAATAATTCCAGTGTGAGGGGCTCCCCTACAAGCAAGGAGGTGAAACAGATGGGGGAGCGGTGAACTTTAATCCAGTCCTGGAGAGAGCCAAGAATTTATACAAATCCAGAAACTGCTTTGGTGGTTCTGACCCAATTGCTTCATTTTTTAGGATGCAAGGCTTCCAACAGTCAACACAGTCTTTGTACCCAAGGGATATGACTGGAAGGAAATCACTGAATATATTATGAAAAATCATGGGATCGAGATTTCAGGAGGCCTGGGTGCTTCAGCAGGCAAGGTAAATAATTACAATGAACATGGCAAGAAATAATAGCACATATCAAGATACTTTTGTTTTTGTAGGTATCACTGTCTGGTTTCTAATACAACAGGAACAGAGCTTTGTAAATCTAGCATTAGTCCAAAGACTTGGCTATCAATGGCAAATTAAATAGATCAGAGAATTATATTAAAACTGATGATTGGATGAAGGCTATAAATTAACCTCTTCAAAACACCACATGCATGAAAAAGCATGCTAGTTAGTCTTCTCTGTGGCCTTAGCTAGACCTTAGGTTTATCCCGGGATCATCCCTGTTCATGTAAATGACACACAGGGGATCCCGGGAGCAGGCAGGGACGATCCTGGGATAAACCTTAGGTCTAGCTAAGGCCTGTGATGTGTAGATTTTCCGTGTGAAGGAAGAGGAACATCCATCTATGCAAACCCCAATCTACTTTCTGAAGAAGAGGAATCCAAAGAGGGATGGCTCATCTAGTGATCTTATTTAGTCTAAGTGAGAAAGCAATTGAGTTCAGTTTCTAAATGGAGATTACAGAATATAGGAGGGTCACAGATAAATATGGTCCTTCCAGTTACAAATATAAATAACTAAGAGAAGGGCTGGCTGGGACTTTTCAATAGCTATAGAACACTTACCAGTCTACCATTTGATATTTTCTCATTAGGTTCTTCGAATAGGATTGATGGGCTACAACTCCACTAAATTCAATGTTGACAGAATCCTCAATGCCCTGGAAGATGCCCTCCAGCACTGTCTCAAGAACAAGCTATGAGGTTCCACCCCATTGTTAAAGAGAATTTGACCCCTGCATTCTCTCTACCCACACTCTTCCAATTTGCTTAATGCACTATGGGCCAGCATTTTTTTCTAACCCATTGCTTCATCCAGTCATCTTTCACAGGGCACAAGGGAAGACTTCTACACAGAAGGAGCTGGCAGTCAAGACAATGCCTTGCAAGTTATTTGAAGGCCTTTCTACACAATCAGATCCTAAATTCCTTCTCTTTATTCCACTATAACTGTGTAACTATAGCTTACAGTTCACACAAGAATAAAATTAGGTTTCATTGCATGTGTGCATACCAACATAACATAGCCATGTGCAAGTTATCCCTATAAAGTTGATTTGGCAAGCAGCTGCTGTTAATCCATTTGCATTTTTCTTCACTAAAGGTATGCTTTATTGTCCAAGTTGACATGTGAACACACACACATATTCTTCTAGTGGCATGCAGGTGTGGAAGACTATGCACTCTACGTTACGTATATAAATCTTTCAAATTTTTCCAATACAGCTTCTGCCTTTGGTGTTGGTGCTGAGATCTTCTCACCTGTTTTGGCTCTGAGCACTTTAGCTCTAGTCTACTGGTGATAAAATAAATTGGATGAAAGCTGCAAAAAACAAGACTGAGGTGGGCCTTAGACCAAGTTAGGTTTGACACAGTAACCCTGTTCAGACAACATGCTAAGCCATGGTGGTTAACTATTTTGAACTAAACATTATGGCTTAGCGTGTCGTGTGAAGCACTCCTAACCATGGTGGCTACATAACCATGGTTTAAACACGCTCACTAGCCATTTGCTGCAAAAGCGTTAGCGGCTTGGCTTAGTGTATTGTCTGAACAGGCCCCGTGAAGAGTCTTTCCTCTGCCTCCTTTACAATAGATTTCAGGGGTGCGAAATCCTGACATAAGCACAACTCAAGGCGACATTTCCTCAACAGTCTTGAAACCACTTAAGGTGAAGTGTAATGGCTCTAAAGCATAGCCTCCTTTTGCCTCCATTCATGTTCCTTTGCATGCCAAGGAGAGCTCAAATGCTGGCTTTTTTAACAGCAAATCAATAGTTTGCCATTCCTATGATTTACAGTCCTGCCACTTTACTCAAAAGGTCAATTGTTTTTAATATTTCTCTATGTAAGCAGATATTAAAAAACTTAATCATGAGCAGTGTGTGGTTAATTTCAAGTTGCATAAGAATACAATTCTATATTTCCAGAAAAATAAACCGAGCCCCTATGTTGCATTACAGTTTATTTCAATGGACAGATGAAATCTAGCAGTTTAGGACAAATACATCTTTGGGGCTTCTCTGTGACTGTTAAAATGATTTAAAGTGAGCCCGAAGCCAGTATGTCCTGATCTAAACTGTACTTATGTGTTTCACTCATTTTCTGTTTTGCAAGTTCTCTTTGAATACCCAAAAGCAAAAGGAAGTAGTTCTCCCAAGAGACACTTAACAACTATTAAATTATACTTACCAGCCTATTTCACTCACAGGTACTATGCAAAAAAAACACAAAAAAACCCCACAACCTTCTCATAACTTCCCGTTTATTAAAATTAGAAACGTGTCTGTCTAGAGTAAGGTCTGTGGATAAAGAGCACATAAGCACTTACTGTCCTCCTGCGTCTCACTCTTTCAACCCTACTTAAATTTACCTGGTAGGTCAATCCTTGGAGCAGGTATTCATATAACTAACTTTATATTACAATTAGCACATGTGTCCCTTACATTCATTCCACTTTGGATTACACCCAGCAACAAGATATGAACATACAAAGTGCAAGTTCACAGAAGAGGATGATGGTGCCTTCACACCTGCCCCATGAATCTGGTTTGCATCATGTTCTAAGCATACAATCCTTTGCGGTAGACATGCACATCCACCACCATTGCTTGGCTGATCAGAGTAATGCTGGATCAGGTCAAGGGCTCATCTACTCCCACATCCTGTTCCCAACAGTACTCAGGCAGATGCTTCCAGGAACTCAATAAACAAGAAATAAAGGCATTAACCCTTCTTTGCTATTCAGCTCCAGCTGCAACAGGCATTCACATGAATGCCACCGCTGAACCTGACGGTACCATTCGTCTATCATAGGTAATATACACTGTCTTCTATAAACTTGTGAATTATTTTCCAACAAATTAATGCACAAATCTTCCTGACCCATTTTTAAATGGACTTAACTTTTATAGAGCTTATTGGAAAGTGTTTACGTTTTAAACCTTTTCTTTTCTGTAAGATGTCTTGGTTACTAAATCTGCTAAATAAGAACAAAATAAATGGGGGACATGATTGAGTGGAGTGAACATCTGCTAGTGGGCGAAGAGCATTTTCTTCCAGGAACACACTGAAAAAGGGTCTTGATCCAGCATCCCAGGCCTATACCTGAAGGCAGGAACATGTTTACCTCAGATCAGCATCCCTCCCTTGGATAGAAGATTTTGGCTATTTTATTAAACTATTCTTACAAGTGAACCTCAGCCTCTGGCTTGGACAGAACCATGTTACTCACTTTTGTTCCTGGTTGTAACAATTAAATGGGGATTAAAAATAGTGGATCAGATGGGTGTATAGGCAGAGGACCAAAAGGTTTTGGGATCACTTGCAGTTCCTGAAATTCGAAGAATACTTTTTTCTTAAACAGTTCAGATATCAATCTATCATTTACAAGTTGCTAAAGCACTTTCATTAAGTTTTAGGCAAAGACAAGGAAAACAACTAAACTGTGAATGAAAAGTAAGGGATATACACCAGATAAAGTATTGTATAAATTGGAATAGGAAAAGCATGAAGAATCTTTCCACATGGAAAAAGTTTGGTTTGTTACTGTATCCTAGAGTAAGTATTAACCCCTGAAAATAAGAAGTAAAACACTCAGGTTCTTGAACAGATTTACGCTATAGTTGACTCCTAGCTTTTATGAACCACAAATTAGACAACACTTTTAAAATGGAAAATGAGCATTTACACAATTTTGACAATTCATATGGAGTTCTACAACTCCAATCATCATGACATTTGGAAGAAATCTGAGAAGTTAAACCTATTCATCCTTTGTCTCAGACAAGTTTATTCTCACAGGGTGTAACTAGTTCTAGATAGACCCAAATTTTGCTGCTATTCTTTTAAAAGAATCAATCCTAAACTTAAGAATGCTCACATTATAACCTTTCCATCAAGACAGGGAAAAATATTAATGGGGCCAAACCATTTTAAATATGTTCTCCAGTAAAAGGTCATTTTTTATTTACAGTGTTTTTTCTATTTGTACATATTTATAGCAACATCAAAAAAGTATTCACAATGCTTTACTGAGTGCAAAATGCCACTTCATTATCACCTACCATCCTAATATTTCACCAACCTTTCCCCAAACATTACCCAGATTGTCTTAGCATAGTTTATATCCTTCTTGTACATATACGGCCACGCCATTAAAAAGCAACCTCCAAGTATGAAGATGAAAATTTGCACATCTCAGCTGTATTCAACACAGTTTTAGGCATATCTATATTTCAAAGTAAATGGATATGCATATTGATGATGGAGGCATGACAACAACATTGGAAATGCATGTGTAATAATAATCCAAAGTGAAAAAGCAGCAGCCAATCTGAGGAACCCCTCCCCTCCTCCCACCCCTTCGTCCTGGGGAGTGGATTTGGACAAAGGAAGCAATTTTTCTCAGTATTATTAAGGCTACAATCACTTTAATGACTTAACTAAGGCTTTTTATTTCTGAGGTACTAGTAAGCAGGTAGTCACACCGTGCAAACCTGCAGAAGTCCAACCCCAATGAGCTTGTAGCAACGACACTGAGAAATGACATCACTTACTACTATCCCTGAATCACTATTACTTCCCTTTCAGAGTAAAAGAATACATTAAAACCATATATAAAGACTCTGCTTTTATTTTGCAATCTCCCTCCATCCAGCTCATTAACAGTTCCAGCCAAAGGCTCAAACTCTAACCTTTCCTTTGACATAATCAATGCGATCTGCCTACATATGTGAATATTTATCCATTATAAATAAAAGTATGGGATGACCAAAGCTGATGAGTGAAATGAGACACTCAGCTTCTGACTGGTGCTCCTGTCCCTTGACACAAACCTCTGTGGACTTAAGTCAACAGAAAACCTGCTTGATGAACTAAAAAGCATGAGGCATTTTGCTGAATTGCAAAAGTTTAACTAGTCTTTTGCAGAATTAAAAACTTCATACTAATCTTGTTCTCTTCTGCTGCAGAAAATGTTTCATCTTACCATCATGCATTTCTGGAATAATACCAAATATATATATTGGAGTCTGATTTACACCCAGACCTCTGATGAGGCTCTCCTCTCATGTTTACTTCTGTGTGGTTCCAAAGAGCAGTAGCCAGGGTTTTTTACTTCAATCAATCCATCGTCACAGGTTCAAGTCATGTAAGAACAATGCAGAGTTTTATAACAAGTGTAATTTCTCTGAGGCAGCAATGGCACTGGCACGGGGAACTATATTTTTCTTGCTGGGTAAACTCAGCAGGTATGATTTCCACAAGTTCAACCTTGGTATCATCTAAAAGTGTAGTTAAGAAGACTCCATCTTGGGTTCTTTGAATTTTGCTGTCCCAAGTCCAGGGAGCTGGCGCTAGTAACCCATGGCAGTAGGAGGCTAGCTTTAGTCACATGACATGTGCTACCAGTCAACTAGATGTCATTTTGTTTCAAAAGAGGAAGTACAGGTACATTAAGCTGAGGTTTAACAAATGCATATATTTTACTTAAAAACATTCATCTGATCAAAATAAACTTCATGGGACAAAACTGTTTTTAAATAACATTTCAATCCAAATCGTATATAATTCTTTAAAGTTTTCATACAGCAAAGAATGGTTAACCCTTGAAAATCTGTAGAAAAAACACAAAAAGGAAAACAAAAGCTCTGAGGTATCACACCCACCCAGACACAGCCTTACACCGGCTGCGGTATAAGCAGAAAGTTGTAGGCCCAAAGGAAAAAGATGATTGATTGTTCTAGTAGAGTTCAGGTAGTTCAGAAAAAAATATATCCCAGAATAGTCCTCTGAGTAAAGGAACTACCTTGATAAAGTCCTCAAGTGCATCGGAGACCTGATCACTTAAACTGCTCCTGCCAAGCAGCTCCCTGCACCTGAGAAAAACGCAGCCCAAGGTGCCTTGTGCAAAAGATAAGGAATTAGGTGCGGCTATTTCCCGTTATTCCTTATTATATAGCTTTGAGAGTTGTACAAAAGTTCAACTGGGTCTTTGATCATGCAAGATACTGCTGGAGTGCTGTCTTTGCCCTGTAATGAAAAACATTTTGTCAACCACCAAGAAGACTCAAGTGTGTGTATAAAGTATGGGATTTTTTAACAAAGCTAGCAGGCAGACAACAGAGTGAGGCTTTTCACAAAGTTAGATCACATTTCTCCTGAACTTCTCTAATAAATTGACCAAAAAACTAAGTAGCTGATGGTTTCCTCAAAAGTCTATTTTGGCATTAAACCAAATAAAAGTCAAAAATCACTGAAAAACCAACATATTTCTTTTTACTACAATTTGTCAAGCTGCTGCTCAACAATATTTCAAACAAGCTACTGCTTTAGGAAGACTATGTAAGGATCTGAACTACACACAGCTGTAGAACAGACTTTCAACTCAGGTAGAAACATTTCCAGAATGAGCACCATCTGAATGGGCACTTCAGTGAAATTTTTACAGGAAAAAATAGAAATGGTAACTTCCAGTAAAGCCAGGTTTCAGATTTCTCTTTAATCATTTGTATTGTTTCGTGTGCAATTTGGGAAGGCAATAGAGCCAGGCCTGTAGTTTATGCTAGTGTGATTACACTTTTGTCCAAAACAGAAGAAAAACCCTACTCCCATGGTACATCTATCTGTGTATAGCTGGGGTGTATAGCTGGGGTGGGGATCCACTGACCCATGGAAGAAGTCAAGTAGGAGTCAAGCCAGAAGTACTGCAGAATTGCATGGTGTTCTGTGTATGTGTGTGTGATCCCATTTCTCTCTCTGTGCTAGCTCACATGAAATTAGGCCAAGGGCTGCATGTGACACATAGCTCTATACCTTAGCTCTATAGTTTGAAAGCAAAGCATTTTCATAAACATTCCAAAATATTTAGTTAAGGACATTTCAGTACATCTTTGCAATGAGACAACTCTAAGGTTTGCAAGAAGAAGAAAAAAAACTAGCAATATGATTTTCAAGGAACAGTTTCAATCTGTCAGTGTTCGCAGAGCAAGCACCTACGAAATTGACCATGGCAAAGACGGAGGCTAGGATATCTCCCTGAGAACCTGACTGAAGGGGAGTGTTGCAGAAGGGTCACCCAAGTAGAAGTGTTATCCTGGATGGCTGAGCAGCAATGCTGTCAAGTGGTCTGGAGGTGTCTTACAGCCATGCCTTTCCTTTTAAACTGTTGCAAAGGCTTGCATTTTCCCGAAGTCCTCTCGGTTTGGATCCATCACCGTCTGGGCCTCTAGAGGCACTCTGTACATGAACTCTCCTACTTGGAATTTTGGATTGCTAAGCACTTGCCATGAAAAGTAGGGTGAGACTTGTCATAGACTTGAACTCTTGTTTGCTTTGGATTTGTTTCGCGTCAGCTCAATGTACTGGCAGACTGGATTTGATTTATGACTTCAGGACTTTCCTCTGCCTGCACTCATGAGGTGTGGAGATGCCAATGTGAAAGTGGTGGCATGAGACTCTTTGCGCCTGTGAGTTTACCCCTCCCTTGGTCTTGACAGGTCTCGACTATGTAGTGTGGAGTTACCAATGAAAGATTCAAAGTTGGACTAACTCTCTGTGGGTGTGGGTTTGTTTAAGCCTTTCAAGAATTTGTCCTTTTGATTGCCTGAAGGATCAGGCCAGGAATCATCCACTTTCTTTGTCCTGGTTTGGAGCCCATGCCTGGATTTACGCTTTCTGTGTGTGTTTGGAACAATGGAGATGGCAATGGGGAAACCACATTGATGAAGATCTCAGTTGTGGTTGTAGTGATTAGCTTTTGACTGTTCTGGAATTTCTTAGAGCCTATAGCTACTGACCATCAGCTATATGATTTCTGAAGCATGTAACCATTAAGCTTTTGCCATGAGAGTTTCTGCAATAAAAAGTCTCACTTATTTGGGTGTCTCGTGTCAGTTTGCAAGAATGAGTGATTGCCTGAGGGACCAGGAAACGTGGCAATGATGCCTACAAGAAATAAAAATCACTAACAGCTCTGTTCAATCAAATCAAAGTGCACAAAAAGTCTAATTTTATATACATATTTTTTTAAATAGACCAAGTTCATTCAAATTTGGTTTGGAGAGTCTGTTTATACTTACTTATCACAAAGATTTGGATCTGATGACTGACTCAATTTGTGTAGAATATCTACTATTCCAATATCTCTGAGTTTATCCTGACGGTCTTGGGAACCTAACATAAGAAAAACTGCACAATGTTAGTGATGTGCTCTATGTCATTTGCCAAGAGTGATTAAAGGGTTGAAAGGCATGTAAAAATAATGTATGTAGCCAGAACTGCAGTTAGCTCCAATTGTTATGTGCACTCACACACACACACACACACACACACACACACACACACACACACACGTCTTCTCCCATGAGTAAACCATAGTTAATTAAGATTAGGTGATGAGGACTTTCTTAGGTATCATCACCAATTGAGGCAAACATAATTGGTACTAGAACAAAGGCCTTTTCAATGGTGGGGCCTTGTTTCTGGAATTCCCTTCCAAAGGTGATATGCTAAACCTTTACCACTGGCTTATTTAGTACAGCTGTAAACATTTTTATTCTTTCAGGCCTTTCAGCCTTATGCCATTGAGACTTATTGATTATAGATACTGCCTCTTGCTTTTGCAGTTGTGATTATTATTATTATTATTATTATTATTATTATTATTATTATTATTATTGAATGAATAATGTACATTACCAGTTAATTTCTTTGCTTTTAAAGAGTCACATTTAAAAAAAAATATTTTATGTGTTGTATTGTGAAGGCTTACTGCATTACAACAAACAAACTATTACTGTATTAATTTAGTGATTAATTTCCACACTCGACAGTTGATTCAGTAAACTCTGTCTATCTATCTATCTATAATCAATATTTGTAGAAATCTGCACTTTACTCTTCCATTAAGCAATAAGCACATTTTTTGTCTAAACAACTTGCACTGTTTTCTATCTTCTTTAGTTCTTACTTAGTGCATTAGTTTAGCCATAATATCCTTCTATTTTAGGTATTTTTCTAATATCCAGTATTTTGCAAATATCCTTCCTGTTGTAATCCTGTAGGGTAATCACGTAGGGTAAATCAATTTAAAAAAATATATATTGTAGTAAATTCTGAAGATTGCATTTTCAACATTTAACCAATATTATTTTGCGATTGAATAATCCTGCCATAGATATGCTCTTACACATAATGCATCATATGTAACACTAATTTAGAACAATTTAATTGATTTTAATGTCAATATTTTTATTGATTTTGATTTCCTGTATTTTATAATTGCTGCATAAGCTATACTGAGAACGTTGATATAATTATCTCTGGCCACTTGAGTTATTTGGATTATCAACTAAACAGTGCTACAAAGAAACTCTGACTACTGCAGTGCTTTCATGATGTGGGTCTCAATTAGAGCTGCATGATTCCACGAGAGTGTAGAAAAGAGGGGGGGGGGACAACACAATGCAGATGCTAAAAATGAGACCAACTGGCATTGGTAAAATGCTCTATGCGTTTTGGATATAAAATCCTTCCTCAGAAGCTACAAATACAAGATAAATACAAAATAAGAACTAATGAAAAAAACACCCATGCCTATGAGACATTAAACATGCTTTTACACAATCAATAACATTATATATTGTGACTACCAAACATACCCACACACAAACGTACAATGTTATTAATTGTATAAAAGCACATTTAATGACTCATAGGCATGGGTGTTGCTTTTCATTGGTTCTTATTTTGTATTTAACTTGTATTTGTAGCTCCTGAGGAAGGATTTTATATCCGAAACATGTAGAGCGTACTGAAGAAAATGTTTTATATTAAAGTTAAGAATTTTTACCAACACCAGAGCTTGTTTCGCTTTTCGCATCGTGAGAGGGCCCATGCCAGAAAGCATTCTGTTAGCACTGCTGCAAATCAAGGCCTTTTCTACACCTAAGGATTATCCCAGGAAAATGGAGGGATCGTCCCTGCCTGCTCCCAGGAACCCCTGTGTGTCATCGTATTTCCCGGGGGGAAAGGCAGGTGTGGAAATGGCCCAAGTCTCTCCTTCTGTGCAGCATGTGTGGGCAGTGATACAAATATGATTGACTTTTATGCAGCATTTCCATGTTCTAAGGTCAGAGTTATCAGGCCCCTGACTCAACTTCTTGACATACATACTCTATGCCTTTACAAATCTTAGCCATAATTTAGGAACTGACAACACGTCTCCATCATTCATGTTTTACACACTGGAAGTCAATGGTAATGCCAAACCCACACTCTTCTCATTTTGTTTATTTGTTTTCACAGCCAGCATGCTTTTACGCATATCTTCCCTTTGGGGCCAAAGAAATCATAAGGTCCGTTAATGTCACTTTTCTCTCAATCTAAAGGTCCCCACGCTGAAAATGTATTCTACATGCTGAATAGCTCGCCTTTATTTCCTCTTATAAAGAATCAAGCAGATGTTTCCCACTTCCTTAAATTGAGAGTTTCACAAGCCCCCCATGCCTCTAAAAGAAATATAGAGCATTTGAAACACACTTTATCGACAATGCACACGTTTTGCATCTTCTTACCTTCTTCTTCATTCCAAATAAGGTTAGATACACAAAACATGGCAGCCAGCTGAAGTTTTGCATTCGAGTGGCTCTGTATATGAACAAGAAGCCGTTTAGACATATGCATTTTAAAACATTTGATTTTTAACCGCTTTGAACTGCATGGTTGTTGCTCTCAAAATTATCACCCTCCAAGCAATGAGATCAGCAGTGGTATTGTGTACTTGTACAGTCTTGGATTTGGAAATTAGCATTGTGACTATGCACAGCCTATGCATGTCATTTATTGATGGACATTTTTTTTTACTACTAATCAATCATTTTAGTTTTGAGAGAGATTTTGTTTATTTATTACATTTATATATTGCCCCATAGCTGAAGCTCTCTGGGCAGTTTAAAAAAGTTAAAAACAGTGAACATTAAAAACAAAGTATACAGAAATTTAAAACCATCAAAAGCATAAAACAGCAATATCCATTTAAAACAACTATTCTGAGGTCACATTAGTATTTATATTAACATTTTGTTGTATTTCTAGATATACATACTTTTACTTTAGCCTGTTCTGATTTCGATGTTGTCTGTTGAGCTTTCTACCCAAGGTAGAAAACCTTTATTTTTATTGAATATATGAAACTACCTGATACGGTGTCAGGCCACTGGCCCATCTACACAGAACTGCGTACTCAAACTAGCAACACCTCTCTAGGATCTCAGGCAGAGCACCTACCTCCAGAGATCCTTTTAATTGAACCTGTGACCTTCGGCATGCAAAGTATGTCCATTGCTAGTAAGCAATGGCCCCTTCCCCAAGGGTTATTTATATGAACTGTATAAAAATGAATACAATAAATTACATACCATGTAATACTTTATTTTTTGCAAGATATCATCATTCGTCATAATGAGTTCTTTTGCTGTTGTTCCATCTGCTATGTTGGCAAGTATACATAACGTCTGGAGAAAAGGAGAAGGGGTTTAGCAATATACGGCATAGAAAGAACAGTCTGTCTCTGAATGTTATAATTTCCTGACAGTTTCAACAATTGCTTGATTGAGGCCACACAATGTTCTCAAAGTATCCTAGCTTGCTTGCCTCCAGGGCAACGATCTCACCCTGCTTTATTTATAAGCAATACAATGTAAGAGAATGAAACTATGAACACCTGAAGTCATGCAGAAGTTAGAATGGAAGTATCTCTTCAGGGGGATATGTTGCAGTAGGGACATGGACATAAATTCAAAGATTGAACAATCGGTAGCACAACACCACAATCTAATTTCTAGGCCTGAAAGATTCTTAAAAAGAGTATTGTACAGTTTTGTCTAAGACATGGCATACACCAGTACAAGTGACTGGTCTAGTCAAAGACCACAGTTGGTGGTAATAAAGACAACCAATTAAAACGTGGGATGTAAAGCAAATAATATAGCTCACACTCAGGGCCAAGTGTATTCTGCAACAATATCATACAAGGCACAAAATTTAATTCTGGGAACAAAATTTAGCAAATGGGGAAAGGGGGGGGGAATGAGAATTTCAAGTGGTCAGAGCATCAGTACCCTGCATAAAAACTGACTAGAAACCAAATAACCCACAAAGAATTTGTGGGAGAAGGGCATAGAAAGGAGGTGAATTTTTCACCTTTCCCCATGATCCTCACCCATTGGGTGAGGGGATATTGGAGAGAAGGCTACCATGTCCTGAGAGTTCTGAGATTCCACTTACTCAGAGTCCCGTAGCCCAGTCCCCATGATTGGTTGAGGACCAAATGCTCCCCATCTTGTTTGGCTCTTATGGCTATCATAAGGGTTTGCCTACGGCTCAGATGATGAACACAGTTTACTGCATTAATCGCCCAGTCCAAGATGCTTCAGCACTTGGATGGGTTTGGGCCTAAAGGACATGAAAGTGAAGAATGAATGCACTCTCTCTCTCTCTCTCTCTCTCACACACACACACACACACACACACACACCCTTCAGCCCTGAAACCACTACAGGGGCTTTTGCTAGGCTAAAGGGAAACAAGCAGCACGCTACTTGCTGCTCTTTAGCAATTCAAACTTCCTGCTCTGGTCAGCTCAGGGCTTGTACTTGTTCACTGCTCTCTGCTGCCTGACATTTTCCCTGGCACTATGAGGGCAATGTGCTTGTTTTGGATGTTATTATTTTGTACGAGTGGGGAATTTGACATATTAGTGTACAATACCTGTTCTTTGACTTCTATGTTGTGCTCTCCTTCCAAAATGAGGGTCACTGCTTGCATGATTTGTTTCCCATGAGTACTTATTATTTGATCTATATGCTGCCAAAATTTTCAAACATTATTATTAACAATTCATTTAAAAGACTAAGATTCACAAAGGAGTTCCTTTTAGCGAATTCCTATTTTCCAAAGCATCTCAAATATTATAAAGCCCAACAACGTAAACATACCTGTTTATCACTTAGTTACAGAAAAATCTAAGGCTAAAAATATGTCACTATCTATAAACATCAGCAGGAATATGACTGGACCCTACATAAGTAAGAGATGCATCATTAAACGAAGATTGTAACTTCCCTTTAAACCCACAGGTAGGTATGATGAAATTTCTGGAAATTTTGACGCCATGGGGGGAAAACATTTTTTTCTGGGGGGTTCTGTGGGGGATGAAATTTTGGGGGAAATGGGAAAATATTCAATATTTATTTTTACGACTCTTTACAGATCTAAAATCACTTTGTTGCTTTAAGAGAACCTTCTCCGATCTAGTGCCCTCCAGATACATTGGACTTCAACTTCCATCAGCCCCTGTAAGCATGGTCAATGGCTTGGAATGCTGGAAGCTGTGGTCCAAAACATCTGGAAGGCACTAGGTTGGAGAAGGCTGCTTTAGGAACACAAAATATATGGAGTATAACTTGATTTGTTCATAAAATTACCATTAAAATTAAAACCTTTAAAAAATTAATTCAGTTACTAAATTTGTAATTATTGTCTGAATAAGCTGTAATTTTATTCAGTGTGGTGTAGTGGCTAGAGTGTTGGACTGGGAGTCAAGAGACCTGGGTTCTAGTCCCCACTCAGCCATAGAAGCTCACTGGGTGACTTGGGCTGAGAGTCAGCCCAACCATCCTCACAGGATTGTTGTTGTGAGGATAACATGGAGAGGAGGATTATGTACGCTGCCTTGGGTTCCTTAAGGAGGAAAAAGGCAGGATATAAATGTAATAAATAACTTTAAATTTATTATACCAAACATGATAATTTTAGGAGCAAACCAAGTTATATAGCAAACCAAGTTATATCAAATCTTTTAGGTTCTTATTTGACCAAAGTGTACTTCAGCAAGTAGTCCCTGAAATATATGAATCATCCTAAAATCCAGAGGAAGCAGGAAGAACTGGAGGCAGAGGCAGACTGATGTACAACATCTGTTCCTATTTGTAAGGAAGTTTAGGGAAATTGCTAGACCTGTTCTTGTTTGTGAGGTGGAGTTTAAGGAAATCTGGTCTGAATTAGGAATGGATAAACAACCATATTTAATTAAGAAACTTTAAGCATTGTCAACCTCTAATTTGAAGAGTGAATCTTATTATCATTTGTAAATAATTTATGTTAATCTTATTGTTGTTGTTGTTCATTTTGAAAGGTTGTCTCAAGAGGCGGTGTCAGTCCCATTCTTATAACACAGGAGGTAGGTTACTGGGTTTCTTTTAAATAGAAAAGGTTTATTCTAGTGTCAGTAGTTAAAGATTTTACAGCTGAGGCAGCATTCCCTAGTGGTGAGGTTTAACTGGGAACTATTAAAACCTGTGGCTGTGAGTTCCATAGACCCAATCCTCAAAGATATTTTTTTTAAAAAAAGAAACGAAACATGTGGGATAACTCCCTTGCTGTTCTGTTACATCTGGTGGCAGTAGCAGGATAAACTACAGTGTTTCCTTCCAATGTGGGTTTTTAATTAGGACTGCATTAATTAACTGTTACACCATCTAACCAGAACAGTCCCAGAAACACAGGACTCTATAAAACAAAACAAAACTGTCAAGAATGCACATTTTCTACCATACTATGATACGGTGACTGTAATCACATGTTGGGAAACTGAGCATGACTTGGAGCATCCTAAATGTCTATCAGTAAAAGATACATTAGACCAATAATTTTAATAAGGAATGGAATAGGGGGAAAAATCCTATGCTGGGAATCTAAAAAATGTTTTCAATCATGGCTTCATTATTTTGAATTTTTTAAACATTTTTCAGAAATAAACAAAAACAGCCGTTGGGGGGGAAAAAACACTGGCGGGGCGGAGGGGGGATAACCGTTTCCCTCCTAGTTTTCTGTGTGTGTTTTTCCTGGGCCTTCACATCTCTAACCCTAAGGATCACTATGGATGAGTTTCTAGGGATAGCTATATTTAAGAGATCAACAAGCTGTCTGATATAATCAGATGGAATTAAAAAGCAGAGAAAAGTCTGCCTCTCTGTGGAGCTGAAGACATAGAGCACCTAGACTCTGAATTACTGAATGGCAGCAGGTAGGGAACGAGGTGGATTTCTGTGTGCCTTGGTTGATCATAAGAGCAAGGATCCCCAGGCTTTTATTCTGGGATTAGAATAGCATCCCAAAAGGCAGTAAATTATTTGTTTTGTTGAAAAAACCTATCTTCAAAAAGAATTCATGTAAAGTACATTCAAGTTCTTTAACAAATCACAGGAATGGGAAACCCCTCCAAAAATGAGGTAGCATTTTAAAAAAGTGGGCTCATTACACAGAACTGCATCAAAGAGAGAATACAATTGTGTTCTAACAAATACATCCGGGAGATTTACGTATACTAGCAGGTGAGTCCTTTAGGTTAAAAAAGGATGTGATTTTAAAAAGGACTATAAAATCTAAATCACATTTTCGTTGAGGATAGGAGTATTTCTGGCCATCAGATCACTTAGATTCTGGAGATACTGCATATAATAGATGCCATATATATATTTTAAAACTGAGCTTCATAAGTTAAGTGTACTTACTCTATGTTGACTTTTAACATGATGCTTTGGAAGGTCTTCCATATCCTTAAACTATGTGAGAAATGGCCAAAACATATGGGATATACAGTGGGATGGACTAATGTTTTAAAACCGAGTTTTCCTTTGGTGAATCTCAGATAATCAGTTGGTTCAGATGTAACACCAAACCATGTTTTGGCAATAGAGAAACAAACCCTGTACTTGAGCATTTCTCTTCCCTGCAATTTAACTAATCACCTCCTGATTTAATCGGACAGTGGTTAGTTATATCCAAAATGGCAATCTATAATTAGCATTTGCCTTTCAAAGTAGATTTGGAAACAGCTTCAAATCATTGAAGAGGAGGGGATGTATACAAGAACAAAACTCATTTCCCATCGCACCAAATGTTGGTTTGGTGTTGCATCTGAACTAAGCCAATAAATTGGGGGATTTGCTCAACATTTAATGAGAACTAATATTTCTTATCAGAAGGAATTGCTCTCAAGGTCAGATTGCCTTATGACTCTGGGATACTTTTGCATTTTTAAATGAGCTATAGGACAGCTCATTTACCTAAACAATTTTTAATTTTTTTTTGTTAGGAGCTTATTTCTTATACCGCAGACATCAGAGGTGGCTCATCTCGAAGTCCCCTACTCTATTGAAAAGATTCCTTTCAATAACAATAACAAACAAAACCCAACAAAGCAATATCCACAGGCGTAATTTGGGATGCCTATTAAGAACATGTTCCTGTTGATCATTTATGGTATTTGTTTGGCATTCTAAGGGTGCAATCCTATGTATGTTTAGACAGAAAAAAGGCCTACAACTCCAAGTATATCCCACGCTGACTGGGGCATGTTGGGAGTTCTAGGCCTTTTTTCTGTCTAAACATGCATAGGATTGTGTCTTAAGGATATTTCACAATTTCTACCAGATACTTAACATTACAATTAAGACAGGTCTGTTGTAGAGTTAGCCCTTAAATAACCCTCACCGGCTGGGTTTGCATGACACAACAATTCCTGGTCAGAGACTGTATGTTTGTATTAAGCTTGATCCACAACTTTCCACATCTGGCAAGAAACATACATCTCTCTGGTTTTGGCTCTCTACTGGGTAAGCTCTCATTCCACAAGGCTCAAGGGATATGATTTACCGGTTCAGAGAGAACCCTACTCTTGTCATTTCCATCTCTCTCTTTGTACTATAGACTGGGCAAACAACAGCTCAAGGAGTGTTGATTATTAATACTGTGGGATCATTCCAGGGTCAGGAGCCTAGTATGCAATCATACAAACTGCAGCAGTTTATAGGATCTAGCTATAAAAACTCATTTTCAGAACTCTTTAAAAATACTGAATCATTATTTTACTTACAGGACGAGTAGACAAAAGGTTTCTAAGTAGTCCCAAAGTCTTCATTAGTACATTTACATCAGAATCAGAGAGTAACTGGAATAATTGCTCTGTACTCAAACCTCGTAAAATGTCCGCTTTGATCTTTTGTTCTGCTTGAAATGCCATATTCTAAAAAGACAGATAATGTAATTTCATATTTAGTGATCCCAATGTTTTTCACAAAAAGACACACAGTCAGCATCTGCTGTACACAAACATTGTAATTGCAATAATTACAAATCTTTTAGCTCTGTTCTAAATCTGTATTTTAAATCTTTGTATTGCTGCTAGGTTTTATTCTGGTTGTACTTTTATATTTTAGCTTTAAGTGTTTATATTTTATATTGTTCTATGCTGTACTTTCAGTTTTAATTTTTGAGAACTGCCCAGAGAGCTTTGACCATTGAAAGGTATAGAAATGAAATAAATTAACACAAAGAACATTTCTTAGGAGAAAGGAAGCATTTTTTTCACATCCTAGAAAACTCAATAGATTTTAGATTTCCCTACGGATCATCATGTTTTCAATGTTACTGCAGTACTATCTTGGGGAAAGGGGGCAGTGTGTACACGAAACACTGATTTACACTCATTCTTACCATTAAAGCCCAAACTCCGTTTACTCGCAAGGCAAGATTGTCACTCTGCGTTAAACTACAGAGAAGTTCTATGGCTCCTGATTCTAAAATAGGCTGTGCAGAACAAAAACATAAAAACAAAAGAACATCAGTTTTGAAATTTCAGTTATACATTTACCAAGAAGTGTTTAATTATTTAAGGTGCTTAGAGCATAAAACAAATACATACTGGTTTATAATTTGCTTAAGCTTCCTACAGGTGTGCTTTAACACATAAGAAATATGAAATCTAAATACCTTAAAAGCTTCATTGATAACGCTGATGAAAATCTAAAATAGCTCCCCAACACAGATTTGGCTGTTAAATTATCCTATTTGCCTATGTAGACTAATTTTCATTAGAAATGAGGCTTGAAATTCGTTTCCTCTACTAGTCACAAGATGGCAGCCATTTAATAAAGAGTTTCTATGCTTACGGTGCAGACCCTGTGTACAATGTCCACCATAAAGAGGCCTGTTAAGTCCCAACACTGAATATTTTTAGATGGCAAGTTAACTCTTAGATTTTTAAGGATGCTTCCATTGCTTTTTTCTCCACTCTTGCACTGGGTTCAGCTATACCAGGGATGAGGAATAGCTGGCTGCAGAGGTTCCCCATCTGACCTACCACCTTCTGACTCAGGCCCTGCCCAGCGCACATGAAACCCTCTCTTTGTGTGCGCCACGTAGAAGAGATTGCTCCATGTTTCTCTGCATAAAGGAAGGGATAGATAGATGATGTCGTAGGATGGGGCTTTGAGGTGAAAGAGGTAGGACCAATCTTCTAACTTCTGGCTCTTGGGGGGTTCCCCAGGAGGCAATTTGGCACCCGCGGCCAGAACCGTTCCCCACCCGACTTACACCTTGTGATCTACTGTTTTTATTTTATGATATGTTTGCATATTTTTGCTCTTCTGCGCTGTGCTTGTTTTTACTATTTGTAGTTATAATAAAATTACATTGCTAAAATCATATTTCACATTTTTTTTGTTTGAGGTTGTTTTTTTGTAATAAGAACAGTGGGATAGGAATTAAAAAAATAAACAGTTACATTAAAAACAGATACGGCAAAACATTAAAATATGTGGTTATTTCATTCTTAATGTATTCTATAGCTCTAGAATTTTATAAACCATAGAAGGGTAGAATATACAGCTGTCACAGCCCAAAGGCCATAATTATTTTGAAGCTGACCTTTCACAGCCATAGAAAAGAGTTTGAAAAATATGAACATAATTTTTACTCTGAAGATAACTTATCTGTTTGTTAGTGCACCTTTTGCTTCCTTGGAGATTTATATATCCAACTGGGTTATAGAACTATCTGGGAGAAATATATAGTGACCCATATATTTGCTCTAGTTATTGGTCTTCTGGTTCAGCAAGAGCAGACTATTCTTGGACATTGACATGCTAATCTTGGGCTCTGATAAAGTACTCCTTGTAAACATTGCAGCCATTGGTATATAAGACTGGATGGGATATGAATGCAGCTGAAGCAGGAGGACAGAAACTAGAACATAGTATTAAATTGATGCTAAACCACTTGCTAAATACTATCTAGCAGAATTATTTAATGTGGTGAACGGCTTGATAAATGTGGACTGTCTTTACTTGACGGAACATTTTGCCTAGAGTGAGTTTGTGGTCTATTTGGGGGTGGAGTAGAATTGCTTCCAGTTTTGGATTCAGGGAGCTCGGATTATGGCGTATAAAGGGGGGGGGGGGGAGAAGACTACTGTTACAGTTATGAAATTAGAGCGCTTGGAGGGACCAGAGGCAGGATATGGCCCACATCATCCTACTGCATATTAAATCACATGGTACACATTTTAGATTACAAGAAGAATGACAAATGCACTTTTCTGGTTAAAAAAGACCAACCAACCTCTTTGCTTGGAGAAAATTCTAAGAGAAGATTGCATAGAGTGGAAGATGCTACCACTAAGATTTCATCTGGAGCATTCTGTAAGACCTAAGGAGAAGGAGAAAAAATAATACTTTTGTTTTAGTTTGTGATTGCAGTCAATTCCATGGATACTATATTTTCCATCCCAAGAATAGAGCCCTAGGTGACATCCTAGTTGTCTGAGCACAGCAAGGGAAGAAGGAAGAGAATACAACCCTTCTTTTAAGTGTCAATTCCATCAAAACAACAACAACAACTTTTTCTCATGGCAGCAGACAAGACCTCACTTTAAGAAAGATGCAGACAAGCTGGAGCATGTTCAGAGGAGGGCAACAAGGATGATCAGGGGTCTGGAAACAAAGCCCCATGAGGAGAGACTGCAAGAACTGGGCATGTTTAGCCTGGAGAAGAGAAGGCTGGGGGAGACATGATAGCACTCTTCAAATACTTGAAAAGTTGTCACACAGAGGAGAACCAGGATCTCTTCTTGATCATTCCAGAGTGCAGGACATGGAAGAATGGGCACAAGTTACAGAAAGCCAGATTCCATATGGAAAAACTTCCTGACTGTAAGAGCAGTACAACAATGGAATCAATTACCTAGGGAGACCATGGGTTAGGGTTAGGGTTATACCTTTCTCCTAATATATGCTATTTTAGCCCTTAGCAAGGTAACATTCTGGATGAATTCAGATGAAGAGCTGAAGTCATCACAGGGGAGATCTTTTCATTCAAACATGGTTGGCTAGTTTTAAGGCTTTTACACAACACAGGTAAATGGTTTGACAGCAGCTCACATATTTTGAACATTTTCTAGGAGATTATGTTTCTACCATTTTTGTGTCCAGTATCAGTGTTCAGATGATCATGCCAAACAGATAAATTTGTGTAGTTGCTTCCCTATCATAACCACTCTTAATTTGCCTAGACTTTGCCTAGAATATGATCAAGGTTTATGAATAACGGGGAAGAAGAAAAACCGAGGGGACAGGAGCAGGCCGAGGAAACATCGGGGCCTGCTCCTGTTGGACTCTTCCCCCACCCCCACAGGGCAAACTGCCATCTTGGCCCTGTGGGGAAGAAGAAAGACCGAGGGGACAGGAGCAGGCCGAGGAAACATCGGGGCTTGCTCTAGTTGGACTCCCCTCCTTTGGGAGCAGGACAATCCCATCAGCCCTTTTTCCCAGTCCACTTAATTTCTCTCTCCCTTTACGTCTTCCCTCCTGAACTCTAATAAAGACATGAATGTGTCATGTCTTTATTAGACTGTAAGCCTGAGGGCAAGGACTTTCTTTTTTGCTAAGTGTAAGCCGCTCCGAGAGCCTTTTTTGGCTGAGGAGCGGGGTATAAATATGATAAATAATTAATAAATAAATAATATCGTACAAGAGGCTCACATTATGTGTGGATTCAGATGAATAGGTGTGGTGGAGAAGCAGCCACAGTGGAAATTATTTCTGGTGAGTTGAGTTAATTAAGGGTGCAATCCTACTGGAAAAAAAGCCCTACAACTCTCAGCATTTACCAGCCAATCATGCATAAACATTGATATGATTGTGCCTTTCAAAGAATTTTGCTCCAGATTTCATACTACCCTCAAAGAATGATTTACAAAAAACACATGAAAATGCAATTATTACAATTTCAACATTAAGAGCAGTATGCAACGGGGCACAACCATTAACGTAAATTATATTGCACTAGCGCAAGCTCTAGCACAAGGCCAACAGCAGCAGCTGGCACACAGATTTCCTGAGGAAAATTACAGTATTGGTGTCACACTAGTTTACACCAGCGCCATGTAATTTATGTTAGCGGTTGTGCCCTGTTGGATAGTGCCCTATGAGCTCCAACTTCGGGAAGAGGAAGGAGAGGGAGGGGGCCACGCTGGTGGACAGAGCAGAGAGAGGAGAGGTCATGGATCAACTGGATCCAAGACTCACAGCCACCATCTCTTGCAACATATATTAACTAGTCAAGCTCAGAGCAAAATACAGCAAAGGAGGATGGAGAGGCAAAAAAAAAAAAAGCTTTGGTCACTCCTCCTGTCCTGCCAGCAAGAGCCCCGCAGGGAATCTAAGCCATAGGATTGCAACCTAAATAGTAAGTTAATGTTCCATTCGTTTACATATAAAGGATGAGAACAGAGTTCATCATTTCCTAGAAAACTTTGTGAATTGAGCCAGGAGAAGGGAGCTGCAGTCATGCCTTTAGCATATTAAAACAGTCAACAATGCCAAAAAGTAAACCAAAGGCATCCCCACCACCACCACCTTTGAACATTGGTCTATATATGATTCATATAGTAACATAACTTCAAAGACAAAACACGCAACATTTTGAAGGGCAAAAAACTGATTAAAAAGCCACCACAATTTATACAGAATTCATCTTGAAGTCTCATGGAAATTTGTTTACCTTCATTAAGGGTTTCCATACAGCATGGTCTTGGAAACTTGTTCGGAGCTGCTGCACAGATCGTGACAAACTGTGCAAACATCTGCAAAGAAAAATGAAATATGAGCCACAAGGTACTTCTATTTCTTAGCAATAGCTTTTCAGATTTTTTTTTTGCAGAAAAAAGTAATTTTAATGCAAAGCTAATAGAGAATGATCTGAACATTTAGGCCTCAGTTCATAGTCACTGCTGAAGAAGATCTACAATCCTCATGTGTTTTAAAGTCACAGTCGACCTAGCTAATGAAGTGCAAAACAGTTAGTTTAAGCACACTAGATGTAAAGCTATTCACACTAGATAAATTCATACCTGACTGCAGCTAAGCGCACCTTGATGCTAGACTCAGACAAGCCATTCACAATCCGATCCATCATATTTTCAGTTTCAATTATCTGAGGGGAAAATTTATAAAATCAAGAAAGTTGCTAGAACAGTAGAGTAGTACTGGAATAGTTGTACAATAGTTCAATCCCAAAAACAGACCATTGCATGTAGCATGTTTATTTCTACAAACACCATTTAAAAATGTTAACTAGAGAAAATGTCTGTTATGACATTAGTGGCCCATATTTACATTTTAATATACATATTTTCACATTCTTAGAAATATAACCATCACCTTTTATTATGAATCACATTATACCCCGAAAAAGTAAAAATAGCATAGCATCCTAACAAATATTCTCAAGATCACTTACCTACTTGTGTAAGCGATATATATCCTAGACACTCAAACCATAATGTTTTATAACTAGGAAAATGAAACACCTTCCCTATATAGCTCATTTATTGCTATTCTTTTGTGCATGCACACATTAAATGTCGTTCAAGTGTCATATGCTCCTATACACAGTATTTGATTATAAATAATGACAAGCAAAACATACACACCAATGGCTTTTAGTTGCTGAGAGCAGTAGCTCTTGAAATTACTGAAGTTTCTACAGAAACTTCAAATAGGAATGATATACTCTCTATTCACTGGCAAAAACTATCTAATCTAAAGGATTTCTTGCAAAACCTTCTGAATATCAACACTTCCAGAGTCTGACTGACCAAAAAGGGAAAGGAACTTCAGCAAAACATCAACTCAAACAAGTCCAGGGTTAGGAAGCCTCGCTGTCCTGTATCTCAGAGACCTAAGGCTCTTGATAAGGACACACAATGGAGTTTGAGGGTGGAGAGATTTTACTACTTATTGTACTAATCCAGCTGGCCAGTGATAACTGCTCTAACATTGCATATTCCAGGAAAATGTTGCTTCCTGATTGTGAGCATCTGGTATTGGAAAACACCTCATTCTTAGGCTCACCTTCTTTCGTATATCTTCATCATTCGCTCCAAGTGCAGCATAGAGCTTGAATGCAGCCTGGCGCAGCTCATGAGCATGCTTTAAGTCATGATCAAGCTATTAAAAAACAGATTTAGATTATTCTTAAATTGCAAACTCCCTGAGCTGTTGGCATAACAGTACCTACTCGGAGCTCCAAGTAGATGGAAACAAACAGAAAATAAGTGATACAGCTGTCTTTAGGCAATATACTTTTTACACACATTCCACTATCACCTGTTTGGCACCTATCAGAGTTGCATTTGCACCAGCTAACTTTCAACATTAATGGCAAATGCCACTGACACTGAATTCTGTGTCTTGCCTCACAGAGTAATCCACGTTTGTTCAGTTTGGTGATATGAGACAGGACCTTATAAACCAGTGCTGGGCAACATGAGTCCCAGAGGCCGGATACCACCCCGAGGGAACCTGAGTGTCCTGCTACAGTTGCCCAGCCCCCCCCCCAACGTTGCCACCTCCACAGGGGATTTGATGACTCTCCTCACATGGCCACTTCCCAGCAGAATCTGTCCATGCTGGAAAAGGAAGTGCATGAGGAGAGTTATCCCTATGCACCTTCTTTCTCAGCACTATCATTGGGAAGAGAGTGATGGTAAAGCCTCTCTGATCTCCCAGCAATCATGGGCAGCAACGCTGAAGCGGGGGAGGCTTTAACCTCACCTCTATCCCAGCTTCTTGGGATCAAAACTGCTGGGAGAAGGGAAAGGTTAAAACCTCTCTCCCTCCAACCCATTTGTTAAATTTGTAGTAGGAAAAGGGAAAGGGTGTAAACCGTCACAAGATGTGTTACAATTTTGGAATGGAGAATAATGGTCCCAGGGGGTGGGTTACACTTATTATTATAATTTTTATTGTTGTTGTTGTTATTATTATTATTAGATTGAGTAGTGGTTTTTTTGTTCCTTATTGGTAATTATTGTAGGGTATTGAGTTGATGTGTTGTGGTTACTATGTATTTTTAATTTTAAATAAATAAATAAATCTCTCCCTCCTCCCAGGAATCTGGATCTGGGTGTGTGTGTGTGTTGTGTGTGTGCACACGCACATGGATAAGTGAGAGTGGATGCACACTGGTGTGGCCCCCAGCTGCCCACCTAATGCTGTACAAGCTGCCAATAAAGCAAGTATTGACTATCAAAGTTAGAACCTGAGCAGTCCAAAGCAGAGGGCAATAAGAAAGGTAGACAAAATGGTAGTTGGAAACAGTATGAAAAACTAAGATGTTGAATACTATTATACCATTTTTGTAAACCGTCCAGAGAGCTTTGGCTATTGGGCCATATAAAACTGCAATCAATCAATCAATCAATCAATCATACATTCAATTAACAGCCAATCACTCTGTATTTTGCTACTATTTAGATGACTAGCTTGGCAAAATGCCATTTCCTCACTAGTAAGTGTAACCTAAGCCACATTAAGTTGGTTTGAACAATCATATCTCGGCTTAATAAGTCCAGATATGAATAAATCTTGTGGGCATGCATGGAGCCCTTTTACCCCCTCCTTTGTGGCAGCAGTGAACAAAAAGGGCTGTCTTTAATTAACTACATTTCCCATTTTGTCTGGATCAGGAATCATAGAATAGTAGAGTTGGAAGGGGCCTATAAGGCCATCGAGTCCAACACCCTGCTCAATGTTGCTTTGGCACAAGCTAGGATATTAAATCAATAGCGAACCATGACTTCATATCCTAACTTGTTCCAAAGCCATACCCCAGTTCAGATGAAAAGGGAAACTACAGGTAACTGAAGACTTCCAGGACAGTTCGCTCATTCACATTAAGGGAGGAACAAAGAGGCAATGAGCATGGCCATGATCTCAGCCTCTGTTAAGAGTTTCATCAAAATTTCATCAATAGATTGATCTGGAATTCTAAAGGTGTGCAATAAAAATATATTAACCTGAGTCCTCATCAAGTTACCCACATACTGTATACTTTAATCATTTTCTCCATGTGCTTTTGAGAAACATGAAATTTACTGAAAAAACCTACCCTTTTTATATCAGTGATAGCACTCACTGAACTAGGATATTTGAAGTAGTCTGCAAGCATTGCAATAAGGTGGTCAGTAATACTGGCAATTCTTTGTAGCTCAATATCTGCTTCAATCAAATAGGCAAGAGTTTCTGCTCCATCCACTCTCTCCTCCAGTAGTCTCTCTTTACTACACATCCGTGCCAAACATGGTAGTGTCTGGGTGGTGGTGGTGTAAAAACATTATAATTAGTTTTTCATGTAATTTATTCACACATCTTTTTGTAAGTTTCTGATATATTTGTCATTTAGAGTAAGTCTTTTTCTAGACATTTCCTAATCAAATACCTTCCAAATGATCTACAAAAATGCCTTTACAAAGCAAAATTTTACATAACCACTGCTATTGATTTTCTAGTCTGATTTAGTACTATGATAGAAGAAAGCTATACCAAAAAAAAAAGAAACATTTCTTGCCAGTAATACCATTATATTAACTGGCACAAAGTCTGGTAGCTTAGAATATAAAGCAATCCACTTCCCGTTCAGTGGTTTTGAAAAACAAAGTGAAACCAGACTAGATGGAATAAGGAGCCATCCCTTCTACATGGACTCCAGCAGGTCTTCACAAGACAAGTACTAGATAAGATCTAATGCTTTAAGTTTACATATACAAAATAGTATTTATCTAGTGAATGGAACCCAGAGCTAATGTCTAGTCAAAAACATCTAGCTGTAACATAACAAAAAGTTGAGTGATTACTTGCTGAGATGTAAAGATAACAGATTCTTCACCTCAAATATGAGACAACTGTGCAGTGGAATTATTTCCCACTCTTTCATTATATCTACTGATTTCATGACAGTCGTTTCTGACCAACATGCCCCTAAGGCATTGTACTGAATACTGAGCATGAACTACAGCCTCTAAATCAGTTCCAAAGGACTCTTCACATACAACATATTACTACTACAGTCTGTGCCTTTAACAAAGACAGGCCAATAGAATACCAGAGTGAAAGAAGTGCATAAACTTACAATTGAAGTCAGCAACTGCTAATCATATATACCAAGTAGGGACAGTTTGATTAGCTGCTATCTAAATTCCTAGTAGAGACCCTGGTTTCAATGAGGCTGTTGACATGTAATAATAACCCATTGTTTTAGAAACCATTGGGCTGTTGGGGACCACCTCTTCAGCTTTAGCGCACAACCCACGATCAGCTACTTCATAGGTTGTGCAGTGTGATTTCCAAACCCGGATCACTGGGTTGTTTAGGGGCTAAACAACCCAGTGGTTGAACCAACAGCAAATCATGGGTTAACTGCTGGGTTGTTTAGCTCCTAAATAACTCAGTGTTCCAGGTTCACATGTCACAATGTACAACCAACGAAGGTGCCAATTATGGGTTCTGCTGTAAAGTGGAACAGGCAGACTTGCTGGAAGTTCTTACATGCAAATCAGGGCAGTGAAAGACTTCATGACAGAATTTGTGTTTGGTTAACTGCTATGAATTCTGTAGTGATTTTAAACAACTTACCTTTAACACAATGCAGGTATCATCGGTGTGGATCGCTCCAGCTCTGCACATGTAAGTAAGGCTACAATGAAACCATCAAAACGCTAATTTACTGCCAAGTTTAATATATCCAGATAATGACAAAAGAATGGGAGATTAGAGGGTCTAGTGCAAACTATATTCTTTTAACAATATGGGTGAATGCAGTGTAAAATATATTTTAGGTTTGCTACAGCGTTTTGTTCTGGATTAACTAATTAAAGGAATGCCATTAAAAACAAAATGGAAAAAGTGAAATCCTTGAAAGTTGAAAGATTGTGAAGGTGAGAAGAAGAAAAAAGTCTCATGACACTTGCTAGATTTCCCCCGACAAAAAGCCAGATGGGACCATATAATAATATGTTATGGGGAGGACAGTTGTACTGAAGTGCAACATGAGAAGTCGTTTTATTATAATAGGTGAGGAAATTTGTCCATCTAACCCAGTATTATCTACCATGATTGCCAGCAGAGATTCAGGCAAAGTGAGGCTTTTCCTATCACCTGCTCCATGATTGTTTTAATTGGAGATGCCAAACACTGAATGTGGGACCTTTTGCATGTAAAGCATATACTCCACCACTGAACTATGGTCCCTACCTGTAGTGACATCACAGTGTGTGTGATCAAGTTCAAACAACTACATAATTTAACTTGTTTTAGGGTACTATCCTGTCGGATTGCCTCATGGATGACAGTAGCCTCCAGCAAGGTGGGAGGAACTGTGGAGGAGATATTTGTTTTCCCACCCTGCATCAGTATGTCTTTGCTAGATAGGCTTCTGAACGCATCTAGATAGATTGTTCTTGGTCTCTCCTCTCCCCCTCTCTGTCAACTGATACACACCATTCAATTATTTATTGATTTGATTTGTATTCTGCCTTTCTACCAAGCAAATGGTACTCAAAGTGGCTTACAATCAACAATAAAATTTGATTAAAACAATAATAAAACAAATACCGTATTTTCCAGCATATAAGACAACTGGGCGTATAAGACAACCCCCAACTTTTGAGAAGATTTTCCTGGGTTAAAAAGTCATCTTATACTGGGCGTATAAGACGACCCCCAACTTTTGAGAAGATTTTCCTGGGTTAAAAAGTAGTCTTATAAGCCAGAAAATACAGTACATTAAAACACAATAGAATAAAAGCAGCGCCCAACCCAACAGGCCAGGTTACACACCAAAGGCCTGCTTGAATAGAAATGTCTTTTTTATTCCTTTATATGCAACCCCATCCACTCCCCTAGTCCTCTTCCAAGATCATAACACTGACCTCTGAAAAGGAGCTGGGGGTGATTCCGAGTAGGGTTTTCCTGCCCCCACACAGGTCATAGCTCTGGACATGGGATCCCCCATATCCTAGGGTCTCTGGAACACCCTCCCAGGGACCATAGGATTGATCTTAGTCTAATAAAACACACATCTTTCAATTGTTAAAATGTAGAGGCTATAAATATAATGGTAGAGGCATATCTTACACTAATGTAGGTAGCAAAATTATTATTTAGGTTGACTGTAAGGATATCAACTCTGTTTTTGTATTTTGGGAATTTAGTATAGCATCTTCATAATTACTTGTGAACTAATGTAATATAAAATATGATCAAGCAAAAACATCTAGCATTTAAGTATTATTCCTTCTAGAACCTGGAAAAGATTACCATTTGGCTGATGTGAGCTGCATTTCAATAGGCTTGTCCCTTTGTAACATCTTCACAAAAATCTGTGGTAATAATTCTCCATCAACCAACACTGAAAACAACAGAAAATAAGTTTCAGGAAATAATTAACTTATAATTACTTTATGAATTTGCATACTGACCACTGAACTTTCCACTTACCATTTACAAGAGTCATTGATACCTGGGGGTTTTCAAAGGCTAGAACTACGAAGCATTTCAGAGCCTGCATTCGAACCTGTACAAACGCATAGCATTTACATTTATGTTTAATTCAATGAAAGCTATCACATGGTTTTGGTTTTGTTATATGTTCAGTGAGAAAGTAAATCCTTGGGGGAAAACAAGTAAATGACTAGATCCATGGTTCTCAAGTATCAGGCAGACCTCCCAAAGAGGGGCATGAATATAATTGCTAAAGCCAATGTGATTTTTCAATCCCTCTGAAACTTATTTTTGTCACCTTGATTTGGACAGAAAGAGTTCTTACCCTCTTCTCTGCTTGATTAAAGAGGTTTAGTGTTAAGAGCAGTAGCAATAATATGCTTGCTACCAGAACCTTATTTACACACAACCTGTTTAATGCTTAGGGCAATACTTAAAATTCGAATTCTTACATGATTGCATATTTGAAATATTTTCCTGCAACGCAAAATCATCTTGTGCACTTATCCAAGTATCTTATAGACATACAAAATCAAAGTAATGAAAATGATCTCTAAAATCTTAACAAACCAATTTATTGGTCCACCCGGCTATGTTCCATGATAGCGGTTTTGAGATTTATTTTTAGATAGTATATAACTCGAATAAATAATACAGTACAATATTCATTATTTATATAATTGATCTCCCACCTTTCCACTTATCAAAGTAGCACTCAAGTTGGCTAACAACATTCAAATGCAACAATCAATAATTAAATAATTAAAGGCCAAATCAACATAAACAGCATAGCAGATAATTAAAAGAGTCAACTTAAAATTATCCCATAGTGGCTTACAGTGTGAAATAATAAAAACAAATACAATAAAAATCAATATAAAGCAATACAAAATAACTTTTGGACTCATACATATATCCAACTCGCGTTGGCACACTTACATCAAGAGTTAGCTACATGTTATCCCATTTCTTGGTTGTGGGATATGTTCGCAACCCTTTTTTTAAAAATGTGGTCTTGCTCATGTGCACAAATGTGAAAGTCCGCTGCTATGAAATTTGTGTAATTTCCCCCTCAGTTTTACTGCTCTGCCATGAAATTTGCGTATTTTTTAGCTATCTGCCTCAGTATGCTTGGCTAAAGAGCGGAAAGATGGGGGGAACATGTAACAGCGTTCATAAGGGCTCAGAAAATTAATTCCAATTATCAAACTGATGTGTGTGGGGGAGTTTCCCTCAGAAGCAGGCAACCCCAGCAGACCAATTGCAGAAAGGGTGCTGAAAGAGGCACCAAGGAAACAAGGAGTTCTTCCGCAAAGGCATGCTGGGAGCTGGCAGGAGGACTGAGGGGGAAAACAAGCCTTGGCAAGCCACAGAGCTCCAATCTTCTGTCATGTTAGCGAGCCAACAACCAACTCATGATGGCTTATTCACAGAGTGGATTAGTGCCCAGTCTCCCAACACATCACACAATTATTATTTGCTTTCAATCCTCTTTCCTCATCTACCTAAATATTAAGCACAAATATTGGAGATCAATTAAATACAATCTTAGCTGCAGTTGCTAACATTGTAGAGGTTCAGATTCTTTTTGTCACCTCACATTAAAGTACAGAGTTAATGCTATCCATTATCACATCATTACCATAATTACCTTCACTGGGCATGATTTGTCATGTCATCCGAAACTGGAGATGGTGTGCAGCGGGGGTGAGTTATAAACCACCCAGAACCCATGGCTTGTTCTAGAGTTGTGGGGTGGTTTGTAATCCTCCAACATGACAAACCGTGCCTGGCAAGGGCAATTATCATAATTTTCCTACAGGGTGGGACAATATGCTACAATGGCTTATTTCCCTTCCCTAAACATGCAAACACAGTCATTATGTGCAAGTGATTACTGATTATGCATTTTACATCACAACAGAGATAATGCTGGCCTGGCAGATGCCATCACTGCAGACATTGTTCCTCTTCATACCCCTTCCAGGATGTTTGGTACTTCAACTCCCAGAAGCCCCTGTTATACTTACACTTTCATTCCACCAATGCTGTTGCATCAAGATTTCAAAAGAGTAGCTTATTTTATAGATCAAAGATTATATTGATGCCTTACTTTATAAGATGTAGATGTTAACAGATGAGCAATATTCTGCACTGCTCCATGGTTAAACAGGACTGTCTGATGGTCTGGACCCTATTAAAAAAAAAGAATAACCCACAGTTCTTTAAATATACTATAAAGAAGAAGAGAGATAATTCTTTATTGTACTTTATAATAACTTAATTGCAAGCTTACTAATTTTAGGGTATAATTTCATTCATTTGGATCTAAGACTGGAACTGGTTTTTCATTATACGTTTCCAATTTGACTGGCTTTTGGTAGCAATTTTAAAAAGGCATCTGGCACCGACAACAGAGACAACATTTCCCCCCTTAAAACTGCAGGTGTGTGTGTGTGTGTGTGTGTGTGTGTGTGTGTGTGTGTGTGTGTGTGCTGCTGCTGCTGATCAGGACCAGGAAGGCAGGGAGAGAGTTAACCTTTACCTCATGCCTCAGTCCTAAGGAAAATCACCTTCCTAAGCTGCGATTTGTTTTAGGAGGGAAGATGAATGACAAATTCAGGGGGCAGGTTTTTTTAGGACCACAGATTGAGGGAGGAGGTGTTAGGGTATTTTTTTAAAAAGCTCTTCCTGTGGCTATTTTAAAAGAGAGAAGACAGACACACTCAGGCAAACTACACATTTAGTGCAATGTTTAGTTTAACCTTGAAAAATCTCATGTTCATGAATCAAAATTATGCTGTTTTGTATCAGTTTACCGGCAACATTTAAAAGAATATTACCAGAAATGAGAAACGATTAACAGCTGGACTCCACTTATACTAATTTTAGAAGACAAGCAGCAAATATGAAAATTATATAAAACATCATATGTACTGGATCACCAACTTCTGTGATATTGGAGTGCAAGGAAATGCACTCAGTTTTCCCATTATTGTTGAAGTAATTTCTAGCCTTGAAAGTATGGCTGTGGCATATCAAAAAGCAGGCAGCAATATCTAGTCGCCTATTTACTCTGGCTAACTAAATCTTGGGTGAGAGAACTCTATGGGGCCACTTTTGTATTTGCACTTTAATAAACTATGAGGACAAAATCCCACATGTTTTGCTAGATGTGCGTCTCAAATGGACAAACAATCATTCAAATTTCAATCACAATTGTCTTCCCCAACCATTTTCTGGCTATTTTCTTATAGGTGGTTTCAAAATGAAACAATGACAACTGTAGTATCGTAAGCTTTTGTGTTCAAAGTTGAATCTCCCAGCCCTTATAACTGAACAATTCCTGCAGATGACAGCTGGGCATCTGAGCCTTATTTCTCAAATACAAAAGACTTGACTGCTAAGGGGAAATTATTGTAACAATACATTACTAAGCACTTTGAGTTGTAGATGGATGTGGAATGCAGAGACAGATGTACATAGGCTGGCGGTGGAAGCCACTCTTGGAGGAAACATATGCAGAAGATAAGTTCATCAGTCAACTCAGCAAAGGCCATGAAGGACATAGAGACAACTGCCTTTGGTGGAACAAAGTGGTTTGCAGGAAAGCAAGACCCACAAGATACCGGAATGTAAGACTACAGGAATTTTGTGGGGATGCAGAGGAAGAAGGATTTTGAGTTGATGGAGCAACAAGGACCAAACACTATCACTGGTAAATGGGAAGGTAAGCAATTTACTGGCACATATTTACTTATTAAAATATTTATATCTACCTTTCCATTAAAAAAACACACTTGAGGCTCATAGTTACAAGGTTTACAAACAGCCAGTTTAAAACAAAAAGAACTTAAAAATAGCCACAAGAGAAGGGCAGAAAATGGCCTTTGAAAAACATGGTTAAGTAGACATTTCAAATATGCAATTACATATTTTCATCCTATTTGTTTTGTTACCATAAAGATCATAAACGAAGAGAGGTGGAATTTTAAAAAGATGTTAATCAGGCCATTTTGTTGATGCATAGTTTCTGAACGTGTCCAACCTGGGCGTTTTGTTTTTTACCGTTTGCTGTTTATTACATCAGTTTTTATATTATTATTATTATTATTATTATTATTATTTGCATTTATATACCACCCCATAGCCAAAGCACTCTGGGCGGTTTACAAAAATATGAATTCTATCGTTGTACACTGCCTTGGGATGGCTCCTGCCCTGAAACACAGCCAAGAAATATTTTAAATAAATAAATAAATAAATGTTTCTTCAGATATGGCTCACATTCATCCCTTCTCCTTGACAAGTTAGAATTACTTCTGGAAAATTACACTGGACATCTCTCTTTCCATTGTACTCTTTATAAAACATCTGAAAAAAACTTTTGTGTTCTTTTAGTACTTGCACAGCACTTAGTAAGTGTATTAAATATTATTAATTCCTACAAAGAATCCTATCCTCTAGCTATTATTTTACACAACAGAACTGAATCGTGAAAGATATACCGAACATGTATGGCACACAAGTTCGATTTCAGAAACCCTGAAGACAAAATACTTATTAACCCCATCAAAAACCTAGTCACTAGTTAATTCTGTTCCTATAAATGATGGTATGGTTGTAATACAACACTATAAAGTTAAGACCACAGCAGAGACTCCGGCATGTCATCATCTCTAAATAATGTCACTGACAGCAGCAGCAGCAGCAACAGCAACAACAGATTAATACATGCCAATAAATTGAGGAGACTTTGTGGCTAGATTTAGCTTTTTGCTCAGGTTCTAACCAACTATTGCATTTCGAGTAATGAACGAATTTTCCCACTGACAATGGAGGATTTCTCCCACCCACTTTTCCCTCCAATGTGTAGTTAAGACTCAACTGACCAAATCAGCCAAATGATTTTCTATAGGCACTTATGGTGTAATATAAAGCACCTCAATCATTCTGCTTTGTTTATAGTACATTAAAATCAGATTGTGTGGATTAATATTGATCATATTGAGGCAGTAGCTAAATCTTGTCGATTTTTCCTGTATAATATTGCCAGGATTCGATCATTTTTGTCTGTCTCTTCTGCCAAGACGCTTGTTCATGCACTGGTTATTTCACGGTTGGACTACTGCAACCTTCTTCTCTCTGGCCTTCCTTCTTCTCACATCAGTCCGTTGGTTTCTGTTCACCACTCTGCCACAAAGATCATCTTCTTGGCTCGCCGCTCCGACCATGTTACTCCGCTTCTGAAATCTCTTCATTGGCTTCCAATTCACTTCAGAATCCAATATAAACTTCTCCTGTTAACCTTCAAAGCTTTTCACGGTCTAGCTCCTTCCTATCTCTCCTCTCTCATCTCACACTATTGCCCCGCTCGTGCTCTTCGCTCCTCTGATGCCATGTTTCTCGCCTGCCCAAGGGCCTCTACTTCCCTTGCTCGGCTTCGTCCATTTTCGTCTGCTGCCCCTTACGCCTGGAACGCTCTTCCAGAACATTTGAGAACTACAAGTTCAACCGCAGCTTTTAAAGCTCAACTAAAAACTTTTCTTTTTCCTAAAGCTTTTAAAACTTGATGTTGTGCAGACTTCTACTGTTACTTTCTACTGTTAGTTTTACCCTACCCTGTGCCTGCTTACCCTACCCTGTACCTGTTTGCATTCTCTTCCCCCCCTTATTGTTTTACTATGATTTTATTAGATTGTAAGCCTATGCGGCAGGGTCTTGCTATTTACTGTTTTACTCTGTACAGCACCATGTACACTGATGGTGCTATATAAATAAATAAATAAATAAATAAATAAATAATAATAATAATAATAATCTATGGAGCCTTGATAGCTGGACAGTCTTGGCTTGGGACTGGAAATTTGGACTTTATGGCATTTTGAGCTCTTCTGGCATTATGAATGTAAAAATACATACTACAAAATAAGCGAGTAGCCCCATTCCATTCGCCACTAAACATTATTGGTACTATCTGAATCCTCTCACATATCTGGCAGCTCCAGATCAGAGCACCAAAGCATTTCTCTTATTTTTAAAAAAAGGTTAGGGTTAGGGTTATATGTACATGCTTTGTCTCAAGTGAGAATGTGATGTTATACTAGAGTAACCAACTGAACAACATCTGAGAAGAATTTGGACTTTTAAGAGAGACTTCAGCTACTACCACTGACAGGCTTTCTAATAAAAAATGCAATTAATATACCATTTTGTAGGAAAAAAAACTTACATTGGCACATAGAAGTGGCTGAGGCGAGGATTTAAAGCCGCAACTATGCCAGTGTCGGAGCTGAAGAATAGATATTAAAAGATATAAAATTAAAAGTCAAGTATAATTTTGTCTGCTGCCTACTATTTCATCCTGCAACTTATGTGTGCACTGTGGATCTACTCCCTCCCCCACAAGCTCTCTCAAATATGATGTAATGATTTATGAACTGAAATCTGAATCCTGGTCTGGAGGTTCTATATGCAATATTTTATATAATGGACCACACTGGGACACATTCTGCAATTAGCAACTATTATTCAATATACAAGACAGAAACACATTCCCAAAGACAAGCAGTATATAAATTTCAAAAACAGATGCTTAATATACAATAATTGGTTGTTAGTGTAGTGGCTATCAGCTGGGAGCCACAAAGCCACTAATTCAGATCTCACTTCTGCAAAGAACTCTTTAGGTCGGGATTGGGTAAGAGGTAGCTTGGGAACTAGTGGTAGATTTCAGCGTGATTTGGAATTGATTGGCCATCAGAGTGAAAGGAAGCGGCAGTCAGGCATCCGCATCCCTCCATTGTGACTGGATCTGTATGAGGCTAGGAAATAGGGAAAGGAAGTGGCAGCACTTCCACTGTGTCCATGACCTTCTGAACTTTGCAACTAAGAATCTAGTGCCTAAATTGGCTCATTTTTTCCTCCTCCTGCCCAATCTCCTTTTCTTTTCTGCCATGGTTTTTAGATTTTAAGCTTATGGGCAGGGACTGTCTTAAGAATTATTTTTGTAAGCCACCTTGAGAGCCTTTTTGGCTAAAGGACAGGATAATAGTGCTATAATAAATAAATAAATAAATAGTGAATAGTAGTTCAAATAGTAAAACTGCAAGGAAAAAAAATCACTGCCATAATTGCCTTTGTGCTAACTGCTCATCCCTCAGCAGTAAATATATCATACCTCATATTTCATATATTACTTCTCCTCACCAGTAAATATATGATATTAGTTGGTTGCCTTTGACTGGGTCTTTCCATTACTCTGCTGGCCAGTGTTAGAGCTGTGTTAGAACTCTTGATCTATAATACCTCACATATAGATTTGTACTTGTATATGCAGGCTCATGAGTGATGCAGTATGTAAATAGCCCGACCCTATGAACTATTTTGCCTCTGGCTCCACCACCAGCCACCATTTTGCACCTCGTCTCTAGTTGGTGGACATCACTGTTCTAATAAAAGCAAAGTTTCTTTCAGGCTCAGCCCACCATTTGTAATATAGGGATAATATATATTTTCCTAAGCATTTTCTGTTCAATTGATGCTGAACAATGTACAGACAGACCGATTATATTGTGGAACCAGTCATTTCAGAAAGTCACCTCCACTGAACTATCAGACAATATATGAAAAGCTTGATCCTTGTTCACTTGGGATTAACAATTCAAAAAGCCACCTTTCACTTACAGCTCATTCTAGCCAGATATCAGCTGTTACAGTTTTTCTGCTTTGGAATATTTACATCTGTTTGAGCCATAATTGCAGAAGACCCTGACCAACAGCATACTGTATCCGTCACAAAATGGGTTGATACAGACATGCAGAAACAGCATGTGGTAGTAATGCATCTTTCTCAATTATACCACTTGAGACTGCAGATGTGAGACTGCATGTTTGAATGACCCCTCTTTGCCTGCCTTTCTCAGAGCTATAGATTTTTCTTCTTCCAGGTTATTTTGATTCTGAATATACATGAAGAGGAAAGGTGCTGTAATTTTTGCAATTTTTGAATTGTTAAATCTTCTTTTCCATCTCAAATACAATGCATTACCTTTCAGCTTCTCAGTACCAACCATAGGACTTTTTCAGGGCTTGGTAAAATCCCTCAAAATACACAATCCCCACAAGACTTAATCATAGCCTGCTTTAATCCCCAAGGAAGGGACTAGGAAATGGCAGGGTGAACTCATGAGCATCATAGTCTACATAGAAAAAGAAATAATGGTGGTGAATAAAATCTTTATAGCGCCTTATCCACTGTTTTGAGAGCTATTCCCCACACTTACAAATTCTGTGCTAAAGCCAGTGAACAGGGATAAAAAGCTCCCATGCTTGCAAAGTGTCAGAGACTCACAACAATCTCAAATTGAAAATAAAAGAGGAGGACTATTTTAAAGATACTAGCAAATGTTTTAAGGGAGAGCTGGTATAAAAATAGTTCATGTTGCTCTGATTTGAGAGCTTCAATGAGAAACAAAAACTTTTATATTAAGTCATCTTGAGAGAGTCTTGTGCCCAGCTACTTTTTAATAATATGTATTCCCTAACTATCATTTTCTTCTTTTGTTTTACTTTAAAAGCACTGCAAGCAATTGGCTGGCCTGCTGTTTCACTCAAAGACAATAATTACCTTAATTTTAAGAAGTATTTTGAAAGAAGAAAAAAGAGGAAAGGCTTGGTTTTACAGACCCCTGAAGAGAATATTCATGCTCCTTTCTTACTTTGCAGCAATGTGAGAAGATCTGACATATGTATTCTTGAGTATACCGAGACCTACTGAGCAGTGCCATGAGGTGGGGAATAACTGTAGCATCCTAGAAAGTTAGGAAAGAAAACTGAACATTAAAACTAAAAAATTAAACACCAGCAAGCAGTTACTGTATATTTGTTACATACATTATTCTATTTATTTTTAAAATATGAATAAACTGCCCTTTATCCACAAAGGATCCCAAGGTAGAGTACACGGGGGAGTACATCATTGTAAAAACACAAATACAATACAATGACAATAAAGTTACAAAAGAGGCATAAAAAGTATTCAATCAGCAAAAGAAACAAACAAAACCAATCAATGATGTTTTTTAAATTTTAAATGTCTGGGTAAAAATGGAACATTTTGATATGTCACCAAAATGAAAGCAAGGGTGGCACCCATCATACCTCCCTCAGGAGGGCATTCCAAGATCCCCCCCAGCGAAAAAGCTGTGAAAAAGGCGAATTCCAGATGGGGATCATTAAGAAAGGAATCGAAAATAAATCTATCAATATCGTAATGCTTTTACATAAATCTATGATGTGATCACATTTGGAATATGGCGTACAGCACTGTGTACAGTTCTGCTCTCAGCTCTGGTCTCAAAAAAGGAAACTGTAAAGCAGGGGAAGGTGCAGAAAAGGGAAACAAAAATTATCAAGGGGCTGGGGTAACTCATGTTACAACGAAGGTTACAACACTTGTGGCTTTTCAAGCCTAGAAAAAAGGCAAGTGAGTCAGGGACATAATAGCAATGTATAAAATAATGCATGGACAGGATGACAATGGGAGGAGGCACTCCTTCAGGTACATGGGCCCCAAGCCACTTAGAGCTTTAAAAGTTATAACCAGCATCTTTAATTGAGCTGCTCAGTGCATATGGAGAAAATGTCATTCCTTAAAATTTGTGTGTGACATAGGTCCATCTAGGTCAGTCTTCCCTAACCTGGTATTCTCCAGATTTTTTAGACTTCAACTCCCATTATTCTTAGTCAGGAAGGATGGCCAATGCTCAGGAATTCTGGGAGCAGTATCCCCAAACATCTCAAAGGTACCAGACTGTGGAAGTCTGACCTAAGTAAAGCAATCAGAATTTTAGCTGCTGGTCTGTAAGAGCTGAACATACCAAATTGTTTAAGGGTAGCCCCATGTATAATGTATTGTAGCAATCTAACCTGGAAAATTGTGGCAGAAAAGGGTGCAGCTTGGGGGAAAAGTGAAGTAGGTAAAAAGTACTCCAAGTCACCAAAGCCACTTGGGTCCCTAGTGATCAAGAAGCATGCACAAGCTGCACACCTGCTCCTTCAGAGTGAGTGCAACCCCATCCAGAACAGCTGAACACTAGCCTCTCATACCCAGGAACTACCTACCCACAAATGCCTCTGTCTTGTTAGGCTTCAGCTGACTGGCCCTCATCCATCCCATTACTGAGTACAGTCAATGGTTCAGCACCTCCACAGCCTAACCAGATTCAGTTATTACTGAGAGACTGAGCCAGGTACATCAGCATACTGCTGACACATCATTCCAAATCCCCACAGCTCAAATGTCATGAGTTTGAGCAGAGCTCCCCCAATACTACTTTCTGAAATTGACCCTGCAAGTTCAAGTAGAATAATTGTATCACCGTGGCCCACAATCCCAAGGAACAAAGCTGGTCCAGCAAGATATCATGGTCAATGTTATCGAAAGATGCCAAGCAAAGCAGAACAAGACATGATCACATTCCCCATCTCTCTCCATAAGTCATCCATAAGGTGAGCAAAGGTGTGCCAACTCCAGCCTGAACCCTAAATTGAAATGGATCTAGATAATCTATTGCATCAAAAAGAGTGCCTGGAGCTGAACTGTCACCACCCTCTCAGGCAACTTGACCCAAAAGGGGACAGGCATCTTGTCCAAAAAGAGGATATCTGCAACAGTGCATAAGTAAAAAACAATCTGGATCCAGTGAAGCTTTCTTGAGAAGTGGTCTCACAACTCCCTCTCTTAATGAGGCCTTAAATAACCTCCTAGACCAACTTTATCATCACTTTGGCTTGACGTTAGAAGCCAAGATGGGCAAGGGTCAAGAATACAAGTGGTTGTGGACAAACTCTCCAAGAGGTTTGTCCACATCCTCAGACCGCTATAACTGAAATTGATACCATAAAGCTGGCCAGAGTACACTGGAACCTCCTCTGGAACAGTATCAATAATAACATCTAAGTCACAAGAGGGGATGCTTGGGAGCAATCCTATCAACAGCCTTTCCTATTCATAGTGAGATCTGGGCTCCAACAGGAGCACCTGCCATGTCAACCAGAAAATCCCCCAAAGCATTCAAGAATCCCCCAGGTTCCATGTTTCTAGGGCCTGGCCATTTTAATGGGTTCTGCAGGGGAGGAAAGCCACTGCCAATCTAAACTTCACCAGGAAATGATCTGACCTTGACAATGGCCCGACATCAGGTACAAACACTCAAACCCAGCACATGAGTGCACAGGTCACTGCAACAAACTATCTGTGGAGCCAAGCCTATGATAACCCCATGCCCATTCCTAATTCTCAAGACATAGAGGGAAAAGTAGATTAAGGGTGCTAATGCAGACAATGGAAGTATTACTTTAGCACCAATAAACGAAGACAGGAAATCAGAATTCTTCAGTCACATCCACCATTCATATGCTCAATGTGCTGCTTTAATTCTTCCATATTTGATGCAACTAGATAAGTACACAGAGCCAGTGTCACAGACAACAGTGGGAATACATGTTCATTGGTCACAAAGGGAAACTGAAAACATGAACTCTGTTCTTATAAATGTAAATGCGTAAATTAATAACTAGCTCCCTTAATCATTTTCCATTGTTCAGCACTTGAATTCAAGACCTTAAACATTGGGAGCATTCATATATAATGGTAAGGCAGAATTCTGGCTTCTCAAGAATGAGCCAAAGTTACTGGCTTATGATTCCAGCTTCTTAGGAGGGCAACAAGCCAGTGATCCTGGCTTGTTGCACATATTGCTAAACAAACCATGGATAGGAGTCTTCTGGTTTGTTTAGCCTCTCCTGCCAGCAGGAGGAGCCAAGTGGGAGTGAAAGGACAGCATGCACCAGCATACGTTCTCATTCCTGGTAAGCCAGAATTCTGGTTTATTATTACATGTGAACTGGCCTATTACATTAGTAGGGCCATTGCTGATTTTAAAAAATCAGGTTGAAAAAGCATACGTTTTAAACAATTATATCCACGTACATTTACATGTGTGCAAAAACTGATACTTGGGGGGATATGCTTTGTTCTTAGGTGATGCATGCACAAATTTCAGCAGGCACCATTTCAACATTCTCTCTTGTGTCTCAGAGAAAGGGAAATGCCTCCAAGATCACACTTATCACCCAAACTATTGAAAATACTTATCTGGAAACTTCCAATTATTGTAATTATTGCCAATCAGTATCAATTCATTGATCAGAAACTAAAATGATAGATAGTAATCAAGTCCCTTCAGCAATTTTCTTCTACCTGCCTAATTATTCACAAAACAGAATGCTATCTAGCTATACAACATATTCCAGGAGCAGGGCAGTCTGGATAATCTCTGCCTCCCACCATCACTTTCTCCTGGCTACTGGCAATTTCTTCAGGACCAAGACCTAGAAAAAAGGCCCAGTTGTAGCTGCAGTAGATATTCATCCAGCTTCTGTTGCCCCTTTAGCAACAGCAAAGGAAGAAATGGGTGTCACTGTTACTAACAATGGCAACTCAGAGACAGCAGGCATTCAGTAAATCCCAGAGTAAAGGTATCGGGATAATCCATTCCTTATTGGTGGGAACAGAGATTCTCAGAATTCTAACAATAATCTATAGTCTACACCTCCCACACTAGAGGCATTCAAGAGGCAGCTGGACAGCCATCCATCAGGTTTGCTTTAAGGTGGATTCCTGCATTCAGCAGGAGGTTGAACTCGATGGCCTAATAGGCCCCTTCCAACTCTACTATTCTATGATTCATGTGATTAACAAGATTGAATGTTTTTATGCTTGTTTCCTCAGATTTCAATACTACACTTCTTTGTGAATTTATTTTCCCACTATAATTTGAAGTAAGATTCTTTCTAGTTAACACCTAAACAATTATGTTAGCAAATGATTTAGTAATCTTAACACTGAACAAACCTTTATTGCAAACTTTTAGATTGGTGTTGATACCACAAATATTATTTACAAACTTCTCAGAAAGGGAAGTAGAAAGACTTACTTGCTTCTATCCCAACAGATGGCAGTAGTGGCATGTGTTTCTTACTGGGATACAGAATTCTTATTGATTTGCTTTAATAACTTGAGAGGACATAAACAGGTCCATATTCTGAATGCCCCACTGAGCACCACTGCTTTAGAAATTGTTATCTACTTCCTAATTCCTATTAACCAACCACCAATTCTTCAATTTACCACCTTGTTATATGTAGTCTTGTTATGACTATGAATGAATCTATTAGCCCTAAAAGAGGAACAGCTCAAAATAGCAGCAGTTCAAAATTATCTCAGCAACAGAAACTAAATAAAAGCTACAACGTATAAACTGATATCGTAGAAGAAAAAGGTTATGCACCTGCTGCCTACAACTTACCGTGTACAATAGTTCTTCAGGAGTTACAGGGCTGGTGAAAATGGTGCGAAGACACCTGAGGCAAGCTTCAATAAATTTAAGATCTGATGACAGTAACCCTGTAAATACAAGTTGAGATACTTTTTCCACTTCTCACAAATTGTGCAGTCAAGAAGCCAACACAGTAATGAAAGTGAAGGTACCTTGTAGTAAGGCTGGTATGATATGGCAGTCCAGTAGGGATTTAACATTGTTTTCTGTACCCATCGCAAGGCTTCCTAGCACTACTGCACATTCAGTTTTCAGCTCAGTGTTGGAGGTTTCTTGCTGAAGCAAGTACAGCAACCTATATATGAAAACACAGAAGAACAGTTTTACTTATGAGAATATAATCCAACAGATATCTTCTATTTAAAATGAAGCAGGTTCTACCAAGAATTATTTCTAATTTTCTCAATGTAATTTAACTCAGACTAACATGAACGTAAAAAAGATATGGAACATATGGTGCAATTTCATTTATTTATTTATTTTATTTCCAACATTTGTATACTGTTCCATATCTAAAAGAGATTCTTGAGTGGTAAACATAAGAGGTAAAATAGCAAAAAGATAAAAAGATTAAAACACCATATTACAATTATTCTTTTTAAAAACAGAATGCCAATTAAATCTGTGGCTGGTGAATTAAAGAATGCTTCTTGGAAGAGAGCTGCTTTCAGGGGCTGGTGGAAGCAACACAGTGGAGTTCTATAGAAAGAGGGCCACCACGCTGAAAGCTCTTCTCCAGGTGGACTCCAATCCATATCAGGTAGAACTGAAACCACCTCTGCCCAGGAGTTGTTGTTAGTCAACGTAGGGAGTACTGGGTTAGGTGAGACCAAGGGTCTCACTGAGAGCCAAGCTTGTATATATTACATTAAGTAAGCCACTCCACCCCCACCCTCCGACCAGACCACACCACACTCTGCCCATTGTTGTACCACTGAAATTTGGCAATGTAGAAGCAAAATCATTTTAAAAATTGGCGGTTTGACTGATTCAGATGGTTACAAGTGACCAATTCACAGCTTGAAAACAAGCTAAATTTGGCACTTCTAACTCTCCATATCGGTTTGCTGTAACTTGACACCAAACTGCCAATTTCGGGTGGTGGTGCAGTGGTGGGGAGTGCCTATGACCAGCAGGTTGTGTGTTACCCAACTGTATTAAGCAAACCTTTGTTTAAAAATGTGGCCACTTTGTGGTATGCATCTTAAAATGCAAGAGCTGTTGCAAAGCCTTTGCCTCAGAATTATTTCATATGCTCTTCCTAACCTCCCCTCCTTCCTTATTGTAATGCAGCTGAGTGGGTCTGTGTTTCAACTGAAAACTACACAGTGAGGAAAGGGTTAAGCAAAATTAGTTAGAATAAACATGCATGTTTAAAAGTGAACATAATGTGTAGTTTGGCCTTCAGTATAAAGCATCTTCATGTGTAAAAAAGAAAAAGACAGGTGCAGAGACAAAAGCCCTGAAAGCAAACCTGTTTGCAGGAAGAGTGTCCTCACTAGTAAAGCTAGCAGAGAAAATAGAGCTTTAGGTTTAGAATCACAGGATAATCTTGCTTCAAGACATCATTTGCCGCATCTAATAATAATTACTCCTATGGTGTCTTCAACACCATCATCCTATGCTTCTAATACCTTTGATACCATGTTTCAGTCTTAAGCACAGACACTTCTTCATATAGCTATTTGTTATAGTACCATCTTGTTCTTAGCACAGGCTTTTTCTTAGTTAGAAAGTCCCTTAACGCTATAGAGATGACTAGAAATGGTTGCCATCGTATGTACTTTAGTTTATTTATTTATTTATTTATTTAAGGATTTTTATGCCGCCATTCAGCCAAAAAAGGCTCTCATGGCGGCTTACAAAAGTATTTCTTGACAGTCCCTGCCCACAGGCTTACAATCTAAAAGACATGACACAAAAGGAAAGGGGATTGGGAGGGAGGAGGAGGAGGGGGAAAAGGAAAGCAAACTCAGGCACTACAATCTTAGTTGGAAAGTTCAGCAGTTACAGGTGACAGCAGGAGGGAGGGGGCTCTCAGCTGGAGCTGGACCCAGGCACGGTGGAGAGGTGCCTGGCTGCTGCTTCCTCCCTCTCTGGTGGCCTCTGCAGTTACAGTTGGTAGCAGGAGGGAGGGGGCTCTCAGCTGGAGCTGGACCCAGGCATGGTGGAGAAGTGCCTGGCTGCTGCTTCCTCCCTCACTGGTGGCCTCTGCAGAGACAGTTGGTAGCAGGAGGGAGGGGGCTCTCAGCTGGAGCTGGACCCAGGCACGGTGGAGAAGTGCCTGGCTGCTGCTTCCTCCCTCACTGGTGGCCTCTGCAGAGACAGTTGGTAGCAGGAGGGAGGGGGCTCTCAGCTGGAGCTGGACCCAGGCACGGTGGAGAGGTGCCTGGCTCCTGCTTCCTCCCTCACTGGTGGCCTCTGCAGAGACAGTTGGTAGCACAGTTGGTAGTTTGCACTTCGTTTAGAAATTACAAGGTGAAACCATGAAAAGAAGAAGAATTAGGACTGTAATCCTATACCCATGTACCTGGGAGTAAGCCCCAGTGAATGTAATATGATTTACTGAGAAAACATGTAGGATTGCACTGTAAAGCAGATGCAAACTGAAGTTGTGTGAATATTATTCTCCCATTTGATTTCCATTACTGTTTTTGTCCGTTCCCTGAAAATGGTAAGGGTGCTTCCATTAGTGCAGAATGCATCAGTCAGAGTTGACTGGCACAACTTTTTTGGCTCATCTCCTTGCCGGTCTTAAAAAAACTTCACTGACTCTATTTGCTTCTGGACTCAGTTCAAAATGCTGGTTCTTAACTTCAAAAGTCTGAATGGTTTGGGACACAAATACTTGAAGAAGTGCCCCCTCCCATAAAAACTTGCCCACATGCTAAAGCTTTAAGAGAATACCCCCACCCCCAAATATCAGCTCCGTCAGGAGGTAAGGTTTGTTATAATAAAAGACAGAGGTTTTTAACAGTGTTGCCCAAACGATGGACTACTTTCCCAAGGAGATACAAACAAATATGGAGAGGGGACCACTATAAATTTGAAATCAGATGGACTTACAGAATGAACATCACTTGGGAAAGCTTCCAAATTCACAATGGTAACCTGAGCCTTAGTTCATAAACAACTTGGGACCAGGATACCTGAGAGAGTGCCTTCTCCCTTATCAACCTGCCTGGTCACTGAAGTCATCTGAGGGCATGCTCCTGGTGGTTCCGTATGGACCTACGGTCCGATTAGAATCCACCAAGAGAAGAGCCTTCAGTGTGGTGGCCCCCTTCCTATGGAATTCCCTGCCTTTGGAGGTCAGGCAGGCACCAACATTGTATTCCTTCTGGCACCTCCTGAACACAGTGTTGTTCTAGGAAGCTTTCCCTGAATGACCAGCCATGGTTTTATATGCACTTTGTTTCTTTTTAAAAAGTAATTTTAATGCGTTTTATTCTGTTTTATTCTTCTATTCTATTTGTTCACCGCTCCGAAATCCTTGGATGGGGAACAGTATATAAATATTGTAAATAAACATGAAAAGCTCAAGGCACAATACCAGTGGGTCATTTTTGAATAATTTTCAGAATGAAGGAAAGCTATGACAATTAAGTTTGAAGATACAGTTTCATTCCCAACACATCACATACATCAGCTTTCCCCAACCTAGTGCCCTCCAGATGTTTTGGACAACAACTCCCAGCACTGCTGACTATTGGCCATGCTAGCTGGGGCTGATGGGAGTTGAAGCCCAAAACATCTGGAGAGCACTAGTTTGGGGGAGGTTGACATACAGCTATATTCCTAACTGGATTAGAATAAATTTTAGAACCACTTCATTAAATGTGCTTTAATTTTCCCCCTCAAGTTTTTCACATCAACTATTTCAGTGTATGTTGTTTATTTTACTTGTATTTAGTAAACATGCTAAATTAGATTACTCTAGTGATTTTCTCAGGTAAACTGCAAATTTTCTGATACAAATGAACCTGTGCAAGTTAGCCTAATTTGCATAGGAAACATTTCCAGTTCAAAATTTTCCAGAAAACCCACATCACTGAATAGTAAATGTTACATGTGCCAATCAAACAAGTTATCTAGTGCAATGAAAATCCTTTTAGAATAATAAATCTAATCTCTTGTGTTGAGGTAGGATCCAGTCCACAGCTTACCAGACCTAGAATCCCTGATGTTGTGGGAGTAATCTCAAATGCTTTCGAGGAACTTTTCTGTTACTGATAAACTAGTAATGAGGAAACATACCCTATCCAAGCCTTGATAAACTTGGAAGCTTACAAAATGATACTAAAAGTTATAGAAAAATAAAACTTAAGATGAACATTGGAAACTCTTCTCAAATTAAAGCGGTTAACTAAAAAATGTTAGCAATTCTTCACAATAAATAGCAAGGATCTTAAGAAAGTTCCAGTACTGCCTTACTTAGGGGCTTAAGAACATAACTGAACAAATGCCTATCGGAGATGCCTGAAGTATAAAAAGCTTTGGCCTCAAGGCAACAGCTGAACTATATAATCCCCTCTTTAAGCCCTGCATTTTGCAAACCTACAAACCTTTGCTCCCATCACTGTCCAAAGGAGACTGTCTACGAATTTTATTCTTCTAAATGGTTAAAACATGATTTTATTAGTTCCTTAATGTAGGTAATTACCCCATTGCTGCATTCATAGACAGAAATATGTGAACCAGTCAAAAAAGATTGGACAATTGTCTTGTCAAATAAAGGCCAAGTATTAACAAAAAAAGTTATTTTAATCATCAACAGGTTTGATACATATGCTAATTACATAAATTAATTAACTTCATTGTTTTATAACAAGCAGTGAGTAGTAAGTGCCTAGACTGGAGCCCAATGTGCTACAGAACCTTTACAGAGTATACAGCCAGATTACATAGAGAAGACATTCCCTGGTTCCAGCAAACAAGATGGTGTCACAGGCAGTCCAAAGGACAGACCTATACCACAATGATTGCTTGTATTCCTGTTTGGAGATGCCTGCAGTTCTAGCAGATGGACCAGTAGAAGAAGCTTTGCTGTGGTGCTGCTAGGTTTGTCCTCAACTACTTCAAGGCTAGGATGCAAGCAGTGTTTCTTTTTATAGAGTTAAGCTGTTGTCTTCACATTGGCATTCTTGCCTACATGGAATATTTGACTTGGTCAATTGATAATACTTGACCAGTCAATTGACTGGCAGCCCAACTCTGTATATATTAAGAGCATTCTCCTCAACTTCCATGTACTACACTAATTAGGGTCAGTACTTAACCTCTTTGATACTTAGGCTAATTACACAAACAAAGCTCTTATTTTACATCCCATGCAGAGACTACAGAAAAAAATTTCCTTAATAGGATTATAAGATTATATTGATCAATTCTCTTTAGTAGGCGTCTCAGTAGTGCATTCTATATATTTACTTTTACCCCACACATACAAACAAAATGGGTGCATAGAATATGAAAAAATATCAAGTAGAAAAGATGTAATACAAGTTATAATGTAGTAGAGTCATAATTACCCCAACATAAGTTAGTCAAACCTCATTATTAGAGTTCATTATACATACACACATCAACTCCAACAAGTTTATAATCAATATGGAAAGGAGGCCAATAACAGCTCTCTCTTGAGTGAACCTATATGACGCATGTGTCCCGACACAATCTCGCACTATCAAAATATACTTGAAGTGTACACCTAAAAATGCAATGTGTGAAATGGCTCTGATCTGAGTGTATTATTGATATGTCATCCCCCTTATTTTTAAGGAAAGATAAAAGCAATATTAAAGAAACTAGATTCTTTAACAGCAATGCTTATCAAAAGCATCAGAACAGCAGGCTCCTGGATGGTCTCCGTTCTGCAATCATTTGACCTCCATTGGGCAGAATGAAGACATAATGTGGATAATGTGATTTTTTGTAAACCAGAAAGTACAGAAATTAAACAGAAATGAAATAAATAGAGGTCATGATTCTCAAGGGTTGTTCACACAACATGCTAACGCAGACTGTGTGTGGGTTGTTTTGAACAATGTGTGTGTTGTCTGAATGCAGCACATTTTCTGAAGGTGGGTTATCGTGTTGTCCGAATGCAGCTAAGGGGCTTGTTAACTATCCAGTGTAGCTTGTGAACGCAACAAAAACTTTTTCAAGAAAATAAACTGCACTGCATGGTTAACAAGCCACCCTGGCTGTGATCAGACAACACACTAACCCACGGTTCAACAAAGAACCCATGGTTCAAAACAACCCACGCTCAACCACTGAGCGTAGGTTAGTGTGTTGCGTGAACAGGCCCTAAGTCTAACATGTTGTGCTTTAGAGTTTTCTTTACATAAACTGATCTTTTGGGAATGAGACTGCTTAAAGGGAAGCTCAGAAGAACTCAAGAAGATGCTCTTCTGAATTTTGGTCACTAATAAATACAGATCTTCTGCCTATCATGGTAGTACTTTTTTGTTGTTGAAAATGTGGTCTTCCCCACTGAATTAAGTTGTGCAAATTAGGAAATGCTCAGTTTCCTGGCACTCAATAACAAAAGTATGTCAAAAGCTAGTTTGTTCTGGATGTCAAAAAGAAAAACTGAGAAAAGCCATAGGGCTACCAAGATTGTTATTAGATGGAACAAAAATAATGGTTTACTTTGCTCCTACCTTGTTCTTGTTACATTCCACTACAACCCTTCATAACTTTTAATTTTAGCAGTTAGGGCAGAACAGATTGTTTTTCAGGATATGTTTGTTATATTACAATACATTAGAAAATATACTCCATGGCGAAATAGAACATCTAAATTTGCCTCTACTGTTACAAAATAAAATACATTGTTGTACCGATGAATAATCTATGAAATAACTTATAGAATATCATGCTCACAAGCTAAGAGATCTTGTAAAAGTCCTGGACACCTACTAAGAGGACAATGACTTTTCCACTGTGGCAGCATGTTATATAATGACCACCACTTTTCTTAAACCTGCTTTAGTCCAACACATCTGTAGGGCATCAGGTTGGGGAAAGCAAGACTAAGCAATCAAACTTCTTGTATCAATATTGATTCTGTGTTTGGAAACCTGAAGGGCTATGGATTATTTAAACATAGAAAATTATATTGGATGATTCAGATGTACATATCATTCCATCTCTTTCTGATTTTCAGTCATATGTGCCTATGCTTACATAGGCAAAATGGCATTACCTACAGACAGGAGGAAGGTATCATCAGGCCCAGCACAGCCACAAGGTTTGCAGAAGTATAAAAAAAAAATCTTTAGAAAAAAATTAAAGGGAGGGAAAACAAAACAAAACAGTCCAAGAAGAACTGAGCATGTTCAGTGACCGTAGAATGTTGATTGCTGGAAGAAGGAGGAGGGCAAATTGAGGACTGTGTAGCAAAAAATGGCATAGAGTATTGTGGGAGGGCACATGACTGACTAGAACACTGAACAGAAGCAATCCACACAGTGTGCGAGATGATGATGATGATGATGTATTATATTTGTATACCACCCCATAACCGAAGGTCTCTGGGTGGTTTACATAAGATTAAACACTTAAAAACAATATACATAATTTAAAACTACAAAACTTATAACATACACAGAAACATACATTTAAAACAGCTTTAAAAATAAATCTATGATCAGTAAAGCTCAACACATATTGCTAAATGCCTGGAAAAAGAGAAAAGTTTTAATCTGGCATCGAAAAGATATCGATGTTGGCGCCAGGCGGGCATCATTAAGCAGAGATATGCATAAGCCTTGTTCCAGTATGCTCCATCCTTGAATGTTTCCTGTTTAATTACCCATTATGTCTGAGACAGGAAATAATAGTTGGCTGCACTGGAACAAATAGACTGAAGTTGATTTTAAATCTTAATTTGTTCAGAATCTGATAACCATAGTTTTTTTCAGTTTGGACACAACAGGAAACTATGATTAATTAACTGAGAAGACTCCAACTTTGGCAAGCTAATACACCAAGGTATGCATGTCTAAACAGAGGTCCAGTGTGTTCAAGCACCAAACTACCTGCTTCAACTTTATGAATATAAGCAACCTTAACATCCGTCAGTCCATTGTACGAACTTTCTATATGACTATCTGTTCCTTCTCTATCAGTCCCTTTGCTAGCTCTGTAATCCCCCTCACCCAGATTTCCTTCCATACTCTGTCACCGTTTAAAGTCCAAAAAGGCATTCTCCATAGCGGCACCTTAGGAGACCTATCTGGCTCCCTCCCGATTCCTTTCAACACCTTTTGAATATGGCTTTCTTCCAATAGGCTTTGAATCTGATCAGAATGAGATTATGCCAGGCTATTTTGCTGTTGGTGCTCTTATCTGCTGCTCCTGTTTTAACCTGATCAAAGCCTGCTTATCCCTGGCTGGATGCCATTAAACATTTCTATCTGTTCTGTTTTTAACTAGTGCATTTGTTATTGTTTTCATAAATGTACTAACTGCCATTTAAAGCCATTCAATAACTGAAAATAAATTCACTTTGTATGTATGAGCCTTGCTTTGGGTTGTTATTAGTGCCTAGTGATTTGGTACGCATGCTTTGAACTGTTATTAGTGCCTAGTGTCTTAGGCTGTGTTCGAACATCACTTTGGTCCACAATAGCTAGATAAGGCGCAGTAGCTTATTTTAGAATTAGTCCACGATGTCTCGTCACATCACGGGGCTAATAAGCTACTCTGCATAGCTTCCTAGGCTACTGTGCCTAATCTAATTCTTCGCTCCGCCCCGTCCTGCTGCAGTCCTCCCATTCAAGCAATGGTGCTGTTTTTCCTATTGATTATATTGCAGCACGGGCTACAAGGAGCAAAAATCCCAGGTGCACTAAAAGGGGGTGGCAGTGAGAAACTCTTGAGGGGGGAGGAGTTTGCAGGATCACTGTCAGACTTCAAACACAACCGCCTCCCCACCCCCCAATTTGGTCCAACAAGAAAGCCCCACACAATTTATTTATTTTTTATTTATTTATTTATTACATTTTTATACCGCCCAATAGCCGAAGCTCTCTGGGCGGTTCACAAAAAATTTACTTACCAAGGAACAAAAATCCCAGGTGAACCAAAAAGGGGGTGGTGGCTATAAAACCTTGGAGGTTTGTAGAATCAGGACAAACTTCATAGACAGCCTCCCCTAGTCAGGAGGCACCCAATGCACCATCAAAAACCTGCACAAGTTCTCACAATTGTGAGAACACATTAAATCATCTCTGACAGTAATGTCTATGGGGTAGAAATGTACAATTGTGCTTAAGTGAATGAATACTATAGCGCTTTAGTGAAACTTTGCTTACACAATGCTGGTGTAGTAGTTAGAGTGTTGGACTGGAATTTGGGTTATCTGGGTTCTAGTCCCCACCCGACCATGAAGCTCACTGGGTGCCATTGGGCTAGTCACTGACTCTCAGCCTAACCTACCTCACAGGGTCGTTGTGAAGATAAAATGGAAAGAAGGATAATATACATTGTCTTGGGTTCCTTGGAGGAGGGCAAGGCATAAATGTAATGCTAAAATACTTATAGTTTTCTCCCTCTTTTTTACGGTATTTTTAAACAGTGCTTGCCTCTGCTTCCCTTCACTGTAGTGTATAAGCCTTCTATACTGTTACAGGTATTTCTCTTTGTTTGGCAATACACTTAGAAATCTCTAATCAATTTCAGAAACATTTAGGAGGCTCGCCCCATCCCACACATCTTCGCCAGTATTTATTGGACAACAGCTGCCTGGCAACCAAACTTAATCCTCACTGGATTTGCTTTATATGTTGATGCATGTTATACAATATAAAGCAAAGACCACCTCTCTTTCCTGGTAACCATTATTTATGGCTTGGTTATCCAGGCAATCCAAAAACTGTACACCTTTGTTAATATGGATATTCAGCCATCACTTTGTCTCTTGACCCTTTAAGTTACCAGGCCACCACACAATAATAATGGAAGAAACTACACCTGACACAATTGGCTCTTCTGTGCAACTCTTAGAAAGGTGCAGGAGTCCTTGGAGCATAAGACTGGCAACGTTATTACTCTCTAGCCCATATTACCTGAGGCTTCAAAGTCCTCCTGCCTGTCCTCTGACTTTCTGCTCATGGCCCCTCCATCTCATTGGTCACCACTTTCTTCAACTCCATGGCTCTTCAAATCTTTGCTTTCCAGTGCTCTGACTCCTCTACAATATTTTAATCTTAAACTCACCAAGGAAGAGACTTAGGAAGCCACTTTATAACAAGTGAGACCATTGGTCCATCTAGGTCCACCTTGTTTGCAATGTCTCATAGTGGCTCACCAAAGTTTCACACAGGGTTATTTCTCAACTCTACCTGGAGATTGAAGCTCAGACCTTCTGCATGCAGACCACTATACCACTGAATTACAGTTTCAACTGTCTTCTCATGCCTTTTTACCTATTTTCCATACCTTTTAGCTTTTCATCCTCCTGGGTCCTTCTCCACCAAGTTTCCAGTCCCCTATTTTTCCCATAAAACTCTTGGCTCAAGGGTTGGTGTGAACACTGATTTTGCCAAACTGGCTTTTCATTTTGCACACAGAATGTCAATTGTTGTGAAAATTCTGTTGCTGACAAATCCATTCCCTTGCCAGATAACATGTTTGGAGACATTCTACAAGTGACATTAGTCAATGGATGCCATAGGTCTTTCCATCACCACAAAATCCTTTAGAGCATTGTGGGTATTTTTTTTTAGGTCCATAAAGTACTCTGAAAAAAGCTCCATCTAGAACCACTAATTCATGTGAATTTTATATACTCCTATGATATAAAACCTGCAACACAATGCAGCAAGATTGTGATAATCATCTACTAAGGAACAGGGTCAAGTGGAAATGTGTGTTGACACACCATTCTAATTCTTTGGCTCAGATAAGTAAAATTGCAGAGCATTTCCCTGAAAACCTTAATTACCACTCCCATCCCCATGAACAAGGAATGTAGCTGAAAGAAGGCTATCCTGGTAAAAGGGAACAACATTCTGGCAACTCCAGTTATATGTAGGTAGCAGGTATTGATGAGAAGATAACATCAAAAGTGAAGGTAACATCAATGTTTTACCCCCAGAAACTGAAGTTAAGTTACATCTATGACCACATTTTTCCTCTTATAAGTAATCTTGGGTACCTGCTGCAGGTCCAAACAACTCAGAACACAGAGAAAGAACAAGCTTAACAGGATAGGCTTAATGGAGCAAGTACTCAGTTTATCATTATGATCATAGTTTCTCATGTTTAGCATATCAAGTAGAGTCTTGTATGAGCTTCACAAGAGCATTATAGGCTTTTGCCATCATCAAGCACTTTGAAGTCATTAAAACCAAGAATATCATAGCTGAAAACTATCTCCCCCAACCTCCCATTACAGTCTTTCCTTTATGCTGAATCCACAGGAACTCTAATCCTCAGAACATTTTCATTAACATCATTTTATTTAAGTAACTGGAGCCAGATGTCCAAGGTTACCACTGCACTGTATAATTTCAGCCACCTACTAATCAGCTCAAAGTATTAGGCAGCCAAGGAATGTATCAGCCAATTGCAACAGTGACAAATTAAACTAGGGATAGCCAATTAGCAACCCACATGCTGAACCCAGTACCACATAATATTTGGCCCCCCCTTCAGGTGAAAGGCATTGGGCAATCCAAGAATACAGGACAGGGCTTGAAGAGATTAGACTCCAACTTATTACATTTTTATACTGCCCCATAGCCAAAGCTCTCTGGGCTGTTTACATAAGATTAAAACAATTAAAAATGATATATAAAAATTAAAAACATAAAAACATACTGTATACTCAAAAACATACATCTAAAAACAACTATAAACTATAAACTGTCAGCCAAACCTTAAAAACAGACCCAGGATTGGTTAAGCTCATCACATATTGCTAAATCCCTGGGAAAAGAGAAAAATCTTGACCTGGCACCGAAAAGATAACAATGCTGGCGCCAGGTAGGCCTCACCAGAGAGATCGTTCCATAATTGTGGGGCCACCACAGAGAAGGCCCTCTCCCTTGTTGCCGTCTTCCAAGACTCCCTCGGAGTAGGAACCTGGAGGAGGACCTTAGATGTTGAGCGTAGTGTATGTGTAGGTTCATGTTGGGAAAGGTGTTCCATAAGGTATTGTGGTCCCAAGCCACATAAGGCTTTATAGGTTAGAACCAGCACCTTGAATCGGGCTTGGAAACATTCAGGCAGCCAATGCAAGTGGGTCAGAGTCAGTCTTATGTATTTATTTATTTATTATGTTTATATACCACCCCATAGCCAAAGCTCTCTGGGTGTTCAAACCTCCTGGTCCCTGTTAGCAATTTGGCTGCTGGATTTTGCACGATGCTGCAGCTTCTGAACCGTCTTCAAAGGCAGCCCTATGTAGAATGCATTGCAGTAATCTAACTTGGAGGTTACCAGAGCATGGACAACTGAAGCCAGATTATCCCTGTCCAGATAGGGGCGTAGCTGGGCCACCAACCGAAGTTGGTAGAAGGCAGTCCTCGCCACCAAGGCCACCTGAGCCTCAAGTGACAGACATGGTTCTAGGAGAACCCCCAAGCTAAGACTTGCCCCTTCAGGGTGAGTGTAACCCCATCCAGAACAGGTTGAACACCCTCCATCCAGGCAAAAGAACTACCCATTAACAGCATCTCAGTCTTGTCTGGATTGAGTTTCAGTTCACTAGCCCTCATCCAGTCCATTGTCACAGCCAGGCACCAGTTCAGCACATCCACAGCCTTACCTGATGAAGATGAGGAGAAATAAAGCTATGTGTCATCTGTGTACTGATTGATGACAATGCACTCCAAAACTCTGGATGACCACACTCAACAGTTTCATTTTTCTTTTTCCTAAAGCTTTTAAAACTTGATGTTGCTCGGACTTTATACTGTTAGTTTTACCCTACCCTGTGCCTGTTTACCCTACCCAGTACCTGTTTGCATTCCCTTCCCCTCCTTATTGCTTTACTATGATTTTAGTAGAATGTAAACCTATGCGGCAGGGTCTTGCTATTTACTGTTTTATGCTGCACAGCACCATGTACATTGATGGTGCTATATAAATAAATTAATAATAATAATAATAATAATAATAATAATAATAATAATAATAATAATTGAACAGCATGGGAGACAAAACTGACCCCTGTGGAACTTTGTACTAACGAATCCATGGGGCCAAGCAATGTTCCCTAAGGACCACTTTCTGGAGCCAACACCCAAGTAGGAGTGGAACCACTGCAATGCAGTACCTCCCACACTCAGACAGTTGCCCCAGAAGGATATCATGGTCAATGTTATTGAAAGCCAATAAGAGGTCAAGGAGAATCAACAGAGTAACTCCCTCTGTCTTTCTCCTGACACATGTCATCATATAGGGTGACTAAGGCTGTTTTTCTGTACCAAAGCCAGGCCTGAAATCCAACTGAAATGGATCCAGATAATTAATCTCATCCAAGAGTGTCTGGAACTGGCTTGCAAACACCCATTCAAGGATCTCGCCCAGGAATGGAACATTTGCCACCCGTATGAGAAACTGGAATGTCTGCACCCCTAACCCTGCAAAGTACAACAGGGTGTATGAGGCTGGGCAGTTCCCAGGGAGGGAAATCCAAATAGAGCAATCTAGCCTGAAAGAACTTTGTTCATGCATCCCCCAGGTGACCTCTAAAATTTCTTTGGAACATACACGGAGTCAGCGTGGAATGTGCAGAATTGTAATTTGGGGTGGGTGGGTAATTTTGGCCAGGCCTGGCATGTTTTTTGTTCAAAGAAGGGATGTGGTTCACAATCTGTATAGTTAGTCTCTCCTCAGTCCTTCTCTTGATGAACCATCTGCATTCATCACTTGGACTGGGGAGGGGAAACAAGAGACGGGACAGGGGGAGTGAAACAAAGCTTTACTGCTTCCTGCAGTTTTTCTAGCAAGAGGATGAAGGAAAAGACTTTGCAGAAGAATTGGAGAAAAAAGCCTTACATTCATGACTATTCTTTTAAAATAAAATGGTCAATTATATGTACTGTAAGCCTGTGTTTATGTATGCATATTAAGTATTCACTTTTTTTTTAATGAATTCTGCTTTCCTAAATCATGTTCTTCCTCCTCCACTAAAATTAGGCAAATCTTTTAAACCAAGCATTAATGATAATCTTCAATATTCTATGCTCTATGTGGGACTGCTCTTGAAGATTGTGTGGAAACTTCAGGTTCTGCAAAACATGGCGGTCAGACTTTAGTCTGCTGTGCTTTTATAGGCCATACAAAACATGTTCCATGTCTTGAAACAGCTGCACTGACTTCCAATTTGTTTCCAAGCTCAATTCAAGGTGCTGGTTCTTACTTACAAAATCCTAAATGGCTTGAGGCCAGAGCATCCAAAAGACTGCTTCCTGCATGAAATTTCCATTCATTATCTGAGGGCTTGTTGCATGTCCCACTTCCTAGAGAGGTGAAGTTGGCGGGCAATTGTAACAAGGCCTTTTAAGTAGCAGCACCCCAGTTTTGGGATACCCTCTCCAGGGAGGTTAGGCTAGTCTTCTCTTTACTGACTTTTAGACAGTGGGTGGATATTGTTCTACTAAGCTTTCAAGTATTAATGCTGTTCTTTGCTTTTATCATTAATTCCCGTTTTAAAAATAGGTTTTACGTTCTGGTATTTTTATGCATTTTAAACTTCATATTTTGATCGTGTATTGCCTCAACCACTCACTGAGTGGAGGGGTGATCCAAAAATATTCCAAAATAAACAAATATTTTGGTACCATATCTGCTGTTGACAAATGTCATCTGTGCCTAATACACCAAGTGAGACAAATTAACACACTTGCATAATTTATATTTGTATTCACACACTTTTCTAGAGTGAACTTGAAGCACTTGGCTGTTGGAACAAGGACAGTCCTCAAAGCACCTTGGATGCTAAGAACTCTCCCTTAAATGAAAGTTCAGAGCTGGAAGGGGGCAGGTATAGTGTTGAAGTGGGCTTCTCATGCCCAGCACAACTGAAGGGTCAAGCTCAATCCTGTGCATGTCTATGCAGAAGTAAATCCAATTATGATGATTTTACTCCCGGCTAAGTGTGTATAGGATTGCAGTTAGCTGACAGCAGAGCCTTGATAACTAAAAATGTTGGCTTAGCTACAACGACTAAATAAAATTTGTGGGCTCATGCCTAAAGGTTGTACTACTGCTCCATTAACAGAAGAGCCTGCTCATCTATACATATTGTCTAACTGTTTTGTGATTTAATGATCTTCCTTATGATAGCAAAAGTCTCAGGCTTTCTTTCAAAACGAGACTTCAGTAAAAGAAGAGTATGTAAGCACCAAGACTGATTGTACAGACAGTGCTGTGGTGTCTTCATTTTTAAATGACTTTCTTCTTCACCCATACCATTGCAGCCCCCTGTGCCTCCCAAAATCTGTTCTAACAAGTTCCCTAATCATTCAGAGCAGATTTTGAGGGGACGAAGAGGGCTGAGGGAATCCTCCTCCCAATCTTGCTAATGGAAGCAGTTCATCACTGAAAATACTGTATTAGCATTCACCCAATATTCTTCTTTACCTTGTCCAATATATCCAAGAATGATACAATGTAAGGATTGGTGATGTTTATGAGCATAATTTGAGTATGTCTCCCTTAATATGCCCATGGTATAAACCTTAACAAAATTACTATACAACTTTGCATAATCCTATTTCATGGTCTATCATTATACCATTTAATTTTTTTTCTAGATGTAGTACATAATTGTCTATTTCATTTAAAAATGTAATACACCCCTTCATATTCTGAATAATTGGGAAAGCCAGCTTAGCTTTCTTTTCTAGCTACAGGAAGTCTACAATCTTTTTGCTATAATATTTGAGCAAACTGAACACACATTTATAGGTAAAAGACTACTAGCAATACCTGACAAAATTTTGTAAGGTACTCCAGAAAATATGTACTCTCCCTTGAAAAAGACACACATTTGTTATATTATATCTAATCACACTGAAATATATATATGCTCCTTTGTCTTCAAAAATAAGTTTTATGACCACTAATAAAAATAGTTGCATGAAGGCACTATCCTGGATAGCTCAGTCTTGTTGAATATAGTTTAGTGATAGTTACAGAAACTGGTGTTTAAACTTTGATGATAAATGTGAATACAAAGTAAAACCTTTATACCTATGAAGAGAAGGCTGGGGAAACATGAGTAGAAATACTCAAAACTCTTATCAGCTGGAATTCAACTGTATTTTGATGTGTTGCTACTAAACAATTATCTTGGGGAAATAATTAAACCACTTTATTTCTTTATTTTTCCATATCCTACATAAAAAAGGATATTGAACTCTGAACAAATTTCAAAGAGGATGCAACACAAGATTAGCAATTAGTAGGCCTCAGAGTCCTTATGTTTATTTAGAGCTATGAAAATCTTAACTTCTATGAAAACTGTAACATCTAATGTCACCTAGAGAAGACATTAAACCCTTTATAGTTCAAAATAGAACTTACAGCAAGAGGAAGAATAAACTTTTTTTTTTAAAAAAAAATTACCTTACTCTTTCCCCCCAAAATTGTTGCATGCAGTCCAAATGCAAGTGAGAGACAGAAACAATGCCATTGGAAACACCTTTAGGCATTTTTCCTGGAGGCTTTACTAACAAATTGTGTTGTGGGCAAATATTTTCAGATATTTGTAAGATAATTCCGAGGTCTTGCAGCACAGACCTGTCCACACAATTGCTTTATAGCAAGAACTGGATATACTAATCTCAATTACAGTGAAGACGAGACAGAGTCAATGACAGTCACATTAAAGTGCCAGAATCTTAATAGCTTAACTTGAGACCCGTGGTGCATCAGTGAAAATGAGAGTAGCAAAGGACATACCTTGGAACTGCTCCCAAAACAATCAAGTTGGCTTTTTGTTTGTTGTTTCCAATTACAGCATTTTTCATATCTCTGTAAATCCAGAAAGAGAAAAACCCTAGTAAATTATGCTGAGGTACTAAGGGCTCAGTTTTGCAGAATTTAGGTCCACTGAGATCAAATAGTTGCTATATCTAAGCACTGAACAGGACACAAGCAACAGACATCCCCCCCACAAGACTTCCAACAATAATTTACATCTATTTTACAATAAAATAGCAATAACATCAACAATAATATAATCTTGTGGTTATCAGAACAGATGACTGAAGCTAGGTTATCCCTGTCTAGATAAGGGTGCGGCAGAAGCCAGTAGAAGACACTCCATGCCACTGAGGCCACCTGAGCCTCAAGTGACAGAGGTGGCTCCAGGAGGACCTCCAAACTTGAACCTGCTCCTTCAAGGGGAGAACAACTCCATCCAGAACAGGTTGACCACCTCCATCTGGCCAGAAGAACCACCCATTAACAACATCTCAGCCTTGTCTGGATTAAGCTTCAGTTTATTAGCCCTCATCCTGTCCACTTTCACAGTCAGGCATAGATTTAGCACATCTATGGCTTCCCCTGATGAAGATGTAGAGCTGTGTGTTATCAGCATACTGATGGAAACACTCCAAAACTCCAGATGACCCCACTCAGCTGTTTCATGTAGGTATTGAATAGCATGGGGGACAAAACTGACCCCTGAAGAAGCCTATACTGGAGAATCAATGGGCCAAATAATATTCTCCAATCACCACCTTCAAGAACCAGTCATCCAAGTAGGAGTGGAACCACTGCAATGCAGCACCACCCACATACACACTCCTAGGTACCATTGTCAATAGTATTGAGAACCAGTGTGGTGTAGTAGCTAGAGTGTTGGACTGGGAGTCTAGTCCCCACTTGACCATGGAAGTTCACTGGGTGACTTTGGGCAATTAACAGATAAAATGGAGAGGAGGAGATCTGAGGGTAAAATGGAGAGGAGATTACGTATATTACCATTGGTTCTTTGAAAGAAAAAAGACAGGATATAAATGTAATAAATAAATAAGCCATCAAGGGATCCAGTCGTATCAACACACTCCCCCTTCTCTCCGGAAATATGCCACCATACAGATAATCAGTCTCATCCAAGAGTGCTTGAAGCTGGTTGGCCACCACCCACTCAATGACATGGCCCACGAAAGGAACATTTGCCATTGACTTAAAGTTGTTAAGGTCTTCCAGGTCCAGATAAGATTTCATCAAAAGCGGTCTCACCACCTCCTCTTTCAGAATGCACGAGACCACTCCTTGCTAGTTTTTATAGGCTAAGACAGGCAAAGTTCCAGTATGGAACTGGACCAGGCTATGCTCTGGATACTTCACCTGACTCACTTGCTATAACAATGGATGCAAGAAACTTTATCCTGGAAGTGCCTAGCAAGTGTGCTACAGCAGGCCTTACAGTGTCCTTGGGTATAGGCAGTGAGATGTTAATTCTTTGCCACCCTCACTACCCCTGAATACACCTTACCATAGGCAGACACCAATGTTCGACTGCGTCCACTAGGAGCTTCCCTCCATCAGTACTCAAGCTGTCGCCTATTTTGTTTCATTGCACTAAGGTCCAGGGTATACCATGGAACTGTACGAGCTCTACAGAGAGGGTGCTCAGGAGCAACTGTGTCAATGACCTTCATTATTTCTGCATTACACAGATTAAGGGGGGCTGTATCAGCCGGAACACCCACCCACCCCGTCCCCAAGCCCTATGTAACATGTCAGAATCCATTAGCTTCTCAAGGCAGAACATCTTAACAGGTCTTCCACCCTTGCAGAGGGGAAAAGCCACCGACATTCTAAATTTCAAAAGGTGATCTGACCATGACAAAGGGACCGATTCAAAGCCCCCACCTTCAGATCACCATCCTCATGACTGGATGAAAAAAATAAGTCTACAGTGTGCCCTGCTACATGCGTTGGGCTGATGACATGTTGGGACAGTCCCATGGCTGTCATAGGGGCCATGAAATCCTGAGCCTCCCCAGATAACGTGTCCTCAACATGGATGCTGATGTGCCCCAAAACCAGCAGCCTGGGGACCTCAGCATCATATCCAAGATGACATCTGTCAGCCCAGACAGAGAGACTGCTAGGTAGTAGGGTGGATGGTATGGATGGAATAGGACCTCTTAGAAGGCTTAAAAAGTCATTGGTAGACAGTATGGAGTACTACATAAGTAAGGAGCTCCCACAGGGCAAAGGATTCACAAACAAAGTTACCAATGACAGCCATAACATCTTTTCTGGCTACTGTATGGTCAGCACTATGTCTCTCTCACACACACACGTTCGGTGGGCAGGGCACAGCAGTTTCCCACTTCAGGCTATCTAACACCAAAATTGGAATTCTCAGATGCAACAAGAATTTCTCACTGTTTCTGAGTATCGCCAGAACCAGGAATGCACAAAAAGAGTGGCCCCACAAATTTATAGATGTGCCAGAGGACTCAGGTTTTTGTACTTTGACAGCAGCAAAAGTTTATAGTTTGATTTATTTGATAAAGGGAAAACTCTTGCCTATATGGATGTTTTCAAAAGAACTGAACCAACCTGTAACTGTATCAATCACTTTCCTAGCCAGTACCTGCAACTGTATCACTTTCCTAGCCAGAAACTCATTAAGAAGGCAACCAAGCACTCACTTTTAAAAAATCCTTTATAGAAGCTGATGTTATTTCGAATAAAGGTCTGATTTATAAAATCCTCCAAATGCCATTATCGGATGACAAGCCATCCTACATGCAGACATAGGAGACTGACTTCTTTGGAAGAAGATTACTGGCACTGTATCTGGACTTCTACATATTTGTCAATCAACACTAATATAAAGAAATCGCATTTTCAATAGGTGGCACATTACTCCTGTAAGGCTTCACCTAATGCACACAAACTATATTCAATATTATTAGAAGAGAAATGGTCAGATTCGTACCTACTTTTGTCTTTGGTGGGAATGTTCAACAGTGCAGGAGTTTTGGAATATGGTTGTTGATTACTGTCAGGACTTTCTCCATGTTAGAACACTATTAACTACTAAAGCTGTGTTTCTTCATCTATTTTAACCAAATGACCCTTGATTCCTGCATAAAAACCTTCAGAACAAATTGTATACATCTGCAATAGCACATACTTGAAAGTCTCCATGGCAACCAACTAAACAGCAGTGGGTTGATAAGATTTGGGAGACAGTGGCCCAGTTCGCACAACATGAGGGTGATTGATAAGACATGGTAGCTTGTTAACCACTCATGCACATGCTGGTTGCATGCTGGCTCATTTCCCTAATTACTCTCACCAGGCACATCTTTTTGTTACATGCAAACCCAGTGAGGGTGGATGGATGGGGTGGTTAACCACCCAGCAACCCTGAACAGAGCATGGGTTCTGGGTGGTTTGTTAACCATCCCACCCACACTCACCAGGTTCACACATAACAACTAGTGAAGGTAATTAGTCAAATTGGCTGCCACATATGGCAGTGGTTAAAACAACCGTGGTTATTAACCACCTCCATGCATGCAAACTCAGTCAGTCACTATGGGCCTGTTTACCACCGTGAGTTAATTTACCTGTGGGACTTGTCATTGCACGCCGGTAAACATTTTTTTGAAATTCAAGCTGCAGTGGGGGCTTGTATTGTTGTGTACCCAGCCAGGGTGGGTTGTTGCCATGGTTAACAACATTGTTGCCATGGTTAACAACGCACCCCAGCCAAGTACATATGGCACAAGCCACAGCATTCCCCCACAATGGTCTGCATTTTAAAAATGGCAGTTGGCACACAATGAAAAGCTCCATGGATAAATTAACCTACAGTGGCTTGTCATTACATGTAAACCAGGTCAATGTATTACTTACTCAGGAAGTGCAGTAAGCAAGGCATCCTAATTTTAAGAAAAAGTATGGTACCATGGTTTCCATGTATTTCCTGTGTTGTGAAGTTCTTCAAACTTTTGATCAGATTCCACCCAACTTGAAATGCCTATATTTGTCTGAATAATACATACACACAAAGTAACACACACTTGCACAAACTCCTTTAAATTGTATTTTCCATATTATATTCAGTTCAAAGTGATGCCTTCATATAAAGCATTTTGCAGTCTTAGATGTGGGCCTAGACCCTATTGTCATATCTTACTCACACATCCTTCAAAAATAGTATACCGATACAGTTTTTGAATTGCATTTGAGAATTGTCACTGAAAGTTTATATGTGAAAAGCTCTAGAGCAAAATGTTCTAGGCCAATTACAGTTTAAAATGTTTCTTTCTGGAACACAAACATCCGAATGTAGATAAAAGGGATCAAAGGCAGATGTAATCCAAAAAAGGACAGCAGTAGGCACAAACTTATTCTAATTCAATTCAAAAGGGAACTAATGAAATCCACCTCAACTCAGAAGGGTGACCTCCATTTTTTACCCTATCACAAAAATTAACATATTGGTCATGGTAAGAATAGAAAAGAATGTACTGCTTTACTATACTATAATAAAATTGGAAATGTACATATATGATGAAGTGGGCCCAATAGGTCAACCTCTCCCAACCTGGTACCCTCCAGACATTTTGGAATCCAAATCCTATCAACCCCAGTCAGCATGGAAAGAATGCTGGGAGTTGTACTCCAAAACATCTGGAGAGCACTAGGGGAAGGCTGTCATAGATCATATTCTTTGAAGTTATTTCTTGTTCTTCCAGAATTAAAACAAGAATATTTTCTATTATTGCACTATTGAGATGCTTCCTTCTACTTCAGACAGTTCCTTCTGCATATGGATTCCAAATTGCTATCCTCATGTGAAATTCCAGGTTAAATATCATAAGTCACTAAAGCATACATAAAATTATCCACACACACAAAACTAGAAAAGGAAAATGTACAAAATGTTTAAAAAGATTTCCTCCTTTGATTGCATGTGGAAGTAGTCTTAACAAATGTTAAATTTATTTTTTAAAAAATTAAAAACATGTTGGTCTTAATAGACACTGCATTCTTAATTTACAAAAGAAGTTATGAATAGTGATCCTCCTCAGAAAAAAAGTAAATGTAAATGTACCTCTTCACTTGTAGTTGTCTACAGTCCTTCCTGACAGATTAATAAGCATGCACTATAGGACATGTCCCACAACTGGGAAGCTTCTGGGCCCGAAACTAGTTCATTCAGTTTTACTGACCACCACACTATACCAAAACAAGTTAGTGTAAGAGCTGACAGATATGACTTTCTTCTTTTTAGCATACCTGCGACAATACTGGTCTACTTATCTCTCTACCAGAGGTATATGTTTTGATCTCTCTGTAGCAATTTCTTAATAATTCTTATTAAGTGTCTGGAAAAGCTGGCTAACATTATCAGCTCCTCATTGCCATTATTACATGAGGACAACTATGACTAACTCAACCAAGGCCCAACATAAGGTATGGGAAGGAAAGCAGTGTTTGAATAATACTGAGAGTTGTAGAAAGAGGTGGAGAACCTTCAGAAGCTTGAAAAGTATTACTCACTTAAATTTATGTATCAAATCATTTGGGGACATAGTATCTTTAATCCTACTAGCACTCCACATTCAGAGCAATGCCCCTGGCAGGGGCAGAATTATTTCTCAAATCATAGAACAGTGAAAGCATCAAACTGAAAAATATATTACTTCAATTTTTCTGTTTTGTTCTCTAGGTTGAAAGGGCATGAACAGGAAACAGATAGTCGCATGGAAAAGTTATAGAACTAACTCATGAATCAGTAAGTTCCAAATCAGAAGCTCTTAAGGAATTAACCACAGATACTACACGCCCTGTACTCTTCATGTCAAATTATTAACTGGGCTCTAAAATGTGCAGAAAATATGTCTGAAAGCTTGTAAATATTGGCTCAGTCTGCTTCAATGTCCTGAAAGCTATAAAGATAACTCTGTGATTGGCTAGGATAAATTTAAAATCAAGTTTCTGATTTTGGAACTCATGTATTTCCTGAACAAGTATGCATGCTAACTGATTGCTATAAACAATTCTAACACAGATTTGCTAACAAGAACATTTATATAGCCCAGGAGCATAATCCAAAGTCTTTGGTCATACAGCCCATAAGCACTGCAGAATTATATCCGCTTCGAGTCAAATTTATGTTTGGATCTCTCTGTATATATCCAAGGCTACTAAGCAAAACCATTTTCTTGTATAAGTGTCCAGACCTTTATCAAAGCAAGAGCTGATTATTGGACAAGATAGTACTTTACCACAAGATGGCGAGTAAATGCTCATAAAGTTTGGTTTGCAGGCTCATAAATATCATACATTGAGAAACGAGAATATTGCAGAGCTCAGGAGGTTGGAGGGAATAAAAAAAGGAATACAAGATCACCCATATGGGTTTTGTGGATGACCTGGGAAGATACAGGATGGCATCTCCTAAATCATAAAACTGATGTCTTCCTATTGTCTGGATTAAGTAGGAAGCCCACAATAGAAAAATACAGAACAGTGACCTGGTTCAGAAGACCAGAACTACTGTTTCCCAATATGTGAATTAGTCAAATCATTCCCCTTTCTTCCTTTTTATGCCTGTTAAGAGACCTCCTCAAACTCTCACTTCAGAGTTTTAAACAAACTACAGCTCCCCTTGACATCCAAACTCAGGAACTGTGGTTTGTTTAAACTACAGATAGTGAGAATAAGCCAGGGTTAAACTGTGGTTTCACATACTGGCTTTTCTCATTAACAATAGATTAAACAAGCCATTTCCCAAATCTAAACATCATGGTGAAAAGCAGTTAGTTCAGAAGCAAATGCTTCTAATTTCCTCACCTGGTACAAGTGGAAGGGAAGGGATACAAGCACAAGACCCACCACAGCTCAAGCACATAGCAGAAATCCATGGTTTTCCATTACAATTAAACTGGGCCAGTAAGTCATTTGACTTGTAAGTCAGATACCTTCCCATAGAAAAGTAGCCTTTAATTCACTGGCATCATTCAGATGCAACGCTAAACCATGATTATAAGAACAAACCTCTGCAAGTCATGGGCTTATATGCTTCCACTTCTGGCATGGCTACAAGGAGTTCAGAAGCCTTTGTTTCCATTTTAAATTAACCACATTTGTAAGCTGCCAGTCACCAACCAAGAAAGAGATCTTTGGGTTGCAGTGGACAGCTCAATGAAAATGTCAACCCCATGTGCAGCCGCAGTAAAGAAGGCGAACTCCATGTTAGGCATTATGAGAAAAGGAAGAATAAAACTGCCAGTATCATACTGTCTTTACACAAACCTATGATTCAACCCTTAGAAAACTGTGCACTGTTTTTGTCACCACACATAAACAATTATATTGTAGAGCTGGAAAAAGGGGCAACTAAAATGATCAAGGAACTGGAGCATCTGCCCTATGAGGAAAGATTACAACAGCTGGGATTATTCAGCTTGGAAAAAACGAGGCTACATGATAGAGGTATACAAAATTATGCATGGTGTAGAGACTGTGGATAGGGAGACATTTTTCTTCCTCTCCCGCAATACCAGAACCCGGGGCCATCCTATGAAGCTGATTGCTGAGAGATTCAGGACAGATAAAAGGAAGTACTTCTTTACAGAGCTCATAGTTAAACTATGGAATTCACTACCACAGTGGTAATGGCCACCAATTTGGATGGCTTTAAAGGGCGGTTGAATAAATTGCTGGAGAAGAAGGCTATCAATGGCTACAAGTCCTGATGCCTAAATGCAATCTCCAGTACCAGAGCCAGTAAGGCTGTATACACTAGTTGCTGAGGAACATGGGTGGGAGGGTGCTGTTGCACCATGTCCTGCTTGTGGGTCTGTGGTCAACAACTGGTTGACCACAGCTGTGAACAGAGTGCTGGATTAGATGGACCCTTGGTCTGATCCAGCATGACGCTTATGTTCAGGTTTGGACAATACAACGTATTATGGTTAACCGTAAGTAGAGGTTTGTTGAAACTTCAAACCTTAGTTTTTGAAAGCAGCTTGATTCAACTAAACAGTGTTAGGGTTATCCTGATTTTAGGGTTCAGACATGCTAAATTGCAGAAGCTTCCAAATTTGTCCTCCTTGCAGCTATGCCGGAGAAGGAGAAGAAAGAAATGTTTCATTTTATATCTGAATATAGCCACTTTATGTCTGATAGATGCTCATGATTCAGGTTTAAAGCGTAAGTGTATGCTTGAGCAAGTCTGTATGAAATTCATATTTTATTTTTAATCCGGTTATTTTTAAAGACAGTCATTCACTATAACTGATCTGTTAACATTTTTTTAAAAAAACCCACCAATTTTAAAATATTATTATCACTTAAGGACTCTCATCTCATGTGGTGGTAAATACTAGTATAGGTAGACAAAAGAGGAGATTTCTAACAGGATTCAAAGGTAAACAATTGGTTGTGATTTAAGTAGTAATCACAAAGTAGAAGGCCGCAATCCTATCCAACTTATAGGCCTACTATGTAGAGTGGGATGAGTGTGGAGGTGAAGATCACCTCCACAATCCTCCTGCTTTATATTTCAGCTAGATGAGCGTTTTCACCTGTCTAGCAGAGGGGGAGGGAAGGAGGTGTGAGTCATTCCCTCCCATTCCTACCCAGCAGCATGCCCCTTTTCCCTCCTCTCCAACATTGCTATTGCAACTTTAGAGAGGCAGCTGGCACAGTTCACTCCACATCAGCTTTGAAGAGGGGGAAGGGTACTCAGACTCCTAGGTCTGAGGTCAGAACGCTTTCTCTGACCTTGTATCCAGAAATCCGAAGCCTCCTATGATCCCCCAAACTTTGACAAGTAGCCATAAGATTGCTCTCTAAATAAGGAAAAACACTGATACATGTTATATATTACAAGAAGATCGTATCTAAATATATTCTGTAAGTAATACCTCAGAAACAAACAAGTGATGTGCAGTTACACATATGCAATGCAAAAAGCAAGCTATGGAAAAGATTCAAACAAAGCTAGAAAACTAAGGGTAGAATAGAAAAAATGTTTATACTACTTACATGACACCCTGCAGAACTTTCTGGGGATCAGGGTCAAATAATCTGTCAATATAGTGGCGACTACTAGCCGTGACTTCCTGTAAGCAAAGACATTTGCAGTTGGTGAATTTGGCATAATAATGTTAAATATTCAAGACAAAATCCCATAGAAGGCAAAAGCCCATAGAGAAATAACATGCTGATCTATAGTTATAATCATTTTTCCAATACAAATTTATTATTTTATTATTTATTTAAAGCATTTTTATAGCGCCGGTATAACATATAAAACAATTCCATTAAAACCCTCAACCCACATTAAGACAATTGCATTAAAACCCTCATCCTCAAACCATTAAAAGTCCTCAACCCCAATTTAAACCACCCCCTCCCCAAACCCTTGTGAAAATAAAAACGCCTTACAAAGGCATTTGAAGCAATTGAGAGTGGGAGCCTGTCTAATCTCCAGGGGCACATTATTCCATAACTGGGGGCCAGCCACTGAAAAAGCCCTGGCCCCCGCACATTCCAATTCGTAGCAGGGGACCATCAGGGCACCCTGCTCCTGAGAGCAAGTCTGCCAATGTTGAGACACAGGAGAAAGGCAAGTGCTCAGGTATCCAGGACCCAAGCAATGCAGGGCTTTATACATGGTCAACAAGACCTTGTAGCGCACCCTAGCAGCCATCAGCAGCCAATGGAGCTCTTGAAGCACCAAAGTGATAGACAACCACTTTGGGAGCCCCTTGACCAACCTGGCTGCTGTATTTTGTACAGCCTGTAGGCATTGGATTTGCTTCAAGGGAAGCCCTGTATACAACAGATTGCAATAGTTCAGTCTGGAAAGAACCAGGGCCTGGACTGCGGTGGTAAGATCAGCCTCTGACAGAAAGGGGCGAATTTGGCAGAGCACATGTAGTTGATAAAAGCAACTCTGAACCATGGCCCCCACCTGTGATGACATAGTTAGGGACTGGTCAAGAATAACACCCTGGTCCCGCGCCTCAGTCACAATCCTTGGTCGGATTCCTGAAATAGGCAGATCTACGAGCTCCTGCCTCAAATCTGCCAGCCGCTGACCTCGACCAATCACCATCAGCTCAGTCTTCTCCAGGTTAAGCTTTAGTTTATTCCTAGACATCCAGTTACAGATCTCAGCCAGGCACCAAGACAGAGTAGCAATTGCCTCGCCGAGGTCAGACCCCACTGAGATGTAAAGCTGGGTATCATCAACATACATATGGTACCTCAGCCCATGGGCTCTAATTAACTCTTCCAGCGGCCTCACATATACATTGAACATGAAAGCTGAGAGGATGGAACCCTGTGGAACTCCACGGGGGGGGGGGGGGGCTGTGGGGATAGATGTACAGGTGCCCATGGTAACCACCTGAGCCCTTCCATCCAAGTAGGACTGGAACCAAGCAAGAGCCAGGCCCTCCAGTCCCACCTGGGTCGTCAACCATCTAATCAATAATTCATGATCCACTGTGTCAAAGGCCGCTGAAAGGTCCAATAACAGCAGGATGGACAGATGACCTTTGTTCATCGCTAAAAGATTGTCACAGACTGCAGCAAGGGCAGTCTCCGTGCTGTGACCCGTTCTAAAACCCGATTGAAAAGGATCTAGAAAATTGGAGTCATGAAAAAAACTCTTGAACCTGCTCCAATACCACTTTCTCTACCACCTTACCAAGAAAAGGAAGGTTAGAGACCAGTCGGTAATTTGTCAGCAGCGATGGATCAAGAGTTGGTTTCTTAAGGAGCGGCTGCACACTAGCCAATTTTAGGCAGGTGGGCACCCTAGCCTCCATCAAGGATGCATTCACCACTGCCTTTAAAAGTGGACCCACCACCGACCAAGCGGGGCGGATCAACCAAGTTGGACATGGATCCAGGCCACAGGTGGTCATCCTAACCTTCACTCACTGAAGGTGCCTCTGCCTAATTTTCAGGAACCACCCACATTGCAGCACAGTCTACCCCATTCAGCAGCCCCCCAACCTTCTCTGCAGCATTTTCAAGGGCCTGGAGGAGCTGCTGTAGAGAGGAAGGGGTAATGTAGTTCACTTCCACTAGACCAGTTGCATGTGCCGAAATCTAGATCCAGCCCACAGATTTCCATTCAAATTTTGGTAACTAGCAGAGAGATCATTGCATCCTTAGCAGTGGAATCAGTTCTATGTTCACTTAGGCTGCAATCAGATGCACTTACCAGTGAATAAACCACATTTAACACAACGGGATATCTGAGTAAACATGCATAAGATCACACTGTTAGACAGGTAAGCAAGACCAGTAGTTTTCAAATTTTCTACTTTCAAGGAATCCTGTCCACACTGACTTCTGCTGAGAAACACCAGAATATTTGACAGATAATGCCACCATGTTGCAGAGTATTCTGGGTAGCTCTCTAGGGCACAAACTACATTCATGTGGGTCATTGGCCAAGCATATTTAGCCTTGCTATGAGTCCACATGAATGGAGAGTATGATCTCTCACCCAACACCCTTCTTACAACTGCATGTTGCAGACGGTCATCAGTAGTGGTTGGCAAGCTTCTCCGTTATTACTGATTGTCTAACCGATGAACCAAATAAGGCTGTTAAGGTTTCCAGAAACAGTTTAAAAACTACGAGCTCATGGCATACTGATCATACTCCAGCTTCACTATTCAATGTGAATGACTGTACAGAGACACAAAAATCCCAGTTATTTCCTCAACACAGAACTAGACTTTTTGCCAAGGAATGTATGGCTCTAGACTACGTTTTAAAGACAAAATGTAAGTTTTTCTTTTTGTGGGTATTATGATACATATATACAAATTTCAAATATATGCACTCTCAAGACCAAAGAGTAGCTACTGAAGACATTTTACTACGTCTCCATCATCCTCTATACCACAGTTCTCTTCCCAGTTCACATAAAGTAGAACTGAACAGTTAAAGGGTATTGTATTTTATTATTCAGTGCTTGTGAGCTGCCTAGAGAACAATATTATTGGCTGGTCTATATAAAAACCATAAATAAAATAAAAAAACAATGGTCTGATTACCAAAGAACCTTGAGAACACTGTTGGCATTACATTATTTGTCAAACTCAGTAGAACTAGCACTTCAGCATTGATGCTCTTGCCTAGGGATCTGATGTGGTTTTCTGAAGGAATGCTGCCTACATGAGCCCAATCTTTTCTGGAAGGAGTCTCTTCTGGGATAGCAGGCAACTATTTCATTTGAGGTAAACAGAATAAAAGGAATACTACACAGTGCTTCTAAGACCTCAACATAGTTACTATGGAACATGTAGAAAAGACACAGGATTCTGCCTGGATTCTGATGCAGAATTATCCAGATAACTTCAAATACAATTCCAGAATATGAAGAACTTTTTCCAAATCTTTAACCCAGAAAACAATTATCCATCAATGTCATTGATTTAATTAAGTTACATTAACAAATAGCTAGCCAGTTCTTACAACCACTAACCAACAAGACCAATCTTGAAAAACAAAATTGCAACAACAATCCCACCAACACATAGGAGTTTTATAGAAAATCCAAGCTTCTTACAAAAAAGCAGCACCAAATAACATCAATACACATTGTCCATAAATTCAAGTTAAGCCTCTCTCTCTCTGCAGCCAGCACTACTTGCATGAGAGGCTATATGAACACATGAATTATACTTGACTGCAACTTTTTAGGCCTTTCATCCAACTGTCCAAGACAGCAATTGCAAAATGATGGCTGAAACTCAAGGTTACTGGACCTGACAGTTACTTAGCAAGACTGCCACTAGTGGGAAAAGCAACAGAGAACAGATAAGAGGGCTAAGTTCAGACAACACATTTCTCAACAGTGGTTTTAGAACTTCACAATGGAGTTTTTGAACCACCATTGAGAAATGTGTCATCTGGAGAGAAAACTAAACTCCACAGTGGAGGGGTTGTTTTTTTTAGAAAACACTCCACACTGAATATCCACGCTGTGCAGAGGCACGTTCCTGCACAACCACTGTGTTGTTTGTAGGGCTCTGTGGAATTTTCCACTGCATTGGGTTGACTTTTCCCACTATCTACAGAGTTCTCTGGCAAGAGCGGCAAAAAGAGTGAGTGCCGCTCTAGAGCCACCAGGATTGTCTTTTTGTAGCAATGGCTGATCAGGACCTGGGGAGTACAGAGGGTGGAGGAATTGTCAATCAAACATCCCGTTGACTTTTACTCAACTCCATGGGAGCCCACAGTCATACAATGGTTAAAACACGTTGTGTGGTGAGTACCTCCTAAAAACACAACCACTGAGTGGAGTTTTCCCACTGCATAGAGAAACTTGTTTTCTGAACTGAGCCGAGAAGTGGCAAATTAAATAATTTGAAGAAACCAGGTGTGCAGCACCTTAGAGACTGGTTCACTGTGATTAACATCTTGGAGACTACATCACCCTGTGACTCCTTGTAGAAAAGAAATGTCAGGGTTTTACCAGGCAGATAAGTCAGACATAATATTTAAAAGCTTTACAAAAGATTGTTCAGCTTTATTACCCCAGTTTTTAGGCTACTAGTTTGAAATTACCAACCATGGCTTTACACAACAGAACTGACAAAATGAAGTAAGGATTGCAGGCGTTTGGTAATAAACCCTTTTCTGCAATCAAGCCTTTTTTTGTCATCCTACCAAACTAAGCAATGCTTTCTACCTCAGGCAAATCCAAGAGGGGGGAAAAGCATCCCTACAAACTCTCAAGGAGCATCTCTGGGAATATTTCTAGACTTTTTACCAAAAAAGAGAACCAGAAATCGGTTTCACATCCAAGCTTCACTCTAGAATGAGCTAGGCATCACAATGCAGGACATGCAAACGGACTGTAAACCAGAGTAAAACAGCATGACATGGTAGCAGAAGATACATTAACTCCAATACATTAAGGCTGCAATTAATACTATTCCCACTTAACTGGGAGTAAGTCCCACTGAATTCAATGGGATTTACTTCTGAGTAGACAAGTATAGGACTGCACTGTAAATGTGTACTCTCCATCCAATTTCTGACTTAGGTTAAATTGGTAAAAAAAAACTTGTTAATGCCACAGACCCCAATATTGAGGAAATTCATCATACTTAAATACCATTTGTTTCTATGGATCTTAATTGCAACTCATTTCTGGTGCATTGAAACCAATATTTTCTAAAATACAATCAATCCTATCACTGGATTGACCCAATTAATGCAATATATCTCAATTTGCGAGAGACATATGACAAAAACGCCTGAGGAATATTAGCAACCACTGAATGAGAAGGACATCTTCTCTCAAAGACTGAAAACTTTTCAAAAGCTAGGAGGAGGTGATAGTTTTTGCAATGTAGTGAGACAGAATCCCTATAGATTTGTATTGAAACCAGCAAATTTCTTAAATGACATGGAAACAGTAGTCTCTATTGTGAAATAGGTAAGCTAGCAGATGATGCTAACATATGCACAACAGCACAACCCCCCAAAAAGACTAAAGAGCTGCAGCAGAATCTTTCTGAACTTGGCAAAAGGGCAACAGGTATGGGATGATCAGTTAAGTGCAGAACAAAGATTTCTTGGCTTAGCCCCTTTGAACTCAATGGGATTTCTGCATAAGCATGCATGCAACTGCACTGCTGGGATCACAGCAGAAAGCCCATCAAAATGCCATCCCACCCCACATGCTTAGGGTGGCCAGCTGCAAAAGAGGGCAAGGCTCCCGCACCTTTAATTCTTGCACAGAGGAGAAAATTGAAGCAGGTGGAGCTTGCACCTGCTGAAATTCCCTCTTCCACATAGCTATTAAAGATGCAGGAGCTCTCTCCTCTTTTGCATTTGGCCATCCTAATTGTGCTACTGACTTTAAAAAAAAAGATTATGAAAGGAACCAAAGTATTTAAAAATAACCCAACGAATTATGTAGGTCTATGAATGCAAATTTAATTATTGGTACACAATTTTGCCCCGCTCATAAACTACAATCATGTTATCGTCAGAACTTTTTTGTAGAGGAGAAAAGAAAATAGTGAATTTTAACATATGCAAGGGCAAGAGTTAGACAGAAAAAAAAACTCAAGTGGGAAAATTATTCACTCCCACAAGAATCCCAGGTCGGCCACTGCCAACACACTCTGTCATCTGAGCATGGATTAAACGCAGCAACAGTCTGACCCCTACACGGCACTTCTTCCCTCCTCAGAGAAACCCCCTCGCCCTCTCCGGCGACACACAGACCTCTCCAAGGGGAAAGGGAGCCAGGGCACCGAAGAGTCTGTGTCACCCTCCACCCGTCGGTATGGGGGCGGGGGGGGGGAGAGAGAGAGAAGGCGAGGGTGGCAGGAGCAAACGGGACGGGCAACCAGCGAGGGCGGGACCCGCTACGAAGGACCTAAGTAGGCAGTCCCTCGCTCGTCCCACTGGGCATGGCAGGAGCAGACCCGCTGCCGCTTCCACGCCACGGTAAGAGAGAGCCCGACTGAAGCCCCGCCACGACGGACATCCTCCACCAGGACCCCAGAGGCGCCGCCACCGGCGCCGCCCCACCGCCCCAGGCCTCCTCCACTCACCGACAGGACACTCATGCGGAGCGGCGTCTCCAGCACACACGCCATCTTGGCGCGCGCCTGTGCTGCCAGCCCTCAACCCCACGCAAGAGCCGGTGCCGCGACCGCCGCCGCTGCTACTGCCGCGGCCGAGCGCGGCCACATCGCCGGGTGGAGAGGCGGGGGCGAGGAAAGGGAGGGAGAACGCCCGTTCGGCTCGAATCGGCTAACGAAAAAAACAAACTGTTTCTCCGTGCGGCGAGCAGTACGCATGCGTTGCGAGGACTGGAGGGAGGGATTATTGCCGGAAGTAGGTGGATTTATTCCCACCTGCTTACGGAACAGAAGTCTGAGAAGGAGCGTGACGCGCCAGCTTTACTTTTAGACGTCTGGAGCGTTGAGCCAATGAGAAACGGAATGAGGCTTTTTGCTTACGCTCATGCGCGGAGTTCAAACCACCTGTCCAAATCTGTCCTTGGCAGTCATGGGGAGAGAATTCGGAAGGGCCTGGTACGCCATCTACTGGGAAAGAATGGTATGCCTTAGGAAATACACTTGGAAATTCTAATTTTGATATGGGGGAATTAAAGTCACGTATAATAAGCATATCACGTGCATGCACACGCCTTCATTTATGTGGGATTTATATTTTCCTCTCAGTATTGAAGATTAGTTGCCCAAAAATCATGGCAGTACAACCCGTTAGCTTTTGTTATGAAAGTTGTTTTAAATAGCATTACTTTAAAGAGCTAATACAGTTAGATTGGCTAGGTAGGAATGAGAAAGGAGTGATCAAGATTTGATAAGTAGTAGGGATGGGGCAAGAGTGGAAAATGGGATCACTTCTAGACATGCAGTACAATCCCATGCATGTTTAATTAGAAGTCTCACTAAGTGCAATATGGCTTACTCTAAGGTAAGTGTGATTAGAACTACAACCTCAAGAAGACAGGCCCTGAAACAGAAAGTATCTTATTAAAACAGTTTCCAAAAAAGTAGCCATGCTAGCCTGTTGCAGAAAAAAGTCTTATGGCATTTTAAAGGCAAACAAATGTATGCTTGTATAAACTCTCATGGACTCTGTCCACTTTGTCAGATGCATGAAGTGTTAATCTCAAATTGGCAGATTTGCATATACCTTCTCCAGCTGTCAGCATGTATATAAAACAACCAATCTGAGGTTAATAATTCATACATCTATGGGACGGACAGCATCCATGAAAGCTTATGCCAGAATAAATGTGCGACAAGGTGCCACAAGACACCTTAAGGTGCCACAAAACTCTTTGTTACCTTATTAAAGACCTAAACTGGCCCTGCAGGTTTGCTCCCACCTCAGTGGTGTCCCCAAGACAGAAATGTACACCTTCAGTTTTTTTCATAGGTGTGACTGGCAGCAGTAGATTGTCTTGGCAGCCCAGTTTTCTTCAGAAATCTGCTCAGATCAAATATAAGAAATTCCCACTGGGGTTCTTCTGGTTGTTGGGGCATGAGGAAAAGTTGAGCATTCCTACATCCACCCACACAAAATGTATACTCATCAGTGGAGAGACAGCATGCACACATGAACCGCCCAGAGAGCTTCGGCTATTGGGCGGTATAAAAATGTAATAAATAAATAAATAAATAAATAGGTAATCTCCACCATAACAGGCACGGATAGATAGATTTATTTATTATGAGTTCAATTCTGAGGAAAGACCATAACATTCACACATTGCAAAGCTTTTCTGTGGTCACATTTGCTAAGAATATATTGTTATGTTCTGCACTTCAAAAAGTGGGGAAGTTCCAGGGGCACAATGGAAGGAGATTATTAGAGAGGCTTATGACATTTTGTAATATTTGAGTTTATTTACAAATATATAGGTTGGGTGGAGGTGGAGGCAAATAGCTCAAGCACACCATTAGCAAAATTCACTACCCTACATCAGATCTCCAGAGAGAGGCACTCCAACACCCACAAATGCTGTTACCTTACAAAGCCCATCCCCCCCCCCAAAAATAAATCTCAGATCATTCCATTCTCTGTGGCTCTCTAAATCTGTCTTTCTTCCTAACTGAAGTTTCTGTTGTTTCTTTCCACAAAGAGACCTGGATTACATCACCCTTAACTAGGGAGAAAGGTGTTCCCCCTACCACTTTCTCTGATTGGTTGCTTTATTATACAGACCCTAAAATGGGTCTGTATCATAAAGCAATCTTCTAACAATTAGTTCCAATGAGCCATATCACCCGAATACCCCAGGCAATTAACACTCTTTTGTCAAGTCCAAGACTCTGGCCAGGTATTGCTTTAAGGCAAACTAGTGTGATGTTCCTTTCCAATAGCAAAACCCATAAAATCATGAAACATACAACCCCAAAAGTTAGACAAATGTCCCCATGATCCATGAGAGCCACAGCTAGAGGGCATGCCATACCATCTCTCAGAACAGCCAGGCAGAATCTAACTAACGAAGCATACACAGGGGGAGATGTTTGTCTCCTATAACCTGTTAGGAATGCACTGAATGCTCTGCATTGTCCCTTGGTTATAATTTGGGAGAGGTTAGATATACAGAGAAGATGGCTTTTGTTATTTAATTGCCTGGTCTACATAAGGTGAACATCAATAGGTAAAATTACTCCTGGAAAGTACTACATATTGAAGAAAGGGAGCAGGGTTGCATGTTGGAATGATTCTGACATACCCACAGAAAACTAGCATGTCAGAGAGAAGGCAAGGGTAGAACATTTGATCTCTCATCTGCCTGTGCAATAATTTGCAGTATGAAGTGATACAGTCCAGGAATTTTAGGATGTGATCTTATGTTTACATAGACCTGGCTGCCCTATGGGGAATCTGGAACTGACAGCTTGTCTGTTGCAAATGTATGGGAATATTGAGGCTTTCCCAAGTGTTGTTATAGTTTCCTTCCTTTCTTAAATAAAACAACTGGCCCATTCTCCCCATGTATAACTAATACAACAACAGATTTGAGAGTGATGGTTCACTAGCCTTCTGCTCAAGGACAAAAGGAGGGGCACATGGGACAATGATATGATTTAACACAACAGTATATTTTCTAGGAAATCATAAACTTGATGGTAGTGTATGCTTTATTAATCAATAGAACAGATTACTAATTATGAAATGGTAAGCAAAACTTGTTTTATTCCGGCACTGGGCAGAGGGGGGGAACTAGAAGTTGTGACTGTATATGCAGAATCTACATTAAAATCCTAGTCACCCAGTCATGAAGCTTGCTATGTAGGTCTCTGCAAGTTTCTCTCTCTCTCTCTCTCTCTCTCTCTCTCTCTGGAGTTCTAAAGATATGAGATATGAACTGTAAAGCAATTTGTACACTAAGAAGTGCTAAAGAACGTACAAATTGTAATAATACTCCATCAGAAGAGAGAGGAGAGATATGAGTTAAACCAAAGCTGGAATTCCACCTGCATGTAATTCCTGTTTGTAGTCCTTGCAGAACAATTTATATTCTAGGTCCACTATAAGCCAACTAGTCTCCAAAATGTTAGCAGAGTGGTGTAGCGGTTAGAGGGTTGGACCAGGTCAAGAGAGAACTAGGTTTATAGTACCAAGCCTAATCTACACCTGCCATTTATCCTGGGGATGATCACTCAGTTCTCCCGGGATAGCTGAGACTGCTTTTTCCCATTTTTTTCAGTCCCGGGACCATCCCGAGTGCCACACACAGTGTGGCTCTCCCTCTTGGGGTCCTCCCTCTTCCCCATGAATAGTGGAGCTCAGGAAACAGGCATGAAGCTGTGGGGGGGTAGTTCAGGGGTGACGGTGAGAGCATTTTTGCCATCTTTGGGATGATGCTCAGCATCTTCCAGTGCCAAGTTTCTTGTATGTGTGTGGGGTTTTTTTTTAAATTGTTCCTTCATGCAGGATTGCACCCGTGCAATTGCACAAATGTCTCCTTTATTTAAAAAAAGAAATGGTGCCCCGGAACGTCCCTCTTTACTTCTGGAAAAACTTGCTGACGTATGGCCCCAGAGGGACAATCCTGGAAGTGGAAAACTCCGCAATCATCCTTCTCATTCCCTAAAGGGCTGCAGGTGTAGTTGAGCCCCCAGTTCAGCCTAAAGCTGTCTACATGATCATTACCAAGTCTCTATCTCTCTGTCTAACCTATGTTCACAAGTTTGTTGTGTGAATAAAATGAAGGGAAAGAACCATATTTGTTCCTTAAATGAAGGGCAGGATAGAAATGTAGTAAATTAAAGTGCCATGACACTTTTTTTCTGTTCTCAATACTATGACTAATCTTCTGGATTGTTTTCTATTGACTCTCCCACATTATGAACTTCCTCCACAGTAATATATAGCCAAAAACTCAAGTACAGTTACATTTTCATAAAGAAGCACCATGACTGAGAACTCCAGCACTACAAAAGTTCACACAACTATGCCAAGGTGCTGGTCACATATTCTAAAGATGCAGGAAGCAGTGCTAAGGATGATCTCTGCCTGAGCCTGTGGAGACCGACTGCCAGTCAGAGCAGACAATACTGGGCTGGATGGACTGTTAGTCTGCTTAGTGCAAGGCAGCTTCATGTGGCACAGTGCCTCACAGCTGTGTTTGGATAAAATGATCCTAATTTCATGTTTCCATGCTGCAATGTTCCATCATACACCAGTACAAATGAGCTAACAATTCTCCATCTATGGCAGCAACTAGAGATCACAGGTGGGCCTGCAACAAAACAGTGTGGAGTTCAGTGTGCCATCCATCCATCCATACCTTCATTTAGGATACTCCATTCTATTCCTCTTTCCATCCAGTTTTCCAGTCCCATGCTCATCAGACATTAAGCATTTTATGGCTGCTGTGCAAGCTCAGTTTTCATTGGGTTGTTTGGGAGTTATTGTTTTTGCCTGTTTGTTTACTTGGTTTGTTCGCTGTCATAGTTTGCTACACATAGTCATATGGATAGTGTTCCAGGAGATTTTAAAATGTTTCAATTTCTGACTAACTGCAAGCAAGTCCTATCTAGTTTTCTGCCTCTGAGTTGGAGAAGCAACTATTATTCAGAGATTCTAACAAGAAGGGCTACTTGAATCCTACTATCATATTTTTCTACACCTGGACTGGTAAAGTACATAATGTTTCAGGTAGAAGATTATGACATGCATTATTTTACAAGCCATGAGACTGTTATGAACACTCCATATGTAGACTTGCTACCTCTGGACTGAAGAATGGGCCAAGATAATGGTAGGATATCCTCCTGAGAAGTAGGGTTTATGAAAAGCCAGTGTTGTTTATGACTTCACCTTGCCTTTATTACTCTAAATTAGTCTACCGCTATGATTTTTCCTGAAGTGCCACCTGGTGGAAGTCACGGCTTGACAAAATAACCTTATTTTCTTAATAAATGTAGGTGTTTTTCCTGACTGCCTGGAATCCAGCCTTTATTTATTTATTTAAATTATTTTTAGCCTGTTCCTCAGCCAAAAAGGCTCCTGAAGCAGCTTACATATAATCAGTAAAACAAGGCAGTTCCCTGCCTGCAGGCTTAGAATATAAGAAGGCATGACACACACAAGGAATAAGAAATGGGAAGGGAAGAGGGGGAAATGTAAGTCTTTCAGCAAGGCTGGTGGAATAGCCCTGTTCCCCTCTTCAGAAGATAATGCACCTCTGAACTAGAAAGAGGCGGCAGAGAGTCAGTTAAAGACAGTTTTGCAGTTTGAAGAGAGAGCTGAGAATTGGCTGCAGATGAAAAATCTCTGAGGTAACAGTTTCTCTCTCTGGTGCTGTCTGTTAGAGGAGTGCCTGTTTTGCTCCTGTCATCAAAGGAAACTCAATGTTATAGAACCATCCATAGAATGTCTGATGCTTAGGGAAGCGGGAGTATATAACAATAGTTTGCACATCAAGAGGGAAAAATGAGTCTAGGTAGGGGATCCTGATTTACAGCTATTTCTGGAAAGCCATAAGATAGGCACAACACAAGCAGTTGCCTATCTAATTTTGTTCACTTCTGAAATAAACTAATTTGAAAAGTTCAGGAGAAATTTGCAAATTAACGTTTAAAATGAGTTAGTGTACTTTTCTTTTGTTATTCTAAAAAGTTATTTGTATGTGCATTTATTATAATAAACTGTGAACCACCTTCAGTACTTTGGCAGAAAGGTGGTATTTGGACTCAAAGCAGTATTTTAAAAGAAAATAAATGTAACCTAAATGCTACTGGTTAATAAGTGTTTTGGGATGAACCTGCTGTTAGGGACAGCCTCTCAGCAGCATGGACCTGAGGTGGCCTAAACCTTAACTTGTTCAGGGTTGCTGCTCAAACTTGGTTCCTCATGCCTAAATTTTCTTGGATTCTTTTCTTGGAGCCTGAGCACTTCATGAAAACAAACTCTATAGTGGCACGTTGAAAGGACATCTCACAAGTGACAGTCTCCTAATAGCACAGATGTGTTATTTGGGGCAGCCCAACACTTATTTCAGGATACAGAGCTAATCAAATCCAATTCCCTTATTCCGACTGCATATACACTGCTGAATGGAATAAGGAACTAGGAGCCAGCTTCAGCCGGTGGGGAACTGAGCTGATGAGTGCACAAGATGGGTGCGGTGAGTGCAACTATGAGCCAAATATTGTGGGGCGGGTGCATTTTGTATGGGAAGAGCCCTGGAGTCAAAAGAGACAGGAAACTGCAGCTGGCATTTCAGAAATGCCAGACCTAAAGGGTTCCATAACTTTGACTCAATGTTCCACAGTCATGTGGTTTAAAAGTGGATAATAAATCGTTGAGTTGTTTTTCTTTCCTTCCTGGTTTCTTGACTCTTTCAAGATCTGCCACAATCCTTTTCGAACTTTCCCCTGCAACAAAGAGCGGTCTTCAAGCTGAACTCCACATTTCTGCTATTGAGGGCGTTGGCCTTTTGTTTTAAACGCCCACCTAAAAGCCTGAACTCCGAAAGAACTGCCTGCTTAATTCCCCGGGCCCTCAGGGGCGGTTGTCCGTGGCCGTTCCTTTAGCCCGGACTGGCAAAAAGGACTGGGGCTCGGTTGCCCTTGGCGAAGTCTTCCGTCCCGGCGCTCAAGAAGACACGAGCGCCGCAGGACACTTGAAGCAGAGTTTCAGGCGGGACCTGGCCCGCAAATGCAAGGCTCCCGCCTTGGAGTCAGGCAGAGCTCTGCTATGCTGTACCCACGGGCCGGCCCTCCCTGGGCAGGGAACTGACGCCGCCTTTGCCTCTCTTTCCTCGCCTCCCCATCCCCACTTCAGCGCGCTCTGTGGGCGCCCCCTTCGTTTGTGCAGAAGGGACAGGAAAAGAGGCGCAGCCTCCCTCCGCCGGAGGGTGGAGGAAGGAGGAGGGTCGAATCCGAAGAGCGCCCCAGGATGGGAGAGGGAGTCGCCTCGGCGGCGGGTAGGTGCTACGCTACTGCCCCGGCCGCCTCAGACACTGACGGCCACTGTTTATTATTCATTGCTCCCAACTAACAATGAGAAAGTGAGGCAGGAAAGGCAGGCGGCCGCGGTCTGAGTGGAAACCATGCTGCGTTTTAGATGGGGCAGCAGGGGGCGGAGAGAGCGTACAGGGGGGAGAGGGAGCGGCCGGGGACGGAGCAAGAGGCACCTCAAGAATTTCTAACGCCTTTAGTGGCGGTCAGGAACTGCTGGGGACAGCTGAGGCGCCCATGTCCACAGGGGAACGGGTGACAACCGAGGCTCACGAAGGGCACCGGAGCTGCTTTTGACTCGTAGCGCCGCGGCGACGGAGCGGGGGGTGGGGAGGGTCGGCTTGCCCCGCGGTCTATTTATTTCTGGGTTCAGCCGCCCAAGATGACCGTCGCCTGCAATTTCAACTCACTTCTGCCCGACTTACTGGAGTCGCCTCATCAGTTACTGCAGTTGCCGAAGTTAAGATACGGTCAAATATCCCCGCCGTTCCCCTTAGGGAAATGGGGCAGAAGCGGTGTGCCACCCTCTTGAAATACCTTCTGAGTCACTAGCAGCACGAATCTTTCCATGCCACAGAATTATCGAATTAATGCCAGCAGTTCCTTGATTCTTATGATTTGAATAAAAGATGCCTCTTTTCAGAGACCCAGTTGATTCTCTTGCTGGTGTGGTTTGCCATAAGGAGGCCATGGGCTTCTCTTGTTTTCCAGGCCTTAAGTGCTACTAGAATGAGATAGAAAGGTGCTGTACAGGAGCAGTTGTGGGTGAAAGGTAGATCTTCAGATTTTGGGACTTTAACTTCCAGGATTCCTGACTGATGGCTGTGCTGTCAGGAATGGGAGTTGAAGTCCAAAAAATCTGGAGATCTACGTTCTGTCCACTCCTGCTTGTGGACAGAATGTAGTACCCTAAAGGGAGAGGGGAGGGGAGCTATCAGAGCAAGTAGCAACCATCATTTGTCCAGTCCTTGCTGTGCTTGGAAAAAGAAAGGCTGAGCAATTGTGCAGAGACTTCTGCTTCTACAAGAAGAATTACTTAGGCCATAGCTAGACCTAAGGTTTATCCCTCGATTGTCCAGGGGTCAAACCTGTTCATCTAGGTGACACACAGGGGATCCAGTGCTCAGGCAGGGGCGAACCCTGGATGATCCCAGGATAAACCTTAGATCTAGCTGTGGCCTTACTCTCATTCACTGGGCAGCCTGGTGGGCAGGGTTGGGCCCCTAGTGCTTCCTAGAAAGAAAGTGCAAGAAGCTGCTTATGCTCACCCTACTCACCCTCTCTCTCTCTCTGAGTGGTGCAGCGTAGACAATTACTCATGAAAGGAGCAGGTTATCTCATCCTCTCAGTTCCTTTTTCTCTCTGGATGGTGCAGCAGTGGGACTCAGTAAACTCAGTGCTCCCCACTATGCTGCTCAATGAAAGAGGGCAAGAGAGCAAATAATTCTCTTTGCAGGAGCAGCCACTGCCTCCATGCGATCACTAAGAGTTCCTTTCTCTTGGCGGCAAGGATTTCAAAGCGATGCTATCTTCCCTCTACCTGTTTGCACACTTTCTCTCTTTGGCAGGAAGGATTAGGCTCTTGCTGTTCAGAGGGAGCAAGCTAGCAAAAGGAGCAACTACACTTTGGAGAAACAGACATCTCATAATCTTACTTGCTCACTTGTCCTGTCTCACAGGACAGCATGATGGGGAGGACTGGTTGTGTTGGGCCCAATCTCTAGCCCTGCACCACCCAAAGAGAGAGAGAATGCAGGCAAGCAATTGATTGGATGAGGTGGCTGCTTCTTCCTTGACCAACTTGCTATGCTGCACTGCCCAGAGAGAGAAGATAATTGAGCAGGCAGAGTAGGCATCCCAAAAAGGGTGAGCAAGAGGGGAATTAGAAGCAGCTGCTCTCTTCTCTTGCTTGCGCATACCCCTCCATGCCCCCAAGCAGCAAAGCCCAGTGTTCTAGGGGTTTTACTTGGTTGGGATGGGGGTGGGTGTCCTTCCAGTCTCTGATACAGGACAGGTGAAGGGAGGAGAAGTTACTATTTACTGTTTGTATTTGATTGACTCTCCTTACCAACAGCAGTTGCTGACTGGATGCTTTTTCCTTCAGAATAAAAGTTATAGTGCTAAGCTACAGTCACCATATGGAAAGGAGGAGAGGGAACAGTTGTATTGAAAAAGGAATTTCAGCAGGTGTCATTTGTATGCATACAGTACCTGGTGGAATTCCCTCTTCATCACAACAGTTAAAGCTGCAGGAGCCCTGCCCTCTTTTGTATCTAGTCAAGAGGGCAGGGCTCCTACAGCTTTAACTGTTGCGATGAAGAGGGAATTTCACCAGGTGTTGCATGCATACAAATGACACCTGCTGAAATTCCTTTTTCAATACAACTGTTAAAGATACAGGAGTCCTATTCTCCTTTTCATATTGTCAACCTAGTTAAGCATACTTTTCTAAAAGTGGTGTTTAACATAATGTGTAGTTTAGTAGGATGGACATGACAGAGGGTTATGAGACAGGGCAGAACCAGCTGTATGTGTCTTACACACTTCACTATCACATAAACGCAGCTCTAGAATAAAACACATACACAAAATTGTGGTATATAGAGAGCTGGATCTATATTTAGGAGATAAGTTGGTTCAAGTCGTACCTCTTCCATGGACTCGTTTAGAGGCTTTAAAGAACTATTTTTCAGCTTTTAAGGACCTAGCTAAAATTGCAAACTAAAACTGATCCATTACTAGAGCTGTGTTTTTAATTGTAATGTTGTGAGTCATCCTAAAATAATTTTTCAGTGAAGGGCACTACTCAAATATTTTAAATCAAATAAATAAATACTAATCCTATACCAATCTCCCAGGCCACTGCAACTTTCAGGGGAGGCCCTGTTGTCCATGATGCAGCCTTTGGATTTCTGTTTGGCAGCAACACAGAGATGGGCCTTCTCTGTGGTGGTGCCTGCCCTATGGAATGATTTCCTCTTTGTGGTACACCAGGTCTCAAAGTTGGCAAGTTGTAGGTGTTTACTGAAAACTTTGGCTTTCCCCTAGCCATGACTTGACTTTGAATCAGTGTCTAATATGATGGTATTTATTGTTTTCTTTTGTAAAACACCTTGGGATTTGTAAAAATGAGAAGTGGTAAAGAAATATTGATGGTGATGGTGATGATCATCATCAACAACAACAGGTGGTTGTAGTGGTGGTAGTAGTAGTAGTAGTAAAAAAAAAAGTAGTAGCTGTCATTTTGGTACGAGAGGCATTTAATTGCTCCATGAGGGGAGATGGAGCAGCAACATATGTTTACAGTATGTTCCAGGAGTGGGAAGCATTCAGATGCCGTACTTATTTCATTTTAAAACATAAGTTCACAGTATAAATTTCATTTTAAGATTTGCTATGCAGTCAGCAAGAGCATTTCTTATGGTAATGGATTTTGATAAAACAGTTTAAACGTAAAAATGTCTTGTGGCTGCAATGACCTCCTGTGTACATTTTCCGAGTCAGAGATTATTAGTAGACACGCATACCTCACTGCTGCTCCCAGCTTTTTCTCCTACCACTTAGTTGTTATATTTTATGCAATTTTCAACTTTGGAAGTAGACTGAAATATGACTGGGATTCCATGCCGTAAAACAAATAGCCTAGCAGCTGATTGCTATATGGTGTATTATTATTATTTTAGGCCTATACTGTGTGTTTTATTGACATATATAAGATAGATTTTAAATTAATTAGTTGCATCAGTGCCATTAGGGTGACCATATGAAAAGGAGGACAGGGCTCCTGTATCTTTAACAGTTGCATAGAAAAGGGAATTTCAGCAGGTGTCATTTGTATATATGGAGAATCTGGTGAAATCCCCTCTTCATCACAACAGTTAAAGCTGCAGGAGCTATACTAGAGTGACCAGATTTAAAAGAGGGCAGGTCACCTGCAGCTTTAACTGTTAAAGATACAGGAGCCCTGTCCTCCTTTTCATACGATCACCCTAATCAATCAAATCCTGTAGAGGAAGGGAAATTTTGTGTTTTTCTTCTAAATTAATTCTGTTAAAATGTGAGCTGTCATATGGCATTAAAATGTAATCTGAGATTGTAGGGGAAAAGGGAATGGAGCAGCAGCGGGCCCATGGGTCTCCAAATCCCGCATTTGCACTCCTTTCCATGGGTATTGTCCTGGAGAAGCACAATTGCGGGATGTCGAATAACGAGGCACCAATGCAACCTCATATAGACATGGCCCTAGTGAATTATAATAGTTGTTCTCTCCCCCTACACCCCTCCATTTGGATAGCTTCCTCATCTAGTCGTAACTGAAAGAATCGGTTTGATGTTAAGGAGTGCTGTGCGCTGAGGTTTTGTATTGAATTTAGCTAATGTGTCTGGAACTTGTGCTTGGTATGTTATAGGAATGGAAGATATGAAGCTAATTGGGGAAGGGGTGTAGTAAGAGTGGTGTCTGGGTTCAGGTCAGGAAGAATAGGTCATTTGTTCTGAGTCTGGAAAGAAGTGCTTGAGCCAAGCTTGGGAAATTAGGAGTTGTGTCAGAGCTAGGAAGCAAGCCAAGCCCCAGTGATCACACAGCACAGCGGTTTTTAAACAATGTTTCTATAAACTCTGAGATTCCTTGGAAGCTTACTTGGTGGCAGTGAAGCTGCTCAAAAGAGTATTTATCCTCTATCACCTGTTTTTCTCTGCAATGTTTAGTTGCCAGTGAAAAATGTGGCTCCCCAAGGAAAAGGGAATCCATGTATTGCAAAAGGTATGCATGCATTTCTGCCTAGAACCTTAGAACAAAGGGTTGAGCCAAGTATTCTAGAGGAATTTTCACACTGCTAGTTTGTATGGGGTCATGCTTGCTTATATAAATATGGTCTAGTGGTTTATTTTCATATTTTCAAGTTACTTTACCAGGATGTCTAAAATCCAAGGGTCAACATTTCCAGCTAATAAGAGAAATTTGATGTTTCTGCAAATTGATGTGAACCTATTGTTCACATCAATAGGTTCCCAATCTCATATTTCAATTTCTAGACTTGGATAGCACCCTCACCTCTGCTTCTTGCTGTTCCTTTCTAGCTAGAAAAAAGTAGTATACTTGAGTCTGCCTATAGAAAACAAGGAGGAGGATTCTTGCACATTTTAATGGTTGTATTGAGGTGTGAAGAGGTATATACATAATCCAGACTTGTATTTAAGCATTAACCTGAAAGCCATGGGTGACCAACAATTCCATACATATGTGTGGATAGAATTCAATACAGTCTACCGGGTGGGCTTGAGGTAGAGGGACACATCTCTCCCTTCCTCCCCCACCAATCTGCTTGGTTCTGTGCTGTCTGTGGAAACATCTGCCAACCTATTTGGTAGAAAGTAGGTTTTGTTTTTTGTTAGTCTGCTAAGAGGTCAGTATTGTGCATTTCCATGATGGCTGCAGAGGAGGGGGCTTTAGGCTCTTAGAAGGCTAGTAACTTTTGCGGTCTTATTTACAAGGTTGACACAATCTCTGTTGCCAGGGCAATCACAGTGAATGTGATGAATCCATTCTCAGTATTTACACGTGGAATGCAGTATTGTAACACTGTTGTGTTTCCTTCTTATTTACTTTTCTTTGGCTTCTCCCGTGGTTTATATTTAACTTGGCAGAAGTTCTGAATGTGAGGAGCATTATAAAAGAGAAAGCGGAAGATGCATCATCTTCCAGAGTCACTGCCAGGCAAGGTTGATGCGTGTGTAGCCTGGACTAGGTACAGTTTCATCCTTCTTGCCAATGTACTCTTTTTTAGCCCCAGACCAGGAGTGGCCTGTCCATATAGATGAACTAGGTGTTGCCTAGGGCACCAAGTTAAATGTGGTGCCAAATTTGGGGGGGGGGAGGGGAATACAAATTAAAAAACCACAAATAAAATGTTATGTTTATAATATACTGAATATCATGGGTGTCCATACAAATTTAAGCATAAAAAACTTGCTTTTCTGTATATCTGGGCTGAAAGGATGTAACAATTATTTTGTTTTATTTGATCTCAGAAGCATTGGTTTGGATAGATGGATGGACAGAAAAAGTGAATAATTATGACTCTATTTAAATAGATTGATTCCCAGTTTACTAAAAACCTCAGCCTAGATCTGCCCTTGGGATTTGGGGGTGGGTACACCATTTGTATGGTTTGCCTCTGGCACCAGTTGCTGCAGCTAGTCTAGGGTCTGCCACAGACATGTCCCTTTGCCATATTTCCTACACTCTACTCTCCTGCCCTGTGACCTACTCCCTCCAATCCCAAACACCTTTCTTCTGATTTATCTCCCTCCTTCTTCCCTACCTCATCTACCTCTCATGTTATCATCCTATCTTTGCCCCCTGCCCTCTCTCTTAGAGCTCCATCACACCTACTCCCCCACCCCACTTTGAGTCTGTGGTTTCCCCCTCCATTTCCTTAGTGAGTCTAGCACTGGGCACTTTCATGTCTGCGTGTTATTCTGTTATTTCAGCTCATGTATCTTTTCACCTGTATCACTACTGTGCTGGCAAAATCTCCCGCCCCCGTCTCCTACGTTCTCCTTCCCCCTGCAGTTAAATGTGTGTGTGTGTGTGTGTGTGTGTGTGTGTGTGTGTGTGTGTGTGCAAATACAATAGTACAGCATCCTGAAACTGTGCAATTACAGTAAAACAACACACTATGCTTTCCTCTAAGATCATATTAAACAATATTAGTGAAGAGAAAGTATTACAATTAGTTTTTGGAGAAGTTTGTGGTCAATGTTGGCATGGCAATGGGAAACCAAAATTGTTCTGGTCAGGAAACCTAGACATGCCTACTCAGGAATAAGAATCATAGAGTTGAATGGGACTGAGTCCTGGGCATGGGCAGAGACAGCAGCCTCACTCACCTTCTCTGTGGGGTGTTCGGGCAGCCTATCTCCCTCCCCTTTCACAGTTGAGCAGTTGAGCAGAGAACTACCCCACCCTCCTCTTTTGTCAACGACATTGCCCTTCAACACACACACACACACCCAACAAAAAATGGGAAGGTCCAACATAGCACAAGGACAGCAATACACAGGATGGCTTTATTGTGCACGGTGGGGGGACGGGGACAGATTTTCCCTGCCCCAGAATAAGACAGAAAAGGGAGAGGAAGAGGTGAGATGAGTGCAGGACATGGACAACATCATTTGAATACTGTGCTGCAAAATCACATACCAGGCATGGCAGGAGTGCAATAAATCGCTGGTGTGATGGAGCTCTTATTGCCTTCTTTCAGCACTACCAAAAAGTCCAGACCTCAGCTTGTATTTGTGTTTTTAGACTGTTGGTTGTTTTATTGTTTTATTATGGTTTTAATTTTTGTGAACCACCCAGAGGCCTTCGGCTATTGGGCGGTATAAAAATGTAATAAATAAATAAATAAGTTATTATTATTATTATTATTTATTTATTTATTTATTTATATAGCACCATCTATGTACATGGTGCTGTACAGAGTAAAACAGTAAATAGCAAGACCCTGTTGTGTTGCATTGCTGATGCTGAAACCAATTACTGGTAATTTTATTGAGCTGAAAGGGGAGTGAAGTCTCAGAGTGTGGTCTGAGGCCACAAGATCCAACTCCTTTGCTGAAGCCGTGTAGGTCTGGGTCTGGTCAGTGACTGAATGGGAGACAGAGGCATAAGTGCCCTGTTGGATTCTGCCCATTGGATGCAAGGAAACTGAGTTGTGAATGATAATTGTTACATAAACAGTCAGAACTAGTAACATTTTAGTTACTTATTGAAATAGTTAGTGGATGTACCTCATTGCATGTTTTACAAACAAGCTTTCATATAATTACTTTTTGAAACTGTTTTCTTCCTTCAGAAATAATTAATGCTCTGATAAATAATAATAATAATAATAATAATAATAATAATAATAATAATAATAAATTTATTTCTTACCCGCCTCTCCATTTTGATTGAGGCGGGGAACAACAATAAACAATAAAATACATAAAACTGAATTAAAACATAATATACATTGTTAAAAACATCCTAAAATAATAATCTCTCTATATAAAACGCTTAGGTATGTTTCTGGTCAGGCTTCAGCTAATACAGGTTGCTAAGCAACAGTAACAGTGTGTAAAGTCAGCTAAGCCCCTCGCCTGACTCCTCCAGGCTTTCCAAGGTAATCCTACCCCCCTTTTTGCCTCTTCAATTCCCGCCCCCCCACGAAGGGGGCAGCGCCACTGTCCGGAGCATGAGCGAGGCACGGCCGGGGGCCTTGGTGGCCGGGTGGGAGGCTGCTCACCTGCTGCGAGCCCAGGCCCCGGCCTAATCTGGTGCGAACTGGGCGGGTGGCCCAAGGCTGACAGGAACCCTGGGGAGAGGAGGACACCTGCTCCCCCTCCCCCTGACCTCCCTGCCCCCCAGGTTTGCCAGATGGCGCTGTACCGGCGGCCTCCAAGCAGCCTGCACCCCCTTGATGATATTTAATTAATAAACTTTAAGATATGCTACAACAGCATATGTTACCCCAGGTACAGCTAGTAATAAGAGAATGATGTTATGTGACCAGGGGATGGGGGCTTGCATTACAATGGTTCTTGATTCCTCAACATTATAAAGTATCTGTGATCAGATTAGCATGGTGCTTATGAACTATTTGGAGATTGCACTACAAGAAGATAATTTACATTATGAAGTAATAATACAAAAGAACCCTATTCATTTACAGTTTATATTTTGAAACCATTTTTCTACCCTCAGGGCTGGCGTATGTTGCATGACAGTAAGTCAAAACAAAGTCCATATAAAATGCATTTATAATAGCTCATGCTACCAGAGGTACAGCTGGAAACAACTGAACTTAAAGAAATAAAAGGTTCAAAAATAATAAAAGAAGTTTCTTCTAAGGAATCTTTTATTTATATTCATAATTGTGGGAGCTACAAATATCTATTTTCAATAAAAGCCTGTTCAAGCTTAGTTTGAATTAGAGAACTGCATCTATTTAAAAAAGGCTTTTAGTGTGTATCATATGGAGTAATTTTGGAGCTTTTTTGTATGCATCAACAGTAGGCCAAATCACATAGCCCCTGTACATAAGGAATTATGAGAAAGCCTTTAATGAATGCACCATTCCTTCTGTGCGAACCCCTAAAATAGTCAAGGCACAGTGCTTCCAGTGGACACTTAAATGTGGTTGTGCTTTGTTCCCCTGTTAAGAGAATAGTATTTTTTAATATATAACTGTAAAACTAATCTGAAAAGTTGCTATTCTAAAAATGAAACCTTCATCTGGTTGTAAATATTAAGATTATACCAGCAAGAATGAGTCTTTGGTAACTCTGAGTTGTGTAAAATATAGCGAGGAAGAGTGCACTTTTTTTGGGGGGGGGGATCACATGATTAAATTGAGTCTTTCTGAGTAGTGCTTCAATCAAATCCACCCTGATACAAATGCTCTTTGTATTTCTTGTAATCACCTTCATGTCACAGGATCGCATCACAGTCCCAGTAAAAGAATATTTTCTGTAATGAGTCTTCTATGGCATGCAAATGATTATGAACAAGGACTCAAGTTCAGAGTGTTCAGCCAAATGGTTAAAATCTGCATACATAGATAAAAGAAAGGACAAGGAAGAGATGCCAACAATTCATTTTCCTGGCTATGCAGATGAAATAGCAAGTTGTCTACAAACCAGCTAAAGACATATTTTGTCTTCTTAGTGAAATTATATAAATATTTAAATAAATTGGCTATTAACATTAGACTTTCCTTGGACAGTTTTAGTTCAGGGTATGGCAGTATAAAACTCTATTTTTCATAGATATTTTTAATGTTGATGTGTCCTTGGTGGATTTTATCAGCTTGGCCCCAGATTCACAAAATGGGACTTTTTAAAGTCTCATTAATTTCATTGGGGCCCTGTGTGGCCACGCTGTATACATTTTAATTTAATTTATTTTGAAATGTTTAAATAGACACAGACACTTGTTATTTAATTGCAAAAAATAGTTGCTTTAATATTTTGGGGTAAATAATTTGTTTTTGTAGGATCATTAGATGCAGCAAAATGTGAAAGATGTGATTCAATATCTCATGCAATATGTGAAACTACATCATCATCATAAAGGCTACAGAGGCAAGATCTACACTAGTGCTTTATAGCGGTATTGAAGTGCATTGATTGACTGTTGGGGCACAATTCACATTTCATATATTGCCTTCATAGTGTTATTTTCCGCTTTCCTGTTTTTATTCCACATTCGTAATGATTTGACACTAGTGTAGGTCTGATTTAGGAAGTTAAAGATGAGCCCTTGTTAGAAAACTAAGGCTTTACTAGGGAGTAAGTCTCATTGAACACAGTAGGATGTACTTCTGAGTAAAGGTACATAGAATTGCACTGAAATAATATCTGCATAAAAGATAAAGTAATAGCTGAAGTCTGAGTTGAAGTTGGTTCTATTAACATTATTTGTAATTGCAGGTATCTTCCACATCAATAGAAGAGTTGGATCACTCATGCACACTACATGTCTTTTCTTTCGCCATGGTATTTGACACTTAAAGCAGCAAGTCTGGACAAAGTACTCAAGAGAAAACTATTCTTTCCTCCCCCTCCCCCAAGTGGATTGAAGTTCTATAATTCTACATTTAATATTCATTAAAATTAAGAGAAGGGGGCAATCTTTCATCAGTACGGCACTCTCGGTGTGGGATACAACTTTTCAGTATTTACACTGGTCATGTTAACTTTTCACAGATATCTATCCTAAACCTGTTAACTGTTAGATCTTATCAATGCATTGCTTTTACAATTTTGTAAGATTTTCTGAGACAATAGAATCACCCAGGAATATGTGTGTGTCAGTATTTTGAAGAGTGGTAATGTGATTGCTGTCTTAGCTCAGTTCATAGTGCAGCCAATTAAAAATCACATTATGGCAGCAACATATAGGCGTGTAGTAACAACAGTGAATTGTTACAGCAGTGTTGTGATAGATCGTAGACTTCAACATGCTGTGCATTATTGCTCTGGAGCATGTCGAGTATTTAAGCAAGGAGTTATGTGCATAGTGGCCCACCACAGTGTTTGTGCAGAACTAATTAAAGTCCCTACACCGAATCTTAGAAGTTCAGATCTGACTCACAGGCTTTCAATGCCTGAGAGTTCCCTTGTTTTGTCTGGGGATGAAGATTATAACCAAATCCTTCCTAGTAACCCAAGACTCAAAAAGGGTTCTTCTATTCAAAGCACTGGAAGTCTGAAAGATATCACTGGAGAAGCCATAAATCTTGCTAGTGGAAAAATTAAAGAATTTTCGTTTGAAAAACTTAGAAACTCTTCCAGTCAAGTGAGCTATAGAAAGGGAAGAAAAGTTAAGTCAGACTCATTCAACAGAAGGTCACTAGACTTTGACTTGATCTATGGACATTTCAGCAATGATGAAAACTCCCCTCCTCCCTTTGGCCTGTCACATCATTCCTCATCTGAGGAGAAATGGCAGGTCGGCAGCACCTCAGTAGAGGGAAATGTGAATTCTGCAGTTCCCTTACCTGTGCAGACTTTCTCTGAAGACAGTTTTATCACACAGATTTTGGAAAAGCACAAGCTGGATGGTTCTTCCAGTGGAGATATTAAGATGTGCTTGGACATCTTGCTGAAATGCTCAGATGACTTGAAAAAGTGTACTGATATAATAAAGCAGTGTATCAGGAAGAAATCTTCAGGTAGTGTCATTGGAGGAAATGCTAATGACCCTTTGGCCAATTCTGAAATGATCTATATGAATTTAATGACAAGGTTTTCTTCTTACCTTAAAAAACTGCCTTTTGAATTTAGACAGCCTGGGATCACTGAACCTGGTGATATGGTAGAACTGATTAACAGTTTGTCTGTTTTGCAGCAGTCTCATTTCTCCCCAATGTTTGGCAATGAACAGCCACCTAGATATGAGGATGTTGTATCCTCCCCATCCTCTGCGACAAGGCAGTCTCTCACTACAGACTTACAAGGTATCCAGAACAGTACTGATACAAATACCTCAGAAAATCCAACCCAAATCCCCACTGTAGATTTTCCTTCAAATGTTTTGCATGTCAACAACCAGCAGGAGAATTTAGGATCTAGAAATGATGCTTGTGTGCTACCTCAGTTGCTATCTTTAAATCCGTCAGATTGCATTTCTCCCATAGAAACTCTGTACATTGTGGAAGAATCAGATAGAGAAAAGGGATTAGGCAGTGCATTGAGTGCTAAGAGTAGAGGAATATGGGAGAATTCAGAAAGCAGCCAGCAGAGAGGTGAAAGGGCAGAACCTGCGGTAGATTCTACTAAAACATTGCCTACTGTAGAACAACCTGTAACACTGGCCCAAACCTTCACCCCAGCAACCTCCATCAGTCAAGGCTTTGATGGTACTGTACAGATTTCTAAAGGAGAAACCAGAAAAAACAATCAAGAAGAGATAGACAAACTTCTGTTAGATCTGGAGCATTTTTCACAGAAAATGGAGACTTCTCTGCGAGAGACTTCTACAAAGCAAAGTGATTCTTCATGTTTGAAGGATATTAGTCTATCTCTAACTCTTGAAAATAAAGATAAAGCTTGTTCACCTGCAGACAAAAGTGCTTCCTCCTCTTTATCAAAACTCATCGAATCCAATGGTCATAAAATAGAGGAAGAAGACAAAACCCTTTTATTGCGTATCCTGGAGAGTATTGAAGATTTTGCTCAGGAACTAGTAGAATTCCGAATGGGCAAAGGAAGCTTATCAAAAGAGAAGGAAGTGATGCACATTCTTCAAGAAACTTTGGCTACTCCATCCATCACAGCTACCAAAGAACATGTCCCAGGGCAAATTCAGCAGATGCCAGAGATTATCAAGGTAAGATTGCACAGCTTTGCACAACAGATGGGGACCGTTCACACATGATGAATTTCCTATATCACTTCTGCGTAAAACACTATACTTTATATATATGGTTGTATTTTTCACTTCCTATTGTATACCATGGGAATTTTCCACCAGTTCAGACTTCACATTGTGTATTTTCATGGCAAATCTGAAAGTGTACATAGAGGCTTTCTACAGATAATAATTTTTAAAATACTTGGATATGATATTGTAAATCTCTCATTACCTGTAAGACATATGTTCATTTTTTTATGTCCTTGCATAGTCCTAGTAAAACAAAATTTGTAGGTATTTGTAGTGCTTTATCAAAACTCATATAATCCAATGGTCATAAAATAGTGGAAGGAGACAGAAGTTGCACTGCTACAATAGATGTATGTTCAGTTTGGTGTGAGTATTGCAGGCTCCAACGGGATATCCATTATGAGTCCCCACACCCTCTGTGTCCAGAGCACTTTTGGAACTGTTTTAAAAGAATTTATTCATTTATTACAGTTCTATACAGCCCAATAGCCAAAGCTCTCTGGGCTGTTCAAAAAATCAAGTACAATTCAAGGTATAAAACAAACCACAATATGAAAAAACAACATAAAAGTACAATATAAAAACACAACCAGGATAAAACTGAGCAGCAATGCAGAGATTTATACAGATTTAAAATACAGATTTAAAACAGCAAAGTTAAATGACTAAAATGGTAAACTGTTAAAATACTAAGAATATAAAAAGGTCTTCACCTGGCGTGAAGACCTTTTATTTTTAGTACATACAAGGGCAAATGCATAACTACATCCACAGCCCTTTAAAAGAGGGAAAATACAGTTTCTTTAGAGTTGAAATTGACTAGACTAGAAGTTGCTTACTAGCTTCTGAAGTTTCATGTCTCTGTTGAATGGTATGAGACTAGAGGAAGTGGCTGGAATTAGGAAAAATGACTGAACATGCTTCCCCCATTCTCTGTTCCTCTATTATGTTAGTGATTCTGAATTAGGATTCATCCCTCAAAGCGTGATTAGGAAAGTTGCTTCCAGAGCTTGATAAAAATAATTGTCTAAATACAATCACAATTCCCTATATGTGGAAATGATAACGGATTCTGGAAATTAATCACATATAGCGTAGTTGTTCCAAAATAGGGATATTTTAAAAACACATGAAATGGAAGTAGTATCTATGAAGAATGAAAGAAATCATAATTCAATTTTTATTTCAAAAATACATTTAATATAGTCTTAATTTGAAACTATATTTGCTTCTCATATTTGTCTCGGGTTCTTGGAGAGGTCCTTGCTCGTGGTGTCAGTATTTTCTCTCAGTTCTTTTTTGAGATCGTTTTTAACAGGAAAGGAAACAAAATTCTATTGACAAATAGGATATTTAAGATTTTCAGGATGAACACTTGCCAAATGTGCACGTTGCCAGTCTTGTATGAATCTAAATATATTCTTTGAATACCAGCTGTTGATATTTCTATTCATGATCTGATTAAGAAATCACATGACTAACTCTGCGCACCCTTTCTTGGAGCAAGTGTTTTGGAACAAACTCTACTGTTCCTCCTGGAACAGTAAAATAACAATATGTGTGAATGAGTTTTCTGTCTTCTCCCAGATCAGGATGCCAGGGAGTCTAGTATCTCAGTTTGCATGCGTCCCAGAGCAATCTGTAATTACAAGCAGTCAAATTCCTTGTGAGTTATAAAACACAGCTTTGATATGTACAGTAGCAGCAATAGCTCTTAATCATGGGGCTTCAGCAAAGCTTCTGTTTAGTGTTGAAGCTCAAGATTTGAGAAGAATACCCACAATTAACGTTTTCCAAACTGTTTCACTTTTTTGGGGATTTTCATAATCTGATGGTTTGCTGATGTCAGAAGTATCAGCCTTTGCTTGAAAATTTAAAGATACAGAAATATAGACACAACTAATGAAATATTTAGATGTTTTGAAAACATGATTGAAGAATTGCACCATTATGCTTGAATTTATTATCCAAAACCCTACCTGGTACTTGTAAAATTAGCCATGTGTTAAGCACATTTATTAAGAATTAAGTCCTGTTGAACCCAATAAATTTATTTCTGAGTAAACAGGTATAGGAATGCACAGTAACTACTTTTGAATGTGTAAGGAAAATACTTGCTAACCAGCCAATTATTTTTTCCTAATATATGTCCTTTGACTTTAAGGAAACAGCTATTTTTCCATAATAAGAAAGAAAAGCAAACAATTTAAAGAGCTCCAACTATTTTGTTCATAGTTCAAATTATAAAAATATGTGATCTTATGATGGGCACATCAATAACACAATTTTTCACACAGACCTGAGCTATGGCATGTGTCTTTACTTCCATCTGAGGCTGGTTGCTGTAGGTTTGCACCTCAAATTTCACCTTTGAAGCTTATAAAATAAGAACTATCTGGGAAGGTGATATATTTAGCAACTTCTGCAGTATGTCTAACTTTAGCATCACTGGTAGTAGTGGTGGGTACTTCCCTTCCCACAATACCTCTGCTCGATTACAAGCCAAGGACAGATTGTCTGACTATCATGTAGCCAGAAGGGACATAGATTCTGGTGTAGATCATGCCTCTTGATAAAGAATTGCAAAGAGGTATCCAGAGATATTCATGCTCAGGGATTATTTGAATGTCAGAAAAAAGGTTCTCTGGCATTGGGGTGAGGTATAGTGATTGAACAATTCTTGCTGTGAATAATAAGAAGGCAAGGTATGTTTCACTTAGAACTTCTTGACCATAAAAAAACCCAAACAAAGAGAATACCTCATTGTGGCTGAAGTGATCTCCCAGAGGGACTTTATACCTCTGCTGGGAAGACAAAAGTTTGCTCAGGAACTAAGCAAGATGATGATCAAGGAAACATCTCTGCGAAGGGACCCAGATTTACGAGGAGAGTTAGCTTTCCTTGCAAAAGGCTGTGATTTTGTTCTTCCATCCCGATTTAAGAAGAGGTTGAAGTCATTCCAGCAGGCCCAGGTTTGAATGTGCTTTTCTTTTTCTTCCTCTTTGTATCTTTTTATTGGATCAGGGCTTGGAACTGTGTCTCCCTTAGGCTTTTCTATTTTCAGAAGACTATTTGCACCAGATACCCATAGGTTTAAAAATAGGTCTTCCGAGCTTAGCACATAAATGCACTATTGGTAAACAAGAGGGAAGAGCCCTAAGGTGTTTTCCTCTTGAGGATAAGATTAATAACATTAATAAAGTTTATTAGTGTGATTGTGCTTCGCTATTCTACCTATTATCTCTGGCTGCTGAAGTGTTTTCTGATAGTAAATGGAAGAAAAGGTTTTGTTTTGTTTTAATTTTTTGCTAAGTTTGACATTCAGTTAGAAAACTGCAAGTAAGATTTAAACAGCCAATTCTTCAAATTCATATGGAACAGCTGTTTTCTTCTGATAGGCATGCGAGGAGATATGCATCCCATACCTTATTACACTTTGTGCACTATTTCCTGGCTTTCTCAAGAAACATTGGCACAAATAGTCTGAAATTAAGTCTTATATTTATTCCACATCTTAGCATCTTTCTTATTCCTCCTTCTTAGTCAGAATCTCTTTTTGGTGGGGTGCAGTGTGTGAATTTGTACCATTTCATACACTCACCTCTAGCCATCGCGTTCATTTCATCTGCTAGTAGAATCTAAAACCTAGCTGTCTAATGATCTTGGAACTAAGCTATTTATGATATGAGAACTTAATTACTGCATTAGTCTCAAGGTGTTTCCATCTTTTCTTTTTAAATCACACTGCAACAAATTTATTGCTATGAATGAATGCAGTGGTACACTGCTGTAATATTTTGCAAATTCAGAATTTACTAAGAAAAACTACAATTCCAGGAAGAAGAATCAAATGTATATGAGAACTGTGGAAAGCTACCTCAAGCACAAGAACAGGTGTGGTAAAATGTTTTAGATAAATAAGATTAGTTCTAAGATAATGAGGGGAAAGGTGAAATGAAATGTGTGAAGAATGCATGTATGGGCACTCCCTTGTTAATGTTTTATGTTCTACAGCATGGCCACTGTAAGTATAGATTTGAAATTATCAGCTGTTCCATCAGCTTCTCTAATACAGATCAATCTATACTGAATAGCAAGAGTTTTGGTGTACAAATTGGAAGCAAAAGATTGAAGCTGGTTCCCAGCCAAGATTTAGTTAAAAATCCAGTTTTTAAAAGTCTGAAAGAAGCTCCTAAAAGAAGGGGAATACTTCAAAGCAACTGTCAAGGAGAAGAACTGTCTGCTGCTGTTCGCCGGGCATTTAGCCATGCAATATGGTTGATGGGAAAGAGAAGTAAGTAAGGATGTGGGCAGGACACAGCCTGATTGGTAAGCAGAAGCCAGCCTGGCTGAGGGGCAAAGCACCTGGAGCCCTGGAAAGAAAAGGGCACTCCAGGCTGCAACACCTTATTATTATTATTATTATTATTATTATTTATTTATTTATTTATTTATTTATTTATATAGCACCATCAATGTACATGGTACTGTACAGATTACACAGTAAATAGCAAGACCCTGCCGCATAGGCTTACAATCTAATAAAGTTGTAGTAAACAATAAGGAGGGAAAGAGAATGCAAACAGGCACAGGGAAGTGTAAACAGGCACCGGGTAGGGTGAAGCTGACAGTATAGGGTCAGAACAAACTCAATATTTAAAAGCTATAGGGAAAAGAAAAGTTTTTAGCTGAGTTTTAAAAGCTGTGATTGAGTTTGTAGTTCTCAAGTGTTCTGGAAGAGCTTTCCAGGCGTAAGGGGCAGCAGAAGAAAAAGGACGAAGCCGAGTAAGGGAAGTGGAGGTCCTTGGGCAGGCGAGAAGCATGGCATCAGAGGAGCGGAGAGCACGAGCGGGGCAATTTGTAGCCAAAAGATGGGGTATTAATCTAAATGAATGAATGAATGAGTATATTCTCTCATCAGTAGACTTAGTGCCTACCAGAAGCCTGCCCACTTCATTGCATAGCTTTGAATGAATGCTGCTTTAGGAACTTAGAAAGGTGCAGTAGTTCAAGAAAGTGCAGGGTTAACAAAAAGTTACGCACATCTCAATAGTATGTCATTATTTGACATTTGCTAATTACATTCTGTTCACTTGCTGAGCTAATTTTTGTTACATTTCTCTTCCACATATGGTTGTAGAAAAAATAATTTCAAGCATTATCTTTCTAGGTCCAAAATAAACAAGAGAAGAAGCCTGTGACTCCATCCCCAGCTCCTGCAAATTCGACAGTCAGCCCACAGTCACTTCTGCCTCCAAATAAAGTAACTGTTGCTGCCCCTTTATCCATAAACATTCCACGCTTCTATTTCCCCAATGGACTTCCTAATGTCTGCAACAGCCATGAAGAGACCATTGTCAAGATTGAGGCAGCTTTTTCGGAGTTTGAAGATGAGAGAGCCCCTCTTAATGAAATGGGGAAAATTGCAAAGGTAAGCATAGTTATTCTCTAGCTTTCATTATTCAAAGCTAGAATCTCATTACGGTATCATCAAATAATTATTAACAAAGATAAATAATATTTTCAACTAGAGTGTTTTTAGTTTAAAGTCATAATAAGATGAAACTATGAACAAATGCAAAAGCGAAACGTTTACAGCTAGTGTCCAAAGGTACCAGACATTAATGTCTAAGGGCAACACAGACGCGCTGGCCATTTAACAAGCATTGGGAGAGCCTCTGTGAGAGTTAGATTGCTGCTGTTTATTTCACTATGCCGAGTTGGCACTGCTCTGCCACCAAACCCTGCGCTATCGCTGCTGCAAGGTGGCAGCGGATAATTCCAACTGGGAGAGGCAGCATAGGCTTTCCGGTGGCCATTAGGCTTGCCGGGCTTGCCCCCTCCCACAGCTTCCAGCGACCAATGGGAGGTTGCCTTCAGCCCAAGAATGCCCCCAGTGCAGCACCGGAGCGAGGACAGACAGCGGAAGAGCCATACCGACCTCACTGCGCATCTTTGTTTTTTTTTGCTCCAGGGTGGCTCCAGAACAGCAGCTGCATTGTATAATTGACGCAGCATGGATTCAGAGCCACCCTGGGGCAAACATGACATTTAGACAGCCCATAGGTTGGGGCTATGAGAAGATCAGGAAAACAATGTCTTTGAGATGACAACAGGAGGTATTCACTTGGAAGAGTACTTCTCTGTTGGTGAGAGCAGCAAAAGAATCAATGGGCAGTGGTGGCCCCTGTTAGGTAGACCACAACAAGGGTATATGAGGTTAGAGTCCCTAGACTGATTTTGCTTTTGCTTCAGTTCTGCCAGTATTGTAGAGGTTTAGTCTGCGGTTGGACCTCCAAATGCCAGCATTTGTGTCTTCAGCAAAACAACAACAATAACAAAGTCCTTTTTGTTTAGACTGGCTTGTAGTAACAAAGAGGATAAGTCTGGGGTGGCAGGTTGCTACCTCTATTGTATTTGTTCTCATTCTGCTTTTTCCTTTGTATTCACTGATTATAGGGATGGTTTTGATATTTTTTAAATTATTTTATAGTTTGACAACCACCACCATTTCAACAGGTTTTATATTTCATTTTATAATTAAGTTTATTGTCTTATATGCTGAACCCTTTTGGAACCGTCAGTCAGATTAAACCAGAACTTAATTTTGTAACTTCCTAACGCAGGTCTGTCATCTCCCTTTGTAATAAAGTCTGATGCATCCACAGTCACTGTTATGTTACTTTTAGAGGTGCAAAGCAATTCTGTAGTATAAGAAAAACATACTTGACAATTTTACTTTTGTACTTGTCAGTTGCTCTTTTAATTTTTTTAAAAAATCTATGCACTCCAACATTAGTACGTATACGTGTTTATGTGCATATGAAATCTTCGGAAGGCAAAGCCAATACGGGGGGACTGACATGGCGTCTGCTGCTGTTGTGCAACTTTTTTTCTTTCCTGAATTTGCGGGGTGTGTGTGTATTCTCCTCCTCCTTGGCCCTTCCCATGGTGGCATAACTTTAATTGAGCAGGGGTTGGACTCGATGGCCTTATAGGTCCCTTCCAACTCTACTATTCTATGATTCTAAAACTTCTAAAATATGGCACTGGTTAATAATAACCAGACACTTCTATATAATGGTGAAATTAAAACCAAAAACCAAACAAACAAATGACCCGAATTTGTGTAACTCTATGGGAAAATGTTGGGTGGAGGACTAAAAGTGTGCTTTAGATAGAACATTTATGTTCACAGGTGACATATCACACAACACAGGTGACATAAATATCACAGGAAGTTTGTAAATCCTACATGGCCATCAATTCGTTGAAAAAAATCCTCCACAAGAGCACTTCTATCTTTTATACATGACCACTGTCAACAGGATAAAGCCTCAGACATGTAAAGTGGTGCACATGAAATCAATTTTACATGTTGGTAGACCCATTAATCTAAGTAATACTTACTTCAGAGTAAATAAATATAAAATTAGACTCAAAGGGAACAATCCTATGCATGTTTAGATAGAAAAAAGGCTTACAACTCCCAGCATGCCCCAGCCAGGAATGGCTAGCTGGGACATGCTGGGAGTTGTAGGCTTTTTTTTTTCTGTCTATGCATGCATAGGATTGCGCCGTTAATCTATTAGATTCAACTCAGAATTTAAAACTTCTAGTTTGCTTGGGTTTTATTTTTAAAATGTTACCTTTTAAAGAGTTACCTTTTCTTCATTTTATTTTCTATTAAATATTATCCTAAAAAAGAAGAGATAAGGTCTTCCCAGGATACTAGCTAGCTGCATTTTATCTTCTTGTGCTGTATGCAGATATGCTGCTGCCCCCTGTACTGGAAAGCTCCCATGTTCAGTGCATCAGGAGGAGAGCGGACAGGATTTGTATCTGTACATTCTTTTGTCGCCATGTGGAGAAAGTGAGTACACTATGTAAAAATATCATTCTAGAAAAAGCAGCCCAGTATGCCTTTCCTTTGCTTGTTTATTTTCTTTTTTGTATTTTAACTGTGCTCTTCAAATACTTATTTTTCCACTGTCTCCAGTTTTCTTCCTTTTAATATATTGTATATTTTATTTATTGAAATATGATTGTTCATTTGATACTTCTTGTATCCTTATAAGATTTGTATATGAATGCATACTTTTCTAGGCCAGAAAGACCCACTGTGGTTCTGACATATCTATGCCCTGTACCCTAGACGTGTACCCTATAAGGCCCTGTACCCTAGATGTAATTCAAACCAGCATTTTCCTGGGACTCCCAAAAAAATAGCTGCCACCACCTACTGATTTATACAGAGCGATAGAATGTGGGATGAAATATGTCAATCTTCAGATCCACCCAGACTAGTCTAGAACAGAAGTATTTAAAACAATAAACATTTATTTTTTATTTAACAGGTCAGCATTCACAACAACTGATAGATGATGATGATTGTTCTAATAACCTAACACCACATGTCTGCTTTCAATAATTTCTCATTTACACCGTCTCTGATTCAACTCACTAACTTAACTTACTCTGGCCCATAATTCCTCTCATTGCCCTGGTTCGCACACAACCCATGCTTTATTTAACCCATGCTTTGTTTCTCTACCCAGGATTTATTTGGCATACAATCAAACAAATCAAGGCTTGTTTTTTTCAAACCCTGAGTTGTTTGAATCCCTCCTCCTTTGCCTGCCCCCTCCCTGTATCCCAAAAGCCTTTGTGACACTGTAATACTGACATTTAGAGTGGCTGATTTTAAATAAAGCATGGATTAGCAAACCAGGGGGCTGTCTTCACGGCACTGAGTTGGCGCTACGTTCCCCCTAAACACCATGTTTTTGCTTACCCGGGGTGGCATCAGGTAATCCCCATGCCAAGGGGTTTCCGGCAGTCATCCGGATACTGGAGCCGCCTGTCTGCCCTCTTCCTGATTTCCGGCGACCAATTGCCAGTTGCCATCCACCAGGACTACCCCTGGATTGGCCATGGAGCAAGGTCAGACAGCGGAAGAGCCGGGGTGACCTTGCTCCCACTGAAAAAGTCAGGATAAGTCAGTGACTTTTTCGCTGTGCTACTTCATGGAAAATCCCCGTAAAACTCTTATTATTTTATCAGCAATTCACACAGAACATTAAAGACTTTGATAAGCAAAAGTTAGTTAGGTCCCCAGCCTTCAAGGAGCTTCAGTATAAAATAGATAAAGGGGAAGACAAAGTGAGGGAGAGACAAGAATAGCAAGAGATGAACGTGAGCAAATGCAGTTATATGAACTTAAACTGTGCAGGTCTCCCCCCTCACAAATAGTTAGCAGGGGGCCTCTAATCTAGATTGAGAGCCTGGCATGGCAGATAGGAGGAATTTAAACCTTTGCCCCCTATTGCAATCCTTATATGTTTAACTTCATGCAAATAGCCCCTGACTATTTGCATGAAGTTAAACCCTCACATTAGAACAAATAGCAGCTTCCCCCAACCTCCCATACAGATAATCCGTACGAAGGCCATGATCTGGATTGGGGTTACAGCAGGGGGCAATTGGTTAAAGCCTCCCTACCCTCATGCCAGAGCCCCAATCCAGATAGGGCTCCCCATGCTGGCCATTTGTGGGAGAAAAACACCTGCACTTGAGGGCAAAACTATGTGATTCATGTGTAGTTTGGCCATTAATTATAGCAGAGAATTAGGAATAAGGGTTGAGCTGAAGTCTTTACAAAGTAGCATAGTCTTGTTTCTTTGGGAACTCAAATTGCTAGGAGTACTTTTGCAATCTCATTTCTCTTTTGTAGGATACTACACAATTGCCATGACGATGCATCGAAATTCATTTGTCTTTTAGCAAAACCGAACTGCAACTATCTAGAACAAGAAGATTTCATCCTATTATTACAGGTATGTTTGACTACCCCTCAGGCCTCTCAACTATGCCAGCCAGGAGCTGGTGCTGCAAAAAAAGAAGGGGCGGGGGAAATAACAGCTCTCATCTTATGCCCTGGATAACACAAGACGGTGACACTCATGATGCAGTGGTGTATAATATCATTGCATTAACTGCATAATTTTTATGGATTAAATAATTTGGGTATCTTTCAGGATGTAGTAGAAACTCACCCTGGATTGACATTTCTAAAGGATGCTCCAGAATTCCATTCCCGCTACATTACTACGGTACGGCTGCATCAACAATATGTCACCATTTCTGTAAGCAAAGGCTCATTTTGAACCATGGCCAGTGTTAGGAGAAGAAATCAAGTTATCCAACAGCATTATTTTGTTTCATTAATTTAATTCTTAATTTTCTTTAGCATCCTGTTTACTTTTCTACAACCTTTGCTAAAGTGTTCACAGTGATAGTCAAGTAATACCAAGTAATTTAATGCACTTGCATTTTATGAGGGGCTATCTTTGAAGACTGCTAAGAAACTATACTTAGTCCAAACTACAGCCGCTAAGTTATTAACTAGGACTGGTTGTTGGGAACATATCTTGCTAGAGCTTAGCCCCAGTCCTGTGCTGTCCTTTTTCTAAGCACTATTCAGACTGACAGTACTTCATTTTAAAGCCCTACACAGCTTGGGACCTGAGTAGTTGAAGGAATGAACCAGTTTGCACATCACATGAGCAAGCCAGTGTGCTCATGGATGCAGCTTGATTGCTTCTGCTTGGCTCCTCCTGCTACCAGGAGTGGATAAAAAACCCCAGGGATTGTCAGGTTTGTGCAAAAGTGTGACCCGTGGGCTACAGGCAGAAACAGGATGCAAGATTTGTATGCCGTTGTTGTTGTTGTTGTGTGTGTCTATATATTATCCACACTAGGAATAAGTCCAGTTCTGATTTTCAAATGATTTTGAGACTTGTATTTCATCTCTTTCAAGGTTATTCAAAGAATATTTTACACAGTCAATAGATCCTGGAATGGGAAAATATCTCTGACAGAGTTGAGGAAAAGTAATTTTCTACAAGTAAGTTAATTTTTCGGATTCATTTAGAGAACAAGTATTACTAAAACACTTTTTGTCCCCAAGGCCTATACAGAAATTTCAGTTTTGTTATGGGATTTTGTAGTAAAAGTATGATACTGTGGCAGATTTCTAGAGTTGAAGGATGCTAGATAGGCCTCACTAAGGATTGCAGTGACCATATAAGTACTGGTGGTGACGAAGACAAATCAAATATCCAAAAGTTTGCTTTGTCTCCCCTCCCCCCACCCCCTAAGCCTCAATATCCAGTGTTAGTTGCTAGAGCACAAGCCCTGCTGAAAGAGCCCTGGTCTGGTGGGTCAGGAGTCCCAAGCTTGAATCCAGCATACAACCTCATACTTGGAAGGGCGGAGAGGTCTCCCCACTCCCAGGCACACCTGAGCCAATCAGGAGGAGGACTGTATGGGCCACTAGCCTGGCTCCTGCATGGGTCAACCAAACCTTTAGCTCTCCCCACTTCCCACAACATCTTTGACTAATCCACGTACCTGTTATTTTGCCTGATAGGCTAACTCTACTGGGCAGCATCCCATTCCCTGCCCATCATCCCTCCCCCATTCCTTTCTCTTCCCTTCCCTTCCCTTCCCACCTCCCACTGACTGCCTCATACACCCTGGCAGCAGCCCATCCCGTTCCAAGTTGAGATGATAATAATGCTTGTTCGTGGGTTGTTGTTTTTTTTAAATCTCATTGTAAACTTTTAAGGCTTTATACGGCCTTTTTGCAGCTTAGAGTGGGTAGTGAATGAATAATAACAAAGATTGGCACATAAGACATCATCCTAGTCAGAGTATCTGGTACTTGTTCAGCTCCTTCTGTGTAGAATGAATCCATTCTCATCTTTTCAGACCTTAGCCCTTTTGGAAGAAGAGGAAGACATAAATCAAATCACTGATTATTTTTCCTATGAGCACTTCTATGTCATTTACTGTAAATTCTGGGAATTGGACACTGACCATGATCTCTACATCAACCAGAAAGATCTAGCTAGATACAATGATCAAGGTAAGCAGATTTAAGAACAAGAGAAGCAGTGTTTGTTTTTACGAATATAAAATTAAATATTGTCTCAATTGTGCCTTAAGGGCATCCCTGATTACTACATTTGATATATCTTCCTCCGCATTCTTACTGAAGCACTCTAGCTTATCTCTTGCTGCTGCTTCAGTCACTTCATCATTATGCAAAATAGGCATACATACTCTAGCGATAAGTTGGAATTGAGATAGCTTTTTCCCCTATTTAGACCACAAATGCTGAAGAAGCTAAAGGCTAGTTAATACCTTAAAAAACTACTTGTTATGCCATAACCTTGCATAGGAAGATGTGTGAAAACAATAAAACCATAACCAGGAATCTAATCTGAACATCTTCTTCACCATTCCCAAACCCTGCTATAATGCTAACCTCAATAGCTAATTTCCCCCTAATTCTCCAGTTGATTAAAGCATACAGGTTTTCATGCTTTTAATATTTAACGAAAGACCTCAAATTCCTGCTATTTTTATATACTAAAAATAGTACATCCTACAGACTGTTCCACATAATCAGGATAATTCTTACAGATTTTAAACTAAGGAACAGAATGACTAGATGGAAGGCATTCAGCAATCAAATTAATGAATGACAACAATTTGATATGTAGTAAAAACATGTCCAGTGAGGAAAATCATTTTCATGTTGGGTTTCACACAAAATTAGAAGCCATTTCACCTATGATGATTTTTCTACACATACTTAATTTCTGTAGGATAAAGCAGCAGTTGTTAAAATGATAGCAACCATACTCAAGAATCGAAACTATTCCTAAAAACTGTTTCTTCATCTACAGCTCTGTCAAGCAGGATTATAGAGAGAATATTCACTGGAGCTGTGCTTAGGTAAGAAAGTGGGGAACAATGAAGCAAACAGACAATAAGATATGGAGGAGAAGGCTATCATTGGCTACTAGTCCTGATAGCTATATGCTACCTCCAGTAGCAGAGGCAGTAAGCCTATGTACACCAGTTGCTGGGGAACATGGGTGGGGAGGGTGCTGTTGCACAAGCAGGTTTCTCGTCAACAGGTGTTTGCTTCCTTGTCGAAGGGTGTTTCGATACATGCAGCCTATATTACCTTTGTCTATAATCATTTCCTAATGCAAATGTTAATGCTCATATTGGCTGCATTCAGTTTCCTTTCTGAATTTTATCTTCTCTCTCGTGAACAATGCTCAAAAACAGAGCAAAAAGCTCAAATGCACTTTTGAGTGTCATGTGAAATTGCCTTGACTCCTGCACAAAGCACATCCTGTGTCAGAAAATCTCAGGCAGTTATCATGAGTTGAACCTTGGATTTGTGTGTGCAAGGCAATGCTCTACCACTGAGCAATAATTGCATCCCTGTCTGTATATTGGGGTATATTTGCAAGAAAGTTTAATCAATGGAGATTGTCAGAGAAGAGTTGCTACATGGAGACATTAGATCAGTATAAATCATTATATTAAAAACTCACTCAAAGATCCTGATGCTAAGAGAAGTTATCATTAGTATAAAACTCCTGACGTGCTCTCTGGAGTACTAGTTCAGGTTAAAACAACATTAATCACCAGCAGTAACGCATTCCCAAGAATTGGCATTTAGGGTGCAGTCCTATACATGTTTAGACAGAAAAAGGTCCTACAATTCCCAGCATTCCCCAGCCAGCATGCTTGGCTGAAGGGATGCTGGGAGTTGTAGGACTTTTTTTCTGTCTAATCATGCATAGCATTGTGCTCTTAATCGCTGAGGTATATTCAAACGCCTAAAAAATTCTCCTCACATGATCTTTGGTGAATTTTTGAAATCTGTATTTCATTATATTTATTTGCATAATTATTTAGGGTTTCACTATATAATCTTTATATATTTTAGAGGAATTCAAACACACAAAGAGAACCAGATGAGCTATGCAGACTTTGTATGGCTTCTGATTTCTGAAGAAGATAAAAGAAGCCCCACAAGGTAAGATAAGACATCCAAAATGTTAAAATAGATGGTGTAAAGGAAAGTTTTATTATAAAAATACATCTTACTATCAAAATATGTGTAGTTGCAAGTTGTTAAAATACATCTTCTGTAATTACTGGGGCAAATAGCAGCTTCTGGGGAGGATTTTTGATTTAAAAAGGCATGGCTGAAAGACTAAACTTCTGCAGCGCAGTCCCAAATTAGATGAGGCTCCCTCATGGCTGATTTTGTTGTTACGATTATTATTCATAATGTATAATGTGCCTCAAATTTTCTAAGAATTGTACAAAAATTTTGTTTTTGCAATTATTTTAAACATTGGATGAATTGATGGAAGACCTTAAAGTTCCATTTGGTCCATTATTTCCCCCCCCCTCCACCAATCACTGCCATCTCCTTTCCCCCACCTCTTTGTTCCACCTAGCCTTCCCTTTCCTTTGTACGTTCCCTTTGTATGTCCAGCGTTGTTGTTTTCTGTTTCCCCTTTTCACTGCACTCACAAGCTGCCTTCATCTGATTTCCCCCGATTCTCACTCTCAGTGCAACCTCCTGCGCCACATACCAGACCTTTCCTTAGGGTCCCCAACATCTAGGATAGTTTTTGGGGGGACACGGGTCTGCATGGGGAAGAAAGACAAGGGGGCTGTCTACACATGGGGAAAGCACCACAGTGGCTGTGGATCTGCGCCCCATCGCTTAGACAACGCAGGCTCAGGTTTGCAGCCACTGCAGGGCTTCCCCGCAATGCTGCATTTTGAAAAAGTCAAGGATTTACTTCAACACCACGTTACGTCGCTCCACAGCCAATCCAGGGCCAACCTGGGGTGGAGCCTGGTGGAAGGCAACTGGCGATCTGTCGCCTTCCACCAGGAAGAGAGCGCAGCCAGCTCCAGGACCCGGATGGCAACCCTGAAACCCTGTGTTCCCTCCTCGGGGTTGGGATTATGCGGTGGCGCCCCAAGACATGAAAGCTCAAGGCTGAGGAGGGAGGCAGTGTCAACCTGGCACCATGAAGACATTCACAAGGAATTCCCCCTGCACAAGTGCAGCTTTAGATACCACCCTATGTTGAAAATGCTAAACTGTCAGAAATATACTTTAGTACAGCCTTCCCCAACCTGGTTCTCTTCAGATGTGTTGGACTACAATTCCCAGCATCACTACACGGTTTTGGGGTAGGGTAGGGTACCCTAAGGTTCTGTGAAAGAATTAAAACCTGTGGTAGGGGGAACCCCTGGACCCACAGGCTGTATTGAATTTCATTTAGCTCATGGCATTGAACCAATGAAGAACTCAAGTGGTTGTGACTGTTCATTCCAGGATTTCAAACTAAACTATTAATTAGAAAGTAGGGGAAATATTCAAGATAGTAGTCTCAGGTGGTAACAATTCTTGCTTCTCTTCTTTCCGCAGTGCCTCTTTATTTTTCATGACCATCAGAACCCCCTCCACCCTTTTTTACACAGTGGTCCCCCCCCTCTATCTAATCTTTTTATTATGCTCTCTTTTTTCTGTATTGTCCAGGACATCTTACTGTGTAGTATTTTTTTCCACATAAATTGTAAATGTGAGGAGCGCAATCTAGATTGGGACTGAAAAGCATTGAAACCCCATTGTCTTCCATGTGTATGTGAACCTTGTGCCTGCAATTTGTAGGCACATGTATTGCACTGATTCTTAAACCCATGAAGACTCCAAAAGTCAAAGCCCCAGTAAGGCTGCAGGTCTTTTGCTACAAGTGGAGAAGCCCTGTAATAAACAAGGTAGTGCTTAGATGGGAAGAGAGGTCAAGTGAATTGGAGGGGGGAGCCCAAGATCCAGTGTGGATAGCCAGGACACCACCCTAATTAGCCAGGGTTGAAGTACCAGTGGTCCTGAGCTCTCCCCTCCTCTCAGAAATTTGGTTATATTCTGTGCATCCAAATAAAATTGTGTCGAAGCTTTAACCCAATACCAGTGTCTGCCACTTCCTCCCAAACATAAAAAGAGAAAGAAATGGGATGGCCTTGCCTGCCACCAGCATGCAGCCCCCAATAAATTACCCCAAGGAACAGAATAAAGGTTCAGGAGGGGGAAAAAGGTCCCCCATCCCTGATTTCATAGAACCATAGAATAGGAGAGTTGGAAGGGGCCTATAGGCCATTGAGTCCAACCCCCTGCAAATGAATAATAACATGGGAGTTGTAGACTAAAACATCTGTGGGGTCACAATTTGCCTACCCCTGCAATACATTGTCTCCAGTTCTATCAATCATATTCACATAATTTCTGTATCTTAACTACATACTTTATGGCTAAGTTATGGGCACATTGATGTTTGAGGACCTTGATAGCTTGCACAGAATTATTTGTTGTTACTTAATCAATTTATATCCTGCTCATATACAGAATGTCACTTTTGGGATGGGGAGAGGATGCAGTTTGAGCTACTGAACAACGGAGGGTATTTTCTGCCTTAGCTCATGCTCTGAATTTCTAGATAGCACTTTCCATTATATGGGAAGAAGCCAGACAAAGCTTCATTGTGCACATGAAAGCCATCCTAATAAGGGTTCTTTGTGAGAAAACATTGCTTGCCCCAACAAACAAAACTGATTCATTTCTCTCTTTTCCTAGTATTGAATACTGGTTCCGATGCATGGATTTGGATGGCGATGGCATGCTCTCCATGTATGAACTGGAGTATTTTTATGAGGAACAATGTGAGAGGATGGAATCCATGGGCATTGAGCCGTTGCCATTCCATGACTTACTGTGCCAAATGCTTGATTTAGTAAAGCCAGAAAGTGAGGGTAAGGGCCATTTATATAACACTGCTCCTCTACATTGCTGATCAGTTCTTTGAATGAGATTATGTGAACCTCTATGATGTTTTTAAAGACTTTTCTTTTCTGTCTTCATTATCCTTTGTGTTTGTGGCAGTCACGGGACCATTTCACCATGAGACAAAAATATGTTTTCACCTGTTTATTGGAGATCCAAGGCCAAGCAGTAATCCTTACAAGCCTCCTAGGTTATGCACCCTCAGCTAGTCCCTTCTTTAAATATATCAGAAACAGGAAACCATCTAGGAAAGCAGTTGGACTGCTGTATGACAATGGAGTTAAGGGAGTACTAAAGGAGGACAGGGAAATTGCAGAGATGAATGAATTCTTTGCATTGGTGTTCACTGCAGGAGCCAGTGTGGTGTAGTGTCTAAAGTGTCAGGAGATCTGGGTTTTAATCCCCACTCAGCCATGAAAACCCACTGGGTGACTTTGGGCCAGTCACAGACTCTCAGCCCAACCCACCTCACAGGTTTGTTGTTGTGAGGATAAAATGGAGAGGAGGAGAATTATGTACACTGCTTTGGGTTCCTTGGAGGAAAAAAGATGGGATATAAATGCAAAAATAAATAAATAAATAAATAAATAAATAAATAAATAAATGAGATACAGGACAGATGCCTATGCCTGAACTGATGTTTTCAGGAAGGGAGTCTGAGGAACTGAGGCAAATAGCGGTGAAAAAAAGATGAAATTCTCAATCTTATTGACAAATTGAAAGCAAATAAATCACCAGGCCCAGGTGGTATCCATCCTAGAGTTCTCAAAGAACTCAAATATGAAATTGCGGACCTTCTCACAAAAATATGCAACTTGTCCCTAAGATCAGCCTCTGTACCAGAGGACTGGAAGATGGCCAATGTAACACCAATTTTTAAAAAGGGGCCCAGGGGGGTTCCAAGAAATTACAGGCTGGTTAGCTTGACATCTGTTCCAAGTAAATTGATTGAAAGCATTATTAAAGACAAAATTAGTACGCATATAGAAGGGCAGGTCCTGCTGAAGAAGAATCAACACAGCTTCCACAAAGGCTGTCTCACTAATCTTATAGAATTCTTTGAGAGTGCCAATAAATATGTAGAGAGGGGTGATCTGGTGGACACCATTTACTTGGACTTCCAAAAGACTTTTGATAAAGTCCCTTGCCAAAGACTCTTGAACAAACGTAGCAGTCATGGAATAAGAGGAGAGGTCCTCTTATGGATCAGTAACTGTTTAAAGAACAGAAAACAGAGAGTAGGAATAAATGGTCAATTCTCCTGATGGAGGGAAGTAAATATTGGGGTCCCTCAAGGATCGATATTGGGACCAATTCTTTTCAACTTTTTCATAAATGATCTGGAATTAGGAGTGAGCAGTGAAGTGGCCAAGTTTGCCAATGACACTAAATTATTTAAGGTTGTTAAAACACAAAGGGATTGTGAAGCGCTCCAAAGGGCTCTCTCCAAACTGGGAAAGTGGGCATCCAAATTGCAGATGCGGTTCAATGTAAGCAAGTGTAAGGTGATGCACGTTGGGAAAAAGAAACTAACTTCAAGTATAACCTGATGGGATCTGAGCTGGCAGTGACCGAACAAGAAAGATATCTTGGGGTTGTGGTGGACAGCTCGATGAAAATGTCAATGTAGTGTGCAGCAGCTTTAAAGAAGGGAAACTCCATGTTAGGCATTATAAGAAAAGGAATTCAGAATATTTATTTATTTATTTAGTACATTTATATACCGCCCCACAGCCGAAGCTCTCTGGGCGGTTTACAACAGTTAAAAATGGTAAACATTAAAAAGTATACAAAATTTAAAAAACATAAAAACAGTATAAAAACAACAGTATCCATTTAAAAACAACAATTCTGGGGTCCATTAAAAACAAACTTAACCTCGTTAAATGCTGTTAAATGCCTGGGAGAAGAGAAAAGTTTTGACCTGGTGCCGAAAAGATAACAATGTTAGTGACAGGCGAGCCTCATCAGGAAGATCATTCCACAGTCAGGAGGCCACCACCGAGAAGGCCCTCTCCCTTGTTGCCATCCTCCGAGCTTCCCACGGAGTAGGCACTTGGAGGAGGACCTTAGAGGTTGAGCGCAGTGTACGGGTAGGTTCATGTCAGGAGAGGCGTTCCATCAGGTATTGTGGTCCCAAGCCATGTAGGGCTTTATAGGTTAAAACCAGCACCTTGTAATGGGCTCAGAAACGTATAGGCAGCTAATGCAAGCGGGCCAGAATTGGTGTTATATGCTTAAACCTCCCTGTTCCAGCTATCAATCTGGCCGCTGCAATTTGCACAAGCTGTCAGTATCATACTGCCTTTATACAAATCTATGGTATGACCACACTTAAAATACTGTGTATAGTTCTGGTAACCACACCTAAAAAATGGTATTATAGAGCTGGGAAAAGGGCAACTAAAATGATTAAGGAACTGGAGCATCTCCCCTATGAAGGAAGGTTACAACAGCTGGGATTGTTTAGCTTGGAAAAAAAGGAGGCTAAGGGGAGAAATGATAGAGGTGTACAACATTATGCATGGTGTGAAGAATGTGGATAGGGAGACATTTTTCTCCCTGTCCCATAATACTAGAACCCGGGGTCATCCCATAAAACTGATTGGTAGGAGATTCAGGACAGGTAAAAGGAAGTACACCTTCCCAAATAGGCTTAGGTCCCCAGACAATTGGAGGTGCCTCTGCAAGTAGGTGCAGAGGCTCAAATATGTAGGTACATGTATTAATGCCATAAAATTAAAAAATGGCATAATAGGAGACCTTTCCAAATGTGTAGTGAGCTTTATCCATGGACCTGAAACACAATGCAAATCAAGTCAATGCACATCTCACCGCAGTGAAAGAGGCTCACATGACTTGATTGACAAACTAGGTCAGCCTATTTGGAAAGTAAGGCCCCCTTAAAAGGATTTGTGAAGCTGCCCTGAAAGACACCAATCTTTGTTTGCTGGTTTTGCAGGAAGAGTAACTCTGCGAGAGTTGAAGAGATGCAGAATGGCGCCTGTATTTTATAACACATTCTTTAACTTGGAAAAGTACCTGGACAATGAGCAACGGGATCCCTTTGCTGTGCAAAAGGTACAACGCAGCAGTGTTTTCAAATAGTGATTACTCTGAAGGAAAGTTTTACCGTGAAAAGAGACAACAGGTCAAAGCCTTCATGGAGTTCCCCATAGGATTTCTAGTGAACAAATGTAGTGGTGATGGCCAGTACTACAACTCCTAATAAAGAACAGCTCTTTCCCTAAACATTTGCCTAATAACCTCAGTGTAAATTAGGGCAGCTCCTACTGCTGAATATTTGGTGAAAGAACAAGGGAATGTTGTATTGCCCCTATTATTTTATTTTATGACCCAGCACCTGGGACAGTTTGTAGAGCAATAGCTAGACATTCCTGAACCTCATATGGAGTTTAAATAATTCCATCTTTGTTTGCTTGGAGTTATTAACCTGTTGCACATTCTTCTTCCTTATCCCCTAAAATGGCACTAGCAAATGAACCACACAGAAAAATGGTTGCGGGGGAATCTACATGTAAAAGTTAGTAACAGGTTCTTTAATAGCTATTTCAGAGTAACAGAGACATTGAGACTGTTTTTATTGATCTCACACGTGATCCCAAGATCAAGACTTAACAACTTTAAGAATACATCTATATCATTATTATATTGATATTTTAAAAATTTAGTGATGAAGAATATTTCACTTTATTAAATGTTTTAAGTTAAATAATTTCACAGAACAGGGCTGTTGCTCTTCTATTATACTTCTAATGTAGATGGTCTGAAAACATGTTCCCATGAACCCAGTGATCTCTTCCAATGTAGCAACATCAATGAATGCTTAATTTCAAGGGAGGGCTCCCAGATTGACTTCTTCTATACCTTGGATCTGTCTTTTTAGTGGAAATGAATGGGGATTCCTCTCAAGCAAGAAGTGTCTGGATTTAAATGAATAAGTTAATTCAGTTACACACAAATGTGTCATATGAAAAATGCTTTGTTTGCCTTTCTGTAGTCTTCACTGGTTTTGCCTGCTTGAATGAACCTTGAAGAAGATTCCATATAGAGATAATTAACTGGGACATTTATTATAATTGCCTTGGGGCTGTATTTATACATTTTTATATTAAGGCGCCCTAGCCATTGGAGAGGTGTGTTTGTGAGAGAGACAGCGACAGAGACAGAGAGTGTGTGTGAGAGAGAATTAAATACTTTAAATTACATAAATCACAATTTTGATATAAGCTTTGGTTTGTTTAGTTGTATTTGTTCCTTCTCATTCATTATCACCTACTTATTTAGGATGTTGAGAATGATGGTCCTGAGCCCTCTGACTGGGACAGATATGCTGCCGAGGAGTATGAAATTCTTGTTGCTGAAGAGTCTGGCAATGAACAGTTACAAGAAGGGTGGGTATTGTTAACTGCAAAACTAGATTATAATGGCTACTCCCAGAAGCCTCGAAACTCATATGCTTGAATCTAGAAGATGTTATTTTGAAACAAACTAAGATAATACCTTTTATCATAGGTAGAAGATAAACATTTTATTAACAATAGAACCTGATGAGTTACAAACTAACCAAGCTTGGAATGTCAATGTAAGCATGTCAATACAAAATATAGAAAGAAATGACTAAGACACAGTGTCTGAACCAAATCATTCAGGGAGTCAGTATGTAGTTGATAGCCACTCAATGTCAAAGTAATTATCTGAACAATTCCTAAACTACACAGGCAGAAATGTTCCTGTTGGACCATGGGTTGTTTCAGAATTGTAGGTGGTTTGTTAACCATGCCAACAACTGCCCTCGCCATGGCTCATATTTAAAAATGGCGGCCAGTACGCAGCGATAAGCCCTGTGGGTAGATTAACCCATGGTAGCTTGTCATTACATGTGAACCAGGTCAATTTATATTTCAACCAAAGGATTTGCCTGTGTCTATTTTGGAAGAATTTGTATTGTTAACTCCATGTAGTTGAAGTCTTTTGTGGTGCTAAGAACAATGTGACCAGCATGCCCTGAGGGAACTCATCCTTGACAGAGGGTTGCATCCAATGTTAGGCTAGTGGGAAATGTACAAGAGGTATTGTTGTTCCGCTAGTGGTTGCACAAGCGCTTATGTAATAACTAACATGCAAGCAATACCTAGGTGAATGAAGTAGTAATGAGTTGTGTAGTATCTTGTGGAAGGGTTTGTACAACAGCTTGCACAAGTGGAATCAAAATATTGGATCTGACCCTTGTGCAGGAATTAAAATGGGTTCCCCCAAGTGGTAGAAACTTTGCGCTAGCAGAATGACAGCACTGAATATTACCCAGAGAATAGAGAAGAGCCTTCATTTTTAATGTTTTATTTATTAGTATCCTGCCAATTTTTTATATTGAAAATATTATTGTTTATTTCCAAGTTAGTTTTGTTAAACAAGATAACAATTTTAGAGCAGTATAGCTACTTCAAAAGCATTTTCACTTTACTCCATCCAGATATACATTTCCTCTCTGGGGGGGGGGGGGAGAAACCTTTTCTCTATATCCTGTTTTGTCCTGCTGCATATAAGAAAAAAATGCATTTGGAGGATCTCCACCTGCCCACCCCCAAACCATCCCTAACAAGGGGTGGCACATGCACACTTTCCTATGCCACTAAGGAGTACCCCCAGTAAAAAAGGAAAGCACACAAGCACTACCCTTGAGTAGGGACAGAGTGGAGTCAACCACCACAATTGAGCTCAGAGGCACCACACCCTTTAACATGCAGGCTGGGTTCACACAACACACTAACCCACTATGGGTTAGCATGTTGTCTAAAGGCAGGGATTTTTCTGCAGAGTGGGTTAATGTGTTGTCTGAAAGCAGCATGTTTTTGCAAGGTGGCTTGTTAATCATGCAGTGTTAATCAAGCCACTTTGAGAACCCATGGCTTCTTGTTGGGTTGTTCATGGTGGTTAACAAGCCACACTGCATGGATATTTTTTTTAATTTTACTGCATGTTTAATTCTATTTTAACTTTTGTAAATTTATATTTATATATTTTAATTGTACATGTTTTAATCTTGTAAACTGCCTTGAGTCCCAGTACTGGGAAAAAGGCGGGATATAAATAATAATAATAATAATAATAATAATAATAATAATAATAATAATAATAATAATGTCTGCTTTTCTTGAAACCTATGCATAACTCTCCCCCCCCTTTTTTTTTAATGAATGGTGTATCTGATGGGGGGAATGACGACATTCCTATGTATGTAATGTTTGTTCTTCTTTCCCCCCTTTCTTTTCCGTGATTTATTTTCTATTCTGCTTTGTTAAAATCACAATAAAAGTGGGGAGGGAGAACCAAGCCACACTGCATGGTAAACAAGCAACCCTGTGGAAAATGCATTGTGTTTCTACAACATGATAATCTACCCTGTGGAAAACACACTGCATTCAGACAACATGATAACCCACAGTTCAACAACAACCTACACTGTGTTGGTTAGCATGTTGTGTGAACCCAGCCACAATCTCTTGACATAAAAATACTTGTTCCCATAGTTACCTCAGCAGCAAAGGAAGGCTGGACCTTCCTTTCCACTTTGGAGTAATTGTGGAGGGAGAAATTGATCTCAGAGACAGTATGCCCTCTTATTAGTTCCTCCCCAAAATGACTATTGATCCCTCCCTTTCCCTCTAAAGCAATTGTTGGAGGATGGGTTTTCCCTTATGAATTTTGCAAAATGAACAAACATATTATTAAACTGATAGACAGATAAATGTCCATGCATCTTTTTATGTTTACACACACAATCTATAAATTTTAAATAACATGGTTTTAAATTTGTAATTTTGCATTGCTGCTGTTTTTGTCTGGTTGAGCTTTTATATTGTATTTTATATTATGGTTTTATACTGTTGTTTTATACTTTGAATGGTTTTAATTTTTGTGAACCGTCCAGAGAGCTCCGGCTATTAGAAATGTAATAAATGTAATATTACATTTAGAAATGTAATAAATAAATAAATAAATAAATGTGTATGAAGAGAAAAAATGGTAAACACTTGGCTAAAATGACCATGAAAGCTTTTATATTTTATACATTTAAGCCTTATGTCAAATTATCATGGTCTTTATCTCTTTCATTTCATGTTTATTTAAGACCACTATTTAAAGCGTTTTTTTCCAACTCATGCCACAATAAATAGCTTGTCTTTAGGTGCTACAGGACTTCATTGGTTTTACAGTGGAGGCTGGTGGCTCTGTGTTTTTTTTGGGGGGAGGGGTGTGTGTGAATCCATTCCAGGTTTCAGTCAGAACCAGCTAAAACTCCAAAGGAGCTATCCAAAGTGCTGAACCTATTTTGAGGCTAGGGCTCAGCATCTTGGATAGCTCCTTTGGCGGTCTGGCTGGTTCTGACTGAAATTTGGAATGGATTCACAGCCCCACCAAAATCAGAGCCACCGGTCTCCACTAGTTTTGTATTACATCTCTCCACCCGTTACAAAATGAATCTAATTGAAAAACTTTAAACATTTATAACCATATTTGTATGGCATCTACATTTTTAATATTTTTGTTCTTTCCTTGTAGATCCTTTGATGATGACTATGAAACAGATGAACTCTTATCTCTATCTGAAATTGGAGAAAAATCAGATAAATTAGTTATTTCAGATCTTTCAGCGTAGAAATATTGGAAATCCGTCCCTAAGGTCTGTCAGTATTACATGGAAGAGAATCTTCAATTCTTGCATTTCACAAATTACTTAATTGTTTCCTTGAAGAAACAAACAACCAGTCTTTGAAACTATAACATGGATTTTTTTAAAAAAAAATTAATTGCTTGCTTCTGCAGTATGGCAACTTCCAAAAATATGGTGGTGTGTGCGCAAATGTGCAGAAACAAGAAAAGCTGCACTTCACTGTAAAGCACAAAAAAGGTGAAAAAGTATCTATTTGCAGAAAAACAACGAATTTTAAACAATTTCAATACTTACTTTGTTTCCTGCATTATGGATTCTTTCCCCTTCTTTTATATTTAGAAACTGTACCTTCAGTTCCTTCTTGCCTTGCTACATAACTACAGTAACTCTCATAACATTTTGATGAATTCAAAAACTGCAGTCTTTTTCCCCAGAAATATTTCTAGGTTACTTCTGTACCATGTAAGTTTCACAGAATAAGATTCAACAGGAAAATTAGAAACTAAAATGGAATATCAAGAGATGATTTAAATCCAGTATCAAGTTCTTGGGTTGTACTTGTTTTTTAAGTTTATTCTGGAAAAGACAGCTATCCTATTCATCGCTGCTCTTCACAGGAGGAGCTTTTAGTTAGGGATGTTCTACACAAAGTTTGTGAGCCCCAAATATATGTTTAGCCTTAGCGCGTGCAAATCTCTGTAGTGACACAGTGTCATTATGTCTTATTCCCACATAATTTAAATTTATTATTTAATCAATATTATAGACTGCTTGACTATATCTAAAAGACATATTGAAGTAAAAAATTAAAATGCAAAACATCCACAGTTAAAACATTTAAAAACAGAAAATACAAAACATGTCAGTTAAAAACATTTTTTAAAAAGACAAACCTCAATTAAAACATTTAAAATCTGAGAACTAATAATCAACAAACTGGGCAGCACAATCAAAGAAGGATTGAGTGGAAAGTTAGGTCTTTAGCAGGCTCCTAAAACATGCCACAGTTGGTGCCTCCCACATACAAAGGAGGAGGGCAATTCCACAAAGTGGGTCCCACCATGGAGTAAGCTGGCTCCTGGGTTGGTGCCAGATGGCAACCTGCAGGTACAGTCATTAGGGCCTCCTCTGATATTAGTGATCAGGCGAGTCTGTATTGGAGAAGGCAACCCACCAGGTAACCTGGTCCCAAGTTGGTAACCATTCCAAAGATTAAACAAAAACCTATTTGGCAGCAATGTTTACTAGATAAGCTCAGAGGACTGCAGTGGAATTAACTGAATGGGTAGGGAACCTTTTTCGGCTGTGGGCACATTTGGCAATTTGAGAAATTATTGTGGGCACCACCACAAAATGGCTACCATGGGTGCCCTGCCAAAAGACAAATAACCTGCCCCCAAAAGTAAATACAAGATAGAGGTGGAGTCTGAGCCCCAACACTCTAAAAAGTGCCTTTGAACCCACATTTTTCAGCACTAACAGAAATCTATTTCACAGCAATCCCACTTGTCGGTGGGATATGTTTTTTATTATTATTATTAACAGCAGGGGGGATAGGGCACCTGATGCCCACACGTTACCTACCCCTGAACCAGACTCTCCCCACTCACCAGTTTGTGGTTCTAATTCTTTAACGGGGAAAAAGAAAGAAAGAAAGGCTAAATGAGGCTTCCCATTTGTATAATGGGAAAATGTACCATAAAATATTAAATACATCTTTTCACAAAAAGGCACAGGCATTGGGAGTAAGGTGTCACTCAACATCATTCATATTACAATTGGTACCCAAGAGGTGACACTTGTCCCGTGGCATCCCACATGAAAACACTAAGACCAACGTACTCTGTTTTGGGGATGAATAGATTTACCACTAAACGTTTTTAAGAGTATATCTGCCCCAAAAGTTGTTATCATCTTGCAGTGCCAGCACACAGGTATATTTTGTAGTGTTCCGATATTGTTAGTAGTATACTTCGTTCCATTTCACACTTATATGCTGGCAAATCAGATTTTAGGATAAGGCACTAAATTCCTTTGAAAGCCCCTGAGATATGTACCCTAGCCTTCAAAGCACTGCCTTGTTCAAGCCTCTTTAATATGAACATAGTTTGTGTAGGCTGAACAGCTTTTAAGGCTTGTAGCCTTAAGAATCTAGTTTCCAGTTTGCTATTTAAAATGTCAGTCCCGTATGAATTCCACAATAAATTCTGTTAAAATGTTAATGATCTTGCATTTAATTGTGGGAAATACAGAAATGTACTGTTCCCATTTTTGCTTATATATAAAGTTAAACTTCAGAAATGTACCCAATTTAACTTACCTTGTTAGAACCTATGGTAAGATGCAATTAAAGTGACTGTCAGACAAATTTAACTTATTCCATTGCAGGGCTCTGTTTGTACTAGAACACTGCTCCAGAATCTAATTTCAGTGTCAGGGCTCAGCCCAAGGACACATACTGTAAATACTGTGAATAGTTTATCTGAGTATCTGACTAGCTTGTTGTTCTAGGACAGGGGTGTACAACCTACTGCCTTCCAGATGTTTTGAACAATAACTTCCATAATCCCTAACCATTGGTCATGCCAATGGGGGTTGTAGCCCAAAACAGATGGAGGGCATCAGGTTGTCTGTCTCTAGTCCAGGGTATGATTCTCTTATGGTGTGAGATTCCCAGGTTCAGATCTCTGACAAGCCCTGCCTGATGGTGGAACATTGCCTGTACCATTTTGTATGTTCCTTATCTTCACTTCCCCCACCCCTCCATTTTGTAAAAAGGTCATAGTGCAGTGGTAGAACACACACTTTGCATGCAAAAGGTTCCCTTTTCTAGCATCTCCAGATATCGCTGAGAAAGGCCCCTGTCTGAAACCCTGGAGAACTGCTGCCAGTCAGTGTAGACGATATTGAGCTGGATGGACTTGGCATAAGGCAGGTTCCTATTCAGCACAGGTGGAAACCTCTGGAGGTCCAGGAGCCATTTTGCCCCCCAAAAAGGCCAAAATTGACAGTTTGCCTCTAAAATTTGGTGGCAAATTGCTCCATAGCACTAAGGAACACTACAGTGGTTACATTTAGCTTGTTTCCAAGCTAAATCTAACCCTTTTAGTGCTGAACGAGCTACAAGCTCATTTTTTCCTGAAGAAAAAAGTTTTTTAATGGTGGGCAATGGGGTGGGGACTGCAGTGCCACATGCAGGCCATGAGTTGCCCACCCCAGCTATACAGAGTGTCTTTTCCACACAACTAAGCAATTTCCACAAAATCCTATGTTCTTAGGATTACAGAGAAAAACGTTCTGGTCAGAGGCTATGACATTCAAGGAGGCTTGTTCTACACTACCTCCCATATTTATTTTATTTATTAAATAAATATTATTTAATAAATAAAATAGTAATATTTATTTTAGAAATTAAATACTACCCCAATACAGTGATCTATGTTATAATAATCAATTCACATTTTTAATGCTGGTGAGTGCACTTTATACATTTTTCTCCTTCCAAGTGTTACTAGCACAGGGCAGACTTGAAAGTAGAAACAATGGTAAAATTCCTGTAGTTTTAAAAAATGAATTCAATGGCCTTAATTCCAGACTATGGACGTCATCAGACAAGCATTTTATCACACGCTTGCTATTATGCACTTACAGATGTCCGTGTGTCTTTTAGACAATGATGTCTGCCTCCCATGCATGTCCTGCTCATTTTTCCGTCACAAAATAGACCTCTTTTAACCCGACCTTTTTAAAAAACAACAACCCAGCACTATGTGCAGGAAAAGCGACACGATAAAAATGGCCCCTGAATGGGCCACATGGTCTTTGTTTACTTCCTCTTTTCTATCCCAGAGAAAAAAGGAAGTAATGAAGGACAGGGGGTGGAGAAGCAACAGTAAGGAAATGTGATTTTCCATGTGATGACACTCTAAGTATTATAAATAGAAAAGGTCTAGAATAGAACAGACATGTGTGTTTGAGGCAATGGCAAGCATACTTGGAAAACGCAAACCATTATTATCATCTCCATCTAAAAACTGGCAGATAAAGCTTAAGAATCAGAGGCTAAAAACAAAGAATATCATAAAACTGTATGATACAATTATACTGAATCCATTATATGTAAGTTATCCAGACCAATGAGAAATTCTTCAATCCATAGTCTGATAAATGGTACAAATGATGAACAATAAGAGAGAAATATTCCTTATTTGAAAGGTTGCTTTTGACAAAGAGTACGGACAAATGACTCCACAGAAATAATATTTTTCTTCCCATATTACCTATGCTATTTCACCACCCCAAAATACTTTATTCATATGGATTAACTTCAGTTAAATGGATTTTCCTCAAAGGAATGTGTATGATTTTGTGGTTTTTAGGAACCATCGTTCTCTGTCCATTTCCCCAATATATTGGATTTTAGTTCAGAGCATTTGTGCCAACTTACTAAAAATCTAGTAGATTTTATCAATACCTTTAATTTCACAGATTTTTTTCCACTTGGATTTATATATGATAGAGCAAGGGAGTAGATAAAATGCAGTCTATTTTAGTGGAATTGACATCCATATGCCATAATGATATTTTAACAATTTATTTTGATTTCAACTACCCGATCCATATTAGAGTGGTTACTCCCATGCTCCACCTGGTTCCAGCCTATGTAGTGCTGCTGTGCACAGAACTGGGCTTTGTGCAGTATGTCATGCAAGGCTGTAGCTGGGGTCTACTGCTCCTTGGAAAACTTTGCTGCACTTCTATTACTGTTAATATTCCACTCAGGAATGGTTTGAAGAACTGTGTTCTCCAGAGAATCCAAACATGACAACTTAAAAATCCCCCAAACCACAGGTTTTGCTTTAAGTGTTTTCAAGCCCTTGGATTTTCCAGGGTCTTTTCCATACCATTGCTAAGAAAAAGAGTAGTTCCTACTATGCTGGTGCCCAAGAGGCAACATTCAACATACTCCTTCAGTTCATGTTAACACAAATATTTGTTTAATGTCAGCCTGGGGAGATGTTAACTAAGTTGCCATATCACTTGCCATGAAGTAAATCACAGATGCCATTATTAGCATCACTACACTTGAAGCAATGGTGTAGTTGTGCAGATAACTTTAGTAAATAATTTTGATAATCCATTTGTTACCATTTGTATTAGCACTGCATTTGACTAGGAGTGATGTGTTGATAGGTTTTGTATGACACTTTGTATTCAAAAACAAAAGGGGAAAAAAGTTGAGTTTTCTATATTGTAAGAATGCTCTTCTTGGGTATTTTAGCCTAACTGGAGCACAACTAGGAACTAAACACCCTATTTTATTGTTTTACTCTGTACAGCACCATGTACATTGATGGTGCTATATAAATAAATAATAATAATATTCCCAATTCTGCAATGAACCTGCTATGCATCACTACTATAGCTTGTGGAACTTTTAAGTGTGTGCAAAATACCTTCTTTAGTTTTGAATGATCATCTGTTGAGATGTTTTCTAGCCAAATTTTGAGAGTTTATCTGCTCTTAATGCTGTATATCAGTTTTCTTGTCTGAAGAGTGGAAATAACATCTACCTCATATGAAAGGGGTTAAGACAATTCAGTTTGCTATATTATAGAAATTCCTTTCAGTATATAGAGCTCAAGCAATACTTGATTGGTAATGCCAGTCCTTTTATGCCTATTGGGACAACATCTCCTTAGACTTCCACTGGTTGAAGTCAGATAAGAGAGAGACATGGTTATTTTGTTTTAAAGTATATTGTAACTCAGGATTGGGGAACATGTAGCCCTCTAAATGTTATTGTACTGCAACTGCCATCAGCCCTGGCCAACATAGCCAATGGTGAGGGAGTTGCAGTCCAAAATCTCAAGGGACACACATTCCCAAGCCCTGCCATAGCATCAAGTTTTTACCCAGTGGTCACTTTTGGACGGTGTAATCAGCCACTTTGTAATAGATTTTTCTACTTGATTTGGACTGCCACTAAGAGGCAGTATTGTGCAAAATACACAGCTGAGCTGAATTCCAAGTAGTATCAGGTTTGTTGATAAGTGATTGTTTTTCTAGAATTTGACATAACGTAACTGTCTGGATTTAACATAAAAGCTATTCCAAGACAGCTCCAAGAGCATCTTGTGTTTAGCTTAAAATATATAGCCTTAAAAGACCAAAAAAAAGACCATCCACAATGCCAAAATAAGTGGGTCTAAGAGTATCTTCAAAACTCAGTATGTTAAGTCTATGCAAAAAAATTAATGAAGAGCACAGAGTATAAAAAACGAAGCAATTTGGAGTAAGCCTTGTAATTAATGTTTATTCATGTATTTTAATGTGCTTTGTTATGGTGGTTTGCAGGAATTCTAAGATGTACAAAAAAGTTGTGAAACTTGATTGAAGCAGTTGTTCAGAGATTACTTGTGCTGGGCATGGCTTTGCCTTAACTATTTTACTTTGTATTTTCCTTTTTGCAATTAAAATATTTTTAAAGGTAGTGGATCTCATTAATTTAAAGTTAATGTGTTGTATATCAGGAATAGAAATGATTAGAAAGAACGGCTTTTAAATCGAATAAAAAGAAATTAACTGTGTGTTACAGAACTTACTGCCACTTGGGGAATCTGGATTAAAATCCAATGTTAGGAAAGTGGATTTATGGCCATGCATGGGGGTTTTATCTCCTCTTTCTCTCACCACCACCCAGCTCTGGCCTGTGTGGGTAGGGCTGCAGGAAAGGGGACAGGAAAGTCAACCTGCTAGCTGTATTGGTTCTGGTGGCACCACTGAATACAATCCTCACTTAAAAATTAATATGCAGAATTTGATAGCAAATAAGAACATCTGGAATGATGTCTAGTTCTGGTTCTAGAATTTTCTGTGCTAAATCCAATATATTTCATCTTGGGTATATATGAAAATTTCAGTGGCACTATTATCAGTTATTTTTCAGATAAAAAAGCTCTACGTTGCAATTATTAAAGAATAATAAATAATGCCACACACACCCGTTATTTTGCAATGCTAAACATTCTTATTCGAAACTAAGGCCTATTATCCTAATTAGGATGGAGTGAACCCACAGATATACATTAGTCATGACTAACGTCCCATTCATTTCAATGAGTCTAAATTTGCCTAAGTTTGCCAATTCGATGGGATTTATTTTCAAGTAAACATGAATAGGATTACACTGAACAAGTCTAATATGAAAGCCACTTAAACTGTTGCCTGCCCTGTAAAATAATTACATTTTAAAATGGGGGAGGGGCAGTTACAGGAATCACCATGTAGTACATTTCAGTTTTTTCATTCTATAACATTATCCACAAATCCCAGCTATGCTTAGTTCACATTTATTTGCATGAATTTATGCATTTGTAATTGCATTTTTTTGCATGAGTTTAAATATAGAAAAAGTGTATATAGAAACATTACCTTTAATAAAGCAAAAATAACTGCAATCAAAAGCACCTCTCTGTTAAGAAATATGCATTGACTTAGGTTGGATAAGTAATGCTTTTTTTAAAAAAATAGTCTCATGTTCTGCTCTCCCATTAGTACCCTACAACCGGTGAGATACAGGCATCCACAACATTTTCTTTATTTTTTCTTAAGAAGGCTGTAGAAAGAAGAGGGGGCAAAGACATGTACGGTCAAAAGTTCAGTTGGTCCCATGCTGCAGTTTGAAGAGGTACACAGCTCTGAAGTTCAGTTTGTCAGACCTCCAGTACACTTTTCTGAAACACAGATATAAATAACATCCATGGAAGAACATAAGGATTTGTTGGTAGTAGAGCTCACCTGTTTCTGCAATTCTGCTGGATTAAGATGGCTTCTGGACCACTCTAGTGGGAGCTTCCTACTAACATTCCAGGCACCTGCCCAGTTGATCTATGGCACATGCGGGCAATACATGTGGCACATGCGGCTGCTGGCTGCTCTCTGTGTGGCATGTGGAACCCTACCTACTTTTCTATCTGACCTAGCTGAGATCACTATTAAAGCCTCTTCCCCACCCCCAGCAATCCAGATCCAAGATTGTTAACAGCAGGGATCCTGCCTACATAGGGATCACTCTGTGGATGTGTCTGATTAAAGCCACTCTCCCTACAACAGTCCTGATTAGGTTTCATTGCAGGTGGGAGGCTTTAACCTAGAATGTGTGTGTGCGTGTGTGTGTGAGAATGACTGTCGGTGTGTGTCCTGCCCCACTCAACACTAGTCCTGCCCACTCACATGTCCTGGTCCCTGAAGGGTTCCATGGGGGGCAATGCAGCCCCCCACCACAAAACATTTGCATGCCACCTAACAAAATATTTATCCCAGGGAACCGGCATTACTGCTCCTGTACGCCCCTTGCTGCTCTTCCTTAGTGCAGCCATGATTACTCTTTGCAATTGCGGCAAAGCCTCTTCAAGCACCCCTTGCCAGCGACAGCCCCTCCAACTGTGGCCAAACAGCACTTGGAAGAGGCTGTCACAGGCTCCTCAGCATATTTTTTTTAAAAAATTGTGACATTTGCACATATGGGCCATATATTTATATATATTAAAATGGTCCCAGGAACGTGTGCAAATGTCCCAACTTCTTTCTTTGTTAAAAAAAAAATTGTCAGGTTTTCGGAGTCAAAAATATATAGGCTTGCCCTATCTGCAGCCTTGTATGTTTTGGCTGTCAAACGAACAACAGACAAGACTAGACTGTATATAGGCTTCGACGCTAACAGGTGAGGAAAATGGACATAGATCATATGCTAAGCAAAGTTACCCCTATTGCTCTAGCCCTTGTGGTGCCATGCTTTGAATCCCCAACTTCGTGGGAAGCTATTCACACTACCCTCTTTTCCTTTCCCAATTGCAGCAACCATGGCTAATTTTACAGCTGTCAAAGTAGACGTAGTTACTGTGATTGGGTCAGAAAAGGGGGTGGCATGTATCTTCATGAAAAAGAGTTGCTGTTGCCTTGGGGAAGGGGTGAACTGGAAGGAGGGCACCCTCAAGGGTCAGGGCAACACTTTATACCATGGGGATCCCCTTGCTAAGTGTGTGACCGTGAGTCCTTTTCTGCCTTGACTGAAAGAGTGCAACTTTATAGTCCAAAAATCGAAACCAACCAAAGAATCACAGGGACACTTGTAAAGATTACTGGGGCCGCATTAAAAAAATCTCCAGTTCTGTTTTGTGCAAGTGTCAGGACAATTAAGCTCCAAACACAACTGAGGACTTGATAGCAGGGAAGATGAGTTCTTCCCTCAAGTCCCCTGGGATATTGAGCAGAGCTGGCTGGAGGACCATGGGGAAAGGAGCTATTGTGCTAAAACTCATTGGTCCAAGCTTTTCATTTTAGTTTCCTGAGCTATAAACACTTAATTTTACCATATGTATTTGCTGTTCTGATCCTGTATACACATTTACAATTGGACTTACAGTATACATGCAATAACCTGAACAAAGAAAAAGCATGTTTGAGCTGTGTGCTCAAATTGACACTTGCTACATAATGCACCCTGATGGATCATTAGAGAACACAATTTCAGGAAGATTGGAACACACAAAATTATTGTACAAACCAAACCGTGTGTTACTGTCTTGAGGCAAGTCAAGTATGTTAGGGAGGGGGATCTGGCCTATAGCACAGCTTAAAATGGCTGTGACTTGCCTCAGGCAAGGTTATTCAGCAACATTATTCAGCATTACACCATTCAAATTTTGTAAGAAAGAAGCACATATAAGAAATAATGCATTTAAGGTCTCCATCTGCAGTTTTTTACAGAAAGACTCAAAACTGTCTCAGTGTTGCTTCCTCTAACATATCCCCAGCAATCTGTAAGAGAAAGCTGGATGATCCCAGGGTATGTAAAAGAGCTGCCGTGCAGTAGAGCTGCTTTACACCAGAACCTAAGGCTGAGTTTCCTCCCCAACATCATGACTTTTGGAACGTGTAGAACTACAGAACAAAAAACAATGAGCAGATAATCATGTGCTAGACACTTGGAAGTATCAATATGACAGTAAACATTGGCCCTTGAGAAACCAATTATTAAACTGCCTGTTTAATAGGCAAGAGGCCTCTGCACATTACTCCCTCCAGTTTCAATTCTGCAATCAGAAATTCTAGATTTTAGTTGAAGGAGACTAGTGTAAATGTTATCTACCTTGGATACTGACGCCAAAAATCATTTTTTAAATTATTACAGATATACTCTAAATAACATGGGCTGGATGTAGACATTGGGCCTCTTCAGACAACACACTAAGCCATGGTTAGGCCACTAACTCTTTTGCGGTAAGTGGTTAGTGAGCGTGTTTAAACCGTGGTTATGTAGCCACCATGGTTATGAATGTCTCAGATGACACATTAAGCCATCATACTTAGCTCAAAACACGTAACCATCAGTAGCACTTTAGTCATGAATAACTTGTCCCATAGATTTCAATGGGTGTACTCTAAAATAGTGGTCAAGAACTAGGGAAGAGACACTCCATGAAGGGGATGAGTTTTCAGGTCAGAGAACAAACTGAATGTGATGTTGCTTCGAATTTTGGAAGGTGGGAACATGATCATTAAGAAGGTTGCACAGGGAAATTGCAGAGGCTGTACATGCAGTAGAATTTGCACTATTTTCCTATGAAGCCTCCCTTTTGGACGTTACAAAACTGTATTGACACCTGAATACAGAATTAACCATGCATTAAACATGTGGAATCAATGTTCACAGCTGCTCCAAAATGCCTCTCTCTTCATGCTCATATGATTCCATGCTCAGATCTTAGCTTCTTGAGATGTTTCAGAGAAATTGTCCAAAATGCCAATAATTCTTGTAGTGCAGTGCAAGGAGTTTTTATTCTGTGAGTACACAGATCAGCCAACAGCTCTGTAAAAAAACACTCCTGCTGGATTTTATAACTGCCAAATATATTTTTCTACCAAGAACTTTCTTCTGAAAGAAAATCATGAAAACATGAAGCAGCCACAGCAACAAGCCAATTGACTAAGTACTACAAACAAGATCCCTTGTTCCTTCTGGCAAAGATTATAGAAGCACCTGAAACATAGACAAAACTAGTGCTAGATCACAGGGATATTAGATTCCTGAAAATCCTCATTACCAACATAGTAGGCCTAACCCATTGCTTTATTAAATTTCTGTAGGAAATAAAGCAACTTTAAGTAGTAAAAAGAGAGGAAAGTTCTCCTTTAGAAACTGTATTCAGAACATTAGCTGGTACCAAAATGTTTCCCTGAGTGCTTTACAAAATAAAATGTAAAAACTGACATTTATTAAACACCTCAATTTTAATACATAGTTTAAGAATGTGGCAGTGTAGAAGGAAACTAGTTTTTAAAACAAACCTGAATTTACCACCAGCAGTACATTAAAGGCCTAGACTCTTCAATAAACATTTGTACTAAATCACCAGCTATTGGAATGCTGTTTAGTGCAGATGTAAGATATAGTGAAATTATTCCCACAAATGACATATTGGAGCTCCATATTCACTGTACTAGCAGCAGTCCTGAAAAATAACTTAATAGTCCTACAGACATTTCCAGATAGCACCCAGGGCATGGAAACAGAATCCCAGGCATTTTGTTTCTTTGATTACTCTTCGTACAGGTACTGAAATAATAATCAGGCAAGCTAAGGTTAGAAAACTAAAGTAGATAATGGTAGATCCCATTTGGTCCACACAAGAAATCACATACATATTTAACTAATTATGTTTTAATTGGACATAATAAACCTTAAAATTAAACACAGAATTCAGGAGTTTAGGCTGACTCAAAAAAAGAGAGACAAGAATACTAAAGAGCATTTTCCACCATTTACTCTCATTATCAAAAATATTTTTTTCAACTCTTCTTGCAAAACAGAAACAAAAAAGTACATACTGAACACTTACATCACATTCTTCTTCCTATGGCTTTAACCCCCCCACCCTGCCCTACCCACAGAAAAGACAGGGGAAAAACAAACTGGAAAGCCAACAAAAATGCTATTTGACCACATTCACATAAAATGACACCATGGTACACTACAGAACAAAAAGGAGGCATCATTCAATTGGTGTCCAAAACCTTTTACTTACTTTTCAGACCTAGTAACCATCATTGTACATGCTTTGTGCCAAATCCAAAGTGTCTAATGTCATAATAATTCACTCACAATGTCACTCAATGAACAATTAGATGACAAGTGTAAAGGAGTTTTGAAACTGTTGCATTACTTCTTTAGACAGACTATTTTGAAATATTGCTCTAATTTGGGACTTTGATTTTTTTAATCTAGACTGTTAAGGCGTGAAATCTAACACTGCATGAATAGATGTCTGCATCCACTTACTCCTCCCTCTGCAGCTCCCCCAGAATGTGCCCCAGAAGGTCCTCTAACCCTCCAGAGCAGATTTTGAGGACAGCTGGGGTGGGTGGGGGAGGTGATACTGCAGAGGGGAGAGGGAATCTCCCCACTCCTCATTCTGCCTGGTGGAAGCCATTCCATTGGTGGGGAGAGGCTTATTGGACACAACTCAAACTTTTCTATTCTAGTCAGCCCATAGTTTATGCAAGATGACAAATTAAAAGTCTGTAACACATCCCAAATCGATGAACACATCCCAAGGATTGATATGAAGTGGTATATTTTCAACTTTACCGTTTGTTGTCTTTTTTCATGGTATAATCAGAAATACACTAATGAAATACCTTGCACACTGAGCAGGATATGGAGCAGCTCCTGTAGGATCCAAGTATAACTGCAATATCCATGCCCTTTCCATCTTTGCCACAACACTGCTGTTCCAGACATGGCTTCATTGCAGCATTTCATTCATTTTCAACCAAGGCCCTGCTGTGCCTGACCTTTGTGCATACAGTCCCACTCTGCAGGCCAAGTAAGAGCAGAGCAATACATGGGGGGTGGGGTGGAAAAAACCAAGCACCAGATCTTAAAGGAGAGGCATGAGAGAACCTCAACTGAAAGTCAATGGCTTGGCAGTGTCACATGTCTGGAGCAGCAGTAGCATGCCAGGTAGGGTGGGAGGGTATTCATACTGCTGCAACGGCTTAAATTTAATGTATAGAATACAATGATGTCTCAGTAACTTTGGCATGGGAATTAAATTGCCTTTATTTTGTAGCCAACTAGCATAACAGTTCAAAATATACAGTTTCTATTTCATAATGAACTCAGCAATGATATCCTGAAGATTAATGTTAACAGTATGACACATCATGAAATAAACTAATGACATCAATCTGTGAACGTTTAGAAAAATTGTGAAAAGTAATAAAAAAATTTAGGAGGCTGCTTCATGACAAAGGAACTCCAACTATTATTTTCAAAATATTACTCAAAAGAAGTTCAAATATTTGAGAATCTTGAGTGACATCAACTGAAGGGCTCAGATTGATCATTTATTTGCTTCAGAACACCATATATGCATCAGACAATTACAGGAAGTTTCACTTTCGAACAAGTTTAAGGTGCTAAATTACTAATTTCCCTATCCACAAATAACGTGGTTATTATGAGACTGGCAGGTGACATTTTTTCTAGATTTCTAGCATGAGCATGGTGCTGAATTTCTTGCAAAATTGACACTAACTATGGATACACCATAAATTGGAACAACTGTGATGGACTGACTAGAAAACCATTTCTGTATATTGAACCAATCTCTGATTAAGCACAAAGCATGAACTGGTACAACAAGGTCAGTATTTGCCCAAAAGTCATTCTGTATTAAAAATCATTTACATTAGCATTTGATCTGAAACTATGAGGTGCTGTAAGAACTAAAGACAGTTTTAGGGTAACTCTGCAATTACCGTCAAAACTATTTCCCAGACAGTAACACACAACATAGCAATGAAAAGCACTTGATACAAGTGATCTATATGTAGGAGCTCCGGCAAGTTAAACAGAACCATAGCTGCCTTCAAAATTGTAGCAGTCCCCTTAGCAAAGGCAGGGGAGAAAGCCAAAAAAGAAAAGAAAAGAAAAAAGAATGACTCAGCAGTCATATCTCATGTCTATAGCTTCATCCAAGTTCTTATCGTCGTTTGTACTGGCAGCTAAAAACGTCGTTACTGGTGACCCTGTCACATTAATTACATTGGTACTTGTGCTGGCATTGCGCACAGCAATGCTTGTCACATTAATGCCCAAAGTAAGTCTAGTCTGCTCCAAGGCCTTTTCTGGCACTGCAAATGCCTCCAGTTTCTTCTCCCCATTAGCCATATATGAATTTTGGCAGCCACGACATATGCAGTCTAAGCAGGCTTTACGGTTCGAGTAGCAAGGGCAGCGTTGGCCACGACATGTAAGAACACTTGGATTTTGGGTAGCTCGGCCACATTTGCACCCCTTCTTTTCTTGTGCCTTTTTGTACACAGTTTTTGTTGGACTTCCTGGCACAACATGACTGCTAGGATTTTTTTCTTTTGATTTTGTTTTTAGCATGCCTGATTTGGATTTAGGGTGAGATTTCTTGGCGGTATGGTCTAGATTCTTTTTCATGCTTTTACTTGGTATCAGTACAGTTTTGCCTATTTTAGGAGCAGTGCCTCCATTGGGTACAGTTGCTATAGGCTGCAAAGACATCTTTGCTTCCTGCTTCACTGTTACAGGAGTTGAGGCTCCCAACGTTGGGCCACAAAGGATCCGGGATATTGGAAGGGGCTGAACCTTTTCACTATCACTTTCTGATCGCGATCGCTTTCTGTTTAATTTGACTACTTTAGGTGTCGCAGCTGTACATGAAATCCCATGAGGTGAAGCACCCATTGACATGAACATGTTATGGCTAGGAGGTGGGGGAGAAAGCTGCAAAAAAGGACCATTGGATAGATTGGTTTCCAAGCTGTGTTGCAAATTAGGACCGCAGATTTCTGAGTTAGAGTCCAAGCTCCGTAGCACTTCCTCAACACTAAGTAAAAGAGAATCACCAGGTTTGATGTCTTCGCTGAAACTGTGGATATCGATGCTCGTCGCACACAAGTCACTAGGGGAAACTATGTCACAGATAGGCTGAAGAGTGCTGGAAATATCTTCAGTTTTTATGTACTGTCCAGGGCTACATACATTAATTGTATTTGTATGTTCAGGGGAAGGAATATTTACTCCAAGTTTATCTACCGAAAGCCCATTACAATTGGGCAACCCATTAACAGCGGAGCCTTTCACCTCAGAGTCATATGTGCTTTCAGGTACAGAAGAATTACTCGCTGGAGGCTCATTAGCATGCTCTGAGGTTGAAGGTGATGGGGAATGTGTCAAACACAATGCCAAGGTTTCATCAGATGCTTTTTCCGTATCTTCATGGAGTGGGGAGCCATCTTTAAGCAAAGTCAAAAGATCTGGAGAAGTGTCAACAGCCTGTTTAATATCTCGTGCTAGTGGTGTTTGCGTTATGTACTCGCATAGTTTTTTATAGCAGTTCACCAGAATGCTTAACTGTTTATTTTCTTCAAACTGCTCATAGTCCTTGCACCAACTACACGATGGTTTCATCATCATCTTCTTGCCTTTACAGCTTTTGCAGACATAATGCTGACATGTGGAGTTGGTGGGTGCAATTGGATCTTGTAGCAGATTTCCTAAAAGGAAAAAAGAAAGCTATTATAAACACTCAAAACGATTGTATTTATTATAACAGTAGTTAAAAGGAGTATTTAATGCCACAGCTATATTGTTTTATTAGATAAAGCTAATCACAAAACTGTCATGTGTATCATTGACATGTGCATTAATATGGTGTTGATCAGTTTAGTGTTCTACCACATAACAAATACTCTCATTCCCACAGCTCCATCATGTTCACTTTGCAATTGTTACTATTAGAGGAAGGTTCAGCAGTGTCTATAATTCTGCAATCACTGAAAATGTTTGACAATTTTACAGAATTCTTGCAGCAATTTTCAACTGATAGATCCTAGGCTCTATAATGTCTTTTCCACTAATTACCCCATACCAAATCTCTCAGCAGTATCAGCTCTTGAAGAAAACTCTAAATTCTTTGGCAAGATAAGGCAAATTCTATAACTAAAATTGGATACTATTCAAGAAATTACATACTTTTGGAATATAAAACCCTAGCTGCAATGCCCGTGTAGTCCCTGTATTGAATTTGAATTTATAGTTCAAAGTGCTTGAGTTACAGCACTCCTATTTTCAAGTGCGAAGGGAAAAACACATAAGAGTCAAATCAAAAGAAGCAAAACCAAGGTGAGGAAAAGAATCTCTCTTACTCCATGGCCAGATGGCTTAAATGCCTCTGTGCATGGGAAAAGGGGCAGCTCTTTTCGCCATGCACATATAAAATAGCTGTGGAGCATCAGACTGGCTCTCTTTCTCCATGGGTAGATCGAAACATCTAGCCTCTGCTAGCATGCCCCCACCCCCCAACATGCTTCTGGGGAGCCAATGTGACCTTTGGGGCAAAATAAATTTCCCACACTTCTGCCTCAACCCATTAAAGTCACAATTTTCATTCTCTATCTATACACATAGATAAAAAAAATTGGAGTCAACACAGCTTTGGATAATTTTAGGGATTTTACTATGGACATAAGCGAAACAAATGAAGTATCAAATTAAAGCATAGATTTGGATCCTGCCAACTTATGCCAACATCAGGGTAAACAGACATTTTTGTTTGAAATCTCCATAGCTCTTGGTGTTTCTCAGGCTCAGATGCTGAAGTGTTATGGGATATTTATGAAAATTCAAATTGCTCAGATGTTAAACATGTATAAACATGTATAAAGCCTATGGAGAGATGGAGTGGTTTGTGGGAAGGGATTCAGCAGAGTAGGCAGCAACGACAAAGACATTTTCTCATTGTTAAGCTATGTCATGTATGTACAAATTGTGGGTGTGAGAGGGAGAGAGTGTAGGGACAGTGGGCACAGATGTTTCACCTTCAAAAGCACATCCACAGGCATGCATTGGACTCTCCTTGTTAAACATTATAATTGTTTCACAACATCTATTTTCCATAAAATTGTGTCAATTTGTACTTTAAGTCCTGAAGATTTCAGATGAGTTCCAAGATCAGCATTCCTCTAACAGTTTAGGTCAATCTATATCCTAAAAGGCGACAGAAGACAGCTAACAACTTGCTAAATTTTCTTTTAGTATTCTGGAACTTTAAAATATAAAAAGCTGAGGATATATACTTCAGATAAGAGAGAGAACTGGAGCCTCTTTCCACTCCAAAAGGTACATTTCTCACTGCCGATATTCTACTTAGAGGAAGGAGTGTGAGCATAGCAATGTTACATTCAAGTGGGAGAAAGAGATTTGAGAGTGTTGTGATTATGAAATGGACCATGGTATTGGGGAGTTGTCTTAAGAGGGGATTCAAAAAATGGGAAACAGGAGGAGAATTAATGGAAAGAAAGAAAATGGGATGAATGGAGATGGGAAATGTGGAAGGAAAACATGTTTTAACTGGTAACAAGATGCAGCACAGGTCAATCACATTTAATACCATGCACCTCTTGAAAATACACTGTGTTTTTTGTATAGGTTTATCCCTAACCCTAGTTGCAATATTTTTGTTCCCAAGAAAGAAAATTTCACAGATTGGCAAAGGGCGAGATAGAAAGAAATGTGAGCACCACAAGGAGCTGTCCCAACAGAGATGGAAATGGCAACACAAGAAAGAGAATTGTACAAGGTACAAAAACCCTCCTCCCCAATTACTATCTAGTGCCCCATTTTGAAGCCTTCAGCAAACACAGACCATATAATGTAAGATTTCTCTCTTAAATCACAATAGCTTGAATCTTTTTAAAAAATAAAAACTGGGATATCCCCCCAGAATTGACACCAGATTTCACGCTGCTGTGTTCATGGAGCACATATAATCCTACCTGTTGACAGCTCATGTAGTATGTGTTTTCTTTTAGATTGTGAAGTTTTACAGTTTTCAAGCTTTGTTTAAAAAATGCCTATGTGACAGAGACTTTCTCTGTTTCACTCCTTAGTCAACAGTTGTTATTATTATTTATTACATTTGTATATCACCCCATAACTGAGGCTCTCTGGGTGGTTTACATAGGATAAATACACTTAAAATCAACATACAAAAATTTAAGATCACAAAAACATACAATTTAAAATCACAAAAACATACAAAATCAAACCCAGGCTAATTACATATTGCTAAATGCATGGGAGAAGAGAAAAGTCTTAACCTGGCGCCGAAAAGATAACAATGTTGGTGCCAGGCGGGCCTCGTCAGGGAGATTGTTCTACAATGGGGGGGGGGGGGAACCACAGAAAAGGCCCTCTCTCTTGTTGCCATACTCCGAGCTTCCTTAGGAGTAGGCACCTGAAGTTATGAGGGTCAGAAGGAGGCCACTCGGTCTCCATCATGTAACTAAATGGAACAGAATTTCAATGGGAGTGGGCCCCACTAAAGACCAAGCCCACCTCAAGAACAAGTTCAGATTCCTCTTTTCTCCAGAGGGAGGGCAGCATTTGTTGTAATTGGCCTAACTCTTTTACGATTTTTTTCTTGGGCCAGGCTACCTACTTTGACAGCTTCCTTGGGAGGTAGCTGTTCTGCCAATGCAAGCAACAAAGACTTTCTCAAACTCCACTTGAAAGCTCTTATAGTACTACCCTATCCTTCAGCTACACTATTAGTATGAAACGGAATCACTACTAAGCCCCCACATGCTGGCATAATGTGACATCATGAAAACATAATCATGCTGCAACTATATTGGTGTAGTCATGTTACAATAACAGTATAATGGCATTGCAATAATGAAATGATTTATCCTATGTTGCTACAATATCACAACTGGGGAAATAAAGAACAAAGGTGTTGCTGGGATCTTAATGAGATCTTACCCACTGTCCAAAGTCACATCTTCAAAGTGCTGATGCAGTGATACTCACAGAAAAAGATGTTATATACACATTGGAGGACAGGATTCCAACTAGCTCACTGAACAATTACAGCAGAATTCAAGGAATATATGAGTTGTATGGGAACATGGGAATACAGTTTACACATTAAGATGTTACTGTCTAAGTGCAACTAAGCCATTACTTCAAACTCTAGACTATTTATTGAGCCATTGTCTCAAATCTTCCTTTCTGCTCAAACGATCTTTCTTCTGTCTGCAATCTAAACAAATTCCCAAGGTCTTAAACAGGACAATCAGACATTTAAAAAGTGTGAAGAATGTTTTGACCCTAAATAAAGCTAGGTCCATTTGTCGCAGACCAGGTGGCTGCCACAACAGAATGAGTACACTAGAAGGAAACAATGGAACATAGCAATCTAGAGAATTAGTAAAAAGACATCCCACACACAACATACAAAATATTCCTACAGAAAACAAAATCAGCCAGACAACATCTGTGATCTCATACGACAGGTACCTTCGCTTGGGACACAGTCACCAGTAATCTCAACACTGCAGCTGCAACACAGGTACAAAGATAGAACACCCCATGCGGAACAATAAGGACTGAAGAGGGGGACATAAACAGCCATAATCTCTTCTCTCTTCCCTAAAGCACTACCAGGTCAAATATGAGTGCAAGGAGACCAATGGCCACAGAACACCAATGGCTACAGGAATGTGGAGGGACTGACTGCTGAATAACCCTGCTTTACTCATGAAGTTGTGTAGCAGTATCTCACACAAAGATAACACAGATAGTACACACTTTGCACAAGTGGAAGTCCACTGGAACAACAAATTCTGAAAGTCAAGTAGGCTCTATCCATATACTGATGAGGGAACCAGAACCATAGGCTCCATCTGGACTTTCAATATCTAATATCCAACTCTACTACTATAGGCCAAACACACTACTCTCCTTTATCCTCTTCTGCAAATTTTATTAAAGCTTTGCTGCATGTTCTGCCAAAATATATCCCTTTTCAATGTCCATAACATACCATAACATAGGGAAGTGATGGAACACAGAGCCTATGAATCAGGAAATCTCAGTTTGAATCTCATCTCTGCCATGAATTCACTAAGTGACCCCAACCTCTCTCTGAGCCTCAACCTGCAATATGGGGATATTAATATTAAGGACAACAGGATAATGTATGTGAAGTACTTTGAACAACACTATAAACTGCTACATAAATGCTAAAATTATTACTATATATAATAGATTGGAGGCAGCTCAATAATAGGTGCTGCTGGTTTTTCCAATCCCATTCTTCTTTGGTTAAATGTACAGCACAGCAAAGGAGCAAAAAATAAAACTGCACTAAAAGTTCACAAAATTATAGGACATAACTATAGGGGGGAAATATAGCTAGTTCATCGGTGTTTCTTCAATGAAAGTTGTGGTGGGTGAGCCTATTAATAGGAAATAATTTTAAGAGTTCCTCAAATGATGTGGGCAGGCTGTAATGCTCTTCCGAAGTTCCATCACAAAAATATCCTCTATTTGGAATACCCATGAAATGCTTGCAACCCACTTCCATAGAGCAGCCACAAATTTCATTTTCCCGGATACAAAATAGTTCCCTTTGAGTGCTGAGAAAATAAATTTTCTCTGCTATAGAAAGGCAACCTTAAGACATGCAGTTGTGTAGAACTGAGAAATAGAAACACATTTATTGCACACTAAAACAGTAAGAAGTTTATACATATTCTCCAATTCTGTTGCCTTTTCTTCCTATCGAGTTTATTAAATTACTGTTCTTTAATACTGATAGCTTTTGAAATTTAGCTTGGGTATTTCACAAATGCCCTTCATCCTTTCCTAAATTTTAAGCTCTAATAGCATCCAACTCTCCATGTATCCTAGACAGATGCCTAATGATTAGCACTTCCTGAGCTTCAGTTTGATTTGATGATATGTATCATAACAGTCATTCCCTCATCTTAGACTTTGTTCAGTATGAAAGTAAACTATCATAAAAAGTTTGAGCGTGTATGAACAGTTATTGTAAAACAAATAGAGAGAAGAACTCAATATAGAGTGGTACACCTGTTACCATGTTGGCCCTAAACAGTTACAGATGTTGTGAATTATTTGCTGTCTCAATTCTAAGAGACATCTTAATCTCATTAATGGAAATCAATGACTTTTAATTTATTACCTCAATTTCTAGTTCTCATACAAACAGGCACAATTTTTACCTCACTAGTGTTTCCAACATAATGGAACATAAATCCAACATACCATTAGCAGAAGAAATTACTGTGTGAGCAGAACTCTGTTGCCCACTGTACAGCTGCTAGCGGACCACTTGGTAAATGTAAGATTTTAAAGTGGCCTATATTAAAACTGCAGTTTTACTGTGCCCCACTGCGGTTATGTAACAATTTCATCATAGCATGGCATGAGTTGGGCTGCAAAATAGCATCATTTAGTTCTAAGCAAGAGATTCTCAGCTGCTCACTTGCCCATGTTCTTATCTGTGTGGCTGGTGCTACATGCAAGCAGGTTCAGACGAAAGCCTATAGCTATCACATTACAACTGGGGTTCCCACCACTTTGGAGCAAGTACAAGAACAAGGCAAAGGTGAAAATCTGAGTTCCAAAACACAAAATTACCTTTCTGAACTGTGTTCTCTGCTCTAACATACATTTCACGGAAAGCAAACAGATGAGACTCAGAAACATGACTAAGAAATAGGGCAGAGGTGGAATCCCAAATGCCAAATCATATATTTGCTCCCACAACCAACAACAAAATACCCATTTCAAAGAATGCAGACTGGCGATGTTGTGAGAACACACAGACACAGGCAAAACACCCACCCACACCACATGCCACCTCCAACACAGGAAAAATACACAGGCAGGCAAAATCCAGGCAAAACACACACCACATAAAAACAGCCACCACCACAAGGGGCTGCAGCCCCTCCCCCTTTTTATTTTCTAAGTATGTTGCTGGGGCACATGTGGGGCCTAGTGGCATTATTGGGAATACAGATGGCACTGGAGACTGTCATTTTGCTTTGCAGTATGCCAGTCTTCCAATTAATTAGAAATAAAAATCAGGAGAAGCAGATACCCCAAGCATCACAAGCTATTTACTATTTGTGCCATGTATTTGTTTCATTCAAACAGTTTCAGATATTTCCCTACTACAGTGGTAGATTAGACAAATAAGGACTTGCATGCTATTAACTACTGCTTAGTAGATTTAACATGCAACTAACTTGAAGTCCCTAAAGTTAACACAACAAGGAAATTTGGGAGGTTCAGTGGCATGAGTCAAATCTTACCCTTTGAAGAGAGACAAATTTTATGGCTACAATTTACAGTGATAAAATGTGTGGGAACAGAAATACCGTGCCAAACCCGGATTCAACAGTCCTACCAATTAGTGCCCTCTGTTACTCTTTTAGCAACTCCATTTGGTACAAATGATTTTCTGGCTTCGCTGTGTAAAATTTGTTGTTAAAAAATTAAAAGCATTGTGCATGAGGGAATGCACAAGTGTATGACTCTGTTACTTAGAGCAGGGGTGGGCAAAAGGTTGATCTCCAGAGCTCCAACTCCCAGAAGCCTCTGCCAGCATGGCCAATTGTCAGGAATGCTGGGAGTTGATATCTAAAACATCTGGAGAGCTACTTTCTTCCCACCCCTGATTTTAAAAAGAGCTATCTGCAACAGTGGCAGGCAAACTGCACACGTCTGTGGAAAAATAAAACATTTGGCAGATTCAATAACAGATGAGGTACAAACAACTAACGACAAATAGCAAGCACTGCTAAGCCATACCCCATAAAAAGGGGAAAGTAACAGAATATGGAGAGGACCAGGGCATACATATAGAAACGTTTTATCCATATAGTCTCCCACTTTGGGGGAATAAAATTCAGTGTTCAGGAAATACAAATTCTTTACATTTCCTCTGACAAGGCATAGGATGCAACATGTGTGTGAGTGTTTGAGGGGATAGCAGTGGAAAGGTGGAAATCAGGGAGACAGCTTCCCACTCGATCAAGGGGCACTTTTCCTCACAGGCTACTGTGTTGCTCTACTTGTAAGGACAATTTTACAATGTTTCTAGATTAATCTTTTAATAGCTACAAAGGCTGTATTTAACAATTGTACATTATTTAGTTCTCTAATGATAGGAAATACTCCAAATATTACTTGCATAAAGGAAAATTAATGAATAGAAATATATACCATATTACAATGTGAAAAACGTCCTGCTAGAGTCATGCTATCTGACAAAAATCCTGGCTGAGGAATGTTGGACATTTTCTCTCTCTAGGATTGCGCTCTAACTGTAAAATATAGCATATTGCTAGAATGCCAATCCTTGAATGGTGGTATCCATGTGTGGTAAAAACCACCTAGAAGAAGTACTTACATTATTTCTAGGCTTCCTTTTATTAAAAATATCTTTAAAATATCGTAAGTAGTTTACAGAAATTAAAAACAATAATTTAGAAGACAGCAATAACAGTCAGGTCTTTCCACACATACCCTCGACCCTCTGGAGATGCTTTTCAGGGGTTACAGGGAGCTGCATATGGGAAAGGGAGAGATCAGCTGCCTTCCATTCATGTGATTTCACCCCAAATCTTTATTTTATATTATGTCTATACTTTCATTCAGACTGTATAAGATCCATGAATCAATCCCATGCAGTCCTACACAGAGGATCTCAACTAGCATAGTTGGGAAAAGTTCCACCTAAAATTTTAGAGAGCTATTGCCACACAGAGCAGGCAGTACTGGGTTAGATGGATGAGTGGCCTAACTCTGTATAAAGTCAGATAAATATAAATGACAATTTCATGTGGTGAGAAATCTGTGGTCACACACGTTCACATATTCAGTCCTAACATCAAACAAGTGACCTTATTCAGATTTAACTATTGTGAACCCGTCCAGGGAGCTTTAGCTCTTGGGTGGTATAGAAATTCAATAAACACCCACCCACCCTATGGTTTTGCATCATGTGTATGAACCTCAGACTTGCGCATTCCCCCATCCCCTTCTCTGGTGCGGTCATGATTAGGAGATCAGAAGGTTCCACTTCCTTTATTATTTATTTAATATATTATCATATCACCCAAGACCTGAAGCTTTTTGGCAGTTCATAATAATTAAAACCATAAAATACAAGATGATAAAATACAATATAGATGTTTAAAAGTACAGTACAAAAAATAAAAAAATGTTTCATTTCCAATTAACAGCAGTTCAGCTTTACATCTGAACCAGTAAACTATGATTTGTCTTAACTATGGTTTAGGAAAACAAGGCAATTTCACCAATCACAGTTTGAAGTTAACTATGGTTTAAGGAAACAAGCTAAGGCCTAATCTACACCAAGCAGGATATTGCGGTATGAAAGCAGTATATAAAAGACAGGAGCCACACTACTGCTTTATAGTGGTATTGAAGTGCCCTGACAACTGTTGGGGCCCATTGACACATAAAATATACCGCTTTCATACTGCTATATACTGCTTGGTATAGATTAGGCCTTAGGCTAACCACACATTGTCCTGGTTCAGATGTAAAGCTGAATCACAGCTAATTGAGAATGCATGTGGAAGTGTTAGTGTGTGTGTCGCTAAAACATAATTAAGCATTATTTACAAACTAGATCAATGCCTTTATAACTTGAAAATGGATTACTGCAATGTACCCACATGAAGCAGCCTTTCAGGACTACTGGGGAAGAGCAAGTCATCTTTCAATAGCAATAGATCCCTACCAGCAAATTACAAAGGGTACTTAAGACTGCAACTAGAGTGCATGGCCAACTTAACAGCTTTCCAAATTCTTCTTATGTTTAATTCAAGCAGAGAGGCACACAAGGAGAGAAGTCTAGGTGTTAAAAAAATAATCACCTCTTGTTTTCAAGCTCTGCTCCACAACCAAACTTATAGCAAAACATTTACACAAAAAACTGTCAGTCTCAACACTTAAAATAATTTTACACATTATTATTATTATTATTATTATTATTATTATTTATTTATATAGCACCATCGATGTACATGGTGCTGCACAGACCACACAGTAAATAGCAAGACCCTGCCGCATAGGCTTACTATAGTAGCAGCAACTGGGAAGTAGAAGAGTAGCAAATGATATTTACCCTCTTCAGCAGTTGTGCAGACCTTTGTTGTAAAAAACAAAAACAAATTTAACTGAAGTTTAAAGTTCCAACTCCCAATGCAGGTTTCAGTTTTGGTTCTAAATCAGTCAGATAAGATAACTGCATCAAATTACTCAAGCATCTTCTTTTGTAAATTTATTTAATACAGTTGCTGCGTCAGATGTAGCCACTGTGGCCATATTTTTACTGTAAGGTAAAGTATTTTCAATGCTCAAGGAAACTTCTGAACTTCCATTACACACTGAAGACGGAAATAAACCTCGCAAAAGGAAAGGAAACTGATGTATCAGAAGGCAGTTCATTTTATATGCAAAAAAACAGTACTCAAGATTAAGCTCTACTTGCTACTTCCAGCAGGGAGAATAAGCCATAGGAGCATCAGGGTACCCTCTTCCCAATAGGCTGTGAAACAAAACCAGAATTCTGTTCGCTACAGCTGGTGGGGAAAAGTCCCAGGAGAATTTTACTGACATGGACTCAAATCCTCTCTCACTATTCAAACAATGACATGCTTTTCAAATGAAAGAATGCACATCTACGTAATCTGATAGAGGAAAAGAGTCTCAGGGTCGGTTCGCATAACACGGCATCCCACAGTAGCTTATTTAACCCACAGTGAAGTTACTGCACATATAGGATACACGCAGCCACCATTTTGCCTATCCAACCTTTACACTTGTGTTGTGCGAACCTGGTGAGTCTGGGTCATGTGAACCACCCAGAAAGCTTGGCTATTGGACACTACAGAAAAGCAGTAAATAAATAAATGGGTTTTGGAGGGCTGTTTAAACTCGCATATCTTATGCTCACTGGATTTGCATAGCACAACTACCAAGCAGAGACTGGATATGCAAAGTGGTGCACACAGGTACCACAGCTTGTCATGGGTTAAATAACTTACGATGAGCCATGCTGTCTCGTGCAGTCCCAATGTTGAAAAGAGTGTATAAGTTACAAAGTAGACAAGCTACTACTTTGGTGATTTCTCTCTCTCTCTCTCTCTCTGGAACCAAAAGAAGAAGAACCCTACTTGTGCAATACCTTTTCTACAAAGACCTACTTAAAACCCTAAATTAACTGCTTTTTGAAGGCAAGTTAAGGGGGGCAAGCACACATTATATAAGTTAATCTACAGGTGCTTTTAAGGAAACTTCGCATTTATCTTTTTTTTAAACTTCTTTCCATTTAAGAAGTCTGGAAATATTGTAGGAAATGGGAAATCCTAGAGTGCAAAGGTCATATGGACAGAAATAAAGGAGTCATCAAGCTAAAAAACAAAACAATTTCTACACTTTGTTCCAAGCGTCAATGTACCTTTTGGCGGAAGAAACTGGGTTGTTGTTGTTTTGGAAGGCTATTAACAGCACAATCATATTTACTTGGAAGTAAGCAAATCCTACTACGTTTAATGTGACATTTGCTTCCTAGGAAGTGTGTTTAAGATCTCAGGCTAAGATACCAAGAAACAAGAAATATGTGACTTAACATGAAAAAGCACTATAATTTAATAAGACTGAGCTGAAGCAATAATGCTTATAGAATGTATAAATAGAAAGTAGGGAACATTTCTGTAAATATATGGCAGATGATACAACCTTTTAAATTTAACCTTCACTTTTTACAGTAACCACAATACATATAGGGTATATAGAACCTAACCAATAGTCCAAACCAGTTAAATTAAAGCCAGTATGTTGTGGATCAGGTGGTAAAAACCAGCAAGATCAATTAGAATGTACATATTGATTCACAATTGAAGCATTAGGAGGAGAACCTTTGGCCCTTCAGATATTGTTAGACAACAATCACCATCATCTCTGGGCTCTGGCCATGCTGGCTGAGGTTGATGGAAACCGAACTCCAACAATACCTGGAGGATAACAGGTTCCCCATCCCTGTTTCAGAGAGTAGTATGCAATCTTATACATGTTATAGTATAAACCTTACTCTTAGAAAAAAGCTACTGAGGGTTTGGGTTTATAATGAAAAAGTTGCTTTCTAAAGTCTAATTCAAGTCAGTTTTTTCTACATAAAAGTTATCAAGAAAAGGATGAACAGAAACTCAGTATATCAAGATAAGCTGTGTATTCTAGTCTGGATTTCTGTCAACTTGCTAACCTTCACAATATATATTTTTTTATCAACATATGTATCCCAACATAAGCACATCTATCTTAATGTTCAAGGCCATGCCTATCAAAAGACAGAATGTGGCAACTACCTCAGATAGAGATTTATGGGCAGAATTAAAGGGACAGCAAATAATCAGCTTTTTAAAAAAACTTAGTGTGTGTATCTCCCTTTTATAATTGAGTTTAAACAGGGGCCTTACATATGTTTCACTCCATAGTATAAGACATACTTATCTGGGATTATTAAATTGATGGAGAAGGAATGCAGTATAAATCACTGACTAACTGCACCTTGACAGTAAAAACAAATTGAAGTCTGCACACAGTATTAGGGAGGACCAGGTGTGTAATGTAGGGGAATGGACATTATTTGGATTATCTGCCTGACGTGCCAACTATAATAATATATTTACTGGACACAAGCTTCAGAAGCTATTTTTTATTTTTAAGTCAATCCCTTCACCGTAATAGATGACACTCCCCTTTATAACAGGAGTATGGGGGAGTTAAGGGCCTGACAAGAACAATCTAACACTATTTCCGGTTTCCCTTTTGTGAAACACAATCCCAATATTTCACAAGTTCTTGTCAGCAGTTAAAAATAACTAATCTAATTTTGCTAATTTTAAGATGTACTGATCACAACATACAACACATTCATATGAGAGAATACAAAACATTTTACAACTCTTCCCTATGCAATTTAATTCTCTGTTTACATTTTGCAAGTCTGTTGATCACTGGAGTACAACCGTATAATGCTGATTACTCCCCTACTCTGGCTAGATTGTGTCTATATATAAAGCTCTCCCTTATTTGACTATCAAAACAAACTAAGCACCATCAGTACAGGAATGACCTTATCTCTTCCTTCCACTATGCAATACTTTCCTCTATACTCTGTTACCCTATTCACCCAAGTCAGCAAACATTCCTTAAAATAGAACATCTCAAATCTATTGTTACACTAAACAAACACACATTAGGTATTTTTCTTTTGAACGTCAAAATGATTTAATCCTATTGGACAACAAATCGACTATATGCAAAAACAAAGAGTCTTGTAGCACCTTAAAGATTAACAAATTTATTATGCCACAAGCTTTTGTCGACTAATCGGAGCTATATACACACAGCTGGAGAAGATTGTAAACAGTGAGGTCAGAAGAAAACAAAATGCAGAAAGTACAGAAAGTAACATTTATGGTATTAACAGTGATAATTCACAAAGTATTGTTAGTAATAATGCAAACATCCTGGAATGGTAAATTAATACATGTAGTGTGCTACAAACCCATTATCCCAATTCAAGTCACAGGTGATAGAATTGAACATCTTGATAAATTGTAATTCAGCAGTTTCACAATGTTATTTCTCTTGGAGAAGTTCTGTTGTAAGAGAACAGCCAGCTACCTTAAGGTCAGCGGTAGGAGTGTCCTGGGAGGTTGAAATGTTCCTCCACTGATTTTGAAGTATTGCCATTTCTGATGTCAGATTTGTGTTCATTTATTCTTTTGCATGGAGAGTGGCCTGTTTGTCCTATTACATGTAATAACTTAATATACTAATCCACCAAATTTATACCACAATAAAGGTGTTAGGCTGCCATCCTATACATGCTTGCCTGGGATTACCTGACCATAATAGAGCTTGTTTCTAAGTAAGGAAGGCATTTAAGGTGTCACAAGGCTTTTTTGATTTCTGTAACAAACTACCATAGGCGATCCTCCAGGGGAAAAAAAGGTTATTAGCAAAGAATATAACCCAATTCGGAAGGTTTATGAAATTATCAGCCATTGCGATTGAAAGGTTTCACAAGCCACAATCGTCTGACGTGTTTAGATGGTGGCAAAGGTACATTTGAGTCGGGTTTTTATTATTGTTTGCGTTCCCTCCTTCGCAGGCTGTTTGACATTTACGGAATTTGCTCCAACAGCAAACAAGCTCATATGCGGAGCAGTTTCAAAAAGCAAGTCGAGTGGGGAGGAAAGTTTCAGAACTCCCTTGAGGAAAGAGCGAGCCCTGCGGGGCATGCGTCTCTCCGCAGCCGAAAGGAAGGCGGCTTTGCTCCTCTACCCCAAAGGAAGGCGGCTTTGCTCCCTGCCCATTTCAGTGGGTGTGGAACGAGTGAGGCGAAACCAAACCAGACGGACGGACTGACGGAGAAAAGGAGGGAGGGAAAAAGGAGGGTGCCGGCTTGCCCGCGGCCCAGAACAATAGAAAGCGCCTCACTCACCGCACACACAGCAGGAGAGCGACTGCCGGAAGTAGGGCAGCAGCTTGCCGATCTCGGCCAGGCACTGCGGATCCTCCCCGGGGCCGTAGCTGAGCACCAGACGACTGGCGGAGATGTACAAGGCTGTGGCATTCACCGGGTTCATCGCAGACACTGAGGCCGACGGCTTCCGGCTGGGAAGAAAGCACGGCTCCGCACCCGGGCAGGGCAGGCCGAGGGGCGGCTGCGCTCCTAGCCCCGCATCGAGGCCCCGTCACAGCCAGGGCCGGGGCCGGGGCCTGCTCTTCCCCCCTTGCCTGCCTGCCCCCCGCCGCAGCTCCTCTTCGTTCCGAGCGGCGGCGGCGGCACAGACGACTACTCCAGGCGGCCGGCCATGCCGGCCTTGTTCCCTCGCCCTCCCGGGGCGCCTCAGGCGGAGGGGAGCCCCCGCATGGGCGGGAGGGGGGCGGAGGCACGATCCGCGAGCGCAGCGCAGGGCGACGGCCCGGGCCCGGCTCTGGTAGGGGCGGGGGGGAGGCGCCTCCGCTTGGAGTTTCAGCGCGGCCGCATTACCACGGGGCTCCCGGGGCCTCTTCCGCGGAGCCAACGGCGTCGCTACTCCCGGCCGCTCTCCGCGCAAGAACCATCCACCGCACGCCCAGCCCCAATGTCAATAGCAACCGTTAGATCCAACCGTCACTGCGTAGCCATCACCGCGGCCGCTTGGGCTCACTACTGCGCATGCGCGGCCATTCCCTACCTCATCACACCCACCCCCTTCGCGTCTTGTTGAGCACCCCGGCCGCCTCTCCCCAGAGTGCGGGAAGGGCGGGGCTCAGGCGGCATTGCGCCCTCTCTAGGCCCGAGGTGGTATCAGCGTCCGTTCGCCTTACCGCCGCTATTCAGTGAGGCGCGCACAGCCCGCTGTACGTATGTACGTGCTTGCGTGCGTACGCACGCAGCACCATAACCTTAGCCCTTCGCGGCCTACCATGTTCCTGACCCGGAGGTACAGCCCCAGTCTATACCGGCCGTCTTTAACAGCCGGAACGTGTTTTGAATCTCAGCGTGGAATGTGTGAAATATGAATAATGTCTCTGAGCATATGCAGAATGCTTGCCCCTCACTCCTGAGCAGCCCATGCACCCACATGGATTCAGACGAGTGCTCCCAGGACAGACTAGTTGAACCCAGGCACTTATTTCAGAACAGGGAAGTATTGCCAAGATAATCCTAAACTGGCCCCATCGATAACCCAGCCGAACTCACCAGTTATAGTTAACACAGAGCTCTCAGGTAAGCGAATATAAGATTATAGGCATGCAATTTGCGTGTTTCCTGGGAAGTAAATTCCATGGAGGTAAGGAGATTTACTCCCAAGTAAGTGTATATGGGATTTTAGCATAAGGCAGCATCCTTGTGGCTAATTACTTGGGACTAAGCACTACTGATCTCATGGGATCAAGTAAACAGCTAGGCTCTCATTGTTAATCAGTAAACACATTAGTCCCAATTCTGAGAAAGTCATGCTAAAATACAATTGAAATCAATGGGACTTAAGTTAAACACAATTCCCTTATCCCATTTATTTACAACATCTACATCCCAGCCTTATCCAAAAAAGTTACCAGAGTGGTTTAAAAATGTAAAGGTTATCAGAACGGTTATAATTGTAACCCTGAGGGCATCACAATCTGCCCTCAGGCTTACAAAGTTATGACAATACAAGGAATATGGGTTAAGGAGGGAAGATAATGCAATTAAAAATTAATTTTAAAAAGCCCATTTGAAAAAATGGTGACAGTATACTTCTGCTCACAGGACAGTTGGTTGGAATGGCCTCTCAATGGGTCCAACACCTCTAACTTGCTCTATATTGAAGCTATACTAAAACAAGGCATCTAACAATATAGGCTCTAAACCATAGGTCATAATAAAAGTTGATGAGTGTTGGGTGGATCTTTTCAGATTTTACTGCAGTTTTGTTGAAATTTGTGTACTTGTTTTTATTCTATAAAATCCCTTTAGATCCACGTGCAAGGCATTCCCGTAGACTAAATAGCATCCCTTCCCCCCACTTCCCTGTGTATGTGCCTATGAGGACATTTGGCAGGCAGGGGATGTTAGATTGTTGTTCTGGAATTCATTTAGATGGTGATATAAAAACATATTAAATAAATGCATAAAGTGAATTGGAGGATTTATGTGTCTCCCACATTGAGAGCCAGCCCTGTCTTTCTTAATACAAATTATTCAAATATCTTGTGCTTAAAATTCAGCAGAAAGAGAACAGCTGGCTGCAGATATGGGAGATGTACATAGATCTCCCATTCACCATAACAGCCATTAGTGCTGCCTTGACATTTACCTGTGTATACATATTGATCCTATGAGAATCCTCCATGTGGTCTTTTGAGCTGGTGAGAATCCTCAATACATGGGTACTGTGCCTGTGTTGGATTGCATTGTGCCATTTGGGTACAATTTTATAGGAACATTATATGTAAATATGTTGCTGATAAAACAAAGAGGCTTAGTATCACTTAATTAAACATTTCAGGTAGTGCCTTCCAGACCAGGCATGGGAAAGCCAAGTGGAGCAAATTCTTAGGAAAATGATATGTGGTCTTCCATGTTATGGCCCTGGGGTGTTGTCAGGCCTAGCATAGGCAGGGTGCACCTCAGATCTGATCCTTGTAGACAAGAGCTGTCAGACAAATTGCTGAGACTTATATACACAGTTTGGAGGAGAAATTATATATAGCCAGCCCGGCTTCTTTTAGTCGCTCAAGTGCTATGGTCCTGGCTGGACTGAAGACCTGTAATTCTGGCTCTAGCCACTGTATGAGTAGCATTTATGCATAACAGAGTCTGGGCCAGTAGTACCTCAACATGAACTGTCCTGGTAGTGCAGGGAAGTAAGGTGCCTAGGCTCTGCTACCTGTGAACATAGTTTGACTCCCCCGGTACTTTACAAGTGTTTGGTCTGAATACTTATTTATTAAAATATATGCTGCCTTTCCTTACAAAAATTCAAGGTGGCTCTGACCCAAACCATAAAACAAAAACGAAAATCACAAAACCAAACAGTACAATAAACCAAGAAACAAACACAGCTAAGATAGAAACAATAAAATATCATAAACACACACCCTTGAAAAGATCCCAACAGAACAACATAGGCCAAAGGACTTTCCAGACAGAAAAAAAATAATGCTTTGATGTAAGTCCAGCCAAGCTGTCTTTTATGGAAGGTGCAAAAATGATTATCTTAAAAGAAAAATTCTGAAATCTGGGTATTGCTACAGAAAAGGCCCTCTCCCTTGTTCCCATCAAACGTGAGTGCATAACTGAGACAAGGCATCTGTATGTAATCTTAACATGCAGGCAGGGTCATATGGGGCAAGATACATTGATCTTGGACCATATAGTATTGGGCCTGAAACAAATAGGGAGTCAATGCACTTGCTTCAGTAGTAGAGTCACATGCTTTAGATAACTGGATCTCTCCTGTCCCAGGACTGGATTTTTTTCTATTGGAAATATTGTTAAGTCTCAAATATCATTGGCATCTAGGTTAAAATGTCTGGCAAAAGATTATTCAAGATTATTTTTTGTGGTGGGATGCTGGCTTGGTTTCTGAAATGTATACAAAGGTGTATAGTTGTTTTTCCAACATACTGCATGTGGCATCCAGGAGTATAGTATATATTGTATTGCTGGGCAGGTTGATATTCTGTCAACTGGACGGCCGTTATCACATTAATTCTGCCTTCCCCAGTACCATGGCAGTAATTGTTCTCACAGCACCTCCAACAGCCCCTGCTTCTGAGACCTGATGATTCTATCTGGTTGTGAGGCCTCCAAGATTGAAGAAATACATTGTTTAGAGAAGAGAGCTTAACTTTTGAGGGTTTTTGTTGTTGTTTGTTTGTTTTTTGGCCCAGTTCGGATAATACCATTACTAGATTGCTCCCCCATGCATGATGGAGAGTGAGATCATGCTTTTCTGGTGAATCTGACCCATCTCCAAAATCACTAGAGATCCATACATAGAAATACTATTTGAACAGGATCTACATCAGGAGTGAGCAACATTTGGCCTACAACTCGTATCACTCATCTGGAGGGCCGCTTTATTGAAACGTTGAGATGGTGGCAGCAGCCTACGCAGACATTTGCCTCCCATTATGCAAATAGCAGTGACAGAAAATGGGAAAGGAAAACACGTGTCGTTTCTTGGGGGAATGTACAAACAGTTGCAAGAAACGGGAGTTCATCCCTGACCCCATCTCATAGCATACATTAAGATCAGAAGTCAGAGAATTTATTCACTCACTTCCATTCACTGGACACACTGGAAGCAATGTTAGAAGATAAGAATCCTGACGATTGTCATTTATGTTTTGGTGACTTCTAGGTTTTTGTGAGACTGCCTTTAACATTAGTTCAGAAACTTTGGCTAATGCAAAAGGTGGTGGTTTTCCTGTTAACAGGCACAGATGATATTCTCTTGGGGTTTCTCTTTGGAAGTAACTGCACTGCCTATAAATTTGTTTCCAGGCCCAATTCAGGGTAATAGTTCTTGCCTTTATAGCCATATACAGCTTGGGCCCTGATTATCTACATCTCCTCCCATATGAGCCCTCCCCTCCTTCCAGCACTTGAAAGCTTCTGATGAGGTACTGCTCTGAATTCCAACTTATGAGCAGGCTAGATTCACCTCTACTATTACCAGGACCATCTTAGTAGAAGCCCTGATGCCCTGGACTTCCATACAGCCTCCTTCATCCTGTCTTTCTGAAAATGTTTCGATGCTGTTTTATTCAGAAAACTGGAAATTTCTGGTTGAGATCTTGACAGCTATTGCTATGCCCTATTGTACTGCTGCTATTTTTGGATTGTACTGCCATTTCTTTGTTGAGTTTTTTTGGTTTTATGTATTATTATTATTATTATTATTATTATTTCATTTTGTTAGTTGCTTGTTTTTGCTTGTGATTTGTTAAAACTTTTTGATGTACTGTAGTATGTAAGTATTCTAAAATAAACAATTGTACCTTTTCACAAGTTTTTAACAGTTCTATATAGTTCATTAACGCATTCTGAAGAACTTTATTTTTATAGGCCATACTATTCTACTTTATCAACTGAAAAAAATAGGCCTTTCTTCCCAAATGGCAACTAATGGCCTATCAGGCAAGTCAGTGGCCAGGGATGAGTGTCCAACAAAGATATGCATGCTTAAAGTTACTGAAATTAATAGACTTAAGTGTGCTTAATTCTGATTGGAATATGAGCCTTTCTAAAACAACCTTGTGGAAAGTATCTCAGTCACATATATTTGCAGGTTTGCTAATACTTTATTGTAGAATTATTTCCATGCTAATATTCCATAGTAATTTCTTTACATTCTCCATTTCAGTTCCCTCTGGCCTTGTTGTTTAAGGTTCTTGTACTTGTGTACAAAGCCCTAAACAACTTGGGACCAGGATACCTGAGAGAGTGCCTTCTCCCCTACCAAACTAGCAGGTCACTGACGTCATCCGAGGGCATGCTCCTGGTGGTTCCACATCGATCCATCCTCCAATTGGAGTCCACTAGGGGCAGAGCCTTCAGCAAGGTAGCCTCCTTCCTGTGGAATTCCTTATCTCTGGAGGTCAGGCAGGCACCAACTTCGTATTCCTTTCAGCGCCTCCTGAAAACGTCATTATTCCAGAAAGCCTTTCCTTAATGACCAGCCATGGATCACTGTACATTTTGCTTCTTTTAAAATCTATTTTAAAGTGTTTTATTCTGTTTTTATTTTATTTTATCTTGTACACCGCTCCAAAATTTTGAATAGGGAGCGGTACATAAATATTGTAGATAAAATAATAAATAAATTGTTTACAACTCTCCAACCTTCCCCAGCACTTATGTGTATATTTAGTTTCCAGAGGGGTTTACAGCCAAAATAAGAAAGAGTCTTTTGGCACCTTAAAAATGAACAAATTTATTCTTGAAAAAGCTTTCATGGACACTGACTACTTCATCATTTGCCTGAAGTGTTAACCTCAAATTGGTAGATCACATTCTGAGGCCGTGGGGAGATATATAAACTCTGTCGTCAGTGGGAAGATGCAGTCAGAGGGAACATACAAACACAATAACATAGAGACAGTGATTATTAACATAACAGTTGCCATCCATAAAACTTGATGGGTGATAACAGAGACATCATTGCAATGGCGAGCTGATTAACATATCTAGCGTGAATTAAAAGCAACAACACCTTTGTCCTTATTCACCCAACAAGAAATAGAGTTAAATCTCTTGATGAATTGTAGTTTAGCAATTTTACATTGGAATTTGTATTTGAAACTCCTTTGTTCAAGAATGGTTATTTTAAAATACGCAGAGTGTCCTTGGAGGCTGAAATGTTCCCACTAATGGTTTCTGAACATTGCCATTCCTTATGTCAAATTTGTGTCTATTTATATTATTATTTATTATTATTATTACATCATAGAGACTGACCCATTTGTCCTATGTAGAATGCAGTGGGGCATTGCTGGCAAATGATGGTATATATTACATTGGAAGATGGGCAGGTGTGTGAACCCCAGATACTGTGTATGACATTATTAGGTCCTTTAATAAAATCAGATTGCTAATCTCAGGAAGAAGGGCTAGGATAGTATGGACATAAAATGGTTAGAGAGAAATTCAGAATCACTTATCTAGAGAAGTTATTCTCACATATTTGAGCTGGGGAGGGGACGATATATTGATGACACCTAGCTCTATGTAATCAGATCCTAGGGAGCAGTAGAGATGCTGAACTGTTGCCTGTTGTGAAAGAATGCTGGGGAAGAATGAGCTGAAATTAAATCCATATATCCTGGTTGTGCTTTTTATACTGTATTTGTATGTGTGTTTTTAGATTGTTGGTTGTTTTATTATGTTCTTCATAGTTTTAATTCTTGTGAACTGCCCAGAGAGCTTCGGCTACTGGGCGGTATAAAAATGTAATAAATAAATAAATAATCTGTAGATAATATTGGTTGGAAGGTTTTCTGATTTGGTATTAGGTATACTGCCTGTTTTGAATGGGGTTGCATTCTCCTGAAAAATAATGTTCTTAGCTTGGGGGTGCTCACTGCTCTGGCATTATTTTTATATGGTCACGTGACAATGCAGTGCTTTTTACCAGCTTTGGCTGATACACCATATGCAGTGCAGTCTAGAGAAATCAGACCTAGAAAAACCATACCTAGTCATTATTTAGATATCTAAGGTATGACTGGCCATAATTTGACTGCCCAGACTTGACATGATGTATGTAGGCCTGCCGCTGAAAAGTGTTGAGAAACTTGAGCTGGTGCAAAATACTGCTGATAGATTGTTATTAGTCATAAGTGTATTGAGTGTTTACATGATCAGTACTAGTTGCTGATCTGTTTCCAGAATCAATTCAAGGTACTAGTACTTGGGTTCTAAGCCATTTAGAGCTTTACGGCTATTTGCCTTCTCCCAGGGAGCTTCGGCTATTGGACGGTATAAAAATGCAATAAATAATAATAATAATAATAATAATAATATATACCCCCTTGTGTGCTATTTCAGCATCTGAGACCATGCTCTGTGTACTCTCATCAACTGAAGTTCAGCAGCTATTCACTAGGGGTAAAACCTTTTTCACTGATACGATGGCTTGTTTGAGCCCTAACATGTGCTGGCACATGGCAGGCAGTTTGTGAACATTGAAGCCACAGCTGTGGCTTGTTGTATTGTCCAAACCCAGGAAGTGTGAGTTATGCAAGGGTTAAATAACCATCACACAAACCACAGCCCCGGGTTTGGATGACACAACAAACCACAGCTTAAATATTCAAAAAATTGCCCTGCATGTGGGGGCACTCGTTCTGGTTCCCCGTGGCTTAAACAAACCACTTCATCCCCCTAACGGTCATCTTGACCCTGTGGGGAAGAAGAAGCAGGAGACAGGAGCAGGCAGAGAGACCATCAGGGCCTGCTCCAGTTGGAAACCCACCCCCAGGGATAACTAACATCATGACCCTGTGGGGAAGAAGAAGGAGCTGCTGGTCTGCCCCCTCCATTGGGAGATGAGAGCGGGGGGAGTAGGGCCTTCCCACAAGCCCTTCTGAACAGTCTTCTTATTTATTTTTATTTTCCCTCCCCTTTTCCTTGTGTGTCAGGTCTTTTTTAGAATGTAAGTCTGAGGGCAGGGACTGTCTTCTTTACTTGATTGATTATAAGCCGCTCCGGGAGCCTTTTTGGCTGAGGTGTGGGATAAAAATACTATAAATAAATAAAATCCCCTGACTTTTTGACTTTCAGAACTCTCTGGCCTTCAAGGACTGTCTCTGCATGCACGTCCCTCCCGCTATGGGTGCCTTTAAGTTGTGCTTTTCATACTTGATTGACTGTTTAACACATAATTTGTGTATATATAAAAATTGTTTTGTATAATTGTCTCTATTTGGGGCGTTACCCAATATAATTACAGTTACATGCTCTTTAGCATTTGTTTGTTTTGTTTCCATTCAACTGCCGCCCCCTTGGTTTGTTGTTCTTTAAGTTGCATAAGACATACACTGACTTTATGTTACGTTATTGTTGCCATGAAGACTCTCCAAATTGGCCTTGGTCTTGTGGGATCCACATGTTTATCAGTACAGAACATGAGCCCTGTTTCCCATCGCATTGCTCTTTCCCATAGTGTTACTTGGTGTGGGCTTGCTCTTGAAACTTTCCTTCTTCCTTGCACATGTGACTGTCACCGTCCCCACTACAATAATTTCCTCTGCAATAATAAATAAATAAAAACATGCTGTATTCAGTGTTATGGTAACTGCCTGCATGAAGGCATTGTTCCCACACGAGGACTCAAATTTTTCAGCTGGGAAATCACACAATTTTCCATGCAGGCCTGCTTAGCACCATGAGCAGGAAGAGGAGTCCTTTTCTGGTTTCCTGGATGCATGTTGTGTGTGGAGGGTGTATGTATAATGGGTTGGGTGACATCAGGGAATTGGGGTGTTGCTGTGCATTTTGTACATATGTAATGCGAGGGATTGCTGAAGTACAAGATAGGTGGAGAGCAGGATGCTATGAAGTGTCTGCTGAGTCTTGCTATATTAGTTTTTGTTTCTGCAGCTGTTGTTGTGCATAGAATCTTTATTGTGCTGATATTGGCCTTGGCATAGTGGTCATTGGTATAGAATCAGGCTTTTACAGTATTAAGGAAATTATTTTTCTTTCCCCCTATCTGTGTATTTTGCCTAAGAATAGATAGATCTGGGTAAAAGCTGGATTTCATTTTTTTTAAAATGAAAACCATTATGTGTTTCTTCATCACAGAAGATCTAACTGCAACCTGAAACCTGTATAGGACCTAGAGCTCCCTTAGAACAATATGCTCCATTTATCAGATAAATCTCTTTCAGGTATAATTAGTGACCTGTTAGCTATTTTTTTTATTTTTTAAACAAATCAAATTATTTGTTATGATTCAATTAAATAATTACACTTTCAGCCTGCTGTCATGACTGGGATGGAAACTAATTAATTCACAAGGGATTACCTGGCCTAACAGCGAAAGTTACACAGCTGTAGAATCTGGGCAGTATTCAATACTGCTGCTGCACCTTCGCTAGATCTATTGCGCTGTAGGACCTACCACTAGCTCAACAGGAATTAGTGCTTCTGAAAGCACCCTGCAGTGGTAACACTTGCTTCTAGGATGGGACAGGTCAGTAAAGATTCCTTCTATGAGTTCCATTGTCTTGCTCCATTCCAGAAATAAGTATTTTTTTATCTTTTGGGTTGTCTTATGAAGTGCTAGTTTCCTGTTGTGCTAGTGGTGGGTCCAAATAGCACGCAGGCAACATTGGATACTATTCCATGTGTAAGGGGAGCTCTGTATTTTATTCACTATACACCAATGTTTCCCACAAGAAACATGTAAAGTGGGAAACACATATTCATGTATATTTGTACCTTCACACAGTTGTGTAAATATAACTGGGTTTTCAGACAACCTTTATTACGTGGGGGGGGGGGGGGGAGTTGACAAATGAACCAGACAAAGCCTTGCAGTGAAGTAATGTCTAAGACTTGGGTTGCTGGACCCACAGCTAGGCCAACAGTATGGGCAGCCCAAATACTTGCTGGGGGCAGCAGTGCTTTTAGCGATGCCAGTGAAGTGTATGATTGTGTCATCTAAGAGGTGCATACTAGAATCCCTTGCAATATTATAGTGGGTGCTGTGTTGCAACTTTCCAAACATACGTCAAGATGTTCAAGGATTGCACTCAAGATATAAAGCTGCTTCAAACTTTATGTGGCAGCCATGTTGGCCACTGTTTCCAGCAGTTGCACAGGATGTGCAGCACCAAACATATATATTGGGGTTCATCAGAGCCTCATGTGGCGCAGAGTGGTAAGCAGCAGTTACTGCAGCCGAAACTCTCCCCACAGCCTGAGTTCGATCTCAGCGGAAGCTGGTTCTCAGGCAGCCGGCTCAGGTCGACTCAGCCTTCCATCCTTCCGAGGTCAGTAAAATGAGTACCCAGCTAGCTGAGGGAAAGGTAACTGCGACTGGGGAAGGCAATGGCAAACCACCCCGCTACAAAGTCTGCCAAGAAAACGTCAGCAAAAGCAGGCGTCCCTCTAGGAGTCAGCAATGATTCAAGTGCTTGCACGAGAGGTTCCTTTCCTTTCTTCATCAGACAAGTGATTTATCACATGTTCACTACTGCCCACTCATGTTTTTGTGTATATCCTTTAGATGACGCCATGCGCCTCCCGTTCCTTCTTTACTTTTTTCTGTCACAAAATAGACCACTTTTAATCCTATTGTTTTTTGGGAAACGGAATGTGCCGCTGTTTCTTGCTGTGTGCAGGAAAAGCAGCACAATAAAGACAGCCCTTGAATGGGACATGTGGTCTTTGTTTATTCCTCTTTCTTCTCCAGGAAGAAAGAGGAAGTAATGTGGGACAGGAGTGGGTTCCCCCCGCCATCTGATGACACTTATAGTGTGAAGGGCACATGTTTATCCCTAAACATTTGGATAAACATTACCTACTGGGAAACCTGATTGATCAGAAGTCCCAATTGTAATTCTATTGCAAGAAACACTGCATAACATTATTACCAATACGTACAGAACTTCATGGGCTACCAGTTTGTTTCCAGATACAATTCAAAGTACTGGCATTGAGTAATAAAACCTGAAACAGTTCAAGACTAGGGTGCCTGAAGGACTATCTACTCCCATATAACCCAGCTGATTGGTAGACATCCTGCTCAGAGTGTCATTACCTTGAGCCAATATGGCAACAATGAAAGGCATGGCCTTTTGTGTTGTGTTGCCTCCCTCCCCATCCATTAACCTGCCTTATCAGGTGTTTTTTGAGGTGCCACTTGAAAGTGCTATTTCCCCAAACATTTATTGGGCTATAGCTTCTTTGGACACTATTGACTATTCTTCTTCTGTCTTAATTGATTTTAGCCTCAACAATTATTTTATTAGTCTGTGCTTGCTGAGTTTAGAGGTAGATAAAATATAAATATTTTAATGAAGACCTGATATTGCAGCAAACACACAGTCTGTTTAAAATAACCTCTCGTTTGGATTTACTGCAATGCGTTATACGTGGGGCTGCCTTTGAAAACAGTCCGGAAGCTTCAGCTGGTACAAAACAGGACAACCCGTTTACTAACAGGGACTGGCCGGCGAGATCACATTACGCCAGTCCTTTTACAACTTCATTGGCTGCCAGTCCAGGTCCGGGCCCGATTCAAAGTGCTGGTATTGACATTTAAAGCCCTAAACAGTTTGGGGCGAGGTTATTTGAAGGAACGCCTCCTCTCATATGTACCTGCCCGGACCTTAAGATCATCTACAGGGGCCCTTCTCCGTGAGCCCCTGCCAAAGGAAGTGAGGCAGGTGGCTACTAGGAGGAGGGCTTTCTCCGTTGTGGAATGAGCTCCCCAGAGAGGTCCGCCTGGCGCCTACACTGTACTCCTTTCGTCGCCAGCTGAAGACCTTTTTATTCTCTCAGTATTTTAATACTTAATTTTAACTTAAATTTAAATTTTACTGTTCTAACTCTGTATTTTAATTTTATATCAATTTTGCTGCGTGGTTTTTATCCTGGTTGTGCTTTTTATACTGTATTTTGTATTTGTGCTTTTAACCTGTTGGTTGTTTTATTATGGTTTTAATTTTTGTGAACCACCCAGAGAGCTTTGGCTATTGGGCGGTATAAAAATGTAATAAATAAATAAATATGATATTCTGGGATGAAATTCTAACCAGGTGGGGGAATGCAACATGCCAGGAGTGCTGCTCTGTGTTGTTTTAAGTATCTTGATCTGAACCCTGTGTTTGGGGGACCATATAGACAGATAAAAGTCCTACAACTCTCAGCATTCCCCACTGTTGGGAGTTGTAGGACATTTTTTGGTCTAAGAATGCATCGGATTGCACTCCAAGGGTGGTGCTTATTTATCTTTATTGTAACAAACTTATTTTAAATTTGTTGATTTTATTTGTTTGTTATGTTGAAATGGATAGCAGATGTTTTATAGTGTAAACTGCCTTGGGAAGAATTTAGTCTTGAAAGGTGATGAAGAAATATACGAAATTAATATAGGAAACGTGATTTCTTGTTTTAGTCACGATTCGGGGTTTCCTCTCCAATATAGAACGGTTTTATTTTGTAAATAAAATAAATATGTTCCCTCATTAAAAATAACACAGAAAGTTTTTACAGCTGTATTAAACAAGATTTCTAGTAAATAGAAATCATATACATTTTAGCTTAGAGACTTTGCTCCTCCTAAAACAATCCTCCTACTTAAGTCTCTATTCTCTGCGCGTGGGTCCCATGTTTCTTGAATTGTTAATCAAATTATAAAATCGAATCGATTCACGGCTTCTGTGCAGTCATCAAGCTTTCAGCTCCCTCTGCTGTTGAGCTCCCGAATGACAACACGGCTCGCGCACAAACCTAGAACTATTAAGGAAAGCTTTTGGACGCGCGCCAACTAACCCTAGGCCCGCAAAAAAATGGCGAAAGAGACACCCAAGCAACCCCTATATGAACGGAAGTGTCACGTAGACCATTTCCGTCCGGAGGTCGAGTTGCTGCGCGCGCAAAGGAAAGGTGTACGGTGAGTGCGTGGGGCCAGAAAAGTAGAGCGCTTGCGCGTACATTTTCGCGCGAAAGCTGTTTTGGGCGCCTCTACTGACGGGCGGGGCTACTGGGCGCAGTGTTCGGTAGCGGCCGGCAGGAGGCGCGCTGGGTCTGGCTGGCGGTGGCGGCGGCTGCGCCATTGGCGGGTAGGAAATGCCGCCAGATGGCGGTTTAGGATTGCGGCTCTACTGAGGTGCGGCCCCCGGCACCGCCGCCTGTTCGTTCCGGCCCGGCTTGGCCCCGGCCCGCCTGGACCCTTCTCCCGTGGCACCGTCGGATTCCCGGGGGCGCTGGCCCAGCTGAGGTGAGCGAGTCAGCGCGGGCGGAGGGAGGGGGGCTCGGAGGCTGAGATCCAAGATGGAGGCGCGAGGGGCGGGGGCAACGGGCCCGCTCTTGCTCGCTCGCTCGCTCGCACACTCGGGCCGGGCCAGCGGGCGGGAGCCAGAGCCAGCGCCGGAGGGAGGGAGCGGGCGGACGGGCGGGCGAGCAGGCGTTTCTCGGCCGCCGAGATGGCTCCTCCCGGGTGGCGGCCCCCTTTCTTTTCTGGCCCTGCCCTGCTTTTCCCTCCCTGCGGGGCCGGGGTGACAATGGAAGGGCGGTGGCCCCACGGGGCGGCCTCGCTTCGCCTTCGCGGCCCCGCCAGTGCGTCTGCTGGGCCCGGAGCCCGCCGCTCTGGGCCCGCCCCCGCGCGGGGCCTGCCGTCGCCCGAGCGCTCCTTCCCTTGCTCACTCTTGGCCGGGCGGCGGCGCTGAGCAAGAGCGGCTCCAGTGCCGCCCTCGCTTCCCCCCACCCGGGCGGTTGTGTGCCATTGGCGGTGGCGAGAACGAGGAGCCGGGGAAACGGGGTGAGGGTCGTGGGTGGGCGACGAGATAGTGGGGGCTCCGCGATGGCGGCCGTGGACATTGGCGGCGGGATTGGTTGTTGGCGAGAACGTCCATAGGGCAGCACCATGGCGATGGAAGGCGGAAAGGGGGAGGCCATTTGGGGGTAGCGGTGCTCCTCTGGGGGCTGGCTTACGGAATTAGAGTGCATACCTAAGATAGCGAGGCTGTGGTGCTGAGCGAAGTAGAAGACCTTGAAAGTGCGGGCTCCAGGTGTCTGAGGGGGAAAGAGGCTGGAACTGTTGAGATCAAGGGGTTTAGGGTCAGATTTGTGGTTAATAGGGCAGGGTGATGGGTTGATGTTGTACAACTTGAAGTTGGCAGAGAGTGGCACTTGGGATGTTGTGCTCTGGGAGTGGAAGAGGTGGTTGTTAGGTGATCATAGCAGTAGGCGCTTGAAGTTCTGTGCTAGCATCCAAGATTAACCTGGATCCTTGAGTTAGAATTCTGCTCAGCGGTAGAGCTTAGAATACCTTGTTAGTAAAGTTGTATTGATTTGAACTTGAGTTACCTTGTACTGGACAGTGTAGCCTGGAGTAAGTAAGTGGGTATGGGAGATTCAGAGACTAATGGATCATGCCAATAGCAATAGAGTATGCTGGAAGAAAAAGATCCAAGTCTTTTATTATCTTCAGGAACGATTTTCAGTACTATTGTGAATAGTGTGGCAGTCTATTTCGCACCATACTGGTAGAGGAAGGTTTGCTTTCAAGGCCTGCTTATCTTTTTCTGTATGAATGTAGAGCCTCATCTAGAGATGTGATTCCAAGGGAGTATCTACCTTCTTAATGTTATAGAATATGTGTTATTGCCAAATAAAAATACAAATTACTTTCTGTAATAGGTAATTGTAAACAGCTGTTATATGTTATTGGCTGAATGAAGTTATTCCCTGTTCCTTCTTTGAGCTCTTTAGGTAGAAATCCTAAGGAGCTGGGTAAGATGGTCAGTATAGGTGGAGGGAGGCCAATACTTTTGAAGGTTATGTTGACTAGAGAGGCATAAGACTCCTCCTTATGTTTACATCTGAAGTAGTTAGTACATTCCCTTTTCTACTGGATTGTTAAAACAAATATATGTGATAAGCCAAATTAGTAATAAGAGGAAAAGCTGTTTATGTAATAGAATGGTTTCAGCAAACTTACTTGACCTATTGACTTTACTCTGAAATTCGGTAGCAGATTTGGGCAGCCACCCATTAGGAGAATTTATTTATTAATTTATTTAATTACATTTATATACCGCCCCATAGCTGAAACTCTCTGGGTGGTTTACAAAAGAATAAGTTCCTTCTTGCTTTGCAGTGGTCTGGTGACCTTTCGGAATGTTCAAGATGGACATTTAGACTGCAATCCTGTGTCTACTTTCCTAGGAATAAACTTCATTGAACTCAATGTGATTTACTTCTGATTGTGCTGTTATTTTCTTAACCATTTAAAATAATTTAAAATACAATAAATCTTTGATATAGTTGTTTAAATACAAACTTCGGTACACCTCAGGGATGCACAAACTTTTTGGCCCAAGCGCTACATTGGGGGGCTGCATGTGCATGTGTGTGTATACATATGCGCTCACATACATATACAATTCTTGTACATACACACCACATACGCTATGCATGCACTTAAATGCAAGTCCTACCCAAGAGTATCTCAGAGGCCTGGCATATACTTTGATTAAATAAACACAACACTCTTTCCAGAAACCTCAGTTCTTAAACTACACAGCCATGCAGAAATTCTGGCTTATAGCCCTTCTCCCTCTTCTAACCCACTCTCTTGCTGAAGGATCCTGACATCTGTTTCCTGGAATGTTTTCAGAAAAATCCAGAAGGGAAAAAAAGGCAGGGTGAGGAAACACTCTCAGAACAGGCTCTGGTTCCTGCCACAGAAGCCTTGTTCCTAGAGTATCATAGGAAACAGGCAGGGGCCTTCAAGCATGACTTCCTAGAATGCTCTGGGGCATTCTGGGAACAAGGCAGCTATGGCACGAACGATAGAGAGTCCATTCTAGAGTGTTTTTTTTTCTGGGGTTGTCAGACAGGGCTTGGGGAATGGCCTGCATGGCAAATGTTTTGCACTCCTGGTATAACTGGAAGTTCTAAATTACGGACAATGAGGTGACAATCCTATACACACACCAATCTGGGAGTAAATCTCATTAAATTCATTGGAACTTACTTCTGAGTAACACTGTACTTTTAACTATTTAAAACACTTATATTCTGCCTTTCTGCACAAAGTCCCAAAATGTGGTTTACAAAGTCCCAGTGTGTCTTAAAAACTGCAATTTAAAAATAATAAAATAAAATATATGTTAAAAACGGAATAGCTGGTAAAACGACATGGAAAACATAAAAATATTAAGGGAAAAGCTAAATGAAACAATGAATCTTCAGGTTCCATTTAAAAATAGCCAAAAATATTGATGCAGAACTCAGTGTAGGGAGTTCTACTAATGTGGGGCCTCCACTGAAAAACCACAGAGAGGCACCTCTGAGGCTGTTTTTAAGGCCTCAGCAGGTTAATCTGTATGCAGGCAGTTCTTCAGATAACCTGGCTGCAAACTATTTAGGCCAGTACATTGAATTGGACCTGGAAATAAAATGGTAACCAATGTAGGTGATGTAGAATTGGTGTAACATGAACGAACAATATAACTCAGTGATTCCCAGACTCGGATCACCAGATTTTTTAAAAAATCAATTTTTTATTTTAAGTTTCAACAAAACAATAAAACAAAAAATGCAAATGTAACTATATACTTTTAAAGGCCTCCATTTCAAATATTACAACATTCTAAAAAAGGGGGAAAGGAGTAAATTACACATAAACTTCACTACAGGCAGATCAAATATCCAAATATAAGTCCATTTATGAATGGTGCCTATATACCACTTTTTCAAATGTTGCTGGTGTTGTTAGGTATTCAGTCCATTGCATTATAAGTGGTGAGATTTTATCTTTCCAATATTGTAGTAAGAAGGTGTGAAAAATCCCATTACATTGACCATGTGTTACATTCCAAGAAACAGGTACATAATTTAAGAGAATATGTACATCAGGAAATATTAAAGAGCTTTCCAATACAAAGTTTATCTGTCTGATGACTTCCTCCCCAGAAAAGACAACTATTGGGCATTTCCAAAACATATGAACAAAAGAAGCATTAACTGCATGACACCTCCAACAATTGGTCTCCAGATGTTGGTTTATAAATGAAATCATTCTCAGCCAGCATGGCCAAATACAATAGGAATTGTAGTCCAACATTTAGCAATCCAAGATTAGGAGTCACTGTTACTAGGTCCTATTAACATTCTGGTGGCTGCATTTTGTATGAATTTGAAGTTTCTGAACTGTGCAAAGGCAGCCCTTCGTAGAAAGCATTGCAATAGTCTACTACTAGTGTATGAGCAACTGAGACCTGGTCAGCTTTCTTCTGATATGTGTGCAGGTGGCAAGTAACTATAGAAAAGCTGTGTGGTGGATGTTGTGTTTATACCTGAAGGATACAATAAAGAAAAAGGATTTTTAACTTCCACTGAAATATGTTGACTTGATTACTTAACTTTGCACATGAGTTGATTTTCCCCCCAGTAGGGTTTTGCCAAAAAGGTTCTCAGATGTGACATTAAAAAATGTGGCACCATGTTTTTTTATTAGTATTGATACATTTTATTGAATAATTTTAAGCAACTTACTCAATACTTCCTAACATATGTACACCAATAACTAAATAAAAGAGGAGAGGGTAGGGGAAAGGGGAAAAAGAGTACTCGGCTGGAATGCAGTTTATATATATATATATATATATATATATATATATATATAAACAAAGTTACACTCAGGAGTTCATCATGCTGTTAGGCAAAGCACATATACAGGCAAGTATCTATGTAAGATTAGTAAAATATAGATCCCAAAGAACTCTATATGTTGATCAGATCTTCAGAAATGTGTCCATGTGTTGAAGCCTTTGGTAAGAGGTGGTGGACACAAAAACAGAAAATGCAGTCAGATTTTCTGTCATTACTGAGTAGCATGTGTAATGCTATAATACAAGTCTTCACAACCAAGAGTCTAAAAGATTCACTTCGGGTGGGCATCTGACAGATCCCACAATGGGGGAATATAATTCAGTAACATGGTCATCATTGAACCTAAATAATGTTTCTAAAACAAGTTTAAAGTGAACACAAATCTTGGATGAAAAGGATGCAATACAATACATCTTATGTACTAGGGAGCCCTCCTCCTCCTCGCAGTGCGAGTGGAGTTGATTATTAGTGAGATTTTTCTGAGGGCTGTCAAATAGACCCTAAATTGCAGTTTTTGTTGCATCAGTCTAAACCTCAAATGTAAACTTGTTGAATGGGTATCTGCCAAATGTTTGCCTCTACATAGTTTTGATCCCGTTATACAAAAGAATAGTAAGCTTGTAAAACTTAGTTGCTTATATAAGGTTTAATACCATCATCTTAATAAAGCTCAGCACAAGAAAGTATAAAGCAAAAGACTAGTATGTGGTAAATATAGCATTTATAGCGTAACTTGCAACTCAGCCATGCACAGGGAAGGGGCAGAGGCAGCTATTACCAGAGAAGCTTGACTGGTTTATTTTTCAAGCTTTGGAATGTAAGGTACATTTAATGGGAACTAGTATTAAAGAATTGGTAGCAGTACCTTCCTACAACTTTCTTTTCATGACAGGAGGTAAAGTAACAACAATTGCTCAATTAGTACATATTGGCCTAGTTTGAAAATTCTGGTTGTGAAAGTCCTTGCTAGTTTGTTTATAAGGTTTTTCAGCTGAAATCCTTTTTTCACCCTCTCTTTCCTCCTACACCCTAGTCTGCCTCTATGCCTTCAATCCCAGTTGCTTTCCTTCTCTTCTCAACCATATCTCCTCACTCCTTGCCTTTTTGCTATAGAATCTTAGCATTTTTTTCTATGCTGCTCACCCCTAGCTATCTTTTCTGGTAGGATTTTACAAATTCAAATAAGCTTTCCCTATTGCAGGAAAAACTCAAAATTAGAGGTGTCTAGCCTTTTTGGCACATATGCCACAAGTTAAGGATAAAATACGTTGCAGTGCCACTCTAGAGCAAATAATGGATATGCCACCTCCCCTTCCCCTTCCCTTAAGTGCCTTGGTGCAATTTTGCATCTGGTCTAGTGAGCCAGAAAACATGCAGCAGCACTAAGAAACAGGCAGGGGTGCAGCCTGGCCCTGATATAACCAGGTCCGCACAACCTTTGCTCCTGACCAGATGTGCATAACCCTCGATGCCTGTATTGTGTTTCCTGCATTGTGAGCCCCTAGAAGACAGGATTATTAACAACATTTAGGAAAAGCTGCTGTAAGGTGCTCTGAACCAATGGGATAGAGCAGTATAATAAAAACTTCAATCAAAGTTTATTGAATAAGTCTTCAGACCATTTTACACACAGTAAACACATATTAAAAACAAACAGTAAATACATGAATCTTAAAACATGATACAAACTTAAAAAGTCTTAAAATTGAGGTAATAAAATATTTTAAATGATAAAAGTACATATACCATTTGATAAAATGAGTGCTTATGCTCCTATTGAGGCCCCACATGATTTAAAAGTTGTTACATGGCTCATTTAATAGGCATTTTTCCTTTTCCATTTTCCTTATACTGGCCACCTTAACTGCAAAAAGGACAACCCTCTGAGTCACAAACTGGTTAGATCCTTGTAAGAGGAAATTTAGCTTGTCCTCAAACACCCAGTTTCTCATACGCCCAACAAATGGAGATAAGTAATGTTTCCTACAACTGGCATATAACCGGCATTTCAGTAAATAGTGGGCCAGATCTTCCACTTCAGATGCACCACATATACAAAGTCTGTCTTCTATTGGAATGCTCCAGAATCGTCCTTGTTGCATCATTGTGTCCATTTGCTTGAATCGAAGATGGGTAAAGGCCATAATATTAAATACATATTCTGAAGAAAAGTTCAGTAGAACTCAAAAGCTTACATTCTCACTACCACATTCTTAATATTTTGTGGAAGAGCCTTAGCTCAGTGAAAGTAGGTCCCAGGTTCATAGAATCATAGAATAGCAGAGTTGGAAGGGACCTACAAGGTCATCGAGTCCAACCCCCTGCTCAATGCAGGAATCCACCTTAAAGCATCCCTGACAGATGGTTGTCCAGCTGCCTCTTGAAGGCCTCTAGTGTGGGAGAGCCCACAACCTCCCTAGTTAACTGATTCCATTGTCATACTGCTCTAACAGTCAGGAAGTTTTTTCTGATATCCAGCTGGAATCTGGCTTCCTTTAACTTGAGCCCGTTATTCTGTGTCCTGCACTCTGGGAAGATCGAGAAGAGATCCTGGCCCTCCTCTGTGTGACAACCTTTTAAGTATTTGAAGAGTGCTATCATGTCTCCCCTCAATCTTCTCTTCTCCAGGCTAAACATGCCTAGTTTTTTCAGTCTCTCTTCATGGGGCTTTGTTTCCAGACCCCTGATCATCCTGGTTGCCCTCCTCTGAACACGCTCCAGCTTGTCTGTATCCTTCTTGAATTGTGGAGCCCAGAACTGGACGCAATACTCTAGATGAGGCCTAACCAGGGCCGAATAGAGAGGAACCAGTACCTCACTTGATTTGGAAGCTATACTTCTATTAATGCAGCCCAAAATAGCATTTGCCTTTCTTGCAGCCATATCACACTATTGGCTCATATTCAGCTTGTGATCTACAACAATTCCAAGATCCTTCTCGTTTGTAGTATTGCTGAACCAAGTATCCTCCATCTTGTAACTGTGCATTTGGTTTCTATTTCCTAAATGTAGAACTTGACATTTATCCCTATTAAATTTCGTTCTGTTGTTTTCAGCCAGCACTCCAGCCTATCAAAATCACTTTGAAGTTTGTTTCTGTCTCCCAGGGTATTAGCTATCCCACCCAATTTTGTGTCATCTGCAAATTTGATAAGCGTTCCCTGCACCTCCTCGTCCAAATCATTAATAAAAATGTTGAAGAGCACTGGGCCCAATCCTTGCTATGTCCAGATAGAGCAGGAAAAGACTGAAACCTTGGGGCATCTCTGCCATTCAGTGTAGACAATACTTAGATGGAACAGTGTGGGTTTTTTTTATAAGGCAGTCTCCTGTGATATTGTAGTTCTTCATAAAGGTATCATGCTATAGTTAATTTACACTGTTTGTCATGCTAGAGATGAATATCTTGGTTTGGCTAGGATGTAACTTTCCAAACTGCTTACTTGTCTGAGTTATACAATGATAGGATCTCCCTCTAAGGAACAGAAGTGTGTGCTCCAGCAAGTTCAAGTACACAAACAATAAACTGATTTACTTATAGCATGTTTGTTTCTGAGGTTTGGAGTGAGTAGCACTTCACAAGACTTGACATCTGTGTGAAACATAATTGGAAGATTATATCTAGTAAAATCCAGAACATCTGTGCATACACTACACATGCTGGCAGAACTGGAGAGAACCAGAAATGGTTGCTGATCAGCCAGCTATGATGGACTGTAACACTTTGCAATTGCCCAGAATGAGTTAATGGAGAGAAGCTGACATTTTGGCTTCGATTGAATAGCTATTCAAAAAGCCACTGCTTCACCAGAGAGAAGGGTTAGGGTTTTTAAGAGAGGTTTTATTGTAATAGTAAGGAGATAATCTTGTAGAATATTATGGTGGGGATGGGGATGGGTGGGTTTTTCAGTTTTCCAAATTTCTGGTTTCAAGTAATAAAGAAATAATGTGCAGTTGTTCAATCTGGGAATTTCTGTGGTAACATGGGAACAATGGCATACTGGACTTGAGGAATAACTGCCCTTAACAAATTTTCAGGTGGTGCCTGTTGATCTCATGATATTTGCTACCTAATTCTATATAAATTCTACAAGAGTGAGGGAATGCTTCCAACATCTTAAGAACTTGTCTGTTTTTCCTCTGGTACATGGAAGGTATTTTACTGTTTCAGACTATTTTACTATTACAGACTATGGATTTTTCTGTATGCCAAACAAGAAAGATTCTTCCTTAATTATACAATATTTAGAAGCCTAGTGAACTCCTAGTTGAAGCCTATCACTTTAATATGTTAAGAGTAACTGCAAACGTTCACTAGCAAAATGAACAGTAATTCCATAAGAGTACCTGTATCTCTCTTGCATAATGGATGAAAAGGCTATTCTAATTATTTTTGTTGGCCTGAACTTCTGACACCTCCCTGCTGCTTTTGAGGCCACAGAATAACTAAAAAGTCAACAAAAGGTTATTCATTTTTATTCTCATTTTGTAGAAGATTACAATTCAGCACATGATTTCTGTGTTGCAATTCAGCAATCGGCATCCCTGCTCAGAAGCACTCAAACTCAAGAAGCTTCTGAGATTCCTACGGGATTGCTTTTCCTATAATGCTGTCTCTGGCCTTAGAAGGCTTTTTGTGAGCTATTCTATGGTCCTTGGGACACTTATCCAGGGATCATAAGACTGCTTTCTCCTTTGGGATGGATTGCTACTAAAAAGCAAAGGAGAGGCTTCTGTAGAAGATGCGTTCCTTAATTACTTACTTTGTGGGTTTGGATTGATAATAGTGTTTTCTGGATTGTAAGAAAGCCCTAATTGTCTGGTCTGGATATATCAAGCTGTATTTATGACAGTGGAGGATAGGATGTTTGAGAAAATGTTGAGAGATTTAAGTAAGAAGTTAGAGTTCTCTTCTGCAACCTTAGGCCAGAGCCTGTGTACCCTGCATTAAAAATAATCCAAGTTAGTGTATTCTGCCCAATAAAATCTGGATTTCATGAGTTCAACTTATGCAAAGTAAGCATATTTGTATAATTGTACAGTAGTTATGCTAATAGCCAGTCAAACAACAGCTTGTGGGGTTGAAGGCAATAACCTAATCTTTTCATGAACCTTGTTTGGGCCAGCCCCAGATCTCTGCCCCATAGATAAATTGTGAGAGCACCCTTTCTGTAGATATAATCTTCATAACCCGTTCATTCTCGTGAAGCTTAGAAGTGCTTGTAATGATCTTGAAGACTTTTGCTGTGTGGTTTTATCCTGGTTGTGCTTTTTATACTGTATTTTGTATTTGTATTTTTAACTTGTTGGTTGTTTTATGATGATTTTAATTTTTGTGAACCGCCCAGAGAGCTTTGGCTATTGGGCGGTATAAAAATGTAATAAATAAATAAATAAATAAATAAATTTAGTGCGGAAGCAGCCAAATGAAAATTCTAGTGCCCCTTTCAGTAAACTATTTACTGAATAGTTTACAGCAACCTTTTATACCTGAAAGAACATAACCCAAATGCAACTACTTGTGTCTTGGTATAATTTACATTGAGATGTTCTTTACTGAAAGATTAAGGAGCAATCTGTTGTAAATGTCAACCACTGACAGATCAGCAGAGCCATGTCTACATGAAATAGAATCTGTATTCTGTTAGTCAAACCAGAGACAGAAAGATACGTAGTTTGTTTAAACACCAAAATGGCAGCCCTTATGTATAAACTGATTCGGAGAGCAGCCAGTATTGATAAGAAGGGGAATTGTGACATATCTCCTTTGTTGTGGGTCTGTGGAGCTCTGTCATCTGCCTATTCAAACCCACATCAGTGACGTATCTGATTCTGATAAGAGTAATCAGGATAAAAATCTATAAAAATAAACAGTCTTGTATCTGTATTGGAATTCCAGAGCTTTAGCTTTTGTGGTTTTAGCAAATGCAGAATTATAGAAGAACTTGGGAAAGATTTTAAAGGAAATGCTTATCACTTAATGCACAAAAAGTGCAATCACTTTTCTTCAGCTTTGTCAGAGTACTGGATGAATGAATACACCTCCTCTCTTGGAATTGGAGTATTCCATTCAGGAATAGAAATATATGGCAGAGAATTTGCTTATGGTGGTCATCCATACCCTTTTTCTGGAATATTTGAAATTTCTCCAGGAAATGCATCTGAATTGGGAGAAACATTTAAATTTAAAGAAGCTGTTGTTCTAGGAACTAAGATGGTTTAAAATATATTTGTCAGTTGTATTCTTTCCATGATTGAAGCCTGCCTCTTATTCAAAAATAACATTGCATTGCTGGACTATACCCGTTCTCCTAAACTTCTCAGTGGATAGTTCTTTGTACAGTTTAGATGTCACATCTAACAGAGATTTGAGCCTATACTTACCAGGGTAACTCCTTCCTCACCAATAGATGCTGTTAAACTAGCCATAAGTATTTATGTAAGAAAACAGTTTTGCCAGCATAGGTGCCCACCAATTTAGATTATCATGAAACAGTTCTGGAGAAAGTGTCTATTCACCAGGGGATTTATTGCACTGCAACACTTTAATCTTTAACATCCAAAGGTGTTATCACTGCGCACGGACCAGTACTAGGAAATCTGAAATGAAGATTCGGGGGCTTGCCTGAATTGAAATCTTGGGTGAAGAAATATACCCAGTTATCAGCTTAAATTTGGGTATCAATCCCAAATATCAAATGGTTAGAGGTTTATGCCACTATGAATGTATGTTTTGTGCATCTTTTCCTTCTGCAGATTGCTCTAGCTCTTGCCAAAAGTATGTAAGATGAAGCATTTTCTTTTAAAATGCTAATTAATATTGGAGTATTCAGAAGGTTGATGAGCATCTACTGGTAGATCTATGAGTAATTTGAAATAGATCATTTCTGATACCCAATTGAAATAATGAAAATCACAAAATAATTCTCCTTCCCCTTCACAAATTATATTGCTGAAATTAAGAAAGCTGGGGTGGGGTTTTTATTGTGGAAGGACAATAAATTCAATTCAGTTCTGAGCTCAGAATTCTTTAATTCTAAATGTATGTCTTTGGCACCTGGCTCTGGTTGATGAATCTTGGGATTCTACTAAAAATCAGAAGAGATTTCCAAGCCTGTAGTCTGCACATCCCTGATTCATACTACCTGTGTAGGTTAATTGTTTATGGCAACCATTCTGCACGGGGGTTTGATTTCTTAACAGCCCTAGTGGGCTTACTTAATAGTGGGCCAGTTCATACATTACAATAAGCCATGCTAAAAATAAACTATGGTAGGTTGTAGGTTTGTTTGCTAAGCCACATTACTCCTGACGGACGATCAGGCACTCTGTGGCTTGCTGTGCTTTGTTTTCTTCTTAGTCTTTCCTCCTGCTCCTTGCACATATCCCAGAGGCCCGTACGGCTTCAGTATATACCAGAAGCCTTTTTACTATTTACTTTGGGCTGGTTTGCTTGTCACAGTAAGCCACCTTATAAATAAACCACCGTGGGTTGATTGTTTGCTGAGCAATGCATGGTACTCCTAACAGATGATCAGGATCGCCATGGTTTATTCTCTCCCGCAGTCCTGTCAGCACAAAGGCACATATTCCAGGTGCCTTTGTGGTAGAACTCCTTATTGCCTTGGTCCCTACGTTAGCAGCCTTTCTGCAATTGGTCTGCTGAGGTTGCAGGCTATAGAGAGAACCCCCCACCCCGCATCAGATTGCTGAATGGAATTAATTTTCAGATACCTTATGAATGTGGAAATGCATTTGCCAGCTTCCCCCCTCCTCAGAATTTTGTTTTTGCTCAAGAGCCCCTCTGTTTTTTAGCCCAGTCTACTGACATTCCTCTCTTGTCAATGTCCTTGCCAATTTCATTCTGTATGTCTGGGCTTGCTTTGCTAATAAGGCTGCTTCATGTTACATGGAAGTAAGAACACCTGTCCGCAAAGCGCCTTCTCTCCTCCAGCTGCCAGCCGCTTTCAACTCGCTTCCTGCATCAGATTGCACACATAAAAATAAAAATCCAAGGCCTTATCAACACAGGAACGTGTTTGACAGCTTTTTATTTTCAGTTGCCATTGTGCAAGAGCACAAGTCTGCCACTCCCAACATTTAGCCAGCATTTTGGCAATTCCACTGCTAGCTAGGGAACACCTTTTTCACATTACACTGAAGTAAGCACTCCCACCTCAAAGCACCTTTCAACTGCTTTCAACTCCCCACTGCTTTCTGCTTGCTTTCCTCCATTCCTAGCTGTCACATCTAGATATGGGTTATAACACTGTGAGTGGGATTGGTGAACATACACAAATGTTATGGTAAAGCCATGGCACGGAGGGGAAAATTGTGCAAATGTCAGGGCAGAGCAGTGACATGGAGCAATTTACAGCACAGATTAATTTTACAAGGACATTGATGGGGAGGGGAGGGGAGAAAAAAGCTCAAAGTGGGGGTCAAAAAAGAACTTGAAACAAAATGTCAATGTCCTTGTAAATTTCATCCTGCCTTCTCCACTAACAGGTGCCAGGAGTGGGGGGGGGGGGAATTGGGAACATGTTTGGGACACTCTCTGGTGTCCTTTCTTCATGATTCCTAGAAGGAAACAAAATCCTGAGGCTGAGAACAAATGAGGGAGAATGACAACAGAAGTAAGCCCAGCAGTAATTGTTCTGAAAAGGAGCTGCTATGGGAGGGGGCAATAACTCCCCTTTGTCAACTTCATCAGGACCTGGGGAAGTGTCGAAATGGGGGAGGGCACTGACAGGTGTCAGTTCAAGGAATAATAGAGGATGATACTGCCAAGTGAGAGTTATTGACACCCTCTCCTTTGACGCTCCTTTTTGGAGCACTTTGTTTGCATTATTTTTCCTTTTCAGTGCTTCTGAATTGTGAAAATAGGTTCGTACTTTCTCTTAGTATTATTTTTCTTTTGGCCCTTCACAGGTATGCAGAGATCAGCCTATGTGAAGTCTTGCCTTGTCAATTTTCTATGTTACCTACTGGACTTCAATGCTTCTCTTGACAGCTGTAACATACATGGACATTGAAAAGGCAGGACTATGCATCGAGGACAGGCAACTCTGCACTCTTGCGCACTTGTAAAGGATCCGGCGGGTGGGGGAATCAAACCCATTTCCATACTCCCAAAGAACTGGAATTAGTGCCAATCAAGTTATGGAGTCATCTTGTTCCCTCCAAAGTGAAATTTCAGCATCAGTGTAGCGGCAGTCACTGGTGAAGGAGGCTAGAGGCAGCACTGGTGAGATTGTGGAGAGTGGCATGGGCATTTTGCTACTTTTGCCGGGCAGCTCTATAGCTGCTTGGGATAAGCCATGCTGCTGGGTTTGGAGAGCACGACAAGCCACCTAGAGAACAAGCCACCCCCAGCAATCCTACTACAAGCCATGAATTCTCAGGATGGTTTGTTGGGAAAAAGTAACTCATGCTGAATAATCTATGCGGGGTTCACATGTCACATTAAGTCACATTGACACTGACAAGACTCACAACCTGCTGGCCCTGTTCAGAAGACACCTTTAACCATGGTGAATAAGGCTTTTTTGCCTTATTCACTGTTGTTAAAGCTGTGGTTTATGGTGTCTTCTGAACAGGGCTACTGTGGCTTGTGTCATGCGAAACCTGTTCTTGGGCATGTTCATATGACTCACCAACTCATCATGAGTGACAAGCAATGCACTGTTTTGAGAACAATGCACAGTGCATGGTTGATGTACGTGCCAGATGATTGGGCATATCACCCACAGTATGTTGGTAGTTCCCTTCCCTTTGCTCCTTGGTCCTCCAGCTGGTTCCACCTGGCATTCCAGGGGACTTAATGACAGAACCCATCTTTTCTGCCTCCAAGCCCCTGTTGTGGTTCCAATTCTTCCCAGTCTTGTATCTGTGCAGAAATGGTGCTGGGATTTCTCCCCCCTCCCCACTTTCCCAGGCTCAGGGAATGTGCACTGATGTCTTCCTTTTTTTCTTCATTTTAGCGCTGTTGCGTACTTGCGCAGCAATGGGTTAACAAAGAAAACTGGCTTGCCCCAACTAGAGTCTAGTATCTTGCACTTAGCAAAAATACGGTGTTGCAGTTGAGGATAGAGTGAATATAGTCCCCTGCACCAAAGTTTCAGCATGCCCCACATGCAGTCCCCCTTCTCCTTCAAGTTCATTGAAGTCATGACTGTCAAATTAGAAACATTGAGAGTGATATTCAGGGTTTCGATGGATGGGAGTCTAATTTCATATGAAGCAGTGGGGAGACTAGCATGGGCAGGGGTGGGCTAGGTAGAGGACCCCACCAAGGGTATAGTCCACCCTTAAAAGCATGGGAATCCTGTTAAGAAGTGGGTAATTCAGGGAGGGAATGGGGACTGCTGTGTTCCGATGACAACCCACACTTCGTGGCTTATTTGGTTGTGTGGATTGTCATGTTTTGCAGACTCAGCTTGTAAGCCAATCCAAAACATTGTACACAACCCGCCATGGTTTATTGTGTTATGCGAACCCAGTCAACGGGTGGGTTTGCATGATCATGGAGGGAAAATAAGCTCAATTAGCTTTTTATCCTCTGTCATCTCGTGAACATAGTGACTTTAATTTATTATTAAGCGTCTTGCAGGAGTCAACATTATTCATACTCTCCCTTAAAAATGTATTCTTCCATTAGATCATATCAGTGCTGAGCAACACATTTTCAACCCTGCTTTGTAAATTCAGATCTCATTTAACCCTTTGCTGGCTACACTGACTATATGCAGGGATTTGTATTTTCCCCAGTATAATTGAGGAATTTGTGCTAACTAGTTCTATCAAATAATGTTGGTTGATCACTTTCTGGCTTTTCTCTCATACCAAAACTTTTGAACTAGAGAAATGCAGCCCTAGCTAGCAGGATATATTCAATTACTCTTATAGAGAAACATGTAAACTGGCCTTCCAAATCACCTGCTACTTTTCCATTGCAAACTTTAAGCTGGTATTTTAAAAAAGAACATGAAAAGATAATACCTGTTTCAATAATCACTTTGGAGTTCTTTAGGGAAAACTTCTAAATCCTCAGCTAATCATCTATTTCTGTCTGCCAAGGCCATGTTATTAATGCCCAGTCTAGTGTTAAGATCACCAATCAAGATAAAAGGGAATGGAAGGTATTCTGATGTAATTTGAATGTCCATCTTACCCAATATTTTAGGATTCAACTTCCTCGAAGTGGGGTACAGGGGTGGGTTATAACCTTTTGGGTAGATTAAGCTAAAAGCCCTTCCACTAAATCAGGCTTGGGTAGCCGTCATAGCAATTTGTTTGGCCCTTGTCCCTGCTGCTCCCCATCCCCAGTGCCAGCAGGTCTGTTGGGAAATAAGATGCCCGCTCCCTGTGTACCTTGTTTCTCAACAGAATTTCTTGATTCTGGAAGTACGGCTACAGCTGGTGGTGGGGAGGGATGAGGCCTTTGCAGGGTTCTGGGGTGGCCAATGCAGCCCCCTCAACCTTCCAAACTCAATGATTAAATTGCTTGTACATGCAGGGACATACTTAATAGCTTTTAACATTTCGCACTTTGACTTGCTCTGTCCTCCACCAGCCTGCTGCATTTCCATGTCATGTCCCTTCCTCTGTGGCAGTGGTGGGAAACCTGTGGCCTGCAAGTTTATGGGCACTCCAGGACCAGTCTTTGTTCTGACTTCAGTGCACCATGGTAGTAGGAAAAAAGTTGATGAGGTCACTTTAACATAGTCCACAGCAATGGAAGCTCATTTGTGGAAATTGTGGGAGGGAGGATTTCTCCTGTGGCTTGACATTTTAAACATCAAGATGCAGGAAAAATCAGGGCGTGTGGAAGGATTTATCCTGCAGCTTGATGTTTAAAAGTCAACTCGAGGGAGAAATCTTTCCGCTGATCGTGGTGCCCCGCCCCACCCGGGGATGGGATGTGCATGTCCCTTGGAACATGTGGGGAGTTGCCGATCGCAGCACCCCTCCCAGGGATGGGATATGCATGTCCCAGGAAATTCGTGTAGAGCTGCCCATCATGCCACCCCACTTAGGGGTGGCACATGCACATCCCGGGAAGCATGGCTGCACAATGGAGCACTAGGAGCAGAGTGTGGCTCTGGCTCACTGGATGTGGCCTGCAGCCAGGTACTGATCCCCTTGTGCTGACACATGTCTATAGAGACCTGCTAGGCAAGAGTGGCAGGGGTTGTGCAATTTAAGCATGTAAAATAGTCAATGGAGCCCGCCACATGACACAGTAATCAATGGTTGTGGAAATAGTCAACTCTGCACACTTTTGATTATTTGTGTTGGTTATTTCAGGGAAATAACCAACCGTGGTGTGGAAAAGGCTTGCCAGATGACACAATAGTCAGTGGTTGACTATTGAAGCAACGGTTGACTATTTAATCAGCTGTTGACTATTGTGTCATCCGAATCCAGACAATTTAGTATTATAGTTGAGGCCTCACCATAGATTTGTGTAAGGTCATTATGATGCTAGCTGCTTTATTTTCTATCTCTTTCTTAATAAATGCTGTCATGTAATCTACCCCCTCCCTTTTGTTTTACAACTTCTGCACAATGGTTTGGTATTTTTATTGCATTGTCCGCTGTGGGCCAAGAGCACTTTCCAGTTCAAGCTCCATCTATGTATTTGTAAAATTAGTGTTTGGCCGGGCGGGGGGGGAGGGCGTGGAATTGCCCCATTATGCATCACTTTATTCTTATAATCTGCTTAGATGTGGAGCGGTATATAAATGTTGAAAATAAATAAAATATTGTGCCTTGAAATTTTTGTAAAGCTGGTTGTTTTTTGTGCTTATTTCTTGTCCACCACAATCTATTAGATTGAATTCTAGTCCAGTTTGATAGAGGTAATGTTCTTCTCTGATTTTTAAAGTCAGTAACAGGGACTTTGGATAAATTGTACCTTGTAGAACATTAATCTGTGATTCAGAGAAAATGAACTCTTTTAACCTCAAGAGTCTATAATAGGATGGTCATTAACAGTCATTTTAGTACTGCCTCTGTGCCCGTTTGAAAAGTGGAAATTAATGCCCCAAACCTGATTAATGTGCTGTTCTCTGTAACATATCTACCACTTCAACTGAGGAGATCAGAATTTCTGTGTTAGAAAGATGTTTGGAGTATTTTCCTCCTCATGTGCTGTCTGCTGTTTGGAACTGCCTGTCACCTGTTTTCATTGTTCCCTGACTTATGGTACACTATGTTGTTTAAGAGGTTCCTCCTATGACTAATGGAGTGACCTGTGGATTTCTGGTTACCAGGATTTATATTCAAGTTTGTATTTCTCTTTCCCTCTAACTCAGATTCTTAAATTTCTTTCCTCCTTTCTTACAAAGCTTTTCTTGATTATGAAATTGGCTATTAAATTGATCTTCATGATGAGGATGTGCCACATAGGGCCTTGGGCTCCCTCCCTCCCACCTCCCTTTTCTCCTTGGCCATGGTCATAAGGAGTTCAGAAGTGTTTTGTTTTATTTTAGATGAACTATAGTTTGTCACGATGTCTGGACCATGAGCTATGATTTTCTTAACTATGGCTTGTTGAAACATACTATCATCACATGCTAAACTGCAGTTAATCTGAAACAAACTTCTGATGTCATTCATGAACCTGGAGCGGAGGGAAAGGGGAAGTACAAGAGCCCAAGGTTCACTGCAGTTTGTCCACCTTAACATTAACCCTTGGTTTAGTATTTCATGGAAACACTGCCAGAAAAGGTATTTTATTGTTTCCGTTTAAGAATATATTACGTTATATTCAAAAGATGTATATTCCCTCAAAAATCTTTATATACTATGTCTTTAAATTACTTTTTGTGCACTAGTTCTTGTCAGTAGTTGAGAGTCAGATACCACTGTCATCATATATTAATAGCACTCATTCTCCAGTTTCAGTCCTTATGTACCCAAACAGCACCATCTATGCACAAGGAGATATTGGACCTGTTCAGACAACACACTAAGCCATGGTTAGGCCGCTAGCCCATTTGCAGCAATGGTTAGGGACGATTCACATGACACGCTAAGTCATGGTTCACATGACATACTAAGCCATAATGTTTAGCTCAAAATGCTTAACCATCGTGGCTTAGCATGTCATCTGAACAGGGTTATTGGCAGTCTTGGGGAAACCCTGAGGTTTGCAAAAGTACAAAAATACTTCGGCAGGAAAAACACTAAGGGGGACCCCAAAACACTGCAATCAGAACTGAGCATGCTCAGTGGCCACAGGATGCTGAATTTCTGAGGAAGGAATGGAAAACTGGGAGGATGTAATGGGGCATTCTGGGAAAAGGCATGGATTGCTGCCTGGAAACCTGAATAGAAGCATTCCATACTACAACTTTTAATTGCGGGTCCCATTTATACTTCTGATTACATGCTTTCAGATTTTTTCCCCAAGGCATAGGGGCAGATTTAAGTATTCCAGTCTCAATCATAATAGTTAATGTTTGGTTGATTTTGGATAATAATTGCTTAATTTGTACACTCTATAAATAACTTCTCTTGGTGATTAATAAAAATGAATCACCTACTAACTGTAGGAACTGGATTCCCATTGAAATTCTTCAAACCTATAATGGTAACAGGAGTTTCTGCATTTAAAGTATCACCCCAGAAATGAGAAAAGCTACTATTTAAATTCTGACACTGCTTTCCCTGTCCTCCTTGTTTCCTTCTGAATAGGTCCCTGTGGGAGCTACATGGTAATTTCCTTCATTGCTGCCTTTAAAAAAATCTAGAATATTAGGTCACTTGAAATTAGATGTTAAATGTTTTTAAAGAACACTCAGGTGTTACCGAGTTTTTTCCATTCATTGTTAGGACCATTTTAGGAAACATCAAATCACTAGCAAGGTAAAACAAAACCTTAAAATACAAGAACAATCTTCCTTGAGCAAACACCCCAGAAGCAACTTCCCAGATAATTGTCTCTTGCATTACTTAAAACAATTTAATTTATATTATTATTATTAATAATAATAATATTTATTTATTTATAAAGTGCCATCAATGTTCATGGCGCTGTACAGAATAAAACAAAACAAGACAATCTGCCATATGGCTTACAATCTAAAATCACAGTAACAGACGGGAGGGAGGGGAAAAACCAATCAGGATAGGGGGCATTAAAACTAAAATGTAGACTAGTATGACCACGCTACGATTGAAAAGCTTTCGAGAAAAGAAATGTTTTCAAGCGAGATTTAAAAACTGAAATTGACGTCGTGTTCTAGTATAGGACTTGGCAAACTGCAGCTCTAGAATTGCAAGCGGTGCTTAGGGTTAGGCTAATTTCAAGAGCTGTGTGTAAGTGATGAGTTTGGACCTCTCACAAGAATGATCTGTCCTTCCCCAAGCAGCCTATTAGGAAGAAGGTGTTGGAGAGAGGGAAAGGCGGTATCAGAAAATGAGAGAGGGAAAGAATGGGGTGGCCCTGACACTTTTGGTTCTGACTTTGCCCACCTTTGGCTTTAATGTTGTTCACCTATGATATGCACCCCTCTCACAGAAGGGATGGCCACATCGAAAGGGATGTGGCCATCAGCAGAAAAAAGGTTCCTACACCTATGCTACAAAATACTAATATTTATAGTATTATAACCATGTTTTTATTTATTTATTTATTGCATTTTTATACCACTGAGCAAGGCAATGTCTGGAAGTGGAGGTGCGCATTGCCCCCAGAACCCTCCATGGCCACTCGCAACCCACACTGCCTCAGAATTTGCCATACCAGCAAAAAAATTGACCTGGTTATGGGACCAAATCAGCCTTGGTTGCCCTGATGGCTAATTTTTATTGAGAGAGGGACAGGGGGAGTGCAACTAAGTTAATTCTGCTTGATCTCTCATCAGCTTTTGATACTGTTGACCATGGTATCCTCCTGGATTGACTCCATGGGATGGGCGTTGAAGGGACTGTGTTATAGTGGTTCTGGTCTTACCTGTGGGGCGATTTCAGAAAGTAACATTGTGTGACCACTGTTTGGCCCCTTGGCAATTTAACTATGGGGTTCCACAGGATACCACCTTGTCCCCAATGTTGTTCAACTTCTAGCAGTCATTAGGGATTTGGAACCAAGTACCATTATATATTACAATTTTTTGTATACCGCCCCATAGCCGAAGCTCTCTGGGCGGTTTACATACCATCAGTATGCTGATGACACACAGCTCTATCTCCCTTTTACATCTGAATCTGTTGAGGCTGTGCAGGTCCTGGATCAGTGCCTAGATTCAGTAATGGGCTGGGTGATGGCCAATAAACTGAAACTGAATCCTGGCAAGTAAGAAGCCCTGTGGGTAAGTTGTTACTGAGTCCATGCGATAGGCTTGTTGCCTGTTCTGGATGGGGTTGCACTCACTTTGAAAGATCAAGTTTATAGCCTGGGGGTACTTGTAGATCCATCACTGTACTGTCCCTGAAGTCCCAAGTGACCATGGTGGCTCAGAGTGCCTTTTACTAGCTTCGACTGGTTCTCCAGCTACGGCCTCTACTGGACAGGGTAGATTTGCCACAGTGATGTGGGTGCTAGTAACATCAAGACTGTATTACTGCAATGCACTCTATGTGGGGCTGCCCTTAAGGCTGCTCCAGAAGCTTGAGCTAGTGCAGAATGCAGCTGCTCAGCTGTTGTCAGGAGCTGCCCCCTTTCAGCATGCAACTCCTTTGTTGAGGGAACTGCACTGGCTGTGTATTTGCTCCAGGCCAGGTTTAAGTTGGTATTACTGTACAGGGCCCTAAAGAAGTTGGGACCAGGATACCTGAGAGAGCTTCTTCTCCCTTATCAACCTGCCCAGTCACTGAGGGCATCAGAGGACATGCTCCAGGTGGTTCCGCATGGACCTATGGCCTGTTTGTAGTGCACCTGGACAAGAGCCTTCAATGTGATGGTCCCCTTTCTATGAAACTACCTGTTTCTGGAGGTTAGGCAGGCACCAATACTGTGTTTTTCCAGGTACCTCCTGAAAACATCTTTTTTTCAGGAAGCCTTTCTTGACTGACTAGCCATGGTTTTCATGAGTATTCTGTTTTTTAAAATAACTATCTTTAATATGGGGTTTTATACATCTACCTTTTTATCTTTTATTGTTCACTGCTCCTAAATCTGTCTAGATGTGGAGTAGTGTATAAAAGTTGTGAATAAGATGAATGAATAAATAAATATTTCTGACAATTATGAATGAATTCAATGCAAGAACATTGTGCCAACTCTGCTACAACAGGCACTTTATGGTTGGGCTACCCGTTTGGCCTCCTTCTGGGGCAATGGAAATGTAGAAATAAACCGCTCATGAGGATTTTTGAAACAATGCTCTGCAATAAAGGTCAGCCACCATATAATTTTAGTGCATTTTTATGAGTAACTCAATGTGCCGTAGCTCCCTAACCAGTTGAATATCAAACTTCACATTTTAACTACAACCACTATAGGGCTTTGTATTCTGTACACTTCAGATTTTTAGGAGCTCCCCCACTGGAGAAATTAAAGTCTAAAAATAGCCTATTTTGACCAAGAAGCCATCTTTGTCAGCTTGTTAAAATCAGGACTGAAACTTCATGAGTATACTGTCTATATAGACAACAATGAAGGGGCAAAAAGTCAGGTCTAATTCTTTCCCTCTACATTAAAATATTTTAGCTCAAAGACTGGGTTTATTTTTTGAAAATCGAACCTTAATTTCCAAATCAAATTGTAAGTATAAGGAGATAACATAGAAAAAGAATATATATGTGATGAAACACAACTCATATCAAGAGCCGTGTGATGGTGTTTTATTTTTTTTAACAAAGTCTCCAGTTCAAATAGGCTCTGAGATATTTACAATTGCATGAATGTGAAAATTTCCAAAAAAATTGATGGGCACCATTTTGGCAAAATGGCTGTAGCAGAAAATCTATGGGGGATAAAAATAAAATAATGTTCATGTTGAACTACTGATACATGTAGGAACATGTGTACATTTTTTTAAAAAATCGTTATGCAGCCATCATTGGGTGATTTGACATGGGATGACCCTGTAGTCTAATAGGAGTTCCATCTCTCTCTCTCTCTCGGCTTCCTCTCTGCTTGAATGCCAACCTAGGGTGCCTGCACCTTGTGTTTGGTACTAAGGGCAAATTAGGGATTTTCTTGGCACACCACCTGCCCTGCTGCCAAACAGTCTCTCTTCCTGAGCTGATGATGGCCTTAGATTTATTATTTATTTATTTATTTAAAACATTTATATCCTACCCTATATCAATAAGATCTCAGGGAGGCGTACAGATAAAAGCATACAGTATAAAACAGTAAATATACACAGCTAAAAACAAATTAAACCATAAACCAAGTTAAAACAATATATAATTTAAAAGCAGTAAAACTATTAAAACAGTTAAAACAATGTGATAACTTAGTGAATTCAACCATTAAAAGCTTTGTTAAAAAGCCATGTTTTCACTAGGCGCCAGAATAAAATCAGTGTTGACCCCAGTCAGGCCTCCAAGGGGAGGGCATTCCACAGTCAGGGTGCCACAACAGAGAAAGCCCTCTCCCTTGTCCTTTCACAGCGAATGTGTTGTGCTGGTGGGATGTGGAGAAGGGCTCCTCCAACAGATCTCAAGTCTCGGGCAGGCATATATAAGGTGAGGCGCTCCCTCAAGTATCGAGGTCCCAAGCTGTTTAGGGCTTTAAACGTCATTACCAACACCTTGAATTCCGACTGGAAGCATATAGGCAGCCAGTGCAATTCCTTTAAGACCGGTGTTATGTGGTCTCTGTAAGATGTACCCGCCAGCAGTCTAGCGGCTGTATTTTGCACTAGCTGCAACTTCTGAGTCGTCTTCAAGGGCAGCCCCACGTACAGTGCATTGCAGTAGTCTAATTGGGAAGTTACCAGTGCATGCTCTACTGTGGCTAGGTTGTCCCTGTCCAGGAAAGGCCGTAGCTGGTGGATCAGCCAAACCTGACCCCAAGTACTCCGTGCCACGGAGTCCACCTGGGCCTCCAGTGACAAAGATGGATCTAGGAGTACTCCCAAGCTACACACCTGCTCCTTCAGAGGGAGCTCCACCTCATCAAGAACAGGTTGCTTCTTGGTGTTGAGGACTCCCGGAATGATGATTGAGAGGGATTTCAATATCCATCGCTGGGTCTGTTGGTTGTCGGGCAACTCTGGACTTCATGGTTATCATAAAATCATGGGGCTGCCCAACATGTCAACAGCTCGATGCATGTAGCTGATCACTCTTTGGATTCTGTTTTCTCTGCTAAACAGAGTGGTGTTGTTAAGGACCGTTCAGCTACTCCATTTCCAGAGGGATAGCTCTGCAGCAAAACCAGCAAAGAGTCTTGTGACACCTGAAAGATTAACAGAGTTATTATGGTATAAGCTTTCATGGACACTATTGTGTCATCAGATGCATGCAGTGTTAACCTCAAGTTGGTGGACTCGTGTTAGTTGGCGGACCCATATATACACATGTTAGATTTGTGGTGGTGGATTGTAAACAGTGAGTTAAAAGGGATTGAACTGCAAAAGGACTAGATTGTTTTTTAAAGCATTGATTTTCATCCACCGTGCTTAAAAAGAAGGCCTCCAGTTTGTTCAACGCTTCCAGTCTTTAGAGAGAATTTCCTTCCATATTATGGAAGCTAGTTGGGTAGTTGAGAGTTCCCCAGATGCTGTCTTCATCAACAATAGCAGATTGTTTCCTGGTGATGGCATTTGAAGATAATTCCCCCCTCAGGTTTTTTTGAGAGACATCCCACCCCTCCTCTGTGGTCTCTGTATTACAGAGAAATTGGAGAGGGGAGAGGTTTCTTGCTTTGTACTAGATGGGGGAAAATCTTGCCCCTTTCCCAGTTGCTCTCACTGCAGATGATTCAGGGAAAGATCTGCCACTTACTTCATGGTGGTCTGGTGAGACTATATCCAACCTGGAATTTGGTAGGAATGGCAAGGTCTACCACTTTCTTACAAGCTATGGAAGCATGCAGAAGTAGCAAGAAAGATTCTTGCTGCTTTGAATCATCTCCGATTTGATTCAAAGGATGGCTGGATAGGAGAGACTACAGATAATGGGTGGCTACCAAGGCTGTGTGGATCCCTGCTGGAGGGAATCAGATCTGACAAACGTTTTAAAAGGGTGGTTTGGTTCAAATGTAAATGTGTGAGAACCTGAATTGATCTTTGATCTTTGATCTTTTAAAAAAATTAAGGTCACAATCCTATGTCGATGCCCATCAGCCTTTGAACTCGGAGGCTTACAGGCATACAATGCAGAGCGGAAGGCGGTGGATGCAATCTTAGTCTCTGTGCTCTTCCTGCTCTGCATTTTGGCTGGATGGACTTTTTTGCCCGTCTAGCTGGAGCAGGAAGGAGGATGGGGAGGCCTCAGGATATGTTGTATTCCAGCTTCCTTAGTGCCCACCCAGCCCACTGGCACACTCCCTTTACCCCCTCTCTGTGGTCAACTTTGCAACCTCTCTGTGCCAGCTGCATGTTGTGTCATGCAAGTCTAGGTAGCAGGGTTTTTGAGGTTTGGCAGCTGTCAAATAATCCTAAAACATGCCATGGGTTATCTGAAGATTGTCTAACCCTCAGAGAGTCCCTGCTGCCTGGGTTCGCATGACATGACAAGCTATAGCAAGCTGGGTGCCAACAGGCATTATGCGAAAATTTTGACTTGAGGATGTCCAGCATGATGTGACAGTCCCATGGGTAAATTAAGCCACAGTGGGCTGTTGTGTCATGTGAACTAGGTCAATGTGAAGCAGAAAGGAGCAACACTGGGAAGAAAAAAGACCAAATTCTCCATTGTACCCTATTGGAAAGGCTAGCAGTTGCAATGGTTGTAGCTAGTTTATCCTAAAGTAGACATGTAGTGATTTTAAAGAAAGACGAGGTAGCATTATATGCAGCAATATTACTTTGACAAATTTGGTCCATACATTCAAGTTACAACTTGTGGTATTTCAAATGTTAGAACGCATCTTACATCTTAATTAAAGTACAGTTGGTGTGTATATGCACACACGCTTGTGAAAGCTCCCTCTTCAGATTGGTTAAAAGAAACTTTGATAGAAGTTTTAGGATTTAATAAGCAGTTTACTCAATGGAAATGCACCCTGAAGATAACTTTATCTCAAAATGGAAATTAAAAGTGGTCCAGTAAATGTTTTTGAGAGCACTGGGCTTCAGCACATATAAACATAAGAAACAGTCCACCTTAATCTTTGTGGTGAAAGAAAGCAGTATTGATACACATGTTATAGGGTTGTCCTATAATCTCATTTTTTTGTAATCTCATTTTTAATATAATTTCTTTACATTTCCTCCTATAATTGTGACTGTCTTTCCATGAATCTTGAAATTCAGTGTTGAGCAGCAATTTATGGTTCCTGCTTTTTTTAATGACAAAAGGCATGTGTTAAGCTATTGGGAGACGAAATATCCTCCAGATATGAGTAATTGGATTATGGAAATTAGCATTTTGGAAGCATGCGAAAAAGTAGTTTTTGTTAGATATGGAAAGCTTGAGCTTTTTGGAAAATCTGGAAGTCTTTCTCGATATAGGTTATTCCTCCATGGACAGAGTCCTTTATTAATATGGATGTATATAAAAAATAGTTATGAGAAGACAGTACTAATGGTGATTAATTTGTTTCATTGATTTTTTTGATACATGTGTATGTGCATTTGATTTTTTTTAAAAAAATATGTAATGAAAACAAAATCATGTAAGAGCTGAAACTGTTGATATTTTACACCAAGAAAGCTAAATTGTTTATGTCTAGAGTTGCATGTTAGATTCTGGTTTGATATCCTGGTTTATAAACAATGCTTACATCTCTGTTTCCCAGTTTGGACGCTGCAGGAAATGGTTGTAACAATTCGCAATGCCTACTCAAAGCCAGATACAAGAGGGGAGCAGAGTGTGTGTAGGCACAAGTTTTGTTCTTGGTCCACGCCATATTGAATTAAAACTGTTACATCTGAACCAGGCCTCTGCCTGTAGATCAGTGGTTCAGTTATGTCTTGTATAATGTTGATGTGATAAAATTAACAAATTTGAATGAGAGAATGGCAAGTTTTAGCCAATTTGTGTGATAGATGGGCACACTACTAATTCTTGGAATCATACAATATACTTTTGTCTGGATTGCAGTATTTATATAGAAATAACAGTTTCTGATGCTCTCATGCATTTGGAGTATTTATATACTAACGTTGCACATGTTTTTTATTATGCAAAAGTTTGGAACCAAAATAAATTCATGGGGGGCGGAGCTTGGCAGCCATGGCGGTGGCAGGTTTCTTCTGAGGCTCTGAGCGGCGTTGCCGGAAAAAGCAATTATCTATTTTCTAATGGGCATAAATCCTTGAGCAAACGACAGGAAATGATTATAAAAGCTATCGGAGCTGGAAAGTGTTGAGAAGAGCCGATGGGATGAGGTGAGCTTGACGGAATGTCTTTATAAACTGCAGAGGCGAAACCGAAAGTAACATGATTGATGTCGCAGTTTGAAAAGAAAGAACTTATGCTTGTTAGACGTTGATCTGATTTACAGCGATCCTCACTTCTCATCCTTTATCTTAAGTTGGAAAGATTGAAATACTGGCTTTGAAGTTGTTTGCTGTAATCTTTGTAAAGTGGAAAGTGGAAGCTGTTTGCGGTGTGCCGAGAAGGGGGGGGTGAAGGGGAAGAAACAGCATTCTGTGAGGGAGATGTGGGATTTTGAGAAACTGTGAATGATTGGATCTGATCCCCTCTAGTGAATGCTGTTGTGAACTGAATATATTTCCTCCCCCTCGGGAAGAAGGTGGTGTGTTTGGCACATAGAAGAGAAGCCAGTAAAAGTTGCTAAGGAAGTGGGGGCTCTAAGATTTATGCCCTACTCAGAAGGGTCCTATGTCCAACATTAAAAAAAAGATTAAGAAGTGGGAAAAGTTGAATAGACAAAAAAAGAAACCTTCAAATCATAATTTAACCCACCTCTCCCACCTGGAAGATACAGCCCCTGGAACAGACCAGGAAGACGAAGTTATAGACCCAGTTTCTTTGGATACAGTACCAAATAAAGAAAAGAATATGGCTGAAGGGGGAAAAGCAATGGACAGCAACTTTCCCTCCCTAGCAGAAATTAAGGCAGTTATTGTAGAGAATAATATCATCATTTTTTAAAAAATGGATCTGCAAATGAATGAATTTAGACAACAAATGCGTGTTCTTTCGGATAAGACCGCAGAAAACTCGGATAAGATCAAAGAGATAGAGGCAAAAGCGGAATTGGACCAGAAGAAGCAAGAGGCCTTTGAAAAATCAACAAATATTCAATTTAAGGAATGGGAATTACGTCTGATCGCCTTGGAAGACCAATCTCGTAGATCTTCAATTCGAATAAAGCAGCTGAAGCAGATACAAGGAGAAGATCTTAGAGAAATCATTCTGAACTGGTTCAAAGAGCTGATGCCTGACATACCAATAGATGGATCGGATCTGGACCGAGTCCACCGCGTGGGGGGGCAAAACTACAAAGGGACTAGAGATATTTTGGTGAAATTTGGTAACTATTATAAAAAAGAGCAAATCATGAAAGAATTGAGATCTTTGACCCAGTTACAATATAAAGGCAAAGCAGTGCAAATTTATAATGATCTTTCTCAACATACATTAAATTGGAGACGGAGTATTAAACCAATAACTGGAATGTTAATGCAGAACAAAATTCCATACGCATGGGGTTACCCGGTTTTCTTAAGATTTACATATGGGAGGAGGGAACACAGAGTAACCTCATTGGATCAAGGTAAAGAATTGCTGAAGAGGCTGGGTCTGGATGGGGAAGCAAATGGGGCTGGAGTGGGTGGGGGAGGGAATGAGGCTGGGACATCTGGAGAGTAAGAGAATTGTTAATTATGTTTGGAGATAATTGCAAATAGAAATGCTAATATAGAAACCTGCCGGCCAGGCGCAGCACTGCCTCCCCCCCCCCCCTTTAAAGTAGATGGCTGGAGTACTAGACTCACGGGGATATGGGGGGGGGGATTAGAGTGGGGGGGTGGGGAGGGGGGGAAGGTAGGAGAGGAGGGATTGGGGTAGGAGGGTGGGGGTTTTATGTATGGAGTTTGTTTTTTTATGTAAGCAAGTTTGAACTGCTGAGCACAAGGGATCGGAAGAGATTTCAAAAGGGTGATTATGGATAAAAAGATAAAGGTATCAACACTCAATGTTAAAGGTTTGGGGGCAGTCGTGAAAAGGAAGAGAATAGAACAAATGCTTAATAAAGAGGGATCAGATATTATAATGGTCCAAGAGACACACCAAGGCTCCGAGAATTCGAATATGATAAAATTAAAGTGGTTAGCCTATTATGAAAAGTCATTAGGGACATCGAAAAAAATGGAGTGGCCACTTTGATTTCAAAAAAAAGTGGGTTTATATTAGAAGAAGTAAAAAAGGATGATAAGGGCAGATATCTTATGTTAAAAGGTAAAATTGAGGGAAAGGTCTATACTTTGATTAATGTTTATGCCCCAAATGAGAGGCATAGAGAGTTTTTTATAAAGTTGTTTAAAGAAATAGAAGAATTTAAGGAGGGGTATGTTATATTAGCTGGGGATTTTAATATGGTTATGGATAATAAACGGGACAGGTCAAATCCCACTAATGCTGAAAAGAGGAACAATATGACTATATTGAATAAATTAGTAAAAGAAAATGATTATTTAGATTCGTGGCGTTTACTTAACGGGAATAGGCCTGGATTTTCATACTTTTCCCCAGTTCATCATACATACTCCAGGATAGATTATATATTTGTTTCAAAAGATTTTGCAACGAGGATTTGTAAAATGGAAATGGGGGTAATAAAAGTAACTGATCATGCCTTGTTAAGTCTAGAATTTACAGTTAAGAAAGATTATAAAGAGGCATATAGAAGGAAGCTGAATACAAAGATATTGAAATATAATAAAATAGTAGATAAAATTCGGAAGGAACTGTCGGAGTCATGGGAAATTAATGAAAAAGGAGGAACAGCTGGGTCAGTCATTTGGGACACCATGAAGGCTGTAGCAAGAGGAATCTGTATTAGAGAAACATGTAGTTTAAAAAGACAACAACGTGCAGAACAGGAAAAGTTAGAGATAGAAATTAAAAACTTGGAGGAAAGATATTGGCGAGTTAAAGATAAATATAAATTAGTGGAAATACAAGCTAAGAAGAAACAATTAGAAAATTTAAATATAGAAGAGATTCAAAAGAATTTAATGTATATGAAAAGGGAATATTTTGAAAACAGTGATAAGAACTCGAGGTTGCTTGCCAAGCTCACACAAAAAGAAAAAGGGAGGAATGGGATAGAAACGTTGAAAGATAGCCGAGGGAATTATTGTCATGCAATGAAAGCTAAAATAAAATTTTTTCAGGAATTCTATCAGGAATTGTATAAGGGTAAAGAAATTCAACAAGAAAAGGTGGAGGAGTATATTGGAAGGTTTATAAAGAAGGGAATAAAATTAGAATATAAGGAGTTAATGGAGTCAGTAATAACTCAAAGAGAAGTTGAAGAGGTTATTGATAAGTTAAAAGTTGGTAAATCACCGGGAGCAGATGGTTTGGGTCCAGAATATTATAAGGTCTTCAAAGACTGTTTAGTTCCAAAATTAATGGAACTTTATAATAGGATATTATCAGGAGAGAAGATACCTGAATCATGGGAACATTCAGTGATAATTCTGATCCCAAAACCAGATAAAGATTTGACTAATCCCGATTCTTATAGACCTATTTCTTTAATAAATCAGGATGCTAAAATTTTTACATCTATTATGGCCAAACGGCTAAATAAATTTTTGGCAGAATATATAGGAGCAGATCAATGTGGGTTTGTGGTAGGAAGGCATATGCATAATTTAGTGGGTAGAGTTTTAAATGTAATAAATGTAATAAAAAAAGCAAATATTAAGGCAGGTATTATGGCATTAGATATTTTTAAAGCTTTTGATTGTGTGAGCTGGCAGGCACTAAAGAGTATTATAGATAAATTGGGATTTGGAAATAAATTTAAAAATGTAATAGAACAGCTATATTCCCAAAATACGGCGGTAGTGGTGGTAAATGACGGACTTACTGAAAAGATACGACTAGCCAGAGGAACAAGACAAGGATGTCCGCTCTCGCCGGTCCTGTTTGTAATGGTTATGGAAGTTTTGGCGAAGGCACTAAGGGAGGATGAAGAGTTAGAAGGAATTGGAGAGGTAAGGGAAATAAAGTTAAACATGTTTGCGGATGACACTTTATTGACCATTAAGAATCCATTAAGAAAATTAGAAAGAATTAAATATCAGTTGAGGGAATTTGAGGAAATTACAGGGTTAAAAATAAATTGGTCTAAATCAGAGATGATGTTGTTTAACTATACCAAGAAGGAAGAAAAGGATTGGGAATTTAAGGGAATGGAATTGAAAGTTAAGAATGAGATTAAATATTTGGGAATTAAAATTACAAAAAATTTAGAGAATCTTGAAAAGGAAAATTTAACGAGGTTAAAGAAAGAGGTATTAGAGAAATTGGAGAAATATAAAAGATTAAATTTATCTTGGTTCGGAAGAATAGCCTTAATAAAAATGAAGATAGTAGCTAAAATTAATTTTGTATTTAGAATGTTACCTATAAAAATATCAGAAACCGAGATAAAAAGTTGGCAAAATATTATTAATAAATATTGTAATGGAGAAAAGAGAGCAAGAGTGAATAAAAATAATTGGTACCTAAGCCAAAAAAAGGGGGGAATGGGTCTCCCAAACATAAAATTATACTACGTAGCAAATAGATTAAGACATGTTGTAGAAGCAATTATGGGAGTAGGAGATTTATATTGGATGGAAGAAAAAACCATAAATAAGGTAGAGATGAATTTGGAGAATGTTTTTTTTAAAGACGGAGGAAGAAAGTGGGTTGGAAGTATAGATAATCCACTCCTGAGGACTCAATGGGAAATTTGGAGTAAATTTAAAGGGAAGCTGCTTCCGAGCAACTCTCCCTTAGCACCGATAATAATGTTAAAGAATTTCCCAGAGGATCTAAAGGGTAGATTATGTAAAATATTAAAAGAGAAAAATAAAATAAGATTAAAGGATTGGGTAAGAGATATTAAAACAAGAGAGGATATGGAAAATTTGTTAAAGGAGAAGAAGCTATCTTGGCTAGAATATGGTCAATTAGAGCAATGGAATAAAAAGTGGATTAAAGACAATAGAATGTGCAGAAAGATGACGAGGTTTGAAGAATTAGTAGTAAGTAAGGAGGAAGGGAAAGGAGGGAGTATAGTTTCAAAAGGATTAATGAGTGAAATATATAAAATATTGTTAGAGAAGGAGTTTAGAGAGAATACAGAGAAAATGGTTTGGGAATCAGATTTGAAGATACAAATAGGGCGACAGAGCTGGGAGGGACTATGGAAACAAAGAGTGTTGAGAAGTTTATCAGTAAGAATAAAGGAGAATTATTTTAAAATCCTATGGAGGTGGTACCTAACCCCGGTTAGATTGAATAAGATAAGTGATCAACATTCAGCAAATTGTTGGAGAGGTTGTGGGGAAAAAGGAACGTATTTACATATGTGGTGGCAATGCAAATATGTACAAAGATTATGGAAGATGGTGTTCTCAGAAATTGAAGAAATAGTGGGAATGAAAATAGAACAAACACCAAAAATAGCATTGCTGTCACTATTTGAAGATAAAAAGTGTGGAAAAGGAACTATAGAGCTGATATCGAATTTGTTGGTTGCAGCACGACTGATGGTAGCTAGGAACTGGAAGGTCCAAGGGGAATATTCTATTGAGGAATGGTACAAAGAAGTATGGGACATAGCCATTAATGATAAACTGACATGTAATATTAAGTGGAGAAAAGGCGTAACTAAAATAAATGAGTTCGAAGGAATTTGGAAACAGTTCCTAGTGTTTGTGTTTACTAAGGGAAGTGGGAAACCACCAGCAGAAGAAACGATTAGATTTTGGACTCAAGAATGATCCCGAGGTGGGGGGTGCACTTTTATGTTAAGAACGAAGATGTTGTAGTATGATAAGGTATATGTAATAGTTTTTGATATTTGTACTCAACAATCATTCAATATGTATGCAGCAGATATTTGATGTTTTTTTTTTCTTATTGTGTTTTGTTTCAGTTATATTTTGGTAATGTTTATCTATGTTTATATAGTGTTGAAAATGAATAAAAATTTAATAATAATAAAAAAAAAACAAAATAAATTCATTATTTTCAGCATTTTGTTCCATCTTCTGTGCCTGCTTCATTAGAGCATTTCTTCCCCTGTGATTAATTCTGTATAATCAGTACACAGTGTGTTTGTTGGGATTCTTCACTACATCAGTGCTTTTTGTCCTAGTTACCAGTGTGTAAGCATTGAAGCATGATTTGCATATGAGAAAACATCTGCTTGCTTTTAAGATATATAAAGGCTTCCTTGGTTTATCAGCCCCCACACCATAATGGTTAATTTTACTTAGGAAATAAGCCAGAGGTCAAATTATTAGCATCTAATTCTTATTTTAAAGAAAGCATATTTCTTTCTGAAATGGTTGTAGGAGAAATTTGAAACCCAATAACGAATATATGAAATGCTCATAATCCACAATGCAAATAAATGGAACACCAAAATTAGACTTTAAACCAGGGATGGGCAGATGGTAGATCGGTGACTTGTAGTAATTAGCAAAGGTATCTGACTCCCAGTGGTTTAACAATCATGACAGCAACAACAAAATTTCCTCCTAAGCAAGACTGCTGAAACCAAGAAAGCTTTAGGGAAAACAGGGTAGATTTGTGTTTAAAGGATTGGTTTGCAAGCTCCAGTTCTGGTACTAAAAGCAAACTCTTGGGATAAATATGTGCTCAGAAAAGCGTTGTTCCTCAGATCTATGTCCACCTTCCTATTTTGTACTTTGTTGATGTATCCTGAGGTTCTAGTGAAAAAGCAAAGCAGATCCTAAAAACCTAAAGTCTGCCCACCCTGCTTTAAACAACTGGGTTTTTTAAAAAAAGTTGATGATTTTAAGGTATTGGAATATTGGGTTTTAACCAATGGTATTATTTTTTGTTAGCCCAATTTTTGGAAAACTCAGCTTGAGCTGACAGGAGTGAGGGGAATGCAGTTGGGGTGATATATCTGAATAGTTGTAATAATTCTGCTGAATATGCATATTCAATAAGCTATACAAAGTATTCCGGCTTTTCTTTAAAAAGCCAAATATCAGACTATATTAAGAACATACTGCTCTCATCTTGAAGCAGTAAGCATATAGCTTACAGCCCACATCCAAAATGCCTACAGTATTGTGTAATTGAAACTGTAGCAGAGACCCTAAACCAGTAATTCCCAAACTTTTTCAGGTAACCCCACCTCCTTCGTTCCACAAACTCATGCCCAGTGCCCGCTACGCTACACAATAAAAATCATTATTCAGAATAGCGGTTTTCAACGACCCACTAAGGAAGATAATAACAATAAAATTCAAAACAGTAAAAATTAATTGAATATTTATTCAAAATCCAATTACATTTTTTAGTTTATTCAATTAAACATAATTGATTAACTTGATCCAGCGATATCATCATTTCAAAGTCTGATAGTCATTTAGCAAGAATATTAGATATCATATTTAGTAACTAGGTTAGAGTACCCACTATTCTGTAAATTCTTAATGTGATGGGCTTCTTAAACAGTATTAATACATGTGTGGATTCTTCCCCTATATGGCTTGGGACCAAACTACTTTCTCCCATAAAAATGTCCCTGGGTTTTAAGACCTTCTGGAGAGGCGCTTCTCGGAAGACCATCTCAAGCGCCGCCCTGTTGCCTCTTAACGCCCCCCTATGCAATCCCACCGCCCCCAAGGGGGCAGTACCGCCCACTTTGGGAACCACTGCCCTAAACTTTTGAATACATACAAATACTCTGTCCTTGCTGCATACAGATGTATTACAACTACACTGTTAATTCTCTGAACATATATGTAGTACTTTGGGCTTCAATCCCCAAGATTCTTAATCATTGACTATACTTCCTGGGGCTGATGAGAGTTGAAGTCCAAAACATCTGGAGGGCACTAGGTTGGGAAACTCTTTGTCCTACATCCCTACTTATAACTTCAGTAACATTTTCGGGGCCTTGCACAAAAGCATAACAACAAAGGTTAGACCAATATAAACTGAGTCTTAATTATAATTATCCTCACTTCCAGTGCCCCACACTGCATTTTAATTCCATACATACTTGCCTTGTTTTGCCTGTTTATAGGCTCCAACTTAGTATTTTATTTTATTTTTGTCTTTCGTAGCATCTATTGATGTTCTGTCCAACATAGCAGCATTTAATAATCCCAGACTGGTGCAAAGAAAACTGCCTGGATCTCTTAGAATATATTTATTGCAACTCAGTTTGCATTCAATTTTATTCTTACCTGTGTACTTACATATTCTGTCACATCTGTTCTACATACAAATGGGTGGATTATTTAAAAGAATGATCTGAGAGTATTGTAGATTTCCAGGAATAAATTAAAGGATACTTTATGCAAGGATTTTTATCTCTCATCTTTACATTTGCAGGGTTTAAATATCTGGAATAGATTATATGCCTTTTAAGCTGAATAAAGATTTTCAAGAAGTGTGGGATGCAAATAAAATTATCAAAATAAAAAAGCAGAAGGATAGACAGTTTCCAGAGGCTTAAATCTGGTCTTTGTTTTTAGAATATTAGAATGTTAAACTTAACCAACAAAACCTGTTTCTGACATCTTTAATAGTGCTATGTCATAGTTATGGCTTTATGGACAGTAGGTTACCATTTTTTGAATGTATACTGTAGTGTGAAAATAATAGAAACTTGAACACACTAATCTTTAATAATGTTTAAAGGAAGGAAGCTTGTGTCTGAAAAGGTTTGCTGTAGGTCTTCTGTTCTGCATACTTATTTGCTGATTCTAAGATTAGAGGATATTTCATTGGCAATAATTCAATGGCAGTCTGGAGGTAGTTGCCAAACTTATTTTGAGTACCTTCCAAAATTGGGACACCAGAAGTCAGTTCAAGGAGGAGTTTGTTGAAATTGGCAAGGGGAGCAAACACCAGTAAAATAGTTTGGATACTTTAGCAATTAGTCAGTCTGCATTAACTTGCTTTTCTAGCTTAATTCAGAAGTTATCACTTCACAGGGTTGAAGGAAAAAAATCAAAATGTTTATGTTCCCTGCTGAGTATGATGCTACTTTCTCAAAATCGCTTGGTTCTGAACCACACTCACATGCAGAGCTTGGGAAAATACAATCATCAACAAAGCCATAACCAGCCCTGTTACTTAGATATGCATAGGAATGAGTATGGTTGACCAGGATTTCACCCATAGCCCACACTCTCTCTGGTTGGGGAGGGGAAGAATTATGTGTGCGTGTGTGTGTGTGTGTGAGAGAGAGAGGCAATTTGGGATATAAAACCAGTAGCACAGAAGACGAGATCAAAGAATTGCACAGCAGGGAACTAACAAATCTGAATCTCCTCAACCTGCAGGCTGAGATTTCTTAGTCCTTAACTGCTCTGTTGCCTATGCTAGGCAGCTTTCTCTGATATAACTGTACCAGTAATTCTCATTGTCTACTACAGCATCTTGTTGCAATTTTTTTTACCTTCAGTTGTAAAATTAAAGATCTGTAAACCCAATTTTCTTTTATTTTCTATTATACAATTCTGTTAAAATATATATATAAAAATGGGAAGACCTATCATGTTTTGCTAAAAAATTAAAATGTGGCTTTTAAACTAGATGAAGAGAAATAGACAGTAATTGAATTAGAGTAAAACTTGATTTTAATACAAATATGTTAAAGCTTACACTTAACAGTCTCTTCAGATTCAATCCATGACCATCTGTTAAACATTCAGGCAGGCAGAGCTAAAGGCTAATTTTCTGTGTGAGAAACAGATCATGGGTGGAAAACTGTTTTCAAGAGGTAACACATTATAAATTGCATGATGGATGTGTGTTGTTGTTGTTATTATTATTTACATTTATATACCACTCCATAGCTGAAGCTCTCTGGGCTTAAACAAAGATTAAAGACTGAACATTAAAAATTAATATACAAAATTTAAAACTATAAAAACAGCTAACGTTTAAAACAATTTTAAACTCTCAGCCAGGCCAAAGACAGTTCTGGAGTCAGTTAAAATCTCAACATATGCTGTTAAATGCCTGGGAGAAAAGAAAAGTCTTGCCCTGATGCCAAAAAGAAAACAACATTGGCACCAGGCGGGCCTCATCAGGGAGATTGTTTCATAATTGGGGGCCACCACAGAGAAGGCCCTTTCCCTTATTGCCATCCTCCAAGCTTTCGTCGGAGTAGGCATCCAGAGGAGGACCTTAGATGTTAGTATATTTGCTATATAGTGTCAAGTCATCACAGCAATTGGAGCCTGGCTCCAGGAGGAGATATTCAGTCTCTCACATTTAGCAATGAAATAACATGGTCCCGTTTCATGTCATGGAAAACACTTCTCAGTAACCAGTGAGTGAGTAGATGTGTTTAGACACTTCCCCCTGTAGCTTTTCCCCCTCAGAAATGGTTCCTTACCCATATTTGCCTATCCTAACTTCCATTCTTTCATTTGCAAATTTTCCTTTTCTCTTTCAGAGCTAACCATAGTTCAGTGTTAGATTTGCATCCATGTTTAGTTTTAACTAGAGTTTGGAATGGATTTTCAAACTGGTTTGAAGGGGGCCTTTAATATGGATGTAGGCAAAGGGGTGGTTCACATAATTGCAGCAGCCCAACATGACTTATTTAAGCCCCAGTGGGTTGTACTGTGTGCTGGTGGCCATTTTGAATATTGAGCCCCTGGTGGGGGGTTGCCATGGTTTGTTGTATTGTCTGAACTTGGGTAGCAGGGGTTGTTTGAGAGTTAAGCAACCCTCAAATAATGCATGGGCTGTTGTAAGGTTATTTAAGGGTTGTTTAACCCTCTAACAAGCCATACCAGCCGGGTTCAGATGGCACAATAAGCTGCAGCCAGGAAGTGATTATGCAAATTACACCCAGCATGCATTGTGGCTCACAAGCCATCATAGTCAATGTCTTTTGATACTGCTAGCAGCCCTCTGTCTGAATTACAAACATAGTAAAGCAAGCCATACACTTCTCTCAAAACTCAGTCTGTGACCTTCTGTCAAATATATGACTCGATGATTCAGTTGAGATGCAATAACTATCATTTGATGCTATGGGAACAAGCCTGTGCTCACATGCTTCTGCCTATTCTTGCATGCTCCACTTATTTATTTGGAGTATTTTTATCCCGCTGCTCAATCAAAAAGGCTCCCGGGATGGCTTGCAAATAATCATTAAAAGAAGACAGTCCCACCTGCAGCCTTACAATCTAAAAAGATGACACCCAAGGTAAAAGGTGAGAGACTTCAATTAATTAATTATGTCCTAGCCTTCAAATCACACACCCCCAGAGTAGTTTACACATCTTGATACAACAGTAATGGAATAACAATGTACAAATAAACTAAAGCTCCAAAGGCAGACCGTGATAACCAGCATCAGAGATGCAAAACATAAAATGCCAGAAAATTCGAAACATCTTCATCTGACAGCAAAGAAGACACTAGGAAAGCCCCTCTGAGGAGAGAATTCCAAAATTAGAGCACCACAAAAATAGTCCTAATTTTTGTACAATTATCTACTTTAGATGTGTGACTTACTCAGTACTCAAATCATGAATAGTTAATATTTACTTTAAATTTTGTAGAGAAAAACTCCAAGCATCTGGAAAGTTTGGGGTAGTCTGCAACTAAATCGTGAAGGCAAAGAAAAACCCATGCTTTACATAAAAATACAATTTCTTTTTATTGTAGTGACTGTTCTAGTATCGTAATGCAATTTGGCACAGATTATGAATAGAGTAAATTATCAAATAAGAAATGTATTGTACAATTTCTTGAAATAGTTGTGGTTATATATTTGTTTATTAAGAGATTATTTAGGGTTGTATCCAGTGGTGTCTGTCCACCAGCCAAATGAATACCTATGGTGGAACAAATTCCCCTTCCTCTGCCCTTGCATGCCCCCAAATCTGCTCTGGCAGGTTGAATGACCGTCCAGAGCAGATTGTGAGAGTGTAGGGTAACTCTGAGTAGGAGGAAGTCCCCTTGTGCAAGTGGACATCTGCTCGCTTGACAATGGATATCACACATATAGTGGGTCTTCTTAGGTAGTATAAATGCTGTGAAACATTAATATTTACTCAATGTTTTAATTGTATCGAGCATCACATGCACAGGGGTTTTTTTTAGAAAATAGCTGAAGTATAGATATAAAATTAGTTTAGAATTTTACATAGAATCATAGAATAGCAGAGTTGGAAGGAGCCTATAAGGCCATCAAGTCCAACCCCCTGCTCAATGCAGGAATCCTCCCTAAAGCATCCCTGACAGATGGTTGTCCAGCTGCCTCTTGAAGGCCTCTAGTGTGGGAGAGCCCACCACCTCCCTAGGTAACTGATTCCATTGTCGCACTGCTCTAACAGTCAGGAAGTTTTTCCTGATGTCCATCTGGAATCTGGCTTCCTTTAATTTGAGCCCGTTATTCCGTGTCCTGCACTCTGGGAAGATCGAGAAGAGATCCTGGCCCTCCTCTGTGTAACAACCTTTTAAGTATTTGAAGAGTGCTCTCATGTCTCCCCTCAATCTTCTCTTCTCCAGGCTAAACATGCCCAGTTCTTTTAGTCTCTCTTCATAGGGCTTTGTTTCCAGACCCCTGATCATCCTGGTTGCCCTCCTCTGAACATGCTCCAGCTTGTCTGCGTCCTTCTTGAATTGTGGAGCCCAGAACTAGACGCAATACTCTAGATGAGGCCTAACCAGGGCCATAAAGATTCCTCTGTAAGGATTGCACTTCATTAACAGAACAGGGTCATAGTCTGGGTATGTGGGTAGATCTGATAAACTGTGTCAGTGTTTTCTATCAGTTATTTGATAACCTGGATTTTGCCAATGTCATCTCAGCCCTGGTAACTATGTGCATTGACTATTGCAATGTACTCTGCATGTTGCTGGTAAAGGCTGCCTGAAAATTACAGTTGATTCAAAATACGGTGACTCATATTTCTCAAATGCTAAACAAAGTAATATATAACACCAGACTTGACCTGCATACCTTAGGGAACACCTTTTCCCATATTGCCCCCTTCAGCAATTTTAAAAAAAGCAGAAGGGAGAGCCGAAGCCTCTCATAGTTAAATAATTTTTATTATATGTAATAACATACCCAATGGATTTTGACATGTGACTTCCTTCAGGGATTTTTTTAAAAAACAAATGTTTTATTCCATTACCTATTTCTAACAAGTTCACTTAGACCAGTTTTCCCAACTTGGTGCTATCCAGATTTTTTGTACTATAACTCCCATTATTCTTGATCATTGCCTATGTTGGTTGAAGGTAATGGGACTTGTCCATAACATCTGGAAGACACCAAGTTGAGGAAGCCTGACATAGAACATGATCCATGGGAAAATACATTGAGCACAGCACAGCAACAGAAACTTTACCTCAAGCATAATTTTGAATGCCCTTCCCTTCTTTTCCTCATTTGTTCTTTTGATATTGCTCTATGATCTCCTTTTTTTGGTTCAGTTTTCAGAACCAAAGTTCCATAGGGAATTCTATTCTGTGAGAGTCAAAAGTTGAGCCTTTTTAGTTCTAGCACTGCTGTTCTGAAATACTATTTTCAGGGAGGCCTGCCAAGTTGCTTCTGTGTTTTATATACATAAAGCTGTATCTGTTCTGCTAGGCTTTTGGCTGTGAATTACTGCTGCTGGGTGTGTATACTGATTTTATTGATAATATTTAGTTATTATGATTGTGCATTGCCTTGAGTATTAATTTTGATGGAAAGGCAATTCAGAAAAATTTAAAATACATAAAATAAGAAATGCTTCTTACCTTCTTAGATTTTTTTAAACTCATTGAAATACCTGTGTACAATTCTCCCACCATATCCAAACTGGATAAAGTCAGTTAGTGGCTACTGATTGCTTTAGTCCTTTAAAAATTAAATAGGGTTCCTTCACCCCCTTCTGATTTCCATTTGTTCATGAACCATTGATTGTGATAGATTGGTTATGTATTAATGAAATCTCTTGGTGGGCTCCGAATAGGTAATACAGAAGGTCAGGCCAGGAAATTGCAGAGCTTAATATAATTAATGGCCTTTCTCATCAGAACAACACTCCAGCTAACTCCAGGTATTTAAAGAAATGACTACACAAGTTACTTCCATGTTTCATCTCATCCATCTGGCACATCTTCTGGTGTTCCATAAGGAAGATGGTCAGTAACAAGCACAGGTTGCATCTTGGAATTTAGAATGACTTTGTTTTGTGGTAACTTTGATCTTTAAGTGAAAGAGAAAAAGCTATTCATCTACACTGTGTATATTAGGAACGGTGACATATCCTTTTCTAGATTGCTTAGCGCACTGCAGATTTCATTTCTCAAAGTGAGAATATTGCAATTTCCCTTGTGCATCCTCCATTGAAGGATGCTTAGAGTCCACATTTAAGGCCTTTATATGAAGCCATCTTTCTTTTATTTTAATATTTTGCTTCAAATCTCAGTACTTCATAATCTTGGCTTACTGTAGCCCAAGTTTCCCAACGTGGTGCCTTCCAGTTATTTTGGAATACAACTCTCAGCATACTTAACCATTGGCCATGCTGGCTGGGGCTGATGGGAGATAAAGTCCAAAATGTCTGGAGAACATCAGGATGGGAAGGCTGCTGTAGCCTTATCTTTTTACACATTCTCTTGACAGATAACTTCCACAAAGTGGCTCACTTATTTGCCAGTACCTCTGTTCTGTCCATCTAACAAATTGTAAATCATTGCCCAGGAATGAGAGCTCTCTGAAACTCAGGTTTCTAGTGACAGTGACATGGAGGAGTCAGAAGCAGTTCCTGGGCGTTCACAAATGGGGTCCTTGTACTTGGAACCTGCACTCTGTCTTCTCGATCCCCATGGATCACCGCTTCCCTCTGACTCAAAGGAGTGGACATCAGGTTCCTCTAGTGAGCAAGGAAGCCTTGTCAAGCATTTTCCAACCAGCTCCTCACTCCCCAGGCCCTCACTACCTAAAATAAGTCATAGTGTGGGAAAAGGGACTGTCCCTTTTAAAAAACACAGATGCAGCTCTTGAGGTAGAGCTCCCAGAAGGACCATTCCTGGCCTGGCTATAAAACCCTGTCAGTTGCTCTAATCCAGTGCTGGGGTGACTTGTACTTAGGAACCTAAGAAGCTGCCTTAGTCAGATGTTTGGTCCATCTAGCCCAGTATTTTCAACACTGACTGGCAGCAAGGACTCTCCAGGGTTTCAGGCAGGACTCTTTCTTCACCCAACCTGAACAAGACTGGAATCGAACCTGGGACCTTCTGCATGCAAAGTACGTGCTCTGTTACACTGAGCTATGGCCCCTCCCAACAGGGCTGGGCAGAGGTGGGGCCAGTTGGCATGGGCCTATGATTTTGAGGGGGCCTACTCCGAGAGGAGCTTCAATGTCCTAAAACGAATCAAGTCATACTTTCAGTCCACAGTGGTGCAAGAACGTTTGAATGGATTAGCAGTTTTGAACATTAACATTGACAACGCAAAGTTGCTTAATTTTTTTGTTGATGATGAATTTGCCCAAAGAAAAGCATGTAAAGCATTTCTGAATGTGAAGAAGTGATGTCTTATATACATCTTGAATAAAAGTGCTTGCAGTTACCTTTTTTATAAATTGTTCCAGTTCATATGTATTTAGAACTGATTAAAAAATACTTAATGAGCAGTTTGAAATGGGGCCTACATTTCCCATCTGGCCCAGGCCTATTACCAGCTTTGCCCTGCCCTGCCTCCCAATAGTCTAGCTGCAGGCCTGCTCTCCATGGTCCTGAAATTGCTCCAAGGCCTGAGCTGGTATCTGTGGTACTGGCCGTGGTACTAAAATCGCTCCTGTTCCAGTTGCCTGTTCTATGTTGTGCCGCTTTTCTTCAGGGAATTATTTTGAGACTGTAATTTATCTTGGAGGGTTGTCTTTTTCCTCCTGAAGGCTTTGACCTTGGTTGTAAATGGATTACTGCTCAAAAGGGCATGAATAGGTAAATTGGGACAAGTTGACAACTTCCCTAACTTGAATGGTAAACCATAATGGCACATAATGGTAAGTGATAATTGAAGGTTATATGCACAAGCAGGAATGTGCCTATGTGAAGTACTTCACTCAGTGCTCCCCCATCCTGTTCCGTGTGGCTGGGCAGTGGAATAAACCAGAATTTAGTTTAACTTTAGTAGACTCCTGGCTTGACATTACATATGTACCAGAAATTGTGGATCTGTTGCTAAACAAATCAACTTCAAATCCTGGATAGTTTTTGTGTTTTGTTTAGCAAACTAGAGATTATTTTAAACCACAATTTCTGGTTTATCAGACAAACCAGGAATCTGCTAAAAAGAAACTTAAGCCTGGTTATTTCTCCTGCCGATTGCATGAGGGGAGGGGGGAATGCAGAACCCTGGCACTTTGAATGGGCTCATTCCAGCTCATGCATGTAACCCTAAATTATGGTTTACCCTTATGTGCGAATACAGCCAGTGTCTCTGCACTGCCCAAGCTATCGTCTAAAATGCTTATTCAAAGTTGATGTGCAAAGTTATAGGTACCTTCAATCAATAGTCCCAATTGGTTTATTCATTTCTGGATTCCCTCCTATTAGTGCGTTATTGTATCACAATTCTATGTAAGCTGTTTTTGGATCTTCTCAATCAATTTATTGTTATACTTAGATCTTAAGTTAACACTAGAATTTATGTCAGAAATATTAAGCTCAAGAAAATTTCCACATGCAAAATACACTTCTTTTTGGTATATCTTTCATTTTGAGCTATTATGAGCTGTGCTTGCTAATGACAGGCATGTTATACTCACTGATGGTACTTAAAATGCATAACATGTATTGCAGAAAGCAGTGGTTGCTATAGCAACTTCCTAGTAGGTCACAGGCAATGTTGTGTATATATGATCTGGCTGTTAATGCACACTAATATGCCTGATGAAGAAAGGAGAAAGAAAGGAGCTAAGAAAGAGATAACTGAAACCTCTTGGAACTCACATTGTGACGCAAATTACTATAATTTCAGCAGTGATAGTAAATTGATGGAATGTTGTAGGTTAGCAGATTTTGTATGCTTAAATATATATTTAAGCTTTTACAACTCCCTCTCCAAAAAAAGCAACAACACCCTAATGGATTTGGAAAGGGCAGATAATATACATTATATACACCCCTTTCCATTTGTTTTTTTTTTTAAGCTAGTGATTTAATTTCCTTTCCTTTAATGTCCTTTTGTGTTAATTTGCTCAGCTTGTACATTGAGTGGATGCTATTGTTTTGCTTAACCCCTTAAAGGTCTAAGAATGCAATCCTGAGTGTGGGGTGGGGTGAGTACATGAAGTGGCAGATTTTCTGCCTCTTTTAGAAACCCTGCTGGCGCATGCCAGTCAGGCCAGAGGTGTGCAGGGCTAGATAGACATACCTTTACTTGTGCCATGTTCCTTGTTATTTTCTATCCACCCCCACCCCACAAGATCAGAGACCTGCCCTCTATGCCAGTTACAGGCTGGCATATTTATTTATTTATTTATTTATTTAATTACATTTATATACCGCCCCACAGCCGAAGCTCTCTGGGCGGTTTACAACATTTAAAAATAGTAAACATTAAAAGTATACAATTTAAAAACACACACATAAAAACAGTATAAAAACAACAGTATCCATTTAAAAACAACAATTGTGGGGTCCATTAAAAACAAACTTAACGTTGTTAAATGCTGTTAAAATGCTGTTAAAAATGCCTGGGAGAAGAGAAAAGTCTTGACCTGGCGCCGAAAAGATAACAATGTTGGCGCCAGGCGAGCCTCATCGGGGAGATCATTCCACAGTCGGGGGGCCACCACTGAAAAGGCCCTCTCCCTTGTTGCCATCCTCCGAGCTTCCCTTGGAGTAGGCACTCGGAGGAGGACCTTAGATGTTGAGCGCAGTGTACGGGTAGGTTCATGTCGGGAGAGGCGTTCCATCAGGTATTGTGGTCCCAAGCCATGTAGGGCTTTATAGGTTAAGACCAGCACCTTGAATTGGGCTTGGAAACATATAGGCAGCCAATGCAAGCGGGCCAGAATCGGTGTTACATGCTCAAACCTCCCTGTTCCAGCTATCAATCTGGCCGCCGCATTTTGCACAAGCTGCAGCTTCCGGACCGTCTTCAAAGGCAGCCCCATGTAGAGGGCATTGCAGTAATCTAATTTGGAAGTTACCAGAGTATGGACAACTGAAGCTAGGTTATCCCTGTCCAGATAGGGGCGTAGCTGGGCCACCAACCGAAGTTGGTAGAAAGCACTCCGTGCCACCGAGGCCACCTGAGGCTCAAGTGACAAAGATGGTTCTAGGAGAACCCCCAAGCTACGAACCTGCTCCTTCAGGGGGAGTGCAACCCCATCCAGAACCGGTTGAACACCCCCCATCCGATCAGAGGAACCACCCACCAGCAGCATCTCAGTCTTGTCTGGATTGAGCTTCAGTTTATTAGCCCTCATCCAGTCCATTGTCGCAGCCAAGCACCGGTTCAGCACATCCACAGCCACACCTGATGAGGATGAAAAGGAGCAGTAGAGCTGCGTGTCGTCAGCGTACTGATGACAGCGCACTCCAAAACTCCGGATGACCGCACCCAACGGTTTCATGTACATGTTAAACAGCATGGGGGACAAGACCGATCCCTGCGGAACTCCATACTGAAGAGTCCACGGGGCCGAGCAATGTCCCCCAAGCACCACCTTCTGGAGCCGTCCCGCTAAGTAGGAGCGGAACCACTGCAGTGCAGTGCCCCCCACTCCCAACTCAGCCAGACGTTCCAGAAGGATACCATGGTCGATGGTATCGAAAGCCGCTGAGAGATCAAGGAGAATCAACAAAGTCACACTTTGGAGGGCAAGTCTCTGATCTTAGGGCCTCTTCACTGGATAAAGGGGCTTTGGATCCAGTGACTTCAAGGTCCACCTCAGCCTGCTGTACCCCTGGAATATCCTGTTTTGGGGGCTACCACTGCCTATCAACAGTGGGAACACAGCAGGCAGTAGATTTATGCACACTAATTGAATCCTCTAAATTGAATGCACATACACTACTGGCGGAGTTCATCTCCATCACATCTTAACCCCTTCAGATGGCTGTCCTAGGGGGTTAGGATTGCTCTATAAATACTCTGATATGGTGCATGGGAAGCATCATAAACCTGTTATATTATTGCATACATTCTTGACTGATTGCAGAATTGTACACAATTCGGCGTTTAATATATAGGGCATCTGGTGTTCTGGAACTATAGCACTTTTTTGTTTTGTAATCTAGATTCTAGATATTAAAGGTAGCTTTGGTATTTGCAGTTTCTTTGGATAATACCAAGTTGCAATTTTAAATGGATGCATGATATGAATTGGATTTCCTTTCCTAGAACTCCTGGTCAAGAAGCATAATGCAGAAATTGTGGTGAAATAATTTCCTCATTGGTTTTCTGCAGTACTGGAACATCTGAAACAAACAAATATAAATTATTTACAGTCCTAGGCCCAATGGGAGGGGATACATAGCAATGGAGAATCAAGTTCCAGGGAGACTTGCAACATTTTTAAAAGCTATGCATTTGCCTCAAAAGTAAAATCTGTTCTTTCTGGGCATGGCTTTCACATTTTTTTCCATTTGTTTATATTTGGATCATTATATATCATTATCTTCAGAGTGGGATGATGTGTAGACTACTCTTGTATTAGGAAAAGTGAAATTATTGTGTTAAGATCACCTAATAGGATAAAAGCCAAAACATTTTGAAGAGTTTGGAAATTCCTTGCTCTGTTTGTATGAGCTTGCATCTAAGTGATTGGCATATATACCTCTTTTGGTAGACTTTGTTACAATAGATTTGTTATGGGGGGAAAGGAAATAAAATAACTTCACACGAATTGTCAAAATAATGTAGGAACAGTTCAGTTCAGTTTATTACTCAGTAGGCAACCAGGCTTTTGCATATACAACAAACTAAAACTTGAAAACAAGAAATGCCAACTTTAAAGGAATCTAACTAAGCATAATGATTAAAAAGAGAAATAGCTTAGAAACAAGGTTGTTTTGATTTGATTGTGCCCGTGGCACTTAACAGGGACCAAGGATTGCCATCATGCTAGCCTCTTCTTTATTCAGCTTTTAAACTATTAGGAACTGTCACAAGGAAGATAGACTCATGATTGGTGACAGCTGGAACCATCATATTGGCACTTTGGGGAGTAATATTTATTTAGGCTTCTCTGTTTTCAGTCCTGTTGTGTTACTTTAGCTGTTCTTACCATCTTGACAGGAAGGAAAGAACAAGTAGAACCATTTGATTAGCTTGGTCTTCAGGCTAGGACTTTGTGTAGAAAAGTTAACAGAACTATTGGCATTTTATATATGCAATTTTATTTTAAAAGTTCTGTTATTTATCTTAGGCTCCTGTCAGCCATTATAGAAGTAAAACTGGCATGTTGGCAGAAGGAGTTCCTGGAACCTAACTTCCCTATCTGGGTGGGTTTCTGAGAGGAAGGGGGATCTCCAAAAATTTGGCTGAGGTACCTTTTGCCAGCAGAGTGTCTCCTCACAGAAAATGCCTCCTCTTGATTTTCATTGGTCCATCTTTCCCCTTTGCCACTGCCCACCCCATTTAGGAGCGGGATCTCCAACTCTGTCTAGCATTTGGGGTGGGGGAGGCATCTGGCGGCTGCTGGGGGAAGGCGAGGAGAGGAAAGTTAGCTTTCTAGAACTTCCTTTTGCCAGCTTGACGTAAATTATGTTTCCGTAAATCTTTTTTTAAGAATCAATTATTATTAAGTAGATAAAGTATTTTTGGAAACTATTTTCAGATGGGTAGCTGTGTTACGCTGTTGCAGCACAAAAATAATAATAATTGTGGCACTTTAAATACTAACAAATTCTGGCATAAGTTTTTATAAACACTGTGTACTTCATCAGATGCATTGTTCACAAAAGCTGATGCCAGAATAAATAAATTTGTTAGACTTTAAGGTGCCACAAAACTGTTTGCTGTTATTATTGGAAAGGTGTTCCAGATATAATGGTCAAAGAAAATGTGTAAGAAACATTTCAGATCAGTTTTTATCATATAATCCTGAAATGGGTTAGAGTGTCCAAAGCCTTTAGTCTATACTGATCTTGTATGTAGGCTAAAAATCATAGCACAGATTCTCAGCACTCCAGGTACTCAGTTCAGAAAGATGACAAATTATTTCTATACGTGTCTCAGGCATGTATCTATGTCATTGGGCAATTTAAACTGTAGGTGTATACCTGAGTGACAAACTGCTTGCTCCAGGTGAGTGAGAAACTGCAGGGGTGATGTAGTCTCTTGGATTTTTTATAGTGTTTAGTGGAGTACTACATGGGGGGAAATGAGCATTGTTGCAAAGTGGGTGAAAGGGAAGAAATAAAAGTTTTGCTAAATGGCAGACATTGAAGTTAGAAGGTAATAAACGCAGGTGGGACTTGCAACAAAATGTTACAGTGTTAAATGCTCCCTGTTCAGGATTGCAGCCAATCTATTCCCTGGTACCCCACTCCCCAGCAATCAGTATTCTGTAGCCACTGAGCATGCTCAGTTCTCATTGGGCTGTTTTTGTCCCTTTCCCCCCTCCCCCGAGGGTTTTAAAAAAGTTTTCTTGTATTTTTGCAAACCTTTTGACTCATTCCCTGCAATCAATACATAGGTCATATCAGAAACTTGAATTGTAGGGAGGCTATTTAATCATTACCTTGGAAGTAGAAGTTTTAGCAGCAATGTAATTTGCATTCATTTCAAAGGGCAAGACATTTCCAGCTAGGATAGAAATGGTTTGATACTCTTGCACAAAGAACTAGCAAGTCCACATATGGAATTTTGTGCCCACTTCTGTTCAGCCATAAGTGAGATTTTAAATGTAATTAGGCTGGCTATTGCCAGTAGGAGAGAACTTGATTAATTGATCAGTCATGTAATGTCTAATACAAGTCAAGTATTAAAAACATTAATTTATTAGAATGCTAATGAAGAACATAAAATTAAGCAAATTATAAAAATATCCCGATCTGGAAGACTCCAGAGTCTAGTCAAAGGATCTGTGCAATGCATCATGTCAAGTCACATGGGGGGGGAGAGATCATTTTACCTCAGTATGGTTGCAGTTGTAGGCTGTGTCTTATATTCATGGAATATTTCACAATTCAGTTGACTGCACCATTCCATTTTAGTGCTGGAATGGCAAAGTGCTACAATGTTCCCTGCACATTATTTAGTGATCAGTGTGCGTTTCTCCTTTTACCCCACTTTAGGATTTCTGCAGTTTTGTCCTTGATCTGCTCATTTCACTTTTGATTTTGTGTGTGTGTGTTGGTCAAATGATTTACTTCTGGTATTGAATAACACTTTCTCTTGATGAAAGTGAAACACTTTCACTTTCTCTTTTATTCTTGGAATCTCTTTTTCTTTAGTCTTGTTACATAATTCTGATTGTCAATGCTTTATGGGTGTCTCAGAACTACATAAAGCTTGTTACGGATAAGATGGGATTGTCTAGTTTCTACCTTTTCCTGCTTTTTTCTGTTTGTGTGACACTTCTTTAATGGTGGGTGTCATGTAACTAGGAGCCCCCTGTAAGTTCCTTGCTCCTGGAGGTCACTGGGTCCAGACTTTTCCTGTGACTCCCCAAAATACCAGCTGTTACTACCTACAGATTTATAGAGAGCAGTAAGACTCTCCACTTGTGGAGTGAGATATGAAAATTTACAAATCCACCCAGACCAGTGTGGGAGGGCTGTGGAACATAGGTATCTAAAAGTATAAACATTTATTTATTATTTTCCAGTTAACGCTCAAAACAAAAAATAATAATAAAAATAATTCTAAAAACCTAACATCACATCTCTGCTTTCAGTAGCTTCTCTCGCTCTCTCCCCATTCACCACTTGTCTCTGAATCTACTCACTGACTAACTTAACTAACTTTGGCTCCTAATTCCTTTCACTACCTTTCCATCTCAACTCCACTCCCTCCTTTCCTGATGTCTCCCTAACTCCCCTGTCCTCATTCTAACTAACTTTCCCCCAACTGCCACTAACTCCACCCAAGATTCCATTCTGGCTCTAACTGCCAATCATTCCCTCTTCTCACTCTTCTGTTATAGTGTGGTAGTGCTGTGGAAGCTGTGTTTGTGTGGGGTGATCTTTTCCTTCATTATGTGTGGACCTCCTAAGATTTGGTCATCTCTTTATGAAAAATTGGGGCCAGTTATCACTTCTCTGAGATTCCTTCTTCTGGACTTTTCTTTCCCTCCTTCTTGTGGACCAATATCTCTCCCATTCCTCCTTTCCTGGGGCCTTAGCTACATCATCAGAACACCACCCCCTTCCCAAGCTCCTATTTCTTCTGCCCCTCTTTCCTTGGTCCCTCTTTTATATCAAAGCAGCTCAAGCAATTGTTTTGGGAGAGCATTCATCACCCACACCACAGAAACCTACAATAGACTGTATTTGTTTGAAATGTAACTTGCATATAAGTGCCAGAATGCAGATCATGAACTTCTTTCTTTAGTATAAAAGCATTCATTTGGGCTTCGATGTAATTTTTAAACATATAAATAGTGAATGTCAGGATTCTTCATTTTTTCTAATTTTAGCAGTTTGCAATCACAATAACTGAAAGCTAGTCAGTACCCCTGAGACCTGGGGTTCTGTGGATTTTGGTGGGAGCCAACTTCTGTTTTTCAGAATAGAACTGTTCTTGATCTCAAAATGTAAAGATTAGTTATGATCCTACTGAATTTAAATTTTGTTTTTAAGTTAGAATATAAGATGTTTTACCACTGTATCTTTGTTAATATCAATGCACTTGCACTCTGTACGTATTGGGCAGCCACTGTACTTCTGCTGATTCTGTTGCACTCCTGGGACCTACTGCTTGCACGTCAGGAACTAGCACTTCCAACATAATCCTGAAAATGAATGGAACTTGTAATTTCTGGAACTGGACAGATTTGCAAGTTCCACTGACTTGCCACATTCCGGAAATGAGTGTTTCACTCATTTCTAATTGCCGCAGCATCTACTACCTTCCTCTTGCGCTGGTGGATCCCACTAGTTGTGGGCAGTGTTGGATACCGTTCATAATGTACTTACATTCGGCGTAAAACATTATATGAAGACAACTTTTAATGCAGTTAGCAAGACTGAAGAGGCTGTCTGTATCTTTCTCATAGAATAGATAGTGTTGACCCACAGCATATATATATATATATATCATGTCTGGGGCCTTGAAGTGTTCTGAGTGTTTAGAAAGAGACAGTTCTTCTTCGTGGTCTCTATGCATCACACATATGGGCTTTGCGCCTGTGCAGAGACCAGACCGGAACCTTCTATAGCTGAGTGGAACGTTTTTGGCGGGAACCCCTCCCCCACGCTACCGCGCACGTCCATGGGGTTCCCGCCCTTACCTCAGTTCTTCATCGTCCGCCATTGTGCTTAGACCATAGAACCAAACCTCTTAGCGTTTTCTCTTTAAAATCCTTTTTTACTTCAAATCTTTCCTCTTTTCGCTTATTTCTCACTTCTTAACATCTTTTCTTCTATTCTATCTAAAAAAAAAATAATTTTTTTTTTTTAGTAGTTAGATTTTCCTCAGCGATTTCGATCGCGGCGCTTAGCCGTATGGCAGTTAAGGCCCCATTTCGCAAGTGTGTGAAATGTGGAGCTAAGCTCCCTCTATCCCAGATCCACCTCCCTTTGCGAACCGCCTAGCACCACATTACCATCAATGGGAGTCAATAACATCGGACTCCTGGGTGCTCACTATCATCAACTCGGGGTATGCCAGCGAGCTCGATGTCCTTCCTCCTTCTTCGGGGGTGAAAGTAACGGTGCCATCCCCTCCTCTGCTTCTCGAGGTACAGACCCTCCTAGCGAAAGGAGCCATCTCTCCAGTACCCGCAGAGGAACTCAAGCAGGGGTTTTTCTCCCGATACTTCACGGTCCCGAAAAAAGATCTGGTAGCGGACATTTCAACCACCCTCAACCTGTTGGTTTCGTTGGGTCTGTGGGTCAACGAGGAGAAATCCATCTTGACCCCACAGCAGAAGCTGGACTTCATAGGGGTAACCCTATCGTCTCGGGACGGGAGAGCATACCTGCCCTCAACCAGAGCAAGCACCCTTCAAGAGTTAGCCATCGCTACCGAGAGCCGCCGAAAGGTCTCGGCATGGACAATTCAGAGGCTATTAGGCTTGATGGCAGCTACAACTGCAGTCATCAGGTTTGCAAGACTCAGAATGAGAATATTGCAGGCCTGGTTTTTAAGAACTTTCGATCTTCGACACGATGCCCGGCGAACTTACCTGTCGATCCCGACGCAAGTAAGGGCATCTCTGAAATGGTGGTTTTCGATGTCAACGCTCCCAGAAGGAGTTCCCTTCCAGCAAGAAACTCCTTCGGTAATGATCATGACGGATGCATCGTTGATCGGATGGGGAGCACACTGTGACTCCCTCACAGCTCAGGTCCGTTGGCCTCCTTCCCAGAGGAACATCATATCAACCACCTAGAACTGCTAGTGGTGGAGAATGCAATAAAAACTTTTTCACAAATGATCGAGGGCCGAAACGTCCTGATCGCGACGGACAACACCACGGTAGTGGCGTACATCAACAGACAAGTTGGGACAAGGTCTCATCCTCTGAATCGATCGGCACGCAGGATTTGGAACTGGTGCATAAAGAGAAATACTCACCTGACGGCGATCCATGTAGAGGGCAAGGAAAACATCATCGCGGACGCCCTCAGCAGGTCTTTCCACGTCGACCACGAATGGGAGCTCGATACCAAAGTAAGAGACGTTCTCTTTCGGTACTGGAGCCTCCCTGCTGTCGATGTCTTCGCTACCGAAGAAAACGCAGCTTGTTCCAGGTTCTGCAGCAGAGCAGGAAGAGGAAAGCACTCGCTAGGAGATGCTTTCACCAGAACCTGGAAAGGAAATCTTCTTTACATCTTTCCTCTGTTTCCACTGTTGACGAAGGTGCTGGCCAGAATCCAGTCGGATAGGTCGGACTGCATCCTTATCACACCGTGGTGGCCTCGACAGACGTGGTTCTCCCACGCCCTTCAACTGTCGGACAGGGATTACATCAGACTCCCGCCGATACCGACACTGTTGTCTCGACACCAGGGCAGGTTTCGACACGCAAACCTGTCAACCCTCAAGATGACGGCATGGTATCATCCATTCCTCCTCTCGTACCACGGATTTAACTGTAGACCATATATTGTTGGCATCACTAAAGCCTTCAACGAGAAAATCTTACGCGGCAAAGTGGAAGAGATTTCAAACTTTTGCCTTGGAAAACGATCAAGCACCTGAATCTTGCCCTTTGTCATTGATTCTCAAATACCTATTGGCACTTTATCAGCAGGGACTCGAACTCACTTCCATCAGAGTTCACTTAGCGGCTATTACGTCTTTTCATCGAGGCATGGATGGTTTTACACCTTTTGTACATCCAACATCGAGGAAATTTTTAAAGGGGCTTAAAAATATGATACCGACAGTAAAGAGTATCGTTCCACCATGGAGCCTATCAGTGGTGTTACAGGCATTGACAAAGAAGCCCTTTGAGCCCATGGCCTTATCTGACCCTAGGCTTCTAACATTCAAGACTGTCTTTTTAGTAGCCATCATTTCTGCTAGACATGCAAGTGAGCTTAGAGCTCTCAAGATAGATGCTCCTTACACTATCTTTCACAAAGATAAGGTTGTGTTACGCACAGACCCTGCCTTCTTGCCTAAGGTAGTGTCAACCTTTCATCTGTCCCAATATATCACTCTACCAGCTTTCTTTCCGAATCCAACAACACCTGTTGAGTTTTCTTTACATACACTTGATGTAAGGAGAGCTCTTGCCTTTTACAAGGCTAGGACAGAGAGTTTTAGGGAAACAAAGCAATTGTTTATTTGTTATGGTGAGCCTTATAAGGGACTCCCTGTTTCATGCCAGCAACTGTCACGCTGGATTGTAGAGACAATTGAACTTGCTTACTCATCTCTAAACTAGAGCTTGTGAAACCTGTGACAGCTCATTCTACCAGAGCTGTCGCAACATCTGTTGCCTTCAGCAGAGGTGTTCCCTTGACAGAAGTCTGTAGAGCTGCAACGTGGTCCACTCCATCCACGTTTGTTAGGCACTACAGTTTGGACACCCGTGCTAGGCACGACTGCTCGTTTGGAAGGACAGTGCTCTCGGAGATCTTCAGATGATGCACCAACCCACCTCCAAAGATATGTCAGCTTGATACTCGCCCATATGTGTGATGCATAGAGACCACGAAGAAGAAATGCAGGTTGCTTACCTGTAACTGTAGTTCTTCGAGTGGTCATCTATGCATTCACACAACCCACCCACCATCCCCACTTGGTGGTGTGAGACTTACAGATGACACAGTTATACGTGGAATGTACTTTATTTTATTTACACTCATGTTTATGGGGGCACAATGTCGGACTCCTGTAAACTGAGGTAAGGGCGGGAACCCCATGGACGTGCGCGGTAGCGTGGGGGAGGGGTTCCCGCCAAAAACGTTCCACTCAGCTATGGAAGGTTCCGGTCTGGTCTCTGCGCAGGCGCAAAGCCCATATGTGTGAATGCATAGATGACCACTCGAAGAACTACAGTTACAGGTAAGCAACCTGCATTTCCAAATACTGTGCAATCTATGTTAATCTAGTGAAGTGAACTACAATTCGTATCATTCATGTGAGGATGTGGTAAGGATACTATGCAACTCTTCCTGTTGATTTTGTACATTTGAAATGGTAGGGCTGGAAAAACAGAAGTGACCCTGATTGAGAGACTCATCCTCCCAACTTTGTATAGATGTTGTTGTATTAGATCTATTGTTTAATTTCAGAATTGTGATTTTAACTAGCTTTTGTTTTGTTTTATAGGTTGGACTTGGAAATTGCTTTGAAAATAGTTACGACGACCTTGGCTGACAAAGACACCTCTACAAAAGATACTCATTTGATTCTATTAACAGTTCATACTGGGCTACAAAATGATTACTTCAGAGTTACCAGTGTTGCAGTGAGTAGTTTTCCAAATAAATATATATGTATTCATAGTTCATATGATCAGTGCAGCAAATTAGAGGTAGGGGTGAGGGGCAAGGGTATTGTGTCTAAAACAGGATTTGTGGTAGAATGGGCATACCTCTTGGATTTTTAGGACTTGAGATGTTAGAGCTGCATGCTAGTGTTTGAAATGAAAGTATGATTTGACTGCAGTTGCATCCTCTCCCATGCTCAGTGTATGAATCCTACAATCAGGAAGTTACACTGAGCCAAAATCTAGTCCAAATTATTTGTAAATCTCTGAATGCAAATTGAACCAGATTAAAATCAGATTACAGGGGCAAAGTTCTGACTAAAAGCCTGGTGATATATTGATCCCAGTCAGCAGATTTCTTGATTTAAGGCTCGTACCCATTATAGTTGCATAGTGAATGGAAATAGCTTGTAAAATCATAGCGAAATACAGATCCTTTTTACTTGGCCAAGTTAATGGAAACTTCGTGGTATCTCCCAAGAGGCACATTGGTCTGAATTTTCATAAATAATATATAAAAAGCATTGTGAGGTGGAGTGGGGATGGTACAAAACTAGTTACTCAATCAAAACTGGCTGTAGCTAGAATTAAATTGAAACAACTAATCATAGCTGTTCTCTTAGCTGGAAGTGAATCACGGTATTTTTTGAGAATGCCACTCGCATCTTTATTCTGTGTAACAAACTTGCAGTGTTTATGTTCTCTATTGCTGTTTCTATTGTTACTTGCCCTGACCATTGGGTTCAAAGTAAGATATAAGCCAAAAAGGCATATAAATGAATGCCTATGAAATTGTTTCATGTTAAAAATTATGGTAAAAGTTGCAGAGCGACTGTGGGATGTAAAATGTCACGGATGCTGGCAACGTTATAGGTCATATCATATGTATATGCTGATTCTGTCTCTCGAGGCTCATTAAAATGTGGATAAAACTAATGGTTTTAAGGATTTCCTTTTTAAAAAGAACATAGAATATTCCAGATAGGTCAGAAAAAATACTGTTTACATTTTGATGGCTTTGCAGAATTTTTATTATCCAGAGCCAATTAGAGGTAATGATGCATTGACCTGTTTACACCTTGTGTGGCATTCATATGCTTCAAGATGCCTCCCATATTGACTAATCTCGTTAATCCCATCCAGCCATACCTTCCGATGTTTGTTTGATTGATTGCCTGTGACTGCTGCTTATTATCACAGCAGACCTTGTTATCCATCTTATCCCCTTCATGCAATGCAACTGTGCGTAGTTTCTCATACCAGCAGTAAACAGGTGGTTATGAGCTGGTAGGAGTCTGGGTCGGGGAAGTGATTAATGCCTCTTTACGAGAGGGAGTGGTCCCGGGCCGCCTGAAAGAGGTGGTGGTGAGACCACTCCTAAAGAAACCTTCCCTGGACCCGGAAAATCTTAATAACTATAGACCGGTGGCAAATGTTCCATTCCTGGGCAACGTCCTTGAGCGGGTGGTTGCAGGCCAGTTACAGACACCCTTGGATGAGACTGATTATCTGGATCCATTTCAGTCGGGCTTCAGGCCTGGTTTTGGCACGGAAATAGCCTTGGTCGCCCTGTATGATGACCTATGTCAGGAGAAAGACAGGAGAGGGAGTGTGACTGTTGATTCTCCTCGACCTCTCAGTGGCTTTCAATACCATTGACCATGGTATCCTTCTGGGACGACTCGCTGAGCTGGGAGTGGGAGGTACTGCTTTGCAGTGGTTCCGCTCCTGTTTGGCGGGTCGGATACAGAAGATGGTGCTTGGGGAACATTACTTGGCCCCATGGACTCTCAAGTATGGGGTCTCACAGGGGTCGGTTTTGTCCCCCATGTTGTTTAACATTTACATGAAGCCGCTGAGTGCGGTCATCCGGAGCTTTGGAGTGTGCTGTCATCAGTATGCTGATGACATGCAGCTCTATTTCTCCTTTTCATCTTCAGCAGGAGAGGCTGTGGATGTGTTGAACCGGTGCCTGGCTGCAATAATGGACTGGATGAGGGCTAATAAACTGAAACTCAATCCAGACAAGACTGAGATGCTGTTAGTAGGTGATTCCACTGACAGGATGGGGGTGTTCTACCAGTTCTGGATGGGATTGCACTCACCTGGAAGGAGTAGGTTTGTAGCTTGAGGGTTCCTTTAGATCCATCATTGTCACTTGAGGCTCAGGTGACCTCGGTGGCACGGAGTGCCTTTTACAAACTCCAGTTGGTGGCCCAGCTACGCCCCTATCTGGACAGGGATAACCTGGCTTCTGTTGTCCATGCTCTGGTAACCTCCAGGTTAGATTACTGCAATGCACTCTACGTAGGGCTGCCTTTGAAGACGGTTCGGAAGCTGCGGCCTTGTGCAAAATGCAGCGGCCAGATTAATTTCGGGAACCAGAAGGTTCGACCATGTAACACCTGCTCTGGTCGGCTTGTACTGGCTGCCTGTATGTTTCCGAGCCCAATTCAAGGTGCTGGTTTTGACCTATAAAGCCTTACACAGCTTGGGACCACAATATCTGACGGAACACCTCTTCCAGCGTGAATATACCCGGTCACTACATTCAACATCTAAGGTCCTCCTCCGGGTGCCTACTCCGAGAGAGGCTCAGAGTGTGGCAACGAGGGACAGGGCCTTTTCGGTGGTGGCCCCCAGACTATCTCCCTGACGAGGCTCGCCTGGCGCCAACGCTGCTATCTTTCCGGCGCCAGGTTAAGACTTTCCTCTTTGCCCAGGCATATGGCAGCACATCTTAATCACCCACATGTTTAGTTTTTTTAACGGTTTTTAATGCTTTATGTGTGTATGTTCTGTGTTTTAAAATTTTAAATTTTGTATACTTGTTTTTATCTCAATTTTAGAATTTCTGTAAACCACCCAGAGAGCTCTGGCTATGGGTTATTATAAGTGTAATAAATAAATAAATAAATTAACCTTGTGGTAGTTCAAATAGCCAGAGTATGGATAAGATCCAGGGGAGGTGGGGGCAGAGAACTTCTTTGACAACCCTCCCAGTGAGTGTCCCAATCTGAAGATGTCTGAGCTGAGTAAAAATTAGGGATCCACAAATTGGCTTGCCAGCTCACTCACCAGGGAGGGGCAAGAGCCCCCATTCTTCTGTCAAGCAGAACACTGGTGCTACATAGGTTTCTATCCCACAACTCTCATTCCCACTGCTTTTTTTCAAACTGGTAAGAATAAGTAGGATTTCCCTCCAAATTGTTTCTTATCCTTCTTCATATCCTGCAAAAGTAAGAGAAGACACTGCTTTTCTCCCAAGCCCTCTGTACATGCCAGAGGATGCAGGAGTAAGGAAATTGATGGCAACCACAAATAACATCTGGCTAGTAAAGCAAATCAATATTTGTGGACCATTGGTAACAACTATGAAAGTGGAGAATCTCCATTTGTTCACTTTTACTTACACATAGAAAACAGCTTAACCATTCAGAGCTTTATTGAACAGAAGAAGTGATGGAGTGAGTTCTGAAAGCGGGATATCTTTTTAATTAACACATTTTATTACTGGCAGGAAAGATTGCTGTGAAATAGGTTTCTGTTTAGTGTGTTGGACCTCAGACCTTACCTCTGCCTTGTATTCAGTCTTTTGGGAAGGTTACTTGTCATTTGCCACACGTCCCGTGAAAGCTGTTCTGTGGTGGTGCCCAGGACAGTTTCTCAAGTTATCCTCCATATGCTGGTTTGCACCTTCTTCCATAATTTGCTGGCTGGTTTAGGCAAGTTATCTCTCAGACTCAGTCTTTTGTAAGTGTAAAATGAGGAAAATGTTGTCCAGAGTGTCTTCAAAATAATGCTCAATGCCTGAACAATATACTGCTTGTGTGTGCTTTTGCATGTGATTTGATGTATTGTCTGTGGCTGGACTCATCTGCTCTGTATGACTTTGTAGTCTGTATAGCTTTAGATCTGTCTGTGATGGCCTGATATCATGATATTAGAAATATCTGTGATGGCCTAATATCATGATGTTAGCAATAAAGACTGATCTCTTCCGGCAGGCCTACCCAGTTGAATTTTAAGATGCCTTTTAATAATCTGCTGCTTTTTAATATTGTATTAGTTTTATACATTTTTAATCAATTATATGTATTTTATGGTGTTTTGTTTTTTTGTTGTACCCTGCCTCGCTCCAGAGGGAGAGGTGGGTAAGAATTATTATTATTATAATTATTATTGGAAATTTTTAAGCATGTGACAAAGCATTGCCACTTTAGGGAACAAAAAGCTTTGTCTTTAGGCTCCACTTCTTGGACCCACCACCAGGCTCTTCGCAGACTCTCCAAATGTTTTATTTCAAAAGGTGGCAACTCTGTGACCACCTTATTTGCTCTTTGTATGAAATATCCTAGCATGGTATAGTAGTGGTTGGGAAAGCCTGGGTTTAAACCCTTACTGGATGGCCTTAAGCCAATTAACATCTCTCAGTGTAACCTACACCATATGTACTGTATAAAAACCCTGAAACTGTATACGTACTGTATAACAACCCTATAGTCCACAAAAGCTTGTTTGCCAGAATAAGTAGACAAACCTTTGGGACCATAGGCACATTTGTCTATTTGAGAATTTGGCAGTTCCAGAGACCCCACTGCCCAATGATGATCAAAACTAAAAGGTTTAAATTTCTGGGCAAAAAAGAAAAGGAGAAAAGTCTTCCCTGCTGGTGTTGAAAAGTCATAAGTTTTAGCATAAGATGAACTTTCCTGAGAGGCAGACACCTCAACCAACAAGGCTTTTTCTTTGGTCACCAGCCTGTAGTCTTTGTTTCCAGTTCATATGCCTCATTGTTCCTCCCCACTTGATAGTGCCTTTAGTGACCGCATTCACCTGTTGAGGGAAATGCTCTAGTCACTGAAAATTGTTGAATTGTTTATATTATTGTATACTGTGGTGCTATACTAGTGTAATTCCAGATAACAGCACAAAGGACTTCATATGCTATATCTGTTCAGCCAGAGGAAGCAGAATATGGGATTGTGCTGTTAGTGAAGGACTCTGGGGAGTTTCTTAAGGATTTATGATGTGTAGAAGTTACCAGCAGGGTAATTTCCAAATACAAATGCCAGTCAATACTGTGATGCCGGGATTCTGCATAAAGGATACACAATGAATTGCTGCAAGACCTCTTGGAAGAGGAATGATCAGGACCTCTTAGAGAAGGAAAATTCTCTAGAGTGTGAGACTGCTTCTAGGCAAGCTCTGCTAATTTATTTATTTATTTATTTATTTATTACATTTCTATACCGCCCAATAGCCAGAGCTCTCTGGGCGGTTCACAAAAATTAAAACCATTCAAAGTATAAAACAACAGTATAAAACCATAATATAAAATACAATATAACAGAAACCTTTGTATGGGCAGTATCTAATGCTGCCCTTACACCAGTGGGAACAGCCACTAATGCAATGGGAAGCTAGCACTTCATAGGGCAAGCCCAAGCTAGCACTTCCAGAATGGGACAAGTCAGGGAACCTCACAGCTTACTATAATGTAATTTGGACATGTTGTAATCAATCCCATTGTGCTAAGTGGAGCTTGCTTTTGAATAAACTTGCATACTAAGTGTCATAGCAGTTGTAGGGAAAACTAGCCATTCCTGAACCTATACTTATTTATATACATCCCATTCCAGTAATCAAAAGTTGAAAACGATTGCATAGCTCAGTTTATTTAAGGATCTAAAGATACTTAATTTCTCATTCTGAACTTTCAATTTGAGTTCCTTTGTCTTCAGAAAATGGAAGAGTTTGCATAAGGTTCCATTGTATGTATGTGTATTCAAACATTCATAAGCCTTTTCACTTGGATACAGGAGACAGAGTAATAGGAGGCATGTGATGTGAGAAGAAAGAGGTTAGAAGCTGCTTTGTATAGTTTCATAGAACCATAAAGTTATAGAATAGTAGAGTTGGAAGGGGCCTAAAACAGTAACCAGCAGCATACTTGATCAGCAAAGTTAATCTGGAAATACTTTTTAGCATGCACTTAAAAAAAATAGCTAGTTTGCACTTAAAGGGGCAGAGTATGCTAGAGGGCGGAGGCAACTACAATAAACACCCCATTTGAGTGACTGCCAGTTGAATCCAGGGGTATCAGAAGGGCCTCCCCTAATGATTGAAGGGAGGAGTGTCATGGACAAGGCTGTCTCTCAACTAAATAAACTTTGCTAGCCAAGCCAAAAATTGTGATTGCTAGGTTACTGTATCTTGCCCTCCAACAACACACACACTCCAGTGCTTTTTGAGGGGTGGGGGAACAGCGGGAAGGGAGAGCATGCTGACTTGGCAGTGGCTGCTGGGTGGAAGTTCCATGAGCATCTCTATCCAGCAGCAGACACACCAGCCACCCAAAGTTCTTTCCTGTGAGAAAGGCAACCAGATTGACTACTGTTTGATGGAGGCACCAAGCAGCCACCCACCAGCAGCAAAGAAGTCCCCCTGTTGGCCTCTCCTGTGGGAGTCACAAAGGGTGTGTATAACTATGTGCTGTATGTCATGCCTCCAAGTGGTCAAGGAACTCCTACCCTGGCTTCTCCTGTGAGAAAGGCTGATCAGGAATGTGCTGGCATGGAGGTGAGCTGTCCTGGGTGCCTTGGATCTGACGACCAATTTTGTGAGAAACCAGCAAGGATCTTAATGGTTTGATTGCTCTGAGGAAATACGTGCTTGGTGGCTCACCAGAAGCCACACCCCTTCCCCTGGTCCATGTCCCTTTTCCCTAACCACCTATCTTTTGATAATTTTTCACCTTTTGTGCTGTTTTCCCCCCATTCTGAAACATTGAAATGCCTCTCCTAATGCTTAGTTAGTGGCAGTAAGAGATTTAAATTGCAATGTGCTGTTCTTTTCTGTAATTTGGGTCCTGACTTTTGCTCCACCCCCTTTGCCTTTGGTCGTGACTACCATTGGAATGTGGCCCCCGATAATTTTTCTGAAATTTAATTTGGCTCCCTTGCTGAAAGGGGTTCCCCACCCCTGTCTTAAACTTTTGCAAGTGTTCCAATAAAAATGTCTGCATAATGTAACATTGAAATCACATTAAGTGCACTTTAATTCCCCCCCTCAGGTATTTCAAGTCAAATACTTATGGTATACTGGTACATTTTTTAAAAAAAAGTTTACTAAATATAAGTAAAATAAAATAAGCATGCTAAATTCGATCACTCTCCAAGCCATCAGAACATTGTCAAATGCAAATTAGCCTGATATTCATAGGTAAACTTTCCAGCGTAATTTTTTTCTGGAAAATCCACAGCACTACAAACATGTAAGCAGTAAATACAAATAAAGTTCTAAAAATCTTTTATGAAAGTCTTTGGACTCACAAGAACAGTACACTAGCTATGTTAGTATAAGTAGATCAAAACTTCAGCATTATAAGGCCTTGGAAAAAGCAAAGACACTGGAATGTTGACATTCTGGCCCCTTTTAACATGACAATGCCAGTATGGCCAGTATGTGTTTTGTGGTAGTGCGTATTCTAGGATTAAGTAAAAGTGCTACTCTACTTGTACCCAAGGCCTTGTATTTCTCCAGTATGATGTTTCAGTATTTTCCTTTGAACAGCAGATCACTTCATATATATATATATATATATATATATATATATAAAATGCTGTGAAAACTGTTCAGTTTCAAGAGTGTGTAGTCATGTGGGTAATCATGTTTAAATAGGCCAAGTGCAAAGCCCCGCATGAGACAAGTTGTTCCACTGTTGGGATCCTCACCACAGCATTTTAAAATGTAAGACAAATAGTCATAAGAAATGAGTCCCTGAATTCTTTGTGTATAGTAGCAAGTTTACCAGTGTTCAGTACAAACCCTTGTACCTTAATCCAAAGTGTGTAGTGACAGGCAATGTTTACTTAGGGGTGAAGCCTTTATTCTGAGGTCTTTATTGAACAGATTCTGGAGCTCTGCTTTTTCTTGCTTAAAAATTATGTTAGCTCTTCAAGGCTAAAAGAGAGAGCTATGGTTGTAGTAATAACAAGTGTGTAGTGATAATGTGTGATAACACAACCCATAAAGAGAGCAGGGGTGTACTTCCGAATTGGAGGGCAGTTGCACCTCTCACCTGCACCTGCCATTCACTTGCTTGGGTGTCCAGGACAAATAAATTTGCAAGTCTGTTCTCAGAGTATTACATGGATGCAACATTTTTGTTGCCCTGTACCTAGGATGTCCTTAGGACTACTTGTTTATTTATTTATCTATTACATTTATATACTTCCCCATAACCGAAGCTCTCTGGGCGGTTTACAAAAGTTAAAAACAGTAAACATTAAAAAAATATTCAAAATTTAAAACCATCAAAACATAAAAACAACAGTATAAAAACAACAAAAACATCTGACTGCATAGCCAGCCTAGAGGACATACTTGCCAGCTGGGCTGGGCTTGACGTGAGTTTTTAATTCCTTTGATTGCACTATTAAGTGAACTTCATTGCATGAATCATACCCATCACCTTGTGGGTTTCCCCATGTGTACTAGCCATCTTAGAAAAGATTCTATGAGATTCCTAGAACCCAATGGTGCAAGATTGAGACTCCAAAGCTGTTATGAAGGACATAAATATACAGACACTTATGCGAAGTGGTAATGGATAGAAACCTGATGTTCCTCCCAAAATTACTTAATTTCATGATCTTTTTATCCAGTAGCAAAATATGAATGGGTGGAATACATGTCAGCCCATCAGTGAATAAGGAAGACATAATAGCAAAGAAGGTATATGTAGATCTAGATCCTTATCTTCAGGATTGCAAACATTTGAGCTATAGGAGTCACTAATTATTTAATATTGCTGCGAGGGTGGATATGCTACAAAATTGAATTAAATATGCTTATTAGCATAAATGATTTGGGCTGCTCACTTTTGGGTCCCTTGACAATTGGGATCCCCTCCCCCCGGCTCTTGGAACAGTGTGCTATTATGCAGTAGATGTGTCCTGGAGGAGTAAGCAGGGGTTTAGATGAAGAAATTATGCTTTCTTCTAGTGTGCAATAACAACCAGGGGCTTTGAAGAAACTAGTCAATTTAGGCATTTAGTGGAAACCCACCAATTTGTCTTCAGAATAGGGGAATTTAGAAACACTTTTCTCCATTTTTTGGGATAGAAAAGAATGACAACTCAGGGTACACTATAACTGCTACAAAAATTGGCAGTTGTGGTCATATTCTGTATTCTGCAACGCAATTTAAATTTTGCTTGATATATTTGTGAAGGAATTTAAGATGCTGCGCTCTGCAACTGGCAACAAGTACTCTGGAGAATATATATACAAATCTTTTTCTGCTAGAAAAATGCTTTACCTCCATCAGAAAAATGCAACCATTGAACAGAGATAGCTCGCAACCTGCCTTTCTGTTGCTATCAGTAATGTACATTGCAGGGTTTTCCCCCAGTATCTTTAGTCATCATATTAAAGGGGGATATGAGTCAATACATTCTTTGATGCAGGATGTGCATACAGTATATGAAGTATCCAAGAAGATGGAGTTTGAGGCAGGCATCCCACTTCTTTCTTCCGTTCCCTTTATACTTCTAAGTGGCAACCTCCCCTCTGGCTTTTGTGTAGTTTTCAAGAATCCTTTTTCAGTGTTGTAGTATTAATCATCACTACTGATTTTTGTAAGGCTAATGTCAAGAAGGATATAGGAGCTTTTGCTTTTTTTGCCTCACATAAAGATGTATTGCCCTGCAATCTGCTGATCCTGTGAATAGCTTTCTTTTCAAAGCCTCAAAAGACTGTTGGAGAGCTTCATCAAATCATCACAGGTTTCAACCATTTAGGGATCTTGGATATTAAGTCTATAATGCAGGAGTGCAGAACAGGGGATGTGGGACAGCAGGGCTCAGCCTGTGCCAGGAAAAGCTGTTGCACTTCCCAGCACAGGTGTGTTCTGCTTTCCTGCATTCCACAGCTGTTATCTCTGCTTTGAGATTGGAGATAGTGGGGTTTTCTCTACTGATGTGCAGCGCAAACCCCAGCTTGACTTGGCTGCATTGAGCTCTTTCCAGCATGGACAAGTCCTTGTTATCTCCAATGTCAGGCCTAAGCCCTGCCATCTGGAGAAACCCCTAGAGGTTCTCCGGGTCAGATTGGAGTGCCCCTCAGGCTGGATTAGGTCCACCAGCCAAAGGATCTGCACCCCTGCTATATTGGGAAAGATCAGTTACTGTGTCCTTCAGAGGGATCATTCTGGGGCATTTAGAAATAAGAGGGCCAGCAGAAAGTTTTTTTGGTATTCAAATATGTTGGTTCTAATCCTCACTCCAGCAAATTTAGGCCTTAGCTAGACCTACCTGCTATCCTGCGACGGAGGAGGGAAGATCTCGTGTTGAGTTTAATGTGACATCCCTCCTCTGTCTACATGTGACATGTGACGACCTCCGCAGAAGAGGCATTGCGTCTGCCATTTTTTAAAATAAAATTAAAGGGCCAGCAGCGCATGAACACTTATACGCTAAAGTTAAGTCCTTTTTAAAATTTAAATTATTTTCCCCGCTTCTCTCCCCCCCCCCCCCCGATGGGCACAGCACTCCTGCTGGCTCCTCATGAAGAATCGCGTGGAGCCAGGTCAACCCACGGCACCTGGCCACACGTTCCATGGTCTCGGGCTGAGTCTGGGAATGCGGAAAAACCGGGGCCAAAGTGGAGGGCTATATCCCAGGGCAAAGGAGGGATGATCCCTCCCTGATCCTGGGATCCCCTGTGCGTCATGTGGATGCACAGGGATAATCCCGGGGTTTGCCCCGGGTTAAAGCCCCGTCTAGCTATGGCCTCAGACACTTCCAGTAGAATGTTGTTTAAGCCACCTGTGAGATCAGATGAAGAATATGTAAGTTTACCATACACTTCAGAAGAGTTTGTTGCTTGAAGATGGGGGGTAGGGTTTGCTGAGCATCTGTGGGGATCATCTCCACCCACCTCTGCAGCTCAGTTCGGATGGAACTCTGGGACTTGTCAGAGGGTGGCAGCATATTTGCCGTGGGGAACTTGTGGTGAGTGGAAACCTGTGGTTAAATAAATCTGTGCTGAAGCCCTTTCTGGTTTCTGACTGTATAGTAGGTTTGGTTTAGTTTAATTCCAGTCTGGCATAACTGCTACAGCCCAACTGAGGAGATGTAAATTATTGCACAGAATTACCACCTCAGAATTATTAACATAATATGCCCCTGGTTTAGCTTTAATTAGAACTTTAATGGCATCATGAGCAAGGTGTTTATGCAACAGCATTGAATGTAAGGGGAGATTTTGGACTTAGCAAAAATGGGAGCATAATAAATTGAGCGGTTTTAGTATTTCTAAAATCAAAATTTGGATTATTATTATTATTATTATTATTTATTTATATAGCACCATGATGGATGCATTTCAATAACGTTGAATAGAAAATAAGTAAAAAAGATTTCAGGTTTTCCAAAAAATTACAGGTCACCATTGGTTATTTCTTTGGCAATTGTTGGTTATTTCGTCAGCCACAGAGTTGTAAGGCAAGAGTGGACAAAATGGTGGCTGCCACTCTAGTGCAGCTGGCAGGATAGATTTTCAGCAGCAATGGCTGATGGGATACTAGCGGGAGGATTGAGGGGTGAGAGGATGGGGGATGAGTGAGTCAACTCAGCGTGGACTAATAGTCAACTCAAGGCTGATCCTAATCCACACCATGGTTGATTATTTTCATATTTCCATGAGGGGAATACCCCCTAGATAAACAACCATTGAATTAATTATTACCCCGTCGTTGACTATTGTGTTGTCTGAATGCAGCCTCACCTCTTCCCTCACAACCCACTGCATGGGGAGGAAGTGGAAGAGCAAAAAAAAAAAGGTGTTGAGGGAAAAAGAGAAAAGTTAGTGGCAGAAGTAGAAATGAGGTGACTCACACACTTTTGATTCTGGCCTGCACACCACTGGCTTCAGCCCTGCTCACTGACAATTACTCACAACAGATTACTCACAAGCGAATGTGATGCCTGCTCTAGAACACTTTTCATATAGCTTCATCCCATGTACGTGCTTCCCTCGGATTATCCACGTAGCGCTAAGCTTTTGCGGTTGTTGTTTTTGCTACCGGGCGACAGCAATCCTTTGCATACCAGGAAGTGAGTTTAAGGGGAGAAATGTAAAAAATCATTAAAAATCAACGGATGACCCAATTCAATTCAAATTTGGTATGCTTAAAGCTCTCCCTAATATCTATTACTGTGCCAATTTTGGTATCTTTATCTTTAAAGCTTACGCAGATGTAAGCATTTGTTTAAAATCCTGCTCCTGCGCCCCAGCGGCGGCTCAGAAGTTATGCTCAAAAAGTAGGAGCTAAATACGGCAAATCTTTTTGCTTTATTGCACAATTAAGGCAGGATGCATGGGAGTACTTCACAAGCAAAGCAGATTATAAGGTGAAAAACTTCTGAGTCCTTTGCATAGAATTCACAGTGATTGCAAAGTATAACGCTGGTGTGATAAAGCTCATAGTGAAGAAACTTGTCAGTTTCAAGGTAAAATTAGACTTGTGAAGGCTATTTAGTTTATATAAACATTACCCAAGTATGTAAACACAAATATTCACATAATTTAAGTTTAACAGAGAGGCAATAATAAATAAATCCATGAGATTATCTTGACTTCATAGAATATTATGCTGTGATATACTTAATTAATGTTCCTCCTAAGAGCATGTTGTAATATATATCCAACTGTGACCGGCCATGTGCAGCCGGTCCCACTGGATCTGTTGCACTCATGGCCACCACTGCTTGCACAATGGGGATTTAGTGCTTCCGGGGGCACTAAATGCTTATTTCTGGAATGGGGCATGTCGGTGGGGTATGCACAATGGCACTTCACCAACATTCCCCCTTCTAGAAATGAGCGTTTTCAGTTGGTTCAGGTTGCCTCCAGAAGCTCTAAATCTTCATTGTACAAATGATGGGGGGCATTTGTGTAACATAATTGGCAGGGCTGGCTGTGTATGCATCAAAAGTGGCAGTGGACCCTGTGTGTGGACAGGCAAGATTGGATACTGCTCATTATTTTTCAAAGCTGTGATTTAACTAATCCCATATCTTTTTAATAAGGAATCCCTTAGTAGGTTTAACTTTCACTTTTGAAGATTCTTGCAGCCACTGGAAGTTTTAGTATTGTCTTGATTGTGTCTCTTTGTACTTCTAGTTAATATAATATAAAGAACAAGCCAACTGTCTTAATTTAATTTTAGCTATTTCCTCTATTGTTTTGATATTTCACCCAAAATTCTGAATTCTTTCACAGTGTAGATATCTCTCAATATCAGCATTCTTCACTCTTGTGTTAGAATTTTTATTCATTTTCAAAGGTCTTAAATATCACTGAGAAGTGATTTTGTAGAACTGCTCTTTAAAATACAAATTAACTTAAAATTGTATTGCTCAAGGCTTCCCCTATAATTTCACATTGCAAATCTTTATCCACTTCTAACAAATAAGCTTCCTTTCCCCCTCTATTTGAGTTGAAAGGGTTTTTCTTAACTGAAGCAACATTCTAAAGAATGTGGTACAATTGGGGTCAAGAATGGTCCTTCTCTAACCCCTTTCTTCTGAGGCATTAGTGAATGCCATGGTATAAATTTGTACTAGAGGTCAAAGACCGTGTTATCCTATAGTTAGCTGAATAGACAAGTCTTTGTGCTTATTGCCTGATTTAGTGTTGTGCTGGGATTTATTTTTTTGCTAACAAACTTGGCTAATAACTCTGTAGATGTTTGTCTTTTCTGCAGCATGCTGCTCTTAAGTTATTGACTTGTTCTTTTCTTTTATTCTGCTTTTGGTGCTCTGTTTTGGCTTGATGAAGGAGAATACTGAGTCTGGTTCTATTCCTATGATTTTCCAATTGATTAAATATATGGGGTGAGGGAAGTTAAAGCCACTTGACAGTGAAAATATTGGTGTGTCCAAGCAGTCACCAAATGATTTTAACCAATAATCTGTGACTGCATGCAGACAGAATTTGGCAGTGGACAGTTTTACATAAACCTGTGAAACACTAATTTTAAATGAAATAGTATTTTAAATAGACCTGTGAAAATGGAATAATTATAATGCTCTTAGAACTGCTTGAAGTGTTTCCCCTTGGCATCAGAAGATAACCTGCCACACAGATCTAGTCATAACGGAGCTGTTAAATGTAGATGCAAACTAAGCCATTCCTCCTAACAAAGAAGGCTATAAGTAAAGTGTTCTAGGGGTGGGCAACTCGAGGGAGGGCCTAGAGGCCATTCCCTCTGAACCCCATGGGGTTCTCTCCACGGGGCATTAGAAAATAAAAGCTATTTGCCACTGCTTTCCAGCAGCAAATCACTACAGAAGCCTTAAGGGGTCAAATTTTAGATATTTGGTCACTTAGTGGTTTGCCACAAAAAATCAGTGACAAAACGGTGTTGATTTTTCCTACCATTACTGTGATTTTTAGTGACTCAGCAGTGAGGGCCACGCCAACAGAACACGCTAATCTGTGGTTCAATAACAACCCACACTCAATCATAGGCTTGGAATTCAGTGTGGTTTTGTCCACATGGATAGCCTTGCCAGAACTGGGTACATGATCAAACTGCAGGGGAGATGTGTGTGCACACATGTACGATGGTGTGTTTGTGGAGCTTGCGTTACCTGTGGATCTTTCCACCATTTTCACTTAGTTACAAGACTGTTTGCTATTGTTATTTGGTTGGTTTTATACCAATTTACTTTGGGCAATTTCTGAATGCCATCATCAAATGTACAGAATCCTAACTTTTTTTTATGCTTTCTAAAATGAGATGGCTACTACTAATATTACTGTATGTGCTATTTATGAAGGAGAGAAAGGTTTACATTTCAAGCATAGAGAGTTGCATGGTAGCAGATATGAAGGCAGAAATAGAAGGCAGTAGTAACCTGATGATTCATATTGAGACATTTCATTTGTTTTAGGTGACCATACCATGTTTTGTAAAACTATTAACAAGAATGTTAAACTTGTTAGATTGCAGCATTTTAGAAATTCCCCTGAGTCTTAAGAGAAGAATGTGGTTAAAAATGTTTTCAGTGTCTTTTATTCCAGTAAAATTCTAAGTAAGATTCTAAGCATTTTAATGCCATGAACATAGGAGCTGATCCAGTTGTTTGCTGCATCTTCCCTATGCATGTTGCACGAGTTTCCCGCTGCCCATTCTGTCTCAATTTAGTCATCCTTTGAGAGATCTGCATCTCTTGACAGCATGTATAAAGGAACAACTGGAGTAGCCCCTTAGTTTGTTTTATAAGTAGATGAAATATCATATTATGACTAAAATATTTGTTCAGCTATATATTAGAACCAAATATTTATTCAGCGTTTTTTTTTACTTGATTTTGTTTACTAATTTATTTTTAACTGGCATTTTCCCTCAGGGATTCTACAAATGAAACTACTGCACATTCAGATGTTGGTAGTGAACTGGAAGAAACTGAACTGAAGGGGAAACGAAAACGTGGTCGTCCTGGCAGACCTCCAGTATGCCACTTATTTTTTTTCTTCGAATATTTGTTTAAGACTGTTCCATATCATTGTCTTAATTTCCACATGAACTATTCTTTATATATTAACCTGTATTTGAAGCTGTAGCATAAAGCTAACTTGTAAGAAGGGTTAACAATTCATATTGCTTGTATGTTGTGTCACAGCATCGTTGTAAGCATTTGAGCAGGCTTGCTGCTATGCAGATATAAAACATTAGCAAAATATAATAATATGATTTGAAGGTCAAAATATTTAAAATGTTGCTTTTGCTTGGTGAATTATTAGAGCTTAGGATGTTAAAACATAGGCCATTGCATTTTGCATAATTATCATGATATGGAACTCTTGGATTTCAACTGCGCAGAGATACTAGAAAGTGGTTAAACAGTTCTTAGAGCTCCATTAGATGAACCATGCAGGTAGGCTTCATGAATCCCAGTCTGCTCTTGCTACTTTCCATCTGTGTTGCTTTTATTTCTTCAGCTTTCACCATCCTTCCTCTTTTCTTTCCTTCTTCTGTTACTTTCTGGCAGTTTTCCCCATATGGGGGCTTTTTGCAAGCTTTCCAGGCCTTTGAAAGCCAAATTAAGAGAGGTTTTGGCTTCTGAACAATGTAGTGTTACCACAGAAGAGACCATACTCTAGTAGTCACATGAAGCTTGGTGGATTCTTCTCAGAGACTATTAGGGTACATAGTGTAAATACACCTGTATAATTTTCTCCCTTGATCATGAAAATTAGACTCTTTAAAAAAAATTAAGGAAAAAAGAGTGAACTTTAGAAATACCCTAAATGCCCTGGTGAAATATTATAGTCACCTAGGCTGAACAGGCAGCTAAAAGTTTACATTTCTAAAGGTTTCAAAGGATCACATGATAATAACTTGGTGTGTGTGTCAAATGTATAGTTCAGATATCAAATAGTCCATTTCAAGATTAAGGGCTCACTTTCAAATTAGTACATTAAACAAATTAATATGCATGATTATGTGTGTATGTTTGTGTATATAAAGTTACATATATTGGGCTTGCAGGGAGAGGAAAGCCTTATTTGACTGTCAAGGAGGTGATGCATTTTCTTTATAGCAGTGATGGGCAACTCATTGCCCTCTAGATGTTTTGGCCTACAACTCCGATCAGTCCTAGTCAGAATAGCCAATGGGAGCTGTAGGCCAAAACATGTGGCCACAGATGGCCCACCCCTGCTTGAAAGGCTGTTTTCCTCCCCTTGAAATAGCTGGCAATCTTATATATCGAATTCAAAGTTGGGAGTTAGTTGGTCATCCCTTCTTTGACTGCCTTCTCATTTCCCGATTGTCATGAAAAATAATTCATTGAAAAACTCTTTACATGCAGTTTCCTTGAATAACAACAGTTTTCACTGTAATTCAAAGTCAGGAATTTATTTATGCCCATAAAGCTTTTTTTTTTTTACCATTAGGCTAACTTCTATAACAATGTTTTATTTTTAATATCATAAAATGTTAAGTATAATGAGACAAACATAAGAGAGCCAGTGTGGTATAATAGGGTTCTGTTGTAAGGATAAAATGGGGAGGAGGACGATTATGTATGCCACCTTGTGTTCCTTAAGGATGAAAGAGGCGGGATATAAATGTAATAAATAAATAATTGCAAATCGAAGCTAAATGAAATATGAACACAAAAAAAGTGTCTGTACACCTTTATAAACACAGGTGCAGGCCAAAGTACAATGATATGCCAGTAACATATGGTTTGTAAACAAATCATGAAGGCATTCAGAGACACCTACAGTTAAAAGTAACCCAGTCAAAGCTTAGTTATTGCTTGGAAAAGAATCATAGAATTGTGGAGTTGGAAGGGACCATAAGGATCATCTAATCCAGCCCTCTGCAATGTGTAGGAAAACCAGTTAAACCATCCATGAGAGGTGGCTGTCCAGCCTCTTCTTAAAAACCTCGAGAGATGGAGAACCCACAACCTCCGTAGGTAGACTGTTCCATTGTTGTACAGATCTTACCCTCAGGTAGTTTTTATTTATAATAAATCAAAATATAGGTAGCTGTAACTTATACCCATTATTTCCGGTCCTAATTTCTGTGGCAATGGAAAATAGTTCTTGACCATCTTCGTTGTGGCACCCTTTTGTGTACCTGAACACTGAACACTCTTCAGTCTTCTTTTCTCCAGACTGAACATCCCAAGTTCCTTCAGCCTGTCCTCATAGGGCATGTGCCCAAGCCCCTGTATCATCTTTGTTGCCTTCTTCTGAACCTGTCACCATCTGTTATATTTAAGAAAATAATTTTTAAAAGTTTCTGTACACATTTGTTAAGTTAAACTTTTCGTTAGATTGATTTTTTTCTCCGCACACTTCGTTTGTGAGGAACCAACTGGTTAATTTAAAATGCAACTTCAGACTTGTGACTACTTCCTTGCACAAGGATCTTTAAAGACTAATTCACACTTACCATTTTTAATTGTTTACGTGTTGCACACTTATGGTGCGTACATGCTAAGGCATTAATATTTGAAGCAGCTGACTTTCTCTTTTCATCCCATATACACTACACACACTAGTGCTACAGTTCTTCTTTGTGGCGTCTGTGCATCACATATATGAGCTCCGCGCCGGTGCGGAGCCCCATTCCAGGAAACTTCTATTTATTCCTTCAATTCTTTTTCGACCACCATTTTGGTAGCCTCATTTGGGAACTTGTATACTAGATCATTGCCCTTCCTGGCTTATAAAAGCTGCCAGAGGGGGACTGGCTGAGTGGGTAAGCGGAGTGGTCAGTGCCTCCCTTCGCCAAGGAAGGGTCCCAGCCTGTTTGAAGGAGGCAGTGGTAAGACCCACACTGAAAAAGCCCTCCTTGGCCCTCACTGTATTGGATAACTACCGGCCAGTCTCCAACATCCCATTTTTGGGCAAGGTATTGTTGCGTGTGGTGGCCTCCCAACTCCAGGGATTCCTGGATGAGACGGATTATCTAGATCCATTTCAATCTGGCTTCAGGCCTGGTTATGGGACAGAAACAGCTTTGGTCGCCTTGGTGGATGATCTTCACCGGGAACTGGACAGGGGGAGTGTGTCCCTGCTGGTTCTGCTGGACCTCTCAGCGGCGTTCAATACCATTGACCATGGTATCCTTCTGGGCTGCCTTGCTGGGATGGGTCTTGGAGGCACTGTTTTACAGTGGCTCCATTCCTTCCTGGATGGATGGACCCAGAAGGTGGTTCTGGGGGACTCCTGTTCGACTCCTTGGCCATTGGCCTGTGGAGTCCCTCAGGGCTCTGTTTTGTCCCCCATGCTATTTAACATATACATGAAACCATTGGGAGAGGTTATCCGGAGTTGTGGGGTGCGGTGCCACCAGTACGCTGATGACACCCAACTCTACTACTCCTTTCCACCCAATTCCAAGGAAGCAGTTTCTGTGCTAAACTGGTGTTTGTTGGCAGTAATGGATTGGATGAGGGCGAACAAATTGAAGCTTAATCCAGATAAGACAGAGGTGCTCCTGGTCAGTCGAAAGGCAGATCAGGGAATAGGGATTCAGCTTGTGTTGGATGGGGTTACACTCCCCCTGAAGACACAGGTCCGCAACTTGGGTGTACTTCTGGATTCAGCCCTGAGCCTGGATGCCCAGGTTTTGGCGGTGGCCAGGAGTTCATTTGCACAGTTAAAGCTAGTGCGCCAGCTGCGCCCGTTCCTAGAGATGTCGGACCTGGCCACGGTGACACATGCCTTAGTTACATCCCGATTGGATTACTGTAACGCGCTCTACGTGGGGCTGCCTTTGAAGAGTGTTCGGAAACTCCAGCTGGTTCAAAGAGCTGCAGCCAGATTGTTGACCAGGGCTGGTTACAGGGAGCATACAACTCCCCTGTTAAAACAGCTTCACTGGCTTCCAGTCTGTTTCCGGGCACAATTCAAAGTGCTGATTATGACCTATAAAGCTCTATATGGTTCGGGTCCAGGTTATTTGAAAGAACATATTCTCCCTTATGAGCCTGCCCATGCTTTGAGATCTTCTGGAGAAGCCCTTCTTTCAGTCCCACCTTCTTCACAGGCACGCTTGATGGGAACATGGGAGAGGGCCTTCTTGGTGGCTGCTCCGGTGCTCTGGAACTCTCTTCCCGGGGAAGCTAGGCTGGCTCCCTCCTTGATGGGCTTTCGGAAGCAGGCTAAAACTTTTTTGTTCAAGCAGGCCTTTGGAGAATAATCCAGCCCTCCATCTATGTTAATGTCTTATAATTTTGTTGTGTATTTTTTAATTGTTTATGGTTTTGTTTCCTCCCCCCCCCCATGTATATTTTAAGCTTTGTAAGGCCACCTTGAGGCCCAGCATTGGTCAAAAGGCGGGATACAAATATTATTATTATTATTATTATTATTATTATTATTATTATTATTATTATTATTATAATGCAACAACAACAACTTCTCTGCATTCAGTGGAAAATCTGAAAGTGTTTGCTAAGGTTTTATTCTTCCTTTCTGTATCTGTCTTTTTCCTTCCTTTCATTTTATTATTTCATTTTGTTTCACAATCTTGCAATTACCTGACAGGCATATGGCCCTGGGGTCTCTTTTGGAAGTGTGTCTGCTATGGAAGTAAACTACCTTTGACGGATGGGCATTCTTTGTGCTTCTTTTGCTTGGGAGAAGAGCATAAAGTAGATGCCTGTGCACACTGCCAGGATTTTACTAAACAAGCCTGAAGAAATTGCTCTGATTGGCTGTTCTTTGGGAAAGGGTGGGGTCGGGGGTACCAAAGGAGACTCTGGCTCAGTTGTGTCTGCTTTGTCTGCAGCCTATGAGAGTATCGGGTACAGCCTCACCCCATAGTCTAGCTCATACTGTGAGACAGAGTCTCCAAGCACACAGGACCCATGCACACCAAGGCAGTCGTTGACACTCTTGTTGGCAAAAAAACCCCAAAAAGTAGTCAAAAAGGGCCAGAGCATCTAAATTGTTCTCTAAATTGACTCTTAATGTCTACTCCTGCTCAAAGAGGAAAGAACAGCCTTCTAGTGAGTAGTAGGGAAAACAGACACTCCTTTAAAAGGTGTTTAGGTTAATAGCTGATCAAGAACCAACAGTGTTACATGACCTAGAGTTTACCAGTTTGATTGTATGTCTGCATATATACAGTTAGTTAAGATTTCAACACAGTCTTAAAATTTTTAGAGCAAAGAAACACCACTATACAGTTCAACTTGAGCTGACTGTTTTTCAATAGAGTTTGAATTCATATGAGAAATGCCAGGACTCTGGAAGACAGCTTCTTTGTTCAGTTTACACTGTTGCTTGGCTATACTTTTAGTTAAGATACACCATGTGACATTCTGAAAAAAGTTCTCTACACAATTTTAAAATAGCATTATATCAATTACTTTACTAAGTAGTAGACCACTATAGGCAGTTGTGTGCAATTACTGTTTTATTTATTATATTTCTGTACTGCCAAATAGCCAAAGCTCTCTGGGCAATTCACAACAATTATAGCCGTGAAACCAAAAGGTGATGAAACATAATATCAAAGTTTAAAATTACAGTATAAAACCAAATTGAAAAATAAAATCTAAAATAAAATCCATTTGTCCATTATATAACTCATTTTATTCATGTTATTTACCAGATATACTGTACAATCCAGGGAGAGTTTCTTACTATTATTATTATTTATTTATATAGCACCATCAATGTACATGGTGCTGTAGAGAGTAAAACAGTAAATAGCAAGACCCTGCCGCATAGGCTTACATTCTAATAAAATCATAATAAAACAATAAGGAGGGGAAGAGAATGCAAACAGGCACAGGGTAGGGTAAACAGGCACTGGGTAGGGTAAAACTAACAGTATAAAGTCAGAACAAAATCAGGTTTTAAAAGCTTTAGGAAAAAGAAATGCATTTGGTGCCAGAATAAATGTCATTTAATGCTTCTGTTCAGTGCTTAAATCCCATTTGACTTCAGAGACATAGCATGCTTGTATTCCCCACTGGATTGTATGCAGGGTTTGGTAAAATACAGTCTGCATATGTTAAATCACTAAACAAGGAGTGAGCAAAACATGGCTTGTGGGTGCATGTGGCCCCTGTTTCCCCTCTCCATTTTTTTTATTTTTGCAAACAAAATGGTACACCATAGCAGCTGTGGAGTGCTAAGAAGTTCAATTTTAGATTGCAAAATAAGCTAAATGTCATCTCTCTAGCACTACTGAGCACTGTGGAGTGATTTGTCAATGGATTTTGGTGGGTAGCAAACAATTTATTTGGTTTTTTCTACCTAGTGTGGCCCAGGGGTGAAAATGGTCCCGGAGTGCCCATAGTTACCCACCCTCACCCTCAAGCTTGGTTATATTCAGGAAACTTTTTTGAACTCCAGTCAAAAGGAGCAATCTCCTGTGAAATGTATATTATACTAGGAAATACAGTTTGTATTTTCCAAAAACAGATACATTTCTAGCCCCCTCTCCCAGGGATGTTTAAATAAGGAAGGGGGGAAACAGCACATGGGGCTAGGCCATATGCAGACTTAGGTTCCTGGCTAACACCTGAATACCTTCCTCTCTTTTCACACCTTTTCTCCTTGCCTATGTTAAGTGCATAGAGGTGGAAACAAGATCATGCCTGTTAATCTCTCCCCTGACTCCTGTACATTCAACAAAAGGTGCTTCTATATGTGTGCAAGCTGTGTGTATGGTCTCACATGCAACAAGGAATTCTGATCACATGGAAGACCCTGTGCAAGTAGATTTGTATTTGTTTAGATACTGTTTGTTTTATACTTTGAACGGTTTTAGTTTTTGTGAACCGCCCAGGGAGCTTCGGCTGTTGGGCGGTATAAAAATGCAATAAATAATAATAAAATAATAATAGAAACCCTTTTTCACACCTTTGGTTGAACATGCTGAGGATAATGGCAGTGGGTGTGATCCAGATTCCCCATCCATTCATTCAGTATGCATATATTGAAGATCTGAAAAGAAATCCATAGCTTAACGTTCTGTCCTATCTGTGTCTTGAAGAAGTTAAATGCCTTGTTTTAATTCTTGGCCGTTAATTGAATGTGTGCCAAATTTCAGCTTTCTGTGTGAAAGCCTTAACTTTGATTACATGTGCACTAACCACTCACATAATTGTCTGGGACAAATACAAATTTCTCCCAAGAGAGCACTGACTCAGACCCCTTAATTGTTACAGCATCCTTGGCACTAAAAAAAAAAATGCTTTCAGTGCATGTGCATCAGTTACAAGTCTGCTTTGTTATGCAAACAGTGCTGCCATTTCTTCTCTCTCTCCGTCTCCCTCCACCTCCCCCCACCCTCATAGATCAGGAAAATGGCACAGGGGAAAAGTGGATTAAACATTCCTTCCCTTAGTGCTGCTCCCTGATTTGATTTATGCATTGCCACTCCTATCCCCCAAACTGGTTTATATTTAAAACAAGGAGATCCTGTTATGGATCTCCCTGATTCTAATCTAATTTGGCCTTTAGTCATTGAGGATTGCAAATGTTTGTCATTATTAGCTAGTTGCTTATTACATCTGAGGAGGCAGTTGCACTGACAACTTTTGTATGCAGCTTATTTCTGGCTATTTAATGCAGAAGTACATATGGTTATTTAATGAATTGAGAGTGTTCTTTTGACATGCCCAGAGGCCTTCTGTTACTTATAAGCGTAACATCAATGATGTTACACTTACTCCGGTCAATGAAGCTCGTAGCCTTGGCTTTATATTTGATTCCTCGCTCTCCTTTAGTCCTCATGTTGAGGCAGTAGCTAAATCCTGTCACTTTTTCCTGTATAATATTGCCAGGATTCGACCATTTCTGTCTGTCTCTTCTGCCAAGACACTTGTTCATGCACTGGTTATTTCTCGGTTGGACTACTGCAACCTTCTTCTCTCTGGCCTTCCTTCTTCTCACATCAGTCCGCTGGTTTCTGTCCACCACGCTGCCGCTAAGATCATCTTCTTGGCTCGCCGCTCTGACCATGTTACTCCACTTCTGAAATCTCTCCATTGGCTTCCAATTCACTTCAGAATCCAATATAAACTTCTCTTGTTGACCTTCAAAGCTTTTCACGGTCTAGCTCCTTCCTATCTCTCCTCTCTCATCTCACACTATTGCCCCACTCGTGCTCTTCGCTCCTCTGGTGCCATGTTTCTCACCTGCCCAAGAGTCTCTACTTCCCTTGCTCGGCTTCGTCCATTCTCTTCTGCTGCCCCTTACGCCTGGAATGCTCTCCCAGATCATCTGAAGTCTACAAGTTCAATCTCAGCTTTTAAAGCTCATCTAAAAACTTTTCATTTCCCTAAAGCTTTTAAAACTTGATGTTACTCGGACTTTAGACTGTTAGTTATACTGTTAGTTTTTCCCTACCCTGTGCCTGTTTACCCTACCCAGTGCCTGTTTGCATTCTCTCCCCCTCCTTATTGCTTTACTATGACTTTATTAGAATGTAAGCCTATGCGGCAGGGTCTTGCTATTTACTGTTTTACTCTGTACAGCACCATGTACATTGATGGTGCTATATAAATAATAATAATAATAATAATAATAATAATAATAATAATAATAATAATAATAATAACTTAGACTGAGCCCTGGTAGTGAAAACAGGTTCTGTATGTGAACTCTCTCTCAAATTAATCTTGTAGGGAAGGGTCTGGGTGTGTGGGAGGAGTTGTCTACCTTCAGAACAACACAGTTTTAGGGGGAAAGGCCTTGTATTCCAGCAATTGAAGGTCTCTTATGTAAATGTGGGCATGATATGTACTGGTCCTTCTTCTTTTCATGAGGGAGGGAGCAAATAACTTGATCTGTTGAACTTTTCTATCAAGGCAGAAATAAAATCCCAAAACTTCCTATTTGTTTTTAAAATCCTGTAATCCCAGATTGTGCATCTTCACCTATAATTTATAACAGCCTAACATTGCCTTAGATCCTAAACTGCTCACCTGCTTTTTCAAGGGAGGACAGATTTCATTGATTCCATCAATCCCTTATCCACACATCCCCCAAGGCTCCCCAATGTTTAGGAACAGATTGGGGAGGGGGGTAAAGGGGACTGCAGAGACAAAGGGAAGGTAGGAAAGCCTTGTTCCATAAACAGAACTCTGTTCCATTTGCAGATAAGATCCAAGCCATTTTAAGTTAAATGCATTCTTAAAAATCTGAATATGTAAGAACAGGTAGTGTGCCAGTAAAATATGTTGAGTTAGTAATTTTGTAGATTTATTGTATGGCTGATCTTGATACTGCTGCAATTGAGGGCCAAGCATCAAATATAGGTCTGCCTAGATCCAATGCTTGCATTCTCCAAAAATATAGGTTGAATTCTGCAGTATAGGTTAATATTCCTAGATTCTACTGAAAATACCAATAGCATGAATAGGATACTGAATTTCCACACTCAGCATTCCATCCTATCTGTGGTTCTGCTTGCTCTATGCTGGAATGCTGCTGCTTATAAGTTCAGCTTCATGTCCTGCAGTTTGACAATTTAGATGTGGGTTAGGCAACCTGACATCCTCCAGATGTTTTGGGCTACAACTCCCATAAGCCCCAATCAGTTTGGCCAATTTAATTCAAAACATCTGAAGGGCACTAGGTCCCCTAACCTTGTTTTAGATGTACCTTGTGTAATTTTTTAGACTTCTCTAGAAATCTTTTATCTCCTACGTTTTCAGCTTCCTGGGTCATATGGAAGCACATAAACCATTTTTAGATACCCTTAGTCATTTTTAGATACCATTTTAGATACCCTTGATGAGGCACAGATATCATTATACGTATGACTAAGAAATGAAGCTTGAATTCTGCAAGCATAAATCCATCTTACTGACTGCTAGTGGAAGTGCCCCCTCCTCCAGATATGCTGGATTTTATTATGAGGTAAATTTCATGTCAAACATTTTAACAATTAGTGTGGTGTGAGCTGCTTCTCTACCAAATTTCCTATGTGGCTTGGAAGTACCATATCCATTATAGAGTGTACTTCATGTCTCCTGTTTTAAACAAGAGATGAGCAAAGAAGTGGAAAATATCAGTTTTTTCTAGCAATCTGTGTCTTAGACTACATATGGATTTCAAATTACAGGTGTTTAGACCATGTGATAAGTTATTTTTTATTGTGAAATTTCAACAAAAGAAAAAGAAAGGAAGGAAGAAATGTGCATCTGCCCATCCTCAACCACAGGCACCAGCTACACTCATTACACAACCTCTAGCAGTTTCTGTGATTGGAACACAGTCCGCCACACTGTGTTCCAATGATCGTTCATTGAGACAGGACGATTACTGCTATGAATTGTCCTCCCCTTCATCCATAGTGGTCTTCACTTCCTCCCTGATGCTACTGCGGGAGATCAGA